>NC_062217.1:11694100-12319100 GCF_902686445.1 Sciurus carolinensis | reverse complement strand
TTGTCATAGATATCTGAACATATCAACATCAAAGAGCTTAAAAATGAAGAGAAACAGCAGGTTCTGATTTGGTTGATTGCACATGTCCATCTTGTTTCCTATAATAACATACATATAGTGTGAATAACTGTAATAATCTCCTTTAATATATATTTACTAACAGACATGATATGCACTTAAAAGCTCATTTTTTAACAAGCAAAAGCTGAGAGTGGTTGTTTGAATTCTTTACTCTTTAGTAAGGGACTGAGGAGAGTTAATTCAGGAAGGACACACCAAAAAATGGGTTTCCATTTTGGGAGGGACAGTTCCTATAAGTCAGAGGTCCAAGGGGCCCACCAATGTCTGAACAAAGCTAGCAAAAATGCACCGCCCAAGGCAACCGCACTGGTTACATTTATAGGCCTATTCTATTCTCAAAATGTCTTACCAGTTGAAGACCACAGGTTCCTGCCTTGGGTTTGTGTCCTTGCAGATATACAGTTTTTAGATGGCAGTACTGTGATTGATAAATTCTCTGTGAACGAAATTTCCTTTTATAGTGTAACCGAACTGGGCATTGCTGCTTACCAGCTGGGGGAGTGGTGTTCTGACCAGAGGTGTACTTGGATTTGGAAAGACAGGTGTGCTGTATACAGGAATGCTACTATGTTCTCGTTTTTACAGAAAAAGCACCTATTGACATGTTTCATGAGGCCAACAGTCATGTCACAACAAATGTAATCAGTGTGACAGTATTCCTGAGAGCCACGGTGTGGTATCACCGTTATTTCAGAGGAAGAAACCAAGTGACGTTCATGGATCACACTGACTCTGCTTGGTGAAAATCCTGAGCCACTGCTGCTTGGGCTGGGAACTAGAGACTTCAAGAGAGAAGAGGTACGGCAATACCACCCAGAGAAAACCTGAAGTCTACGCCCGAGCTACCAGGTCCATGTGATCCAGGACAGCTCTCCCAGTGGCCCCCTGCACTGCTGTCCTTGCCGGCTCCTCTCCCTCTGGTCGCACCAGTCCTCTGTTCCCTGAAGGCCCTGGGCACGGCACTCCCGCTGGTGATCCCTGCCCCTATAGCCTCTTCTCCCTCCAGATGTTTGCATGGCCACTCCTCACCCAGCACTGCTCGGTGAGGCCTACCCCAGCCCCTCCACTTAAACTGCAATCCTCCCCGCTCCATCTCACATTCCCAATCTCCTTTGCTTTTGTCCAGAACACGTGTTGAGATCTAACACAGGTACATCTGCTCATCCTGTTGACTATCGTCTGTCTGCTCTTGCTGGGATGGAAGCGGCTCAAGGCCACAGATCTTTGTTTATGAGTATGTCAAGCTGCAACTCTGCCAGGGCCCAAGGCACCTTGTTAAGTGAGTGAATGCATCACTGCCCCAAAGACTACGTGGGAGAGCACACTAGCCCTGGAAGGTGGACAGTCAGGTGACCAACACAGCAGCCACGACATTACTGATAAACAGCGGAGACCTGCAGCCCTGCATGGAGAGGTGCAGACACAGTGGTGTGTGTGGAGCCTGCAGGAAAAGCTCACAGGGAACGGAAGTTGGACGGGAGTGGGAATTCCCAACATGAGTGCAGTGTGGGCTGGTGTGGAAGACTGGAAAGTGACTGGGAAGAAACTCCTTGGCAGAAGAGCCAGAAAGAAGCAAGACAGGAAAATGCTGCGAGGCAGGCTCAGATACTTTGGTTGGGCAGTAGATGAATGAGCAGTGGAATGCAAACCAATAACATAGCAGGGTAACAGGTTTTCTTTAAGTTACTTTTGAAGGCAAAAGAATATTGAATAACTTATAAAAAATTATAAGTGCATAAACCTTCAGAATAAATAGGTGAAAAAAGGAGCCAATTAAGAAATATGTTAAAAAAGAAAGATCAATGGGAGTAACTCCTGACAGGGTTGACTGGGGTCACTGTACAGTGAGGATTTATGGCCACAGATTTCTCTATGTATTTCAGAGGAGAACTTTCTTTAGTAGTGCAGGTGCACCACAGTAAATTCTGTCTGGCTACTGACTCTAATATTCACATCAACATAGGATTGACCTGTAGATGAAGCCCCCTTAAATAGGATGGCCACCAGGACAGTTGGGGAGGACCAACTACGGTCAAACACTTCAAGGCTGATGTGAAGGAGGAGTTGAATACCTGGTTGACTAAGAGTGCAAAAGGTGGACCCCAGCTCTCAAGGCAACTCTGAAAGATCAATAAATTTGGAACAATATTCCCTGCTTGGAAATGGCCCACTCTCTCTTGAGAGTACTTTTAGCTTGAGCCTTACTTTACTTTCACTTATAACAAAGTTCTTTTGCATTGTTTTTCGTGTCTTACTTTAAATTTTCTTTAGTTGGGACACAAGAACCTAGCTTTGGAGCTTCAGCTTCTCACTCTCCTGCGAGACTTCCGATGGGGGAGGCTGGAGTGACCTGGGGCTTCTCTGTGATGACACTATTGCAGCCAACCAGGTGCTATCCAGGAAGGTGAGTCTTGGCCAGCATGGGGGGAAGGCCAGACATCAGGTCTGAAGCAAAACAATGGAAGGGAAACCTGGGGATCTGGGGAGCTTGGGGGAGGTTCTCGAGTTAGAGTCTTCAGAAGGCCCACTGTACTCATCCCTAACCAAGGCTGCAGAGGGCACACGTGCTCTTGGCTGCATTTGCATGTTCCTCTCTCTAAATCTGTACTCCACCTCAGAACCACCCTTTCAATATTCTGAAATATTTCAGGGCCCAAACTGATGTGTGTGTGTGTGTGTGTGTGTGTGTGTGTGTGTGTGTGTGTACTTTGTTGCACTATAATCTCCTCTCCTCATTATCAGCCCCAAAAGGCAAGAAACTCAGTGGTGGATGAAATCTAGCAAAATGAAGTAAGTTCTTCCCCCTCCTGGTTACAATTACAAAACTATTTAATGTGAGAAAAATGTGGCTCAGCGGCAGAGCACTTGCCTGGCACGTGAGAGGCACTGGGTTTGATTCTCAGCACCATATAAAAAGAAATAAATAAAACAAAGGTATTGTGTCCTTCTACAACTAATAAAAAATAAAAAATAAAAAATGTTAGAACTCTCACTTTACAGATGAGGAAACTAAGGCACAGAGAGGTCTGGTGACCTGCTCAAGTTCACACAGGGAGGCTGTGACCAGGGTCCGCAGGCATGCCAGGCCAGGCTCCCTGCTGGCCTTGCGTCTCAGCCCCACAGGTGTGGGAAGCAGTTAATCCCGACCAACCAGCCATGACTCTTCCGCCCATCTGGGCAGTGCAGTTACTCTTTGTCCCCTCTGTTCTGGCACATACAGAGCTTTGCTCACTCACATCCTTTATCTAATCTAAAATAGTTCTGCAACAAATGTAAACTGCAACCCGTAAGGACATTTGCTCAGGGAAAACACCCTATCTTATGAATCAGTATGCTACCTCAACAATAATCATGATAAACCCCTGACTTGGACTCCACAGTGAACTAGGTTTTCTGTAAAGCAGCAGGTCTCAGATTGAGCCATTCCTCAGAACGCCCCCGAGGGCTTGGACACAACAGCTGGGTCCCACCCCAGAGTTTCTTGATTCGGCAGGTTTGGGGGCTGGGACGCTTGGATTCTATCAAGTTCCCAGGGGCTGCTGATGCTGCTGGTCCTGGGATAACCTTTGACAACCTGATTTAAGGAAACAAAGTGAAGTCATGGTCACGTACAGATGAGCACTGTATGCTGCTAGTTCCCATGAATATTCCATCCAGATGTACACTTATTTTATTTAATGAGAACTTGCTAGGAAGGTGCACATTAGAAAATCAGTGCATCTAGATATGGGAGGGACTCATGTCTGGCAGGACAATGCGGTTCTGTTTTACATGTCACATGTCATCTTATTCTGAAAGCAGGAGTAGAGACACCTCAGAAAAGTCTAAGTTGTTTTTTTTTAACTTTTGTCTCATTTCCCTGTAATACACTGTTCTGAGTTCTTTATGACTCATATTCTTATTTTGGTAACATCTCAACTAAGATACAACTCACAGTTTAAAGCGAAAGCGGAGAACCGCCTGAAGTGAGGCATCTTAGTAGAGCTCCTTTCACACGTAACAATGTGTAGCCGTAGCTTCTGTTATTCCCCAGAGGGAAAGCTCGCCAGCAACAACCTCCAGGGAGACAGCGGGTGCTTCCTGGTTCTACTGAACTAAGGCGCCTCTTTGGAAACTGTGCCCAAATGATGGCTATGAAAACACCTGCCTTTCTAAACTGGCTTCTCATGGTTTAGTTTTCTGTCAAGAAAATGTTTTGTTTTTGGTTAGCCTAATTATATTCCTGATCCTAACCTAAGAATAGGTGGGTCAAGCATCACCCAAATCACCCAAAGAATGTAAGTCACCCTCAGGGTGACTCTACACTTTTCAGGAACCGAGAAAGGACACAAAAGACATCTGCAAGAATGGGCCGTCAATGGCAGTGCCAAAGGGTCAAGTGAAACTGCCTGAGCTAAGAGGCGGCCTCTGAAGTCAGCAGCTTCATGGGGCTGGGGGCCCCCAGCTGCAGTTCAGCAGCCACTGTCAACAGCCAGGTGGGAGGAATCCAGCCTCACCCACCACTTCTTCTGTCAGCCTAAAATGACTGAGCAGGTCCAGGCAGCAGAGCTTGGTGAGAGGGACATGTTCTGAGTGTGGTTTCTTGACCAGGTGGCCACGGCCAGGAGGACTCCAGGTGGGCTTCAGGAGGGGTTCTTGTGTCACCTGGAATTATGTGTGAAAACCTCTGGGCAGAAAAGGGACCACTGTTTTCTTCAGGTTCTAAAGAGGGTAAATGACCTCACATGGACATGAACTTCTGGTCTGAAGAAAGAAGGAAGAGTAAACCGATAAATGGAAAAATATGAGTGTTCAATGCTGAACTGGAACGGGCACGAAGGACGCTACCTAAGGTGACTAACGGTGCACACCTGCATCCCTAATGGAGAGCTCGCACGGACACCAAGCAAAGTCGTACCTGTCAAGATGGTGCGCCGTTTGCACTGCTCTTCGACCCCACCCTGCCTTTTCCCAGCCTGGGTAAAAGGCATCTCAAACATGAAGCGGCGAATGTTGTGGGATCTTTCAAACTCCGTTTTCCTTTCTTGCAATTCTTTCTCGTCAAAGAACGGGATCACGTGAGTCACCTGGATATAGGCGTACTTGGAATCCAGGTCCTTGGGGTTGACCTATGAATGAGCAACACTGAGGACCGCTGCCATCTGCAGGAAGCTCTCAAGCTTCGCCTGTGCTGCATTTTCCAACGTTTTATTAGTAAATATTTTGGAAAACTTCAGAAAAGTTGGAAAATATAGTACAAGGAATATCCACATACCCACTACTTAGATCAATTGCCAACATTTTGCTCTATTGTTTCAAAAACACACACACACACGTACATGCAGACTCCTTTTATCTGAACCATCTCAAAGAAAGTGGTAACACATCATAACATTTCAACCAGTTTTTCCTAAAAATGACATTCTCCTTTATAACTATGATATATTATCATAACTAACATTAACAATAATTCCCTCATATCATCTGATACTCAGTCCATACTAAAATTTCCTTAAAGTGTCTAGACATTATTTATATCAATGATCATACTTTACATTCAGTTGTCTCTATTTTTTTCTTTTTTGCAGCACTGGGAATTGAACCCAGGGCCTTGTGCAAGCTAGGCAAGTGCTCTACATACCCCATACCCTCTGAATTATTTTATTTTTATTTTTATTTTTTTGCGGTGCTGGAGATTGAACCCAGGGCCTTGTGCTTGCAGGGCAAGCACTCTACCAACTGAGTTATATCCCCAGCCCATCTCTTTATTCTTGATTAAGCTTGAATTCCCAATTATTTCTTCTTCATGACATTGAATTTTTTGGAGGAAACCCTGATAATTTTCTTGTTCAGTGATTCCTAGTGTGGGTTCCTCTGATTGTTTCTTAAGCTGTTTTTTCATATATTTGGCTTATAGAAAAAAATGTTTATTTAAGGAACAGCAGCAAAAAGGTTCTGTCATTATTATTAATCTGTTGATAGATCAGATTAGATGCAAACAGCTGTGGACTAATTGACTTAATACAGTCACAGATTAAGAATAATTTAATGGCACGTTAGTTTCTTTTTAACTCAGCACATAAATGCTTTTAGTACTACAGTAGGCTTTCAAGTACAAGTATTTTCTATCCAGAAAGAAAAGCTAATTGACTAGGGGGACAAATCAATAGTTCACATTTCATTTGTATTCAACCTTCTAGAACAATAAAAATAGACACAGGAAAAATTTACTGTGCAGAGTACTGGGAAGGCAACATTGATTTAAGGACAGGCAAATGTGTGGGAATGAGAGGTTTCACTGTTTCCTAAAAGATGTTTGTGAACAAAATGCAAAATGTATGTCAAAGTGCCTTAAACTTAGAAGGCTGGATAATGTATAAAGTTGTCTGTGTTTTAGAAAAAGTTATCTGGCCAGTCATCATCAGTGTATTTGAACCTATTAAATTTGACTTTCTTTCACAGAAACAGTTTGAGGGTGGGGGGTGGAGCCCTGATGGCTGCTTTGGGGTGGCACTTCCCTTCATATCCCAGGCTACATGGATATACTTGTAGTGAGGATGAAGGGCTGGTGCCCGGTGGAGGAGGGGACCCTGTAACTCAGTTGCTGTACCAAGGGCCACATATTAAATGGGGAAAAAGAATAACTGAGAACCTGGAGAAAAGGTTGTAATGCTAACGTTACCTCTTGACCAGGCAAAGGTTTTGATATCAAAAGAAAAAGGCAAACTGGACCTGGGTCATTTGGTCTTTGGAGTAAGTGGGTTTTAGTAAGGTTGTGTTGAGGTTTCTAGTTATAACATTTGTTGTTTCCTTTTCCTTTGTGCAACTCTGTTAAATGACATCAAAAATTAACCCACAAGGACCCAGGAAGAACAGATGACGGCAGTGGATGCGAGACTTAAATGAATTTTTGGAAGATAGGTATATGGAGATGTACCACCGCACTCAGCAGAGTGCAGAGTGCTAACCTGTGATCCCACAGGTGGGGTAATTCCCTCAGAATTCCATGGAGGACCAGCCCCTAGGATTAGGGTGCCCATGTAAGGTGTGGGGAAGAAAGCAGGACAAGTGGCCACCAGTCTGCATCTGGAGTTGGGAACTCTAGGTTTCCTTCCCTAGTCCCCACCTCAGAGAGAGCAGAGGTCATTCTCTAGAGAACTTGGTGTTGAAGTAGGGCCACTAGTCTCAGCAGAAAGCAGGGACAAGGTACAGTGTGGAATGAGGGTGAGTAAATGAGAGGCTACTGGCCACACATGGGGCCTTCCCTCTTTCTCCTCCGATGCATCCAGAATCCAGCAGTCAGACATTCACCCCCCACCTTCCTTGTTCCCTGCTAGCTCCCTAGTCACACAGGTAGGGGACTGGAAGGCTCTTCTTTGAAGAAAATAAAAGGCCCTCAGAAATAGATTTCAGGTTATAGGCACTCCAAAGGAAGGCTCAAGAAAGAAAAGGGACTACAGACCATTCCAAAATGGTGTCCTCAGAAAGAAGCAGTACTTATTATCACTGCTGGAGAGTTGATGAAAGGAGCATTTTTATTGCAAAGAACAGGAGTGCCATCTGTGCTTAAGGTTCAGGTAACAGAAGGACACCCAATGGCCCGGAGGAGGCTGAATGTCCCAATGTCTGAAGAGGGTGGGACATATAACTGCACAGGACAAATGGGTAGGTTCAAGAAGGGTCCTCACGACATACAAACACTAGAGGGCAGCTACTCAAAACAGAAAGAGTTCATTGACTCAGCCATGTTGGCTAGAGAGTTCATTCCATGACTTGTCCATCTGTTCACCCATTTGTCTGTCCATCTGTCTGTACATCCAAGCATCAGTGGCAGTCAAGTCACATACCCTGTGCTAAAGTGCAGCAGAAAAGGGCAGCAAGGGGGCTGGGGAGATAGCTCAGTTGGTAGAGTGCTTGCCTTGCAAGCACAAGGCCCTGGGTTCAATCCCTAGCACCGCAAAAAAAAAAAAAGAAAAGGGCAGCAAGGAACAGAGCCTTGGACCGACACTTTGGGGATTCCTGAATACTGGCTATAAAAATAGCATGTCCCTTCAGATGTTCATTATTTTGTAAAAGAAGCTTAATGGAAAGCACAAAAGGTAATTAGAAGAAAAAAATATACCTGCACTCAAGGCAAAGAGTCCTTAATTTTCCCTGAGTTTTCTTTTCTATACACATTTATGAATATATCATACATAACAAAACACATGTAATCAATCAAAATAATACCATATTGTTATGAAACTTATCTAAACATGGTCATACCTTGCCAGAGTCCTGTATCATTTTGACATTTTCAGAACCAAATTTATCTGAGTAAAGTTTAAGGAGTCTCTGAGAAATTTCTGACAGAGGCGTGAGTTTGGGTTCTTTGTAAATATACTCCTTTCCATCTTCGTCTTCAAAGAATCCCTGTGACAGGAAGTACAATTAGTGCTGTCCCAGGTATAAGCCCAAGGTTTAACACCAAGGAAGGATTCTTTTGTTACAAGGGGTGGGAGATGATTCTAAAATAAAATCCTAAACAGGCTGTCCAAACAGGGAGAAAAATGGTAATAATGTGGAGTTTAAGTACAAAGATAAAGGAAAACACAAAATTGCAAACTTATTCAAGAACATTGTCATTAAGTGTGGAGTGAAATGAAAGATCTGGGATTCAAGACTGTTCCCTCAGTAAAGTCTAACGATGGGACTCAAGCCTGTTTCACATTCCCAGGAAGCAGAACTCACTAAAAAGTGACCAGCAGCCTGCAAGAAGCAGGCCTCAGAAATGCAATGTACCCCTTCTTCTGACCTCTCCAATTCACAGCATGAAGTATGCAGGTCTGGAGTAGGACTAGCAAAAGTCCTGTAAAGTTTTAGTAAATCTGATTTTGCTTCACTGATGAGAAAAAATATTAAAGGCCTGTAGCATAATATCAAAATATTTTCATTATCACCTGTCATAATTTGTTTTAGTACCAATTGTGTTTGACTCCAAAGATTAGAATTGCATGGGAAGTGAAAAAGGTTGACAATTAAAAAGTCCAGATTGGGGTTAATATTTGCAATAAATTTAACATTTTTTTCTCATCTAAAATAAAAGAGAGAATGGTAAAAAACCCACAATATATGAAAAAAAAAAAAGCAGGCTAACATGGAACAAAAAAAATCCACATCAAACTGGGAGTTTAGATGCAGTAATTTCACTACATTACTTGCTTTTTAAGCATTTACTGTAATTACCTCCACATCTGTTTCACTGTCTGTAAACTGGTATTGCTATAAGGTTATAAGAGACAATAAAAGAATAAATTGAAGGTTATATAATGCTCACAGAAAACCACATACCCTAAATAAATAGATGACAATTTACACCACTTAATAATGTTAGAGACTGAAGGTTAAAATTTAAGTTAAATTTAAATAAACCCCCTTATACAGGGTTTCTGAAATATTACAATGATAAATGTACTTGTGGAGATATTATATCACAAACAATAAAGATGCAAAGGTACAAAGAAAACCAGTAAGTCTTAATTTTGGTTTAAAACATGCAATACAGATGTATAAAGAAACAGATGATTTATTTCTGTGAATGAAATAAAATGTTAATTTTTTTTGAGTTTGTAATGACTAGACAGATATACATACAGACTTGAAAAGGAAACTTGCAAATCACATGAAGAACCAAAGATGCCACTAAGAATGCCTTATGGAGGAAGAACTTACCGCTGCCTTAAGAAAGTAATAAAGAAAAGATAGGAAGAAAGGAAAAAAGCAGAAAGTTTACTATGGAGGAAGATAACCATATTAATATGACAAATTCTTCAATCAGCATTTATAGAACACAGAAAATCTACAAGCTATAACTTCTTAAGAGTTAAAAAACAACAACAACAAGAAAAGAACTCAGGACAGTCTACAAACTGAAGGGGAGGCTCACCTGTCCAAAGAAGGCCACCCGGAAGTAGGTCCCCAGGAGCCTACGGCCCGAATGCATGACCTCAGTCACTTTGCTGTAGGCCCGGTGAAGTGTGTCATACAGATGAGCTAGCCTCTGGAAAGCAGAACAGAACCCATTTCTTCCCACTTGCAAATAGTAGAAACAATTTTAAAATAACAATTAATGTGATAATGTAGGTGAAAATTCCTACTAAGAATTCCTGCCAAAAAATAAGAATATATTTTGACTGGGTAACACAGTATTTATAAATTCTAAAAAGGGCCAAACTGCCCATGAGGACCCCCCAACTTTAGAGTAGAGAAGGTCTTCCCATGCCAGTTTGAGTTTCTACTTTTCCTATTCCATTTGATTTGCTAAGCAGTAGACCTCCCACTTATGTAAGGATGGAAGGGTCACTATTTTCCCAAGCAGATGGGCTCAGGAAGAGTTCTGAGGAAAAGAGAAGCTGGTGATTGCAAAATTCTGTTTGTGGCAACCTCCAGAAGTGGAGTGCTTTGGTGGAAATCCTGTGGTATGGGTTGCAGGGATCTACACAGACTCTTGACTCCTGATTCTTGGGAGCTGGAAACGGAAGACAACCTGTGGTGTAATGTGGAAGGTCAGAGACCACCAGTTCATTAGTGAACTGAGGCCTGCTCTCTTTGCATAGAAGTAGGTCTTAGGATATGTCCCATGGCTCTCAAATAGAAAAGAAGAAGAAAAAAAAAAAAAAAAAAAAAAAAAACCAGATACCTCGAAATCCCTCCGTTTTTCATAAATTGGGATGATGAGTTTGTAGATGTCTGCGATCAGCTCATAGCGTTCTGCCTTCCAGAGTCCATCTGCACACTGCTCCAGAAGCTCCATCAGCACTTCCTGATCAAAGAGAAGGTCACCAGACAGAGATGAGCATTATGGAGAGTTAGGAGAATATATTCCTTCTGGAATGTGTAACTAGTAAGACTGTCAGAGGGAAATTTCAAAAAAGAAATAAAATTTTTAAACCCTAACTCCATGTTTGTAACAGCTTATGTTCTTCTTGGGAAGCCATTTTTCCAACCATATTCACATGCATAAATAAAAAATGGGTCACACTGCATGACTGTGTATTAGTAACTTGCATGGAAAAACTGACACTGATAGTTTCAAATGTGCCCTCAATTTTTGTTCTCCGTTCTCTTCTTATACATATAATTTGGAAATTTCTTTTTCCTTTCTAAGGACCAATGACAAGGTGGAAACATGGTTACTACATGACTTTGACCCCAGCCAAACATCTTGCAGGAATGTGGTGCTGGAGTGTGGTGGGTACCATGCCTACTTCACCAACGTGCTTTCCTCTTCTCTTTGACATTTCTTTCTAGTCACTGTTTTTGTTAGCATCCTTGGACTTTTGAGAAAGGTAACACTACCCACGGCTCAAGAATTGGGGCGTGAGCTCAAATTTACACTACTTAAGCTGAACCTGCTTCCTGGCCATAGTCATTGCCATAGTCAATCAGGTTGAGTTTTAGGACCCCTACTTGGAATGCTTGGGCAGAAATGCTCCTATCAGACAGGACAGAGAGAAGCAGCATGGAGCCTGACTGGGGCTGACATTCACCTCATGGCCACAGAAGGGTATCTGCCTTAGTAACAGAATAAAGAGGCCCCTTCCGCCCTGGTAAAGTTAACTGTATCAAAGATAACTTTGTTAAAGGTTTGGACACACTGATTTAATCTCTCTATAGAATTTCCTAAAGGGAAATTTTTATTGTTTGAACAATCTAAGTGGAGTTTCATTAATAATGTTGAATAAATTTTCACACGCATATATGTCCCCGAACAGCTTCAGTAATACATCTATTAACACCTTTTGCTCATTTTTATAATGGATTTTTTAATTAATCAATTTTGAAAATTCTTTATGTATTTTGGATAAAAGTTCTTTACCGCATTTGTGATTTTTCTCTGAGGCATAGAAAACCTAGTCAGTGAAATAATAACAGAAAGTTTCCCGAATGTAGGGAAAAGTATGAACTTCCAGGTATGAGGTATTTAGAATCTCAAATGGACATGACCAGAAAAGAACCTCTCATGTCATATTATATTTAAACTGCTGAAAGTACAGAATGGGGAAAGAATATTGAAAGTTGCAAGAGAGAAGTACCAAATCACTTGTAAAGTCAAACCCACTAGAATAACACAGATTTCTTGGTAGAAATTCTAAAGGTCAAGAGGATGTGGAATGATGTATTTCTAGCCATAAAAGAAAACAACTGCCAACTTAGATTACTACAGTCAGCAAAGTTATCCTTCAGAATTGAAGATGAAATTAAGACCTCCCAAGACGAGCATAAACTAAAGAATCAATAGCCACTAAACCACAATTCTGAAGGCACTTAAAGGAATTTTATGCACAAAAGAGGAAGAAAACATAAGAAAATGAAACTTAGGGAAAAGTCTAACATGATTTAGTTATTTCTGAATTATTAATTAATTCATCTCTAAGATAAATAAGAGAAAGATGTTTCAAAACAACCAGAGGAAAAAACTACATCAATAAAATGAAAGAACTAGCACACACCTTTCCATACCACCCTGAAGTCTCCAAATAAAAGTGTCTTTTGAAGATTGGATGCTCTTGATTTTAAGTCCAATTTAACAAGTTTTAATTTTCTGGACTGTGCTTTCGATGTTATGTCTAAGAAATGTTTAATCCAAGTTTATAGAGATTTTGTCCTGTTTTCTTCCAAAAGTTCTGTAAATTTACATTTCACATTTAGGACTCTGATCCTCTTTGAGTTATCTTTCATTAAGTGTGAAGTTCTTTTTCTTTTTTCCATATATGTATGCCTAAGTGTTCCAACACCATTTGATGAAAGTCTATTCTTTTATCCTTTCTCCATCAAATTGTCAAAAATCAACTGACTATGTATGTAGGCCCATTTCTGGGGTTCATGTTTTGTTCCATTGATATCCCTTTGTCAATCTAATGTTGTTTTCATTACTACTGTGGCTTTATAAGAAGGGCTCTCTACAGCGATACTACTGGCATCTTGGTCAAGTTTCTGTTGCAGGGGGGTGTCATGTGCACTGTAGGGTAATTAGCAGCATTCTTGGCTTCTGCCCACTAGATGCCAGTAGCAGTAGCATCTCCCCTTTCCCCAAAGTCATGACAATAAAAAATGTTTCCAGACGCTGTCAAATGTACACTGGGGGGGAGAGGAGGCTGTGTGTGCAAAATTGTCCCCAGCTGGAACCACTGCTTTATAGTAATCTTGGTTAGAATAAATCTTCTTTTCAAAATTGTTTTGAATATTCTAGTTCCTTTCATTTTTATATCAATTTTAGAGTCAGTTTGTCAATTTCTACCCAAACTTCTGATGGGAATTTGGGACTGCTTTGAATCTATAAATAAGTTTAGGAAAACTGAACTTTTAACAATATTGAGTCCTCTATGGATTATAAAAAATAATTTAATAATATAGTGAAACCATGACATAAGAATCCCTAAATGTGAAGCAGGTTAATTGACTGATATATACTAATCTTACCTCCTATTATCCTGCTAATCTGAATTATCAGTGTAAGTAGCCTCTTTTGTAAATTCTTGTCTCATGTGAATATTGAGAGTTTCATATCTTTTTTCCTTACTTAATACACTGGCTAGAACCTCCAGCATGATGTTGAACACCAGTGGTGAAAGCAGATATTCTTGGGTCTTGCACAATTAAATATGATATTTTTCCCCTAAATAATTAGGGAAGTTCCTTTCTATTCCTCGTTTTTTAAAAAAAATCTTGAATAGATGTTGAATTTTGTTGAATATTTTTTTGCTTCTATTGAGATGGTCAAATGGTTTTTATAAATTATTCCATGAATATAATGAATTAAATTGATTGTTTTTCCAATTTCAAACCTACCATGCTTCATGAAATAAACCCCATTTGGTCATGATGCATTTCTCTTTTTTATATATTGATAGATTAAATTTGCTAATATTTTGTTATATATATATATATCCCTTATATATAAATATATTATATATCCTTATATATAAATATTATATAGTATATATCCCTTATATATAATACATATATCCCATATATATATATATATCCCTTGTATATATAATTATAAAACAAGCTTTATATATAAAGCATGCTTGTATTCTCTGTGATATTGTAAATGACAGGCAAGCTCTAATGTTTCAGTACAGGTTTACAGAGCCAAAGAAAATAAGCATTTTTAAAGCAGTTGTGAATCAACTTACCAGAAAATACTATCTAAGTAAGACCATCTAACTCTTGTCCTATTTGTAACAGACAAATAATAAAACTGTCATCTGTGTGACTGTAAAAGGTGTACCATTTGCCTCATGCTTTATAGATCTCATTAAAGTCAGATAGTGATCACTACCACAGCTACAGAAAAAAGGAGAAATCAGAAAACTTTCTTACATCATCTGTGTCCTTTGCATTTGTCTTATGAAGAGGCATGCCTTTCTTACTTTTGTCTCAAATCTTTCCCAATAGACAACCTATGCACACTAAGTATAACAAATTCTGTATTCCTTTTATGCTCCTGTTTATAAAAGTTAGATAAAAGAAAAACATATGAATACGCTTGTACAATTTCAATGACAGTATTCATACTTCTCCACATTTGTAAAATGTATGAAATGTATATATGTCTAACCTTAATATTTGTAAGGACCAATAAAAATTTACCCATTGAAATGCTCTGAAAAATTTAAGTTGTGTATGGTAATTAGTAGGCCAAATAAATGAACCTCTCTTACTTCAGTCTCTGCTTTCTACTTTGCATTGATTTTTAAATTATCTTATTTCTACTGGGTTACATAATATCCCACAGGGTCACATACATTTGGGTAGTCACATATTTCCGTCTTGTTTGTATTTTTCTTAGTAATATTAGCCATATTACTAAGTAGGAATAAGTGTCCTTTGCTGTAGAGAAATGAGGTGACTGAGATGCCCTTTATCACAAAGTGTTGTATTCTTGCATATCTTTGTTTAAACATACTGCTGGTGGGTATTTATTGAGCATTTTCATTCCCGTTACAGGGGGCTGTCTTGTGCATTGTAGGGTAGAACTGCAGCAGAGGTGGAAGGACTTAGAAGACTCCATTTCTCTTGTGGATCAGAACATCGCACAATCAAGGTTATAGAATTTTTTCCACTTTAAAACTATTCTTAGGTTTAATTTGTAGACTAATCATTTGCTCCCTTCTGTTCTATTGAGTTTTTTCAAACATGAGTGCAATTTGTGTGTGTGTGTGTGTGTGTGTGTGTGTGTGTGTGTGTGTAAAACTACAACCAATCCTACTAGTATGCCAAGGCCACATTATAGATATAAATAAATGTACAATGATCCTACCTCTTTATTATCATGGGATCAGAAGATTCTTAGTTCTATACCATAGCAGAAAGTGGAGTGATTTTAATGCAATTTCATAAGAAAGTTGAAAAATTCCTCTCCAAGAGTTATAAAAGTTATAATTACGTACCCATTAGTATCACATCAGTGATTCATTCATTCATTTATTTGAACATTTGTTCAAACATTTGACCAAGCATCTACAATGTGCAAGGCACCATGCTTGACTACTGGCTTGACCTTTAAAACTAAATCCATAAGTAAATTAAGACTGTGTAATTCACAAAAATTGCTTGATAGATTTTTACCAATTGTGAACAGCCTATTTTGGAAGGTCTATTCTGCTGAGTGACATAAATGAAATTTACTTTGAATAGGGAGCCCTTGAAAACACACAGACATCCTTTCAGAGCAGCCAGAACTCATGACCAACTGGAAGGAGGTGACATGCACATACTCTGGAGTGAGTGAGAACCGATGGATTTAACAGTAGTCAGTGGGTCCCTGGGTGAGTACGAAGGAGGCCAGATATCCTTCTCTCACAGAGCTCAGCAATTCCTGCTCTCCTAGCACCCAGAGTCCAGTGAGGGAGCCATGGAGAGATTACAGTAGGTGCATGATGAAGAAACCGCAGGGCATCAGAACTACAGAGAGGAGCAGTATCTGTCCAGAGAGGAGAAAGGGGAAGCATGGAAAGCTGGAAATGACGACTGAGTCCTCGAAGACAGTCAGGGGAGGTTAGCAAGCAGAGGAAGAAAGAGGGAGTGCGGACAGAAGGGGAAGAGGGGAGACATTCCAGGTCCAGGGAACTGCCTGGGCAAAGGCAAGAGAGTGAACACAGCATGGTACGTAAGGAATTTCCAAGTAGTTTCCGGGTTGGAGAATAAAATCTGAATCAGAGAGTGGCAAGAGAGGAGGTTGGGAAGCTGGGAAGGGGTAGACATGTTAAACCAGAACAAAGTTTTCTATGCAAAAATAAACAAATAAATAAATAAAGTTAACAAATGTAGATCATTTAATGAGCCACAAAAACATACGTTATCAACTATCACAACAAGGAAGCATTACATGAGGAAGACATTACTTGATTTTCAAATGCGTCTGTCTAGTCACATAAGTTATCTGTGTACAGCAGCCTTTCAGGTACGTTTTAAGCAGCCCTATATTTTGTCATTTCCTAAATACATATCAAGAAGAGTGTACTGGTAGTCTTCTGAGTCAAATGATTCTAATTTGTAGAATGAGATTTGAATACTTATTTTTACTCTTGTTCAGTTAAACTAGAAACAGGTGGAAGGTTTAATAACAATAAAACCTGAAGCCAAGCAGTATATGAGTATCAACATCTGATGTGTATATGATAAGGATAAATGAACTCATTTATGGAAAAACCCGTAACATTATATTTGGTATAGAAAGATGAACTTCAATCAGGGAGACTCACCAAAATGGTTGGGAAAAATCTGATAAAGCAAATGGAGTTTAGAAAATATGAAATATCACTATTCTTGATGGTTATCAAGAATTCTGACTCAGGAAACACTCAAGGTTTGTAGTTTATCAATTCAAATATCACTGATTATGCAAAGAAATGGTAATATATGCTATAAAAATGAAATGAGTAGATTTTTCCAATAATAAACTAAAAAATGGTTTTTAAAAAAGCTTAATCCTCTCATAAAAGTAGAGTGTAGATTACTAAACATCAAAGCTTTATTTGATAAGGTAAATTATTCAAGCTAATGTCAACTCTGTATCTAGAAATTTACAGCTGGTGCATGAAGTAATAATTCTCTGACTAGAAATAACAGACAGTAACCACAGAATTTGAGAGGCCATATGTCAATACAAAATTATGAAGTCATAAAAACCAAGACAAAGTAACTATACGCTGAAGTACATATGAATAACATTCTCAGCACGAATTCTACTTATTAGTTTGCTTTGGTTCTCAGCAATCACAGTACCTGAAAGCCAGAACTGATCCAGAAAATGGTCAGAAACTGATAACCTTGAGCAGCAGTCATACAAACTGCTTTATGATTTAATCGCCACGTTTAAAATTTAAACACCTGGATATTTTTTTTCTAAATTGTTGACATATGTGAAGAACTGGAGAGTGGGGGCTCAATGAACTCTACGCATCCAGGAAGTATGCATTTTATGATATTAGATTAGACTTAAAAAGATCAGTGCACAAAGTTCATGAGCCATTGAGGAAGCTTTTAAAAATGTAATTGGTCTGTCCCTTTTTTAAGTGTGACATAGCAAAGGCGCTGAGAGCACTGAGCATCTGTCTGTGGAAATAACATCTCTCATGATGTGTATGTATGTGTGCACAAAAATGCCCCTAAGAGCCTGTATTTGTGCAGGGAATTTAAATTTTTTTTATTTAGATGCTTTTTGCTCCATCTTATGATTAATTCAATTTGATTAACCTTACCTATAAAGCTAGATGCTATCTCTACATCGACCATTTAACAAGTATCTGAAAAACTGTGAGCTGGCTCAGGTGACGGCTTACTCTCATAGTACAACTCTACCATATAGCACATGAACAGTGTTAACTTCTATTACTTCCTTTCCCAAGACACAGCTGAGGACCACTTGCATCAGAATAATCACCTGGGACACTTGTTAAAATATCCATCCTGGGACTTATACCCACCCAACTGAATAACTGAATCCAGGGATGAGGGGGCAAGAATAAGAATCTCTATCTGTCTGTCTATCTATCTATCTATCTATCTATCTATCATCTATCTATCTATATTATATATTTTAGCAGTACTGAACATGAAATCCTAGGAACTTGAGCAAGCTAGGCAGGCACTTTAACACTGAGTTCCATCTCCAATCCTCTATATTTTTATTTTGGGACAGTGTCTTGCTAAGTTGTCCAGGCTGGCCTCGAACTTGCAATCCTCTTGCCTCAGCCTCCAAGTAGCTGGAATTATGGGTGTGTGCCATTGGGCCTGGAAAGAATCTGTATTTATAAGAGGAATCAGGCAATTCCCAAGCACACTGAAGTGTAAGGGCTACTGTACCAGGTGAAACCTTGGGGCGGGTTCCTCACTTACGTATCTCCCAGCTAGCACAAGGCACACAATTAGTTTGTTGATGAATCAACATAAATCAGTATAGAAATTTCCAGGTCACAAAGAACTCAGGTCACAAAGAACTCAGATTTTCAGGAACTTGGTTTAGGTGTTTCTCCTCAATGGGAGGAAAGCATTGGAAACTGTAGTAGGGCTCCCATCTTGGTCAAACTCGCTCCTGGAGCACCTAGCTCAGTGCCAAGGAGGCCCAGCATGTGTTTCAAGATGAAGCAAGGAACTATGTTCTGGCATCAGGCGAGAGGCAAGCAGTTACACAAGTTCCACTGGCCAAGTTCCCTGCTCCTTCCTCCTACTGTTTTGGAGAATCAGAAGGGAACTGTATAACTTTTGTGGCTCTAAGAGTGCTGTCAGTCAAGGAGAAGTTAGATAGCTCTAGAGGGTCACAGTCACCAATCTTGACAACAGCTGCAGGATGTGTTCTGCTTATTTCTCTATCTCATGGGATGTTCTGAGTATATGAACATACTATGCTTGTTACTGGACGTTGTTTATGAACAGAAACAATCTTGGTTAACAGAAGTCACATTTGCCTGGTTAAGTTCATATAATAATCGTTATACCCAATGGTGTTCCTCTGGTCTCCACATTTTCATCAATTGATCAACACAGAATCTTGCGTGTGTTTCTGTACAGAGATACTTAATATAACATATATTGTTGAGTCTTTAAATTCCATCCAATAGCACTAGAACTCATGCTTGATTGTGTAAGGCACATCAGTGTCCTTGCACTTAGGAACCCTAAACAGCACTTGAGCACTACATGTGGGCCATTTTAAACAGCAAAATCACCAAGAAAAACCCATAAAAAGGTTCTGAAAAACATGGCATAGACCATACATAGACCAGGAAAGGCTCACATTCGGCATGAGACTGGTATGAAGCAAGAAGGCAGAGTGCCATGAGGACTCATTCCAGAGTTAAGGAAATGCTGCAAGCAAACAGGCGAGTTACAAGGTCCCCCTGCATTCTCTAGCTTGCCCTCTAAATTCCCTCTCAGTCCTGTTCTCCTAGTTCTAGTTTCCGGGAAGCTGACACATCAGGATGGCTGTCTGCACAATAGGCTGCCCACCTTCTGGCTCCCAACTGGTTGGGGCCAAGGACAGGCCCAAGCAAGAGACTCCAGGGCGGGAGGAGAGTGAGAGCACACAGGAGACTCTGCCACCCACCCTTCCCCTCTCTCGCCCCTTTCCCCTTTAGGCGTGAGAAACAGCTGTTGCCAACCAGGTGGATACTTCCACACTCTTTGTTGGTTTCCCTAACCATTCTTTGAACTTTTAAAAAACAGTCCTTTTATTAGACTTTCTTCACTTTTTAACTGCCAGGACCCTGGTGCTGCATCAGTCAAGAAGAAAGGAATCTCAAAATTGCATGGACCAAGCAGAACTCTGGCACCACAGGGAACTCAGAATCCTTCCATCTACACAGGTCCAGACTTGTGGAACAAAACTGTAATTAAGAACTGGATGTTTCTCTTTATCTAATATCTCACCAAAAACATCTGGGAGGGACTGTGCTCTTGGGATCAGAGTCAAGGAAGGTAGACTTGGTACCAGTGAAAACTCATCCGAGGCCTGCTACTAAGACAAGTGTGCAGTTTTAGATGGTGCCCCTAAAAAAATCACTTTGGGAGAATCTGAGAGATTTAATTATACCCACTAACGGAGATTAAAAGGGCAATGATTTTTCACACTGTTACACACTCGTTTCCCATTAGCTCTTCCCAGACTTTGTCCCTGCTGGTGGAGATTTCCATCGTGCTCTTTTCCTGAGACATCGAGTGGCCCACGTGAACACGAACCTGGCAATTTGTTTTCTCGTTTTAGAACACATTCTTCTCTGCCCTTCCTGCCAGGTTCAGTTTTGATGTGTAGGGCTTGAGCGTGATTTTATAACCCTGCTATGTCATATCCTAACCATACAGATTGTCGCGTACTATGGACCTTGTTAAAGGTTTACCAACTTTATGCCTCAAGGACAGGGTGGCAAATTCATATTCTGAAAACAGCTGATAAAGTGGTCCTTGTCACATGTTTGGCTCTTACTCAGAGGGGGTGCCATTCATAAATCTGCACTTGGTTTCAGAGCCTATTTCGTTTGACTCTCGTGACTACTTCGATCCATTTAATCAGATGAGCAAACACGGGGTTTACTTTATTGTCCCTCCAGAGTAGGTTACGGAAACTGTTTATTTTCAAATCTAATTGTTCTTGGCATACTTGCTTTCCTTATCTGATTCAAAATAAAATGCTGCACCTCAGAGGTCTGACTTGGCACAGGGTGCAAGGGTTTTTTCTCCAAGGAGACAATAGAGTCATGCCAATTTCAAAGAAAAATTCAGTTAAAATTTGCCTTGAAGTGAGGAGTTCAAGCCAAGAGCACATGGTCCTTGTTCTCTTAGTGAAAGGTTTCACACTTTAGAGTAAAAAGTAAAATAAGTGAAAAAAATCACCACATGTCCAGGCATTTCAAGGTGGGAGACAGTGGAACTGTTAATGCTGTGGAATAACTAACTTAATCCCCTAATCCCCTTTCCCAAGATAATCAGAGAATTTATCTACTGTGTCTATCTAATGTAGTTTTTCAAACTTCATGAAGTAGCCAGGCATAGTGGCAAATGTCTGCAATCCCAGTTACTTGGGAGGCTGAGGCTGGAGGATCACAAATCAAGGCCAGCAGGGCAACTTAGTGAGACCCTGTCTCAAATAAAAATTTTAAAAAAGGGTTGGGGTGTAGCTTAGTGGCAGAGTGCCCCTGGGTTCAATCCCTATTATTTATGCGTTTATTTCAATCCCTAGTACCACTTCATGAAGTACACTTGATATATTATGCTCTTTTTCCATATTTAATTTTTAATTTTGAGCGTCAAGGCTAGATAATTTACAATAGTGGCTCTTACACTTTGGAGCTTAAGAGCTCTTTACATATCTTAAAATTTACTGAGAACTTCAAAGAATTTTTGTTTATGTGGATGTTTTCTTTCAAATTTTACAATAGTAGAAACAAAAACCAAAAAGATAAAAGAATGTATTTGTTAATTTAGTTAAAATGATAAACTAGAATATATTAACCAAAATTACACTGTTAATGAAAAAATGGTATTAATAAAAAAAGAGTAGTAGCCTTGTTTTACGTTATCATAACTCTCTTTGTTGTCTGACTTTGTAGGCGAAACCTGGAGTCTCGAGCTTCTACATTCAATCTGTCTGATGTGTAACTTGGGTTGATGTAAATAAAGAAAATCCAGCCTCACACTGAGTTGGAAAAGTAAGGGCCTCAAAGACCTCCTGAGGGCTGGGGTTGTGGCTCAGTGGTAGGGCACTTGCCTAGCATGTGTGAGGCACTGGGTTCAACCCCCAGCACCACATTAAATAAATAAATAAAATAAGGGTATTGTGTTAAAAAAAAAAAAAAAAAAAAAAAAAAAAGACCTCCTGAAAGAGTTCCAGGACTACCTTTGATAACTGAGTGACTTTTGGACTATTTCATGTCCCAGGAGAGGTTTGCTCAGGGGCCTTCCTTACTGGCATGAAAATGGTTAAAAGCTGTAGCATTAACCCTGTGCTGCCACACCCTGGTCCCCTAGTCAAGAAAAAAACACGAACACCACAGGCAAGGTTAAGTACTCCTTGCTCCATTGGTTCTTTCTCGCCACATGAAGAACTGGACAACTTTGTTTTGCCTAAGCAGACGGGCAGGATTAAAAGCTTTACCCGGAATGCTTCATTCTGCCCTGTGGGGGGCGAGGCAGGTACACAGGAATACACTGCTGTAGTAGATACGCCCGGAAAAGAGAACACAGTGAATGCAAGCAGGAAATCAGCTCTTAGGAAAATTCCTAGCTTTATTTCAGAGCTCTCTGATCATAGATAAGTGGTTACATGGCTACACTATCCTGTTTTGGCAAGAAGCTTCAGAGTTGCTAGTTATATAACGTCAGACCTTCTGTTCTGCATGGGGTTGGGAGAGGGTGGCCTGTTTCCTAGCAGGCTATAGCACCCAAATAGAGGCAGGAATTGGGTCCCATCTGGCCTCTCAGGGCTTTGAGTGTCCGGCCCTGGGGGAAATGTCTAGAGTTGTAGATGATAATCAAAGTCAGATGGAAACAGCAATAAACTTCACATGCCAGAGGAAGTGCCAGAAAGACTGAGAAACTTTGTGGTCAACACATGGGGCCTCTGGGAGTGTTGCTCAGAGCTCAGCCCCACTTTACTATGAACTGGCCCCTCAATCCCTCTCTCCAGAGAGGAGGAGGCGTGGCGAGAAGGGCCAACAGCAGAGCAGTGGCTGCTGTTCGAGCTGCCTGGAGAACAACCTCAGTTAGGGCTGAGTGTGCAGGCAGCAGCTGTGGCAGGGAAGAAGGGGGTGATGCCCTGGCAGGGGATCAGCAGGCTCCAGGTACCCGAGTACCTTACACACCACCCAACTAGCGGGGAGTGTCCTGGAAGGGCGTGGCTAGGATCTCGCAGACGGTGCTCACACAGGCTAAGACGTCTGTGATGTCACTAGCTTACAGGACTGCTGCTGCCCATGAAGTCTGTCGGGGTGCATGAGTGCACGGGAACACCGACTGGAGCCGCGGCACTCACCTCGTTGAAGTGGACGTCCTGCATCCCGACGTCTTCCATCATGGAGGCCTCCTCGTCGATGTTGGGGGTGATGACCCTGAAGGCAGTGCACCCCTGCCTGAACATGCCTGGGGTGAGAAAGCAGAGACAGTGAGGGCGGTGAACCCGGATGTGGCTGGACTCCAGCATTCTCCCTGCTTGTATTGTTTCTGTTACTCTGAAAGCGCTCACGTGTCAGGCCAGCAAGCACATGGGAGGCTGGGGACCTCTGTGTGCTTTTCCTCTCCCTTTCCTCACATCTACCCCTCACCTCCCTCACTTTCTCATCCTTTTTATTCTCTCCACCCACTGTTTTAAAAAGTGCATTCGGCCTTCAAATAAACTATCAATAAACTGAGAAATAGTTACTGAGCCAAATTAATGGTAGAAAAATAACAAGCAAGTGAAAATTTGATTTGGTAAGATGACCCCTGCTCAGATATAGAGGAAAGTTAAGAAGCCGAAACCAAAGCCAATGAAAGAAACAGAAGACTTAAAAAATAACTATTTTCTTCAAGCAGTCAGTCATCTTGCCCCTCTGGCTGGGAATAACCTATAACTCATAACTCAAGTTTAGAACATCCCTTCTCCTCCCAGAAGGAACCCAACAGTTGCAGCTGTGTGACATGGGCTGCGATAGCAGGCTCCCCACCAGCTGCCTGGGAGGAGGAGGGGCCTTCTTCTCCAGGAAATGGACAGCAGGAATACCTCTGGGGCCTCAGCATCTGTTCCCCTAAGGGGAGAAGGTGGAAGGTTGAAGGGGGGATCAAGGTCTAAGATAAGGGAAACTCTGAGCTAGAGCAGCCCTTCTAAATGTTTTAGGCATCTGCATAATGCCAGCCATGCGAATGCTCATGGGAAGGACTTGAAATGTTCTGCTACTCTGTTTTGAGATGTCTATTCACAGTAAAACACAAGTCAAAACTTGAAATGACCATCTCCTGTGTTTTGGGAAAAATGAACACACGAGCATTTTGGAATCAAGCCTTGAAATTGTAGAACCTAAAACCAGAGATGTTTCTGCTGCACATTGTCCAGGTTTCTAACCACTCCCAGGTTATCTAGCATCTCTACCATGGTCTTAGTGTAGTCTTGCTTTGATTTAGTTATGTGGAAGTGACAAGCATTGATCTAGGAGCTTGAGGATACATTAACATACACAAAATAAAGTAAAAGCCAACCACCCATGTTTAGACTACAGAATACATTTAAATATTAACTCCACTTCAAGGGAACAACAAAAACGATGGCCAAAGTGCTTTCCTTTCATTGCCCATAGGAACAGACTGCCAGCAACCTGGAGAGCCCAGGAAAGGTGAGGGAAGGAGAGCAAAGACTGTCCGTGCAGAGTCGAAACAGAAAATCCCCACACCACTGGACGGCCCGTGAACAGAGCAGCCGGGGCCCCTCGGGAGCGGGCGACCCTCAGGCTCACCTCCCCGGCTCCTCCTCCGACAGGTGCTAGGGCTGCAGGGGAAGAGAGGAGGCTCCCGCTGGAGTGCTAGTTCCGCGTCTAAACATGAGGAAATGTGTCACCTGATAAAGGGCCTCAGCAGGAAGCACTGAGTGAACATGGAACCCTTCAACGTCCTTCTTGTTCAGTCCTCACGTGTGACAGACCCAGACTCCCCTACATCCCATCCCACCTAGCCAGCTGTGTCAGAAACAGACTTTCCATGGCCTTGGCATCTGTGCCTTTTTAATGCTTCTCATTAGCCCAGATCTGGTGCTGCTGTTCTCCAGTGTTAGGTGAGCAGACGGCCAGATTCTCTAAGAACCTCAGTCTTCCGAAACCAAACACTACCCTTGGAGCTATGATTTGGAAATGGTGTTTAACCATTCCGGTTAAAAACCAGAAGAAACTTGTGGAAGAATTCCTTGCCTGCTCATCTGGGAACAAAGGCTTGATGCACAAACCAAGTCTCACTGGCCCACTTCACCCTCTGGGAAGCATGGCTGCCTTCTATACAATAAAGCCAACTGGGCTGCATTCCAGGAAATCTGTCTGATAATCCATTACAACTGCCTCCTAAGTGATAAACAGCTCCAGTGGGAACTATTTCAGTTCAGGTTGGCCTCTCAGGGACACCTAGATGCAAAGCTCATTACAGGCCTTGGCAGAATAGAGTCACCTATAAAGTTGTATGACACATGTTTTTCTTAACACTGTCCTTCCTGCTGTGCCCACAAAGTCAAGCAAATAATCCCGTCAGGGAACAAAACAGTGAATGCACTTTCTATGCATACACACCCCCACCGCTAGATCTGACTTAATGGCTCTCATTAGTCTCTGCTACTTGGTACAGTTTTATTCTTTTCACCACTCAGGAATCATTCCTTACCCTTCCGTGTGAGATATTCTGCCACCAACGCTGTTACATGGACATAGCACATTGCTGCCTGCAATAAAGACATGTCTCAGAATAATTGTTTATGACAGGATGTCTAAGGAATAGATGTACTTATACTAGTCACCAAACAGAGTTTCCAATAGCCAAAAGTTTACCTTGAAAAAAGGGATACCGCTCACATTAATTAACTGGGAATTGAGACAAATGGCAGTAAATTTGCTAAGCTTTATTTTTACTTAGAATTATTACGCTTTACTACAAAAGCTAAAAATAGCATTTTTTTCTGATATCTAAGATTTCTGCATAATTTCTCTTAAAGCAAAAAGAGAACTGTTAAAACAAAAGGCATGCTTCTTATGACATTCTGAAGTGTAGTGAGTTCAGTGGCACAGCATGTGTTCAGCATGCCTTAGGTTTCATCCCCAACATCAAGAAAGAAAAATCTAATTCAACACTATAAATACCATAAAAAGGAAAAAAAATCCTTTCACCAAGTTGTCATGTTGTTATAAAAATCAAAGATAGTGAGGTTCAGGGGTAGAGCGCTTGCCAAGCATGTGTGAGACATTGGGTTCCATCCTCAGCACCACATTAAAAAAAAAAAAAAAAACGTATTGGGTTCACCTACAACTAAAAACACATTAAAAAAAAAAAAATCAAAGATAGTTGGTGGAAGTGAAGCCACAGTCAGGTTCTAATGCATGGGGCCCTGTTCTTGTCAGTCACGATGTGGACCTTAGTCTAGGGTCTCAATCTTGGGTAGGGAATTCAGCCCTGCAGAGGCTCTGGATGTGCATGTGTGCAAATATCCATCAGCAGTGTAGCAGGCACTCTGACTGTGCCTATTATGTGGAGGAAAGTCTGTTACAGAGTTAGAGTCATGACCCTGTCTGATCAGGAGAGGTGGAGTTCACACTTTTATTTGGTGGGTCCTACATTCCGTATGACTGTGTTTGTCATTAAGAGAGGAGAGATACAGGAATACAAACATGTGATGGAGGATGTCACTGACAATGGAGGCAGAGTGAGTGGCCGTGGGTCGATGAACACCAAGGACTCCAGCAACACAAAGCCAGGAGAAGGGTGAGGATTCTCCCCTGAGATGCTCAGAGAGCAGGAGGCCCACCTTGAGTTTCAACCTCCTGCCTCTAGACCTTTGAGAGTGAACTTCTTTTGTTTTAAGTGACCCAGTTTGTGGTACTTTGTTATGGCAGCAAGAGGAAACAAATTAATGCACAGAGGAACAACAGCAGCTCAGAGGATTCTTCTTTTAAGAAGAGACTTGGGCCATACAAATCACTTTAAAAGGCTAAAATTCTGACCTATTAGCTGTAATATAAAGAAATTAGTAGTAGTAGTAATTTTTATTCCATTCTCAGAATTTTAGGAGTCCATTATGGTAAAGGTACCCATGACATGATAATTCTGAATGACTGCAAAATTGACTCCTAGAATAAATATGCAAAAATAGGTATACAAATTTTCAAACTTAGACTCTAATTGAAATAGTTACTGAAATTTCAAGGTAAAAGTAAGCTGTTTTACAATACTTCTGACATGCCCAATGTCACAGGCACAGACTGAAGAGCATTCTCATGGGAATACAGAACTTGTATAGAGTCTCTTGTTTTCCTTAACTTCTCATTTTACAAATGATGTCATTGAGGCACAGAGGGGTTTAAAAACTGACTCAATGTCACTGAGTCAGGCAATGTCTGATCTTAGATTCAAAGTCTGTTTCTAAAGCCTGAATGTCCAACTCCCAGTAATGCTGTCTAAATGCTGAAACATGTCAACTCTGCACAGCAGGAACACCTTAATGTCTACTTCATTCACAAAAGAGGAGAGTGATGCTCTACCATCACCTTAACAACAAGAAAGATTAGTTTTATCATCAAATCGCTGAAACTTACAACTATGAAGGAGTTCTGATGCAGGAACTGGTGTGTACTTTAATAAGTGTAATTCTAAGAGCTTTCAAACAACATTCTTTTGTAGTAGAAATAGCCCTTAACAATCTGTTTTAAATCATTAAAGTGCTCAGGTAACTATGAAGTCACCCCACCCTAATAAAGTACATGTTTGAGGTATTACAGTTTTAATGGGCTTCTTTTGATTAACAGGGGACAATTTTCCTCAAAATTGGCTTCTTTGAATGAACAGGCCACAACTGGAAAACCACAGGTCAAGAGGCTGGCAGGGCTACCTACCTCAGAGAGGTCCCCATTTTTGACGTGGATCCTAGCCATGCTGTCAAGCCACGTCTTCCTGAGCTCGGGGGTGCTGGCATAGGACTTGGCTAGGCTGTACTGGAGGTCCACCAGCATCTCCGGGTCATTCTCATGCTCCTTCATCTGGGCTGTGGCCATCAGGACAGTGCGGATCCTCTTGGTCAAGTCTTTCACGTCAGAGGAGAAGCTGGTGTGCTAAAACAGTGGGTGAAGGATGCTTTTACCCCCTTTCTGCCTGGATGCCCCCACATCAGATGATAAGGCGATGTCCTGGGGGTGAAAGGTAAAAGGTGGCCTGGCCACTCACCTTGATGAGCCGGTCACTGTTGGCACAGTTGTTGATGATGGACAAGGACTGCTGGAACCTGGTTCCACCAATGCCAACCACATCTGCGATCAGCTGGCTGACAGAAATGATGACCTTAGGGACATGGAAACACGAGAAAATCAATTTCTCCTTCAGATGATTGCCCAGGACAAGCTTTTATGTTCAGTCAGGATGAACATGAGACCAGAGCAAGAGGTAGGATGTTTGGGCAGGGATCACTCCAGTGAGGGGAATGATGTCTGAGTCTTTTCCCCCGGACTTTCCAAAAATTATTCCAGAAAATGATTTAGATAGCCTTAACAATTTCACTTGCAAAACAAAATGCTCCTCAGAAGAGTGCAGAAGAGTGAGAAACAGTCCCCATCACTTGGATAGTTACTTACCTACAACCTCTCTCATAAAAAGGGAGAACTTACAAGTTACCTCCCTGGGTTTTGGTTTGAGCTTATATGTACTCAAGAGGTGGACTGTCCCTTGCATTTTTCTATTAGAACAGGAACACATTAACAATGCCATGGGGGATCTGCCTTTTTGTGAGTTCATGAGTGGCACTGCCATGCCTCAGTTGCTTGAGCTCAAGCATGGAAGCCACCTTTCTTTCCTCCTCTCCTTCACCACACCAGGGTGAATCCCCTCCTTCCATTTTTACATAACCTCCTCCAGGATACCATCCTCTCTTGTCCTAAATTTAACAATGGTTTCCCTAGCTGAGATCTAAATCCAAATGATCTTTTCTGAATGCTGGGGTCCAGAATATTCCTTCAAATATGCAAAGACTTGGATATATACCAATGAGTTCAGATGCATATTTTGAACTCAACACTGAGGAACTTCTCCAGTTCCCCAGATAGGTGAGAAGTTCCCATGGTGCAGCCATGGCCTGGAACATGCTCCCTGCCCTTCAGTCGCTACCCCTACTTCACATCCTCTGGGAAGCTCTGGGAAGCTAGTTGTCAGGGCCCCCCCACAGATGCTCCCCCAGTGTACTCAAGCTTCTCTACAGCAGCCCGGGCATACTGCACTGTAAGGTCTCAGTTTGCCTGGGACCTCCATCCAACTGCAGGCTCCCTGAGGCCTGTGATTGTGTCCATACATTCTAGCATGCAATGTGTATACAATAAATATGGCTTCAAAAAAAGGGACAAATAGGAGATGAAGGAGGGAGTCCTACTCTGCTTATAGAAAAAGTATACAAAAATACCTAAGACTGATCTCAGCATCCTCCTGGTTCTCAGAGCAGAGAAATGTATGCTTAAAGCTGTAGAGATAGCAGATGTCTTAGTAGATAGAAGACAGAAAAGAACCACTTTCAGTTTTTTGTATCTTACTTAACATGTTTACTTGTGAGCCTCCTCACATGAGGGTGTATGTGTTGGTGCTGGGGATTGAACCCAGGGCCTGTGCAAGCGAGGCAAGTGCCCTATCACTGAGCTCGTCCCCAGCCCCTGGCATAGTGTCTAATCTCTTTTATTTATTTTATTTTTCTAATCTTGATTCAGTGGAATTTTAGCTTGTACAATATTGATTCAATATTTAAATATCAAGTCACCAACAAAAACACATCCTGAGCCAGGATCTTACTGCAAAGAGTAGGAAATAAACTAAACCAATAAATTTTACTTCCCAATTCTCTACCTTGGGGCCAGATGAGGTAAACTGGAAAATACTACACTCAAAGTTTTCTTGCTAAAATAGAATCCACTGGGTGATTAAACCACACGCACTTGCAAGTGTGTCCGGACAAAGGACTTCTTTCCCGTGTAGTCGAAGTTGTTCCTCATCAGGAAGTAGAGCAGCTGCGAGGCCTCGGTCCGGATGGAGCTGAGTTTGGAGTTACAGCACTTGAGGATCTCATAGCACAGAGCGGCACACATGTCTGCTCTCCCCTCGTAGAACGTGGAGGGAAACTAGACGGGACACAGGGAGCAGACCAGCACAGCACCGTTAGTCCTCGGGGGGGCGGGGGGGGGTCCCTTCAACTCCTGGGCAAGAGGAGATCGCTGGCCCTCAGTCATGACTATCACCCATAAATCGTAAATTTATCTTACCTTATAAATTAATGACCTTAAGGCAGTGAAGACGTTTTTTAAAGCCGTTTCAGACTGATGTTTTTGAAGAAAACACAGGTAGACGTCAAAGACTTTTTTCATGAGGGGATTATGTCCGTGATCTGCCAAGAGCTGGTTCTTGAAACACACATGGACAGAGCATCAGTTAGACACCAGCACCTCCAGGAGGTTTCACTTGATTTTCAGGTTCAAAGATCATATTTTCCAAGAATCAAGACAACTTATAATTTAAATTAACTCTGCTATAGGTCCCCTAGGAAAGCACAGAATGCTCTGGCTCTACACTGACCTTGCATGGTGACTGGAAAACGGAAGTTAAGTGTAGAAATTGTCTGACATATACTTGGTCTGGTTTACTAAGAGGTAGCTAGGAGGATTTCAACATTTCGCAGATTTTATTTTATCAAACAAAACAAGAGGACTACAATTAATCATTTTCCAACCATTCTTCAAAATTTCCTCCTTGCAGTAAAAAATCCACACTAATTCAACATTCGGGACAGTTGGTTAGATAAATCTTCTTTCAGTTGCTGAATACACACAGTAGCTCAAAGTATAGCTCAGCAAGAAGCCAGCATGAAGTTTCACATCCAAACATGCATGACCTTTGAGTAAGACAAACCTGTGTGTGTCCAGGTGCAATACATGCACACATTCTGCACAAGTAAATATGATTATAAAGATAAAAATTCAAGAGAATGCTATCTCAAACCAACTTAACATTTGACATATCTAGCATGTCTAAATAATTTTACTGCATAGCAAATTATGGCTGGAGTCATAGTTTCGATTCAAGATTTAACCTCGTCTTATTGTTGGAGGGAAGTTTTGACTCAAAAAAATCAGACTCAAGAAAACTGAATTTTTAAAGGTAGGTCCAGTAGGCACAGATGTGTCACAACTGATAGAACACCTGGCATTCAGTGATCTTCATATAATATCATATCATATCATATTCATATCATATCACTGAGGTATCATATTTAATTCTATCACGTGAAAGAAGAGCAATTTAAAGAGCAGAAAATATGACTAAATGAATACACTTCTCAACTGTGAGCAGCTGTACACACACACACACACACACACACACACACAGAGGATTATTCTAGTCTTGGGGAGCTGCTTATGTGTTGTGTCATCTGTAAATACAATTTTCCGTAGGAGCCATAGTTTGGAAGTATTTCTTTTCAAAATGCAATTACTTTCCAAATTATGAGTGGATTAAAGTTTTCGTGAACCTGGAAGGAAGTTTTCCTTTTTCTCAGTAGTCTTTGTTTGTAGCTTGGCCCCCTCCCCGCAAAAATAGGCCAAGACCCAGAGTGTCTCCAGGTTCTTACTACTTCAATTAAATTTCTCCTCTATCCTCTCTCTGGTCAAAGCCTTTGCCTCTCATTTTCAGGTTTCAGTCCTCCTGGCCTCTTATCTCAAGAATGGTAAGAATGAAATGAAAAACATATTTATTATTAAGATGCAAATAATCCCTCATATAAAGGGGATTATTATATGAGCTCACCCTCATATAAAGGGGTAAATAATTTATCTTCTCCAGCTTACTTCGTTCATTTTCCACTTATGTTCTGCCCTTTTTGTCAGTAGCTCTGTTGATTTTTCATTCATTTGAAAGTAATATACTCTAAATGCAAATAAATCTTTGAACATTTGGAAAGGTCCAAAGGGGGAAAACAGAAAAATGAAAGTCCCCATTAACTTCTCAACTCAGAAATTATCACAGACACCAATGTAGTGTATCTCATTTTGACTCTTACTGAGGATGGGAAATTTCTATTTAGGAAATTAAATGATACAACAAGTCAATAGAAAGTCAAGACTTATTTTTAGTAATAAAGTGGAGACTAATTCTCCTGGAATTGTCTGGTGGTTTCAGGTTTGACTTTTGTAACACACTGCCTTATGGTGCTTAACCCAGGAAATGGCCTTTTCAGGGAATAAATGTTCAACATCAGTAATTCCTAAAGATTCAGGAACACAGAGAAAAACTTAAGTCTTGGGTGTCAAAATGGGATAAGTGTAACAAAGTTAATTTAGACAGCCAAGTCTTTTCAGGCATAGGGTATTATTGCTATTTAGACACTGATTTTAAAATAACCTGTAAGAAATCCAGTTTGGAGAAGCGCTGTCTCTGCTGTGGAGGTTCCACAGTCGCTGCAAAGACCTAAGCCTAGTCCACCTTTGCAGGTCAAGCTAGGTGGTTGCACCTAGGCCGCTGACAACCGAGCGAGACTCCAGGTATTCATGTGTGCCTCACTCTTACTTCCTACTGCTCCTTATGCTTCTGTATTAGCTCTCACTGTGCAGGAACCAAGAAAAGGTGCTATATGGAATTGCTAAAAATACATTTTCATATTAAATCTGTGAACACACTGACAATATTGTAAAACACTTAAAGGTCTGCATTAGTTTGTATTATGTTAATAATAGGCATTCTAAGACAGCCATAGAAGAACCATATTTTTCTGCATATGACTACCTCAGTTTACAAAATATACCCTTTTAGGATTAAATGAACTTACCTATGTGTAAGTGTCCTGTACTGTACCCTGTACTTGATAAGTGCTTGGTAATTTTCTTCTTTTCTCTTACCAGAGATCAATCAAACACTGATATTCACTCATCTCAGCTCCTCTTTCTCATACACACATACATCACTGGCTTGGTGAAGAACAAGGTCTTTGGACAGACCAGCTGTGTAGTGTTCTCAGGCAAATGTCCTGACCTGTCTCAGTTTTGATTTCTCCACTGTAGAGCTGGGGATGAGATCTATTAGGCAGGGCTGTTGTGCAGATGATGCCTGAGGTCTAGAAGGCATTCAACATATAGCAGGAGCTAATATAGTAATAACAACCAGCATTCAGGACTTAAATCTTTTCAAACATTTAATCTTATTAAGAAATTGATTTCTGGGGCTGGATTGTAGCTCAGCGATAGAGCACTTGCATAGTATGTGTGATGCACTGAGTTTAATTCTCAGTACCATATATTAATAAATAAATAAAATAAAAGATCCACTGACAACTAAATATGTATTTAAAAAATAAATTAAAAAAAGAAATTGATTTCTGGGTTGTCTTTGGCAGTTCCTTAAATGTGGTCAATTAAGAGAGTCACTATGATAGGGCTCCATCTGTAGAAGATGATTTGCTGGCACAAAATTATATCAGTCAGTTCAATGTTAAAATATGTTAAGGTTCTCCTCAAAAGACTAGGCATGGACCCACCAATGACTCAGCTATACCACTTCTTGGTATTTATCCTGTAGAATTAAATTCATCCTCCTAACATGCATACCTATATTTATAGCAGCACGATTTGCAATAGCCAAACTGGAATCAGTCTAGGTGTCCATCAACAGATGAATGGATAAAGAAAATGGGTATATAGTCACAAGGGAGTTTTATTCAGTCATAAAGAAAAATGAAATGATGTCACTGGCAGAAAAATGAGAGGCATTTGAGACCATTATATAAGCACAGAACAATAAGGGTCCTGTGCTCATGTGCAGAAGTTACAGAGGAAAAAGGAAAACAAAGGTGGGGGTGGGTCTCCTAAAACTCAGAGGGAGATCACTGGAGGGAAAGGATCAGGGGGCGAAAGGTGGGGAGGGAGGGGGAAGTGCCGGGAGTTATCAATATTGGCCAGATTATAGTTTTATTGTGTGTACACACACTATATGCTTGCATATGTAACAACAAATCCCATGATTACGTACAACTCTAATGCACCAAGTACATGTGGAAAAAAATCCATTAAGGTTTGGATATGAGATGTCCCTCAAAAGCTTCTGTGTTAATGCAACAGGGAAATGATTTGATCATGAGATCTCTAATCTAAGCAAGGAATTAATCCATTTGATGGGTTACCATTTGGAAGGACTACTGTGCTGGGTGGTACCTGGGCAGGAGGGGTGCAGCTGGGGTCGTGGGCCACTGGGGGCGTGCCCGTGGGGTTGGATCTTGCCTCCTGGGCTCCTCCCTTTCTCTCTGCTTCCCCGTTGCCAAGAGCTGAGCAGCTTCCCTCTGCCGGGACTTTCTCCTCTGTGAGTCCGCCTCACCTCAGGCCCAGAGCGATGGAGTCTGTGACCATGGACTGAACCACTGAAACCATGAGCCAAACTAAACTTTCCCTCCTCTAAGTTTTTCTTGTGAGGTCTTTTGGTCACAGTGATGATAAATCTAACACAAGAGCTTTCTAAGATGCTACAACGTGTGTCTCAGCTGAGCAAATAAATGCCAGGAAGATCCCAGTGGCTGCTGCATGTGGGCCTCACCTTCCTTTGAGTCTGAGCTAGATGAGATCAAGAGCTAGCAACGTCACAGGCGGCACCAGACACTTTCTCATCTTCCCATCTTGATGGGCGCGCTGACTTCACGCAGCACGCGCCTTTGCACACAGGCACACAGATGCTGGCAGAGATCACCTCAGTTCTACATCTTAGCCTTCCCTGAGCCTCTCAGGATCAGGCCATCACCATAAGACAGGCAGGAGTGAAGCCAGGTGAGACCAGCGCTTACTGCCTGGCTAGAGCAACCGCTTGGGCTCCTGCTTGCTCTGGCCCCAGGAGGGAAGTTTTGTAGACTTCTCATTAAAACCGAAACCTTTGGTAAAGTGCTTGCCTTGCGAGCACAAGGCCCTGGGGTCGATCCCCAGCACCTGCTCCCCCCGAGAATAAAATGAAACCTCAACTTATGAAGTAGGTACAACTGTCAATGTTTTGGCTAAAGAAATCAGGACTGAGATATCAGATAGACCCAGACCCAGGCTGAAAAGCTGGTGAGTGGTAGAGATGGGATGGTGTCTCTGGATCCATGCTCCAGTCAGCTGGACCTGGTAGGTAGCAGTGATGTGGACGGCCCTTTCGAGGGTCATCTCACTCAAAACTCACAACTGCCCTGTGAGGTGGATACTATTTTTCAATCTTACAGATGAGAAAATTTAAGTCTAGAGACAGCAAGTATTTTTCCCAAAGACTGTTCAGTCAAACAACAAGTGTCCTGACCAGCTTTCATCAGAAACTGTCAGATGCCATTTCTTCCTTGAGAGTCAGAACCTACCTGGTAACCAGACATTTGGAGATCTGGGAACCCTGGCAAATACCTTTCTAAATATTAAGCAAGCCACAGAAAGGCAGTCCATCGGGAAACTGTTGCCACGGCAACGGGTGCCATCCGCAACACACTTGTGCCACCTTGCCCTGCCCGCCTGTGTGCCGCTCCATGTTGGCCTGACCTCCGGGGTTTTCTGCTCGGTGCAGAGTGGGTTGGGCAGGGTGCACCGACACAGGTGCACGGTTGAACATTCACAGCAGAACCTCCACTGCCTATGTGCTAAGAATTTAAAATCAAAACACCAAAAGAAAATAGGAAGAGGGTCCAACACCTCTTCAGTGGTTCTAGTATGGTGGTGGTCCTCAAGCTGTAGGGTTCGGGTCTCATGCCCAGAGTTCCTGACACTGCAGGTCTGGGCTGGGGCCTGAGGATTTACATTTCCAACTACTTCTCGAGGGCTCAAGTTGCTGCCACCCCAGAGGCCACACTCTGAGAGTGGCTACGGCAGAGGTCCTAGGTAAGAAGACGCTGCCCCCACTTCCCATCCCACAGTGGTCTTCTGTTCATCTCCCGACTGGGTTCCCAGTAAGGACATTTAATGGGGAGCATGCGTGGCAGGGCTGCTAAGAAGAATAAAGGTATATGATAATGAAAGGAATGTCAAAAAAACGAGAGTATTTTTACTCTTCTTAGTGAAGAAATGTGCTTTATAAGTAGAAAAGAGAAGTAAAGCATAACAAAGAATGACTTTGGTTATATTTCCCAAATGCCCTTGCAATGAATATACTGTTTTGGTATTCATAGAATATTAACACTAACTTGACTTCCTCTTTCTGTGCTGGAAATCATTTAGAAAGAATGGGAAGTGTTAGGTTCCTAAATACAAAAGAGTGGTTGAAGAGTTCATCTCCAACCACTTGAATATTATTTGCTAAAACTTAAAAACATGACCCCCAAAAAAAAAAAAAAGAAGAAGACACCTTTTATTCTTTTATTTCCTATTCCTGGAATACTTTTATCATTTAATTTAGTGACTGATAAAATATTTTCAAAAGATGAATGGGTTTATATTAATTGCTGTTCTCTATAAACATCTGATTTTAATTGCTATAACACTTGAATATATTTGAAGACATGAAAGGTAGAAACGCCTGATTAGATTCCATATTTATCAACCTGAGGGGCTACAAAAGCCCTGTTTCTTCACGTGAATGCTTGCTTCTGGCCAAGAACGAACTGTTTCACCATTTCCAAACATGTGGCACATGAGGACCAGGTAAGTGTTATTCCATTTCGGGGAATTCAAGCCACCTACCATGGGACGCTTTCATTAAAGGTACTTAAGGATTAAAAGGCTGCCTTACAGTGGCAAAAGCTTAAGTGAAAATACAAGACTATAAGTTTGGCTGGTTGAGCTTAGCAAGTTGAACGGATTTAACAGTAGAACTCTGACCTGAAATGCTGCTTGACACTAACCTTAAACGCCAATGTGAAGAGAGAGAGCGTGTCCAGAGCTGTAAGGCAAACCTCAGTAGCAATGTTGGCTTCCAGCAGCGACTGATGGAGAACATCTGCATCCGAGTGGCCGTAGCCTGCATGAATCACAACACGGGATTACTGCCCAGTGTTCAGACAGCAAGGCTGGCAGGAGGGCAGTAGCAGTCAACTTTTGATTATTTACAGAATGCTCCCCTGCAGGTATTATTAATACCCCTTTAGGGAATATTAGTAATGTTTCTATTTAATTATAAGTCTTTTTTGACTCTGGAAGGGCAACGACATTTATTGTTTGCTTGCTATGTGCCAGGCACGTGTCAAGGAACTTAACATATATTATCTCATTTAATCCTCCAACAGCTCTATGAAGTAAGTACATTATTACATCCTTTTTGCAGATAAGGAAATAGAGGCATAGAAAGGCTAAACAACTCGTCTAAAGCGAAGCAGGTAGTAAAGAGTGGAGGCAGGATTTGCACCAAGACAGACGATGGCCATTTTGACTAAGTTGTCAGAATGGCAGAGTGCTGACAGAGGATGTGGTTTCCCAAACTTCCTGTGCAGACGGAGGCAGCAGCACAGGAAAGAGTTAAGAAAATGAGCCTGAGATCAGGCTGCCGGTCACTGAACCCAGCTCCACCACTCACTAGCTGCTTGACCTTGGGCAAGTTATTTGACCTCTTTATACTTCAGTTTTCTCACATTTACCTCAACAGGTTGTGGTAAGGATTAAACTTGTTAATATCTGTGCAGCTCTTAAAATAGTGTCTGGTACATCGTGAGGGCTACAAAGTGTTATGTCAGTAACATCAAGGTCTGTATTAGCTAGAATCATGCATGATAATCAAGAGTTGACTGCACAGAAAACTGTTTTCTACTTGCTTTAATAAAAAGCACAAAAGCCAATGACTGAAAGAAATGTTTAAGAAAAGGAAAGGCCTTGAAGAATTTGTCATGTAAATTTAGCTTAATCATATATAAACACAAACTGAAATCTTGTATAGTGGCTGCAAAATCAATTTAGTACTGATATAAATGCAGTTTGACATAAAATTTGAGATATTAAATTATGAAATGGTGTGCATTAGCAGAAATACATACAGGGATGCAAAGATGTTACAGTATTGATCTAGATTATAAAGAAAGATGGCAATATAATAAAACACAATGTAATGTCTTCCTCCAAGGAGTGAAAATAACTCCATGCTTATTAATTGGCAATTTTCTTAATACTCCAGAGAGGAAGGCATTTTGTATATATAGATCAGGAAATGAAGTACAGAAAACCTAGGGCATGTCCTTGAGACCAGTAATGGGGATAAAACAACCCACACTCGGAATTCCTTATCCAGGTCACCGTATCATAGTATGTATTAGGAGGAAACAAAAGTAACGTTCTGTCATTTTTGACTTAAATAAATGTTAGAAATTATAGAATGATTTTTAAAAGCCTACAAAAAGGATTTTTTTCAAAGCCACAGATGCACTTTTTACAATATATAAGAGGACTGTGACAACCAGTGCCTCTCATGATGAGGAAAGGTAACACATTTGGCAACTTGCCAGTTCTGTTTCTTTTTCTTTTTTCTTTTTGGGCATGAAATCTTCCAGAGAAAAGATGAATGGATATTGGGGGGATGAATATTAACTGTACTGCCTTTATATAAACCAAGGCATTAGTTCATTTGGGAAGTTTTTTTGGTAAGATAGAGACAATGAAAGAGGAAAACGTACAGATGGATGGCTATTTTTAAAGTGATAATTAACCATGGTAAGAGGGGACCAAAACAAAATAAAAAACACAACACCTGTTGTTAGACCAACCACAATTTCACAAAGATCAAAGGAACACTTTATGGAGGGCTGCCATTTACCCCAAATGAGTTTTAGTCTGGGTTTATTTTTAACAAGGAACTTGCTTTAATGACTGTTTAAATTTATTTCTTTCTCTGCATAGAACTGTCCTTTTCTTTTTCTAAGAAATCTGTTGGTTAGGTGTATCCAGATGACCATTATAAATGAGATGGCCCACACAGTAAAGAATTTTCCTGCCTTTGGCTGAAAGCCTAGGAACTATTTAAAAATTAGAATTTGACAATGTGCTGGTTTTGCTTTGTTTTGTTTTGTTTTTTGGTAGTACAGGGATTGAACCCAGAGGGGCATTCTACAACTGAGCTACATCCCTGGCCCTGTAATTTTTCTTTAGAGACAGAGTCTCAGAAGCTGTCCAGGCTAGCTTCAAACTTGAATCCTCATGCCTCAGCCTCCCTAGTCTGACCAGTGACAATGTGCTGTTTTAAAAAATATATGTAACCAATATGCCATGCTAATTAAGCAATTATGTAATTATGTATACATATATGGAAATGTAATGACAAAATTTCTCTAAGCTATCACAACACCCATAAGCCAAAATACCATTTATGTAGCATCTTTTAGAATAAGAGATTCATATAGGAATCTGTTGGTCTTATATGACTCTGTGAGTCATACAGGAATCTAAAAGAACTAGTCCCTTTAGCTACAACATTGTCAAGTTGGAATTTCCTTAAACTGTTTCATCTAAAAAATCAGGATTCCTAAGTTAGTACTGTTTTTAAAAGTCAAAAATAAATGGCAGCATGGACTATCTCAATCGTTGAGACTGAGGACAGCATGCCTCAAGGTGCAGCTTAAAGCTATACACGAAGGAAGACTTTCAACAGTCGCTGTGTTATAAACCAACACAGTAAAATGGAATTGAATTAGGAAATCCAGGAAAGTGGTCTTGAGAGACAGAAATTTCTTAAATCAAGGGTGAGCAACTTTTTGAAAGCAGATTCTGGCCAGGGAAATGAGTGTGGAGTGAAGGATATTCGTTTCCACTAGGGGGCAGTAGTGCCTTGGCACACTGTACAGAGTCCCTCCACCTGACTGGTCAGAGCAGAAGGGCGGGACTTCTCTACAGACATCTTTGACCTGAGTCTTTAGGATTCACTGCTTAAATTTACCCAATATTTATTGTTGTTACTGATAAAAACTTACTCTAAAATCTCAAAAATATTTTAAATAGGGGTCCAAAATGAGATTTTTACCCCCTTTTGTTATCTGCTATGCTTAGCTTTAATTAACCTTATTCTACCTTCTAAATTTATCTTACCCAAATAGACCAACTTCCTAATGGTGACTACATTTATCAACTTGTCCTTGCTCCTCACCATCATGACATCGGAGGTGATGTGAGCAGGGCAGAAGCCCATTCTAGAGTCACAGGCCTGTTGTGATAGTGAGAAGATGTTTGGGATAGCAGACTAAAGTCAGATCCCGAGTCCCACACAATGTGCTTCCCTCTTGATAGCTGCCTTTCCTTTGGGAAATCAAAATTCTTATTTTTATATTATTTTTCTCTAGACCAAAATATAAATCCTGAAAAATAATAAGTTTTAAGTTTTATGAGAAAACAAAATTACTCAATGATGAGAAATCTTGCTAAGAGAATTCCCCAAATGTAGATCTACTATCTTAGATATATTAATTCATGGCACATGACTTTACTCCATGTAAACATATTTATGCCAAATATCAAACCGATCAACTTCAACAAATCATTATTCACCTCCCTCCCATGTTTATTGTGAAGATCTTCTTCACAGATAGGCAAGGAGTAGAATATAGAATAAGGAATGATACTCCAAAGCAAAAATTATGTGATTTGCTTTCTGCTCTGATTCATACACGAGAAAACAAATATGCTCAGAATGGTCTGCAGACAGTCTGTAATCCAGGAGTTTGTAGTTTAGAAGGAGGTGTCATGCCGTCAGCTTCTTCTCTGCAGAACCCTGCACCTAAAGCTCAGCTGTGTCTAAAATGCTACTAGCACGAATATAGACCTAAAACTTGTAAGAACAATTGGTTTAGACATACTATACTTTTCAGTTTAAAGTACTCTTTAAGGACATTAAAATGACTGATTTTAACAAGCATTGTATCAGACTCTCTCAATTCTGAGATACCCATTAATTGCAAAAAGTATCAATTAAAGATATACAAACATACTAGATGTAATAGTAAGATACAGCCCAATTTCAGAAATGGTACAAAATGTGCAAAAAATGCATCTCAGAATCAAGAAATGTGGCTTCGCAAACAAACATTTAATTTGCTTTCTCGTGTATATACGTTAAAAGCATCTGAGTACACTTTACCCAATTTTAAAGATGGAGTATGTGCACTTAAAAACTTTGGAAAGATTAATTTTAATTCAGAGATGCATATATTCTCTGTATTTTTCATATTAATCCACATCTAAATTTATCTTATATATAGTAATTATCACTTCATTTTCTTACTGTGCTTCACAGATATCACAGAATTTCAGAGCTAAATAAGGCCTCGGAAACCATGTTGTCTCACTCCTCACACCATGCTCACGTGACCAGGACAACGTTCCAGCAGGGCCTCATCCCCCTTTCCATAACCCCGGTTTCAAGTGCCCGCTCCAGCTTCACAGGTGGCTCAGTACACACCACGCACAGGCAGTTCAGTTAGAATGCTTTCCCACACTGGCCTGAAATCAGATTCTCTGAAATTTAACTCAGTGATCTTAAATTGCCCTTTGTACTGTGTTACATGAAATACAAGTTTTCTTTACATGTCTCTACCTCTTAGTTGGCTTTCCCTCCTATCCCACCAGCAGGAAAAATGAATTATCATGCAAATGAATTTAATAGAGTCCTAGAACAATATATAACAAAGTAAATGCAAAGTGTTATTTTTTGTTTTTTGTTTTTTTGGTGAATACATCACTTATTTATAAACCTTTTCACCTAGTTTTCCCTTCCTTTGGGGGTTTACATGTTTACGGGTAGCTGTAACTCTCAATTTGTTCTTTGATACAAATCTCTTCTATTGCCAAACAATGAGTGCAAGTTACACTAAAATAGGTCAATAGTTAATTAGTTAATAGTTCATATACCTGGGCAATGACCCAAACAACAAATCTGTTCTTTAAGAGTGGTTTTCCAAATAGTTAAGACTATTCAGCCATGATTAGCCATGATTGCTATTTTCATGATTTCCCACCCAAGTTAAAAAGTAAATTTAAGTCACTGCCAGAGTTTCATGGGCAACACATAGGGTGTCTTCCCTGGTCCTACTCTTGATGGGTGCTGGGGACGGCCAGGGATGCTGTAGATGGCCAAACCACAGATGACTAAGTTTCTCACAGGCTTCTGCTGCTCCCTGCTGGTCTAACTGAGGTCTGACAAAACATTTCCTACTTGGACACAGAGGACGTGAATGGTGCAAATGTACAGGGACTCTTGCTGTTTTTAGTCATTTTAGACTCTGGGATATCCTGGCAGGTCGCTCACATATTGGATCTGTGTCATATGGTTGGTCCAACAGAAGGTATTGTATTTATTGGTAAGTAGGATTTTTAAAAAGATATCTCCACAAATTTCCCATAGGACACCTAGGCACAGATGTAAACAGAAAGTATGAACATCTCCCTAGGCATGTTCACAACTGTGCACATGCATACATGTTACAGTATACGCTCCCTTCTCTGGGGCTGTGGTTGAGTTGAATATTCAGAGCTCAAAGAGCTACTGGAGGGAAAGGCTGAGGTCACTCAGCACAGACATACTCAGAATTAGAGAAGGAAGGAAGACTGAGTCCTGGGAGTAGATGCAATGCCTGAGGAGGCATCGGACCAGCTCAGGGTGAGGAGGAACTGTGAACACTCAGACAAAGGCTACAAGAGTCAGTGGCAAACTGTTCCCTGCCAAAGCGGGAGGAATGTGACTGATGACAGGGTGCCACCGAAAACTGAAGAAAGCGGAACGAGACAGGAGAGAAGCGAGCAGGGGAGCCGGTGTTCTCTCTGGGAGGCAGGGAGAGAGAATAGAAGTCGACCATGCTAACAACATGGCTCCTGGCAGCAGCACGATGCCAGCTGTCTCTCCTCCAATTCAAGTTACCACCACAGATCCATTTGCAGCAGAAGGAGCTTCTGCACAGTGAAGTGGATTAAGGCCACTTCTTCATATGTTGATCATTAATTTAATTTTTGCTTATTTTCTGTGTTTCACAAACGATTATCTTTGGAAGTAGGTCCTTGATCTGCTTTTTATTTTTTTTATTTTTTATTTAAATGCTTTAAAATTAAAGCATTTATTTCAACTGATAGTGAATTAGTCTCTGTGTTATATAAATTATCTGGTCAAAGGGAGTCTAGCAGGTCAAGCATATCACCAGGGACTGAATTGCTATTGCTAAACAGGAAATGAAAGTTACAAATAAAAAACTATAGGTTTTGTTTCAACCCCTTGCCCAAAGTTTAAAAGTCAAATATTGTAGCCTTAAGTGTGTCACTAAATGTACAGCTAAGTGTAGAACTTAGAACAAGCATTTTAAGGTTCTCAATTCAGTGTGTGGCAGACTGACACAATATTGATTGAAATGCAGTCTAGAATTTTACAAAGAGAGACTATACCTACTACATTTAATTTTGTTGGTGTGGAAGTGTGAGGAGTTGCTGGATTTCCATTCCTCACTTGTCTCACTTTGAACTATTATCAATACTAGATGATGAGAACATTGTCTTTACTCTCAGTGTGTATTAGAGAGAGGTATGAAAATCACAGTGAATGGAAATTTATGATTAGAAAGGATGGAAAAATATTAATAATCATGTAATTAAAGACAGTACTTGGAATGAGAACAAATAAATACAAACAGTCCAGGTAAAACAGTACATAGCTAGGTCATGCTTGGAGAAGAAATGGAATGATTTCGAGAACACAACACAAACAGAAATGGGACTTTTTGTAGATGGTCATATTAATTTTTTTCATGTGCTGGGTGGTTTGATATCTCAGGTTTTCTGCTTTGAGGAAACCCTTAAGTAGATGAAACACTGAAATTTCTAGAAACAGCACACGATGCAATGACTGATAAAAGTAAATTTAAAATATGCTCCCATGTTTTGGCAGAATCTCTATGGTGAAGTTAGAAAAGCCCCAAAGTTAGGAAGGCAAGATGAACAAAAGGTCTTGGTTTGCAAGTGAAGCGGCCTCATAAGCAGACTTCGACCTGATTAAATCTTACCATTGTCTACAGAAATTCCAAGCACACTTGATATCTTTCTCACACTGAAAACACAGAAAAAGTCACTTTGTTATTGGACGCTTTTTCACACCCTCACAAATCGATTCACGGGCTTTCTGTTTTCACAGCAGTGTAAGGATTAACACACATTCAGAGGTGGAATGTCAGAATGTGGATGCTTCATCAATTACACGCACGAGATCAGGAGGGCAAAAGTAGACTGCCCCAGATGTTCTCAGGAGGTATGGGGGAAAATTAACGATAAGCTGACTACAGGCAATGAATCCAACGATCCCGTTTAAAGTACTGGGAATATTAGGCTATTGAGCCTACCACATTTTGCTTTGGGGATGGGGCAAAGGGTCTAATGCTTTTAGGACTGGTGCTGTAGTTGATTGTGTTCCACATTTTGTCACTCCCCAGGGCTGAGGACTGTCCTCAAATGAAGGGAACTGTGCCATGAGCTCTTCATCCTACTTGCTTTGAGCTGGAAGAAAAATCAAGTTGGTGATGTGGTACGGTGTGGCTGGTGATCGCCCTCTGAGATGGCAGAGAGATGGCTGGCTGTTACGATGGTATGTCATGGGACTTACTGTGGTTAAAAGTGACAGAGTTATCCAGGCTGCCCAGCTGCTGCAATCTGGCATGCATCATTCCTGTTCTGTTACGGGAAACAGGCAATGTCTGAGATTTTCGATCATGAACTATGGGTCCCAACCCCTCCTGGTTCCTGCAACATGAGTGAAATGGGATAGAAGCAAAAGTTAGATGTGTTACACTGCAGCAAGAGGGGAGCATTAGTGAAGCAGGACATGGCACGGAGGGGACGAGCCACGCACTGACAGTGCAGATGAGCAGCCACAGACACATGGGCGGCAGCTCTTACGAGTTCACAGCAAAGCCCCTGATGACAAAGAAGCAAAAATCAAGCCAAAGCAGAGACCTTCTCATTTTTAGGAAATACTATAGAGACACACTTTAAAAAAGTGAGCAGCACTCCAACGTGGTTCTAAAGGTCAGCATTCTGACAACTGTCAAGACACTGTGAACCTTCAGGGATAATGCTATGAAAGAGCAAAAAAAATCCTTTGGTTTCTAATTTTAAAAATGCACTGGAAGAAACAGAGAACATACATGCAATGGGAGGGTTATATGAGGCAGTTTTAACACCTTTATTCTTACCCAAGCAGGAAGGAGAAGAGCCACACACTTTGTTAAACTTGTCAGCAGTCAAGTAGAGAAAACAGAAAAGTGATCTGGGTTAGCAAACAGCTGACGTCCTACAGTGTACCATCACCAGAGCAGACGGAAATGAGACCTGCTCCCCCATCCCGGAGCCAACCGTGCCCCTCACTGTGTTACTGTGTGTAGGAGAACAGGGACATGCATGGACTATCATCAATGGCATGCTGCTGAGTGATTTCCAAGTGACAGGAAAAGGCACAATGTTCATAAAACTGGACCACCGGGGATGGCAAACACTGACAATGTTCACATTATGGTTCAGGATCTTTACTGCATGCAGCAGAGACCATGGCAATTTTCCATAAAGCAGGACATATCTTTCCACAGTGCATGGAACAAAGTAGCAACATCTCCACTCCTGTCTTCCTCTGATTGGCTATTGTTAAAGCAGTCCATATCATATGCAAATATATACAGGGGCTTATGAAGTCAGAAGATTTTCTTTAAAAAAGTTAAATTTATGTCCACTGGAAAAAATTAGCCTCTTTGTAAAACCCAAATCTAAAATATTTTGTCAGGACAGAAATCTTCAGCTTTCCCTATTCGCCATTTTAAGCTCAGAGGCATTTTATTCTACTTGATGGAACATGCTCCAAATGCCATCTTGTGACGTAAGTGACAGTATCTGCAAAGAGGGTGTGAAGCTCACCCAGCACGGTACTTTTGTGTTATAAAATACACTTCTTGCCCATATTCATGGGACAAAGTAAAAGAGAATAAAAGTCAAGGTAAGAAATGATATTGGTATAGAGGCACCTTGTATATACTTGCATTTTGTACTCAAAAACTCAAATATAAAAATTACTGTTGTGAATAAAAAATAAAAGTTAAGATTAAAGTACTTTAAATGCTACATTTCAATTAAAAATAGAAAACATCTATAGGAAGAAAGCATAAAATAGTCTAAATTTGCTTCTTTTTAAAAGAAAACACATGCTTTTATTTCTTAACATACAACATAATTCTAAAAATTTCTTAAGCATCCCCAAATGAGGACAATGCTAATATAAAAAGCAAATCTTCACACTCCAATAGAAAGTCTATTAATCTGTTCTAGTTCATTGCTATAAAATAGAATTAGGATAAACAGATCTCCATTATGACTAAACTTTAAAGCTTTTCTTAAAACAGAAATGTCGACTTACTTAATAATTACAATGTTAAAAACAACAATAGAAAAACGTGCTGGGTAGAATAAGATCCCACCTGCACTAACAGAAAGGCTCGCCACACAGACACTGAACGGCTACAGGGCAGAGTCGGAGCCTGAGAGGACAAGACGTGCAACGGGAATCGCTGTGAGGTACACGTCGGCAACAGCCTCCAGCTCTCCAGGAGCCCAGGATGTGGCGCCCAGGGCAATGGGGAGCTGAGACACTCAACAGAGTTCCAGTCAGATACAACCCAGGCACTAACTGATGAGTCAGAGTAAGAGCAGGAAAAGCTCCATTTAGAGGAAACTTGTGGAAGTCCACACAATTTGAGACAGGCTAAAAAAATTCTTTCATTAAGAAAGGAGAGGGCTGGGGTTGTGGCTCAGGGGTAGAACACTTGCCTAGCATGGATGAGGCACTAGGTTCAATCCTCAGCACCACATATAAATAAGTAAAATAAAGGTCCATTGACAACTAAAATATATATGCATAAAGAAAGGAGAGTGGTCAGATGAGAAATTGAGTTGGGAGAAAGAACAGCAAAAATGACCTCTGAATGTGAAACAGGAAGAGAAATCATTGAGAAAAGAAACTATATGAAGAATGGGAGAAAAGTAAGAGAAGGAGAGGATGAGGGAGAATTTGGAATGAAGAGTAGAAGTTAGCAGTAGGCCACGAAAGAGAATCTTTCCAAGAGAGGAGTATGAGACAAAATGAGACAGAAGGAAGGCAGGAACACCAACAAAAGATGCTACCAGATTCTACAGTGGCAATCCAAGGCCTGCCAACTGTCTCCATGGCTGTTTATGTGAATCCCACCTGCCAATCACCACAGACGACCACTCCCACACATTCAGATCCAAGTACTGTAGAAAGTGACATGACATTTCAAACTAGAATGCCCCACAGTACCTGGCTATGTAGCGCTTCCCCATGTACTGGAACTGGTGCAAGCAGACCCTGCAGAGGGGATGAAAAATTATCAGGAACATGAAGAAAAGATTATTTTCAATATAATATTTTATTTAAGGTCACTAATAACAAATTAAATATATTATGTCTACTACTAATCCCTTCCTTTCTGGTTTTTAGGAATCTCTGGAAGGTCCCTCTAAACCCAGAGAAATCATTAAACTATAAGGGGAGCCCACAGCTTAATAATAGTACTGTGGTGGCTGGTGGAGCACCACAGAATGAAGGCCGAGGACCATGGGGCCTTCCGCCCACTTGGGGCTGGCAGGTTTACTCCAAGGCAGCTTGCCTTAGGGTATGCTGGAGGGGCTGGGGTTGGGGCTCAGTGCTGGAGCACTTGCTTAGCACCTGTGAGGCACAGGGTTTGACTCTCGGCACCACATTTAAAAAAATAAACAAATAAAATAAAGGTACTGTGTCCATCTATAACAAAAAATATTTTTTTAAAAAAGAGTATTTTGGACACCCCAAACACTGAGTTGCTTGTCCATCCTCATTCACGTCTATATAAGGAACTCTGTTTTGGCTCAAGTGTATGGAGTAATAATACCTTACAGACATCCAGTATGTGGTTTTTAATTTTATTTTAATGTACCTACAACACTTGACTCTTTAAAAATCCATGCAATAAGAGATTAAGACAACACATCCTTTGGAGCTGATTCTTCACCACAGGACAACTCCCCTGTTTCACTCCGCAGAGGGAGTAGTCATGAGACTATGAAGCAGTCTCTGCTAGTGGGTCAAGTCCACGGCCTTTTACTTCTGAACACTGGGTTTCCGCTTGAGTTCACGCAAATATGTCTGGCAACATAATATGATCTGAACTAACAGACATTAAGAGTTATAATTTATCCAATTACTGTGGGTAGCAGAACTTCAGGGTTTTTTTAAACTGCAGATATTTATGTGTTTGACTTTGGATGCTGCCAGAATATCACCGAATATACTCTCTGTATAAATTTTTCAAAAAAATTCTGAATTTGAAAAATTATCTGCCCCTCGCAGTTTTGGAAGGCATTACGGAATTGTGTTTCTAAAAAGAAAGAGCTTAAGAGATATCAGAAACTCATACTAAAGAGATAAAATGAGACAATATAGTTACTAGATTCAACTTACAAAAGCAGCATCTCCCCAATTCAGTGAGTAAAATTATTTTATTTAAGTGACTTATAAACATAAATCGTTACCTTTTATCTACAATGACTACATATCTGCAGTAATTTAAAGTTGACCACTGTTTACTAGCTCCTAATTTCTGAAATGGGTGCTGGGGTCAGTCCAGGAGAAAGAGCTTAAGGAATAAGAGAGTAAGTGACATAAAATACATTCCTGGCTCAACTCCACAGAGTTCTTCAGACCTCTTATCTGGGAAGGGTTATAAGGTGAGGTTTGAGGGTACACAGCTGAGGTGGATGAGGTGGAACACTTGTCTAGCATGTGCAAGGCCCTGGGTTTGATCCCTAGCACCACAGGGGTGAGGTGGAATTACGAGGCAATAAGCAAAGGCAAAATTACTCACTCAGATATTGTAAAAAAATCCATAAGTTCAGATGTTGAAGCCTTGTTCCAATATGTAAACAAAGCATCTAGAAAATAAATATTTATTTGGTCAGAATTACCACACATCTCATTTACATTATGGAGAATCACCTACTGTGATAATGGAAAGAGACCCCAGATTGTAGGCCTACAAACCTTTCCTGTGCCCAAGTCCTAGATAATCAAAGGACAAAAAAATAGTGGTTAACATACACAACAGGCTTAATGCAATTTATTTATCTTTTTATTGAAAGCAAATTAATAGTATTTATTAAAGTAATAGAAAACAGAGTTTCTGCAGTGGGAGGGGTCCCAAGAGGGGTTACCCCAGGTTTATTCAATTTAAAAAAGTCATGCTTAAACACCTGAACTTGAATCTTCTTATACATCATCTGGTACTATATTACAGTACAATGCTTATTTAAATTATACATACCATGCTCTTAAATAGACAAGAATATTACAAAATACAAGTAGGCATACAATCCAAAGTTAGGCTCTCATTATTTCCTACTACATAAACTTTCTACATGATACACATACTATTTTGTCCTTGAGTTTTAACTGAACAGTACAGCTTCAATCTACCTCAAACTTTTCCAAGATGCACAATATTCCTCCTTGTGGATGCACCGTAACTGGGTTAACCAGTTCCCTTATTGAGAGACATTTACTGGTCTTTTCCTGACATTTTCTACTATAATTATGCCTTAATGAATGTGAGACTTTGCATACACATCCAACTACATCTTATAAGAAAAATTCTTAGAAGTAAAATAGTTCATCATATGGTATATATTTTTAAATGTATGTATGGTCCCTTACCAGTCTAGTATGCACAAAGGTGCTATCACTTCATAGTTAAGCAATTTTGTGCCAATAAATTTTATAAAGTTGAAAAATAGATGAAGAGATTTCCATCTCTGGAGCCTGAAATGAGTGGACAAATGGTTGCCAACAGGCCGATGACTGCATGGCCACAGACTTCACACTTATCAGAAGCAGTGACTCAGGGAAGACATGGGATATGTAGCAAGAACTGTGCCAGGGACTGTGCTAAGTGTTGTTCTAATTCCACATATATCATGTCCTCTAATCGTCACTGTCCTCCAGGCAGAAGAGCAATCCCATTTATAGATGCACCAACACAGGCTCAGAAGTTAAGGATTCTCCTATTTACCTGCCTAAAAAATACTGAATGGAGATGTAAATCAAGTGTACCTGATTCTAAAGGCATCTGGCACATGAGATGAGTAATGAGGGTGGCTCAAGGGAGTTTCCATCTTTAGGGGGTCTTGAGCATAGAATTCAGATAGACAGACTGTTACTTGTGGCTGGTCATCCTGGTGAGCCCCTGAAGAGGTAAGGAGATTCTGGCAGGTCCCCCATGGGCACCTGAAGCTGCCCCTAGATGCACCAGACACGTAGCCAGCAGCACACTATCACTCCTCCCTGTGGACTCTGGCTAGTGAGACTTACAGCTCCAAAAGGAGGGAGCAGGCACAAGAAGACAAAAAGTAGCCATGTGTGGTGTTGCACACCTGTAATCCCAGTGGCTCAGGAGGCAAAGACAGGAGGATCATGAGTTCAAAGCCAGAATCAAAAACAGTGAGGCACTAAGCAACCAGTGAGACCCTGCCTCTAAATAAAATACAAAATAGGCCTGGGGATATGGCTCAGTGGCAGAGTGCCTCTGAGTTCAATCCCCACTACTTCCCCCCACTTCCCCCCCCAAAAAAAGACACTAAAAGTGAGGGGCCCAGCATTTGAGTACGTATTAAACATGGAAGAGATAGAAGGAAAGTATAGCTACAGAAATACACAATTAATTTTGGTTGTCTCTCTCGTAAACTATCTCAGGAGGCAATTTCTCCTTCACCCTATACCACACAAAAAAAACAATTCTAGGAAGATTTTTAGATTTAAATGTAAAAATTAAAATAAAACAGTATTCAAAGAAAATATAGAGTACCTTTATGGCCCTGGGGCTAAGGAACTTCCAAAGTGGGATATATACAAATTTTAATTAAAATGGGGAAAAAATGATAACTTGAAGACAATGGCAGAAAAAAATATATTCTAAAATTGTTTCCAAGGAGGTGGCTGCATTTTAAAAATATGTGTATGACTCTCCAAAGGGCTGAATTTAAAGGATAACTTTAACTTGGATGTAAAAGTTCTAGTATTAGTCCTCAAAAAGTGGCTATGTCCTAATTACTTATTATATTCAATAGCTAAAGTTCAAAAAACTTTAAAGAAAACGTTAAACCAAGGGGGGAAAAGGATACAGCCAAAACTACTAAAAAGCAAAATTTAGAATTTTGACTTGAATGGGAAGAATTTCAATTTTATAACCCAAATATCAGAACAAATACCCAGTGCTGTTGTATTTGGTCATCATTAAAGAAAAATATTGTTTGTTTGGTCTTTGTTTTTTAAGTTGCTATTTTAAAGCAACAGAAGAACAAAATTACCTACTCCTTAAGCACTTTAAGGACCATCCTTAAGCACTTTAAGGTCATTCCTACCACCTGTGTTATAGCCAGGCCACTAATGCTGCTGAAACAAAGGCGCAGTAAATAAAAACAAAAACGTGAAGCTCAGGCAGAAAGACCTTCTTACCAGATTTTCAACACCCTTAACGGTGGCCTCCAGGTACACAGCATGAGGGGCCTCAGGTCTCAAAATATGACCCTTTGTTTTCAGAGAGTTCATCTTAATTCAGTGACCTTAAGAACTACACACCTTCTAATTTATTCTTGGGAAAATAAGACCAGATTTTTGACCAGGATAAGAATCACCACACTGATTTCTGACATAAATTCCTGGGATTGGTTATATCACACCACCAAAGCTGAAACTGTGCTGTCACACATTTATACTTTACACAATACAGGCAAAACAAGAATAATTCTGCTCACTTCTATCAAAAAATGTGGCTGTCACACTCTTAATGGGAAACATAATCTATAATAATACGACTAGAAAATCAAAACAACATATTTCCCTTCCAGTTAAAGCCAGGAATATTATACAGATATTTCTAAATGGAAGGAATACTGAGATCTGTGAGCAACATATTTTGTAATCAAAAGAATGATCAATACAGTTATGCAAGTTGTCCATGTTTGTTTGGACAGATGAAATTTAAAAAAAATTAAAAGCTACTTCGTTTGTTTTTGTCTCCTTTGTTAAGATGAGAAGCCCAGGTATAACATAAATTTTTTAAAAACCGGTCAATTCACATTTTAGAATTCATTTTCTAGAATAAAATAATTAACAAAACAATTTTTCCAAATCGAAGCTTTAATTTCTACTGCATTTAAATTGACAAACATTTTAAGGAAGGAAGAAATCCTTTTAAATCCTTGAATTTTGTAAGCTAATTACAGGTTAAAAAAATTATAGTGAAAAAGGAAAGCAAAACAGAAATCTTCATTTTTTTTACCTACCGTCAGACATGCTTTTTAAGATGTAAAGGAAACACATCAGCAGGCTCTTAATCTCTGACTGGTCAAGTTTATCACAGCGAACCACAGAATTTCCCAAAGTGCTACTTTGTTGGTGCTAAAAAGAAATATAGGTTTTTTTTTTTTTAATTCATTATACAAAAAATTCATTAAGCTTTTCTTTCTTGAAAGAGAAATATTCTTAGAATGAAGTTAAATCAAAGAAACTGGAAGTACAAGTAAATATAGGCAGAACTAAAGGACAGGCACACTTTCACTCAAATAAGTACACACAAGTGCTGTTCCTTAGAGCTCTGGCTTGTCTCCTTTGCACACTTGCCTAAGGCACAAGCCAGAAGGCACAAACCTGTCACACTGGATAGCCAGTCTAGAAACGCCAAGAAAAACCTCATGCAAAAAGTGTGTGCACTTGGGATCCAACGCAGAAGTGAGGCCTCAGAAAACACAGCCCAGCCGCCCAGCTCCTCCCGAGACAGCAGGGCTGCAACAGCAAGGAGGGCCGGAAGGGCTGCTGCCTTCAGGGTCACTGTGGGGCACTCAGGGCACCACTGGCAGGCTGCAGTGGGACAAACAGGACCACCTCAGCACAGCACGGGCAGAGACCTAAACTGATGAGGTTCCTCCATCATCAGCTTAGCACAACACAGCACACACCGGAAGGCGGGCAGAGGGGAAGCAGTTTTACCACTAGACAGCAGGTTCACATTTACATAAACAGAACCACAACCTCATCTCATGATTAAAAACAGGAGATTTACAAACACTCCAAGTTATATTTCCACTTGAAATCAGGGATGTTTTTTGCCAAATACCAAAGTAAAAAATAAGACAGTGAAAGGTGTTTCATTCAAGGTATTGGTAGCCAATTGGAAAAAAAAAATCTAATAAATAGCCTTAATTAATAAGATATATGAACATTTTTATTTAAGGAAGAAATAGAGATGCAATTAGTGGCAAAACAGGTATGGATGCATCATCTCGCCCATTTGCCTAATCAGAGTCACTAGAACTCAGTACTTCTTGAAGAGGGAGGGAGGGAGCAGCAGGCACCGTTTCCTCTGGCAAAGGTGGAATGGTTAGAAGGGAGAAATCCACAGTGACCCGGTTTCTCCTGACTGGCTGGCAGCTCTCCTCCTCCTCTCCAGCACTGCGTATGACACACGCGGAATGCCTTCTCAGCAGCTTTTCCCTCTACACACGGAGGCATGTTGGGGTCAAGGGGAAAGTTCCACATGTTACAACACACCCCCAGGTTGAGAGGTTGAGCCATGACACACTGTACTTAAAAATAATCACGTCAATGCCAGCCAAAGGACACATGACAAGATTACAAAGCTGATGATAAGGAAGACGGTGTCTGGACATTTTTTGAGAACTAGGAAATTATCCTTAAATGGTTCACCTGTGTATTTGTTGAGGCACCTCCCTATTATGACCTGAAGAGCTTAGGAAAACAGTGCCCAGGGTGATACTGGTCTACCATGGTTCTGGATTTAAATTCGAGCTCTATCCTTTCCCACAAAGTTCCAAATAATCTGAGCCTTTGGTAATTTTAGGGAAAAAGGTTACTATAAGAAGAAAGTATTGTTTTGGGAGTGGGCACCATGTGAATCAAGAGTGATTTCAAATCCCACCTTATTCCTGAATCGCCGATGAGTACAGTTCCTCTTTTCTGGAGCTGGCTTTGGATCGAATAAATGTGTGTGGGTAGTTGTGTTATAAAAAACATTATCCACTGTAAAGACTGTGGGGATTCTAAAGTGGGCATTCGGTTTGGTTTGGTTTTGGTTTTGGTAGTGGGAACTGAACCCTGGGGTGCTTTACCACTGAGCTACATCCCCAGTTATTTTTATTTTTTATTTTGAGAAAGGGTCTCACTAAATTGCTTAGGGCCTCACTAAGTTGCTGAGACTCACCTTGAACTTGTGATACTCCTGCCTTGGCCTCCTGGGTTGCTGGGATTACAGACATGTACACCAGGCCCCGCTAAAGTGGGCGTCTTAAATTTCTGCCTAAACCACTTGCCAGAATCACTCAAAGTGCTCCCTTGTAAGCACTGCCCTGGTCTGAGATCCTGAAACAGGAATTGGAGTTTTAGGAGGCTGAGGATGCAGCCCAGTGGTAGAGCACTTGTTTAAGGTCCTGGATCCCCAGCACCACAAAAAAACAAAAAAACAAAACAAAACAGAAAAGGGTCCCAACCTTAGACAAAGCATCATCTGCTTCAGCTTAACTGAGTTGTTTGAAAAAACAAAAGGTCACATCTAACAAACGCTAGAACATGAAGCATATTTACTGGGGGCTAAGAAGCACCTGTATTATATGAAAAGAAATTACCTTATCCAGAGAATTGCTCTTCTCACTATTTCTTTCTGGAAGGCTGTTGCCTGAATCTGTGCTTATGAGAGATCCTCTCGAGTCAGCATTTCTCACGCTGTTGATGTTCGGAGTTGAAGCTGTATATGGAGAAGCTATACAGAAAATAAGGAAGACCAAAGTTTCAGTGAAAGAGAACAAAATAAAGTATTACACTTTAAGAGAAACTGCTTTTATGGCACTCTTTTTTTTTTTTTCCCCCTGTTTGGAAGTTGGCTCGCTTTTAAAGAACCGGGTCATACAAAATGAGATAAAAAATGAACTTTTAATCTGAAACATTTAGAATAAATGTCAACTCACTTATTTGGTTCTGAGTACCCAATAAACAGAACTGCTAGTTATTTAACTGCTCAGACTACGGGGGCATACATTGATTCAGAATGGAACAGAACAAAAATTAGAAGATAAATCCACTGACAAATATCCAAGAAAAAAAATCAAGTCTTACGATAAACCTATAATATGTAAATTGTGTGCTAAGGGGCCCCACTCTGCATGGTGTCATGGTATATTTTAAATTTTCAAGGAAAACACAATGATACTTGACACTGGCTAGAAACTACGGTTTCAACACTGGATCATGCTATGTTAAATCTTGTTGAAGCTGGGTATTTGGTGGTTGCTATGATAAAAAGCAAGTACTAGAAAAAAATCAATTGAAACAGGAAGTGAGGATGGTGGTAGAAAATCTGAGTATTAGAAGCCATGAACATCCATCAGGCAAAGAAAACCCACCAGTAATAGTTGTGGTTATTAGAAATGAAATATAAGTATTATTTTCTTTAAAATTTCATGTGTATTATAATTTTTCAAATGCCTATTAAGTTGTTAGGTCATAAGCATTTATTAGGTTATTTGTTTCTAAGTATCCAAGAAACAGAACTGCTAACAGATAAGTTCTAATAAACAGAACTGTTAGTTTTGGCCTAGGGATATCATGAAAACATTACTGACAATAAGATCCACCCTTACTCTCTGTGAAGTGAGAATATATGGGAATCTCTGTTATAAACATTTGTGAGTAGAGAGAAAACTCAACTTAGAAATAAAATCTGTGATGGCCCTTAAAAAAAAATAGCACTCAAAGGCAGAAATCAGCCTATACTTTGGAATTATAGACTTTTAGGGTAATACATTGACTTCCTGCTTAGATAAGCTTTAAGGGAATTATGTAATTTAAAAAGACTCTTTGGACTTGTACACTCCCGTGCTGAATCAAAAGCACGCCACCAACAGAAAGGTCTGGCTGGTTTTGTAGATGGCACGAGCAGAGTTTTGGCACTGTGCTCAGCAGCTGTAAGTAGGCCTCACAGACCCAAGCCAAAGATGCCGTTACTGGCACCTCACAAAAGGCAAGTCATTTTTCAGATTCAGCAGGCAAATTCGCTGGCATGGAGTGAAATGCTTTTAAGTTAAAAAATAAAAAGTAAATAAATAATAGCCAACCCAAGTTGTACCAAAATATTATTTTTACTTTAAAATTTGGTGGTTAATGGCATAAATTTATCTATCTCAGGCAATGTCATGATGCCTTCCCCCACACGCCAGTGCTGTGGATGGAACCCAGGGTCTCACGAACACATACAAGACAAACACCCTACCATGAGCTACCTCCCCAGCCCCCAAGACAGTCTTCAGTGTTAGAAGGAAGACCCATGACACAAAGGTTGCGAATCCTTTCCCCTCTCAGATATTCCAATTTATCCACTGCTATCCCTGAAACTGATCCAATGTATTAAGGCCAAGAAAAGAAAACCCAGGGGAATTTGGAAATATGAAGGCTGGATCAGGCTTTATTGTAAGCCCACAGGCTACAGTTCTCTAGCAGAGAAACTGTGATCAGCTGTCACAAGAACAGGAAAAAAACCCTATGAAAAAGCTATGACCTAAGGAAACTATCAGCAATGCGAAGAAAGAGCCTACAGAGTGGGAGAAAATCTTTGCCAATCATACTTCAGAAAGAGCACTAATCTCCAGAATCTATAAAGAACTCAAAAAACTCTACACCAAGAATGCAAATAATCCAATCGACAAATGGGCTAAGGAAATGAATAGACACTTCACAGAAGAAGATCTATAAGCAATCAACAAACATATGGAAAAATGTTCAACATCTCTAGTAATAAGAGAAATGCAAATCAAAACTACCCTAAGATTCCATCTCACCCCAATTAGAATGGCGATTATCAAGAATACAAGCACCAACAGCTGTTGGCGAGGATGTGGGGAGAAAGGTACACTCATACATTGCTGGTGGGGCTGCAAATTAGTGCAGCCACTCTGGAAAGCAGTGTGGAGACTCCTTAGAAAACTTGGAATGGAACCACCATTTGACCCAGCTATCCCACTCCTTGGCCTATACCCAAAGGACTTAAAATCAGCATATTACAGAGATACAGCCACATCAATGTTCATAGCTGCTCAATTCACAATAGCCAGATTGTGGAACCAACCTAGATGTCCTTCAATTGATGAATGGATAAAGAAACTGTGGTATATATATACAATGGAATATTACTCAGCCATAAAGAATGATAAAATTATGGCATTTGCAGGCAAATGGATGAAATTGGAGAATATCATGCTAAGTGAGATAAGCCAATCTCAAAAAACCAAAGGACGAATGATATCGCTAATAAGTGGATGATGACACATAATGGTGGTTGGGGGGGTTAGTGTTAGGTTTAGAGTTAGGGTTGGGGAGGGGGGCAAGAATGGAGGAAGGAAGGACTGTTTAGAGGGAAAAGAGGGGTGGGAAGGGTGGGGGAAGGGAAAAAACAACAGAATGAATCAAACAACATTACCCTATGTAAATTTATGATTACACAAATGGTATGCCTTTACACCATGTGCAAACAGAGAAACAACATGTATCCCATTTGTTTACAATAAAATAAAATTAAAAAAAAAAAAAAGAAAAAGCTATGACCATTTTTCTATACTAAGAAAAAAGAAACATACATAATGACCCATTATAATTCTCCTAATATAACTGTACTTCATAGTTAAGGTAGAACTCAGGAGAAAAGCCCTCAATAAAGTAAAATGAGGTCCTAAATTCTCAGATTTTTTGGTTTGATTCCAAAACCAAGGTTCTAATTTAAGACAAACAGATGCCCCAAATGCAATAAATAAAAATCAACATGCTTAGTTTGTTGTGTGTGTGTGTGTGTGTGTGTGTGTGTGTTTGTGTGTGTGTTTAGTATCCTGATCCAGGACGTGACGTTTAAAAATCTTACACCTGTGAGTAAATGGAAAGTTCTGTTCATCCCTCTCTCCTCTGTACCAACAGCCCAGTGCATTATGTGTGGAAATGGGATCCTTGCTTTTCAAAATGAATGCATCTCAGAGTAGTTTTCACCCAGGCAATGAGTCCACTTTATGAATCATCATGCACCACACTCCAAAGACATTTTAGAAATCGGTGAGTGAGCATTCTTGACATGTGTGGAAACAGAATTTCTTCTAGACAGAGATGCAGGAAAAAAGTCTGCTCCTGAAGCATGAGCACCAGTACGAAAGTCAACTGGAAGCTGACAAACAAAAGAGGAATTGCTACAGTTACCTGAAAAACACTAGCAAACCCAGTCCAAGGTGGGGATTTTCTGGAAGGCACTCCTAACAGAGTAAGAATCTAATCCTTCGAGATGGAAGGAAACACAAAGTCTGAGTATAAATAAGCCTGTTGTGGCAAATACCTATGAAAAGTAGATTTGGATCTTGAAATTCCATGAAGTGTGAAAAGAGAGAGCACAAGTCTCAAGCTCTTTTCCTAACTGCACCATGAGTGCAAAGCAACCAAAGGCCTCACTGCTGTCTGGGCCACATGCTCAAGGGATCTCCAGTCCTAGCAAGGTGAATTCTGCACTGGACAGAGTTCCCTGAGTCAGACCATTCCCTCACTGTGGTCTGGTCATTTCCACAATGTTTGAATGCTTCTTTATAGCACTACAGAGTCCTGGTAACAGACGACAAAGCATTAAGATTTTCAACGCATTTCTGAGCTTGTGGATTCATCTAGTTGGCTATAAGAGTGTATAAAAAACCATGAATAACACAATAGAATGTGCTTGTTATAATGACAGTCAAACTACAGTACTGAGTGTTTACCATGACAAGCACTGTACATGCTACTCTTTATCTCTGACAGCGACTCTGTGTTGGAGGTATGGATATGGAGGGTGCAGAGGGTGGACACCCTGTCCATGAGGCTAGTCGGTAGTGGAGTTCAGGTCCAAAGCCACACCTGTCTGACCGTAGTGCACGCTATGAACTGCTGCACATGAAGCCCTCTAACGAAGATCACCTCCTTACTCCCAGAGTGGCAGCCTGACGTGTGGGAAGGAGAATGAAGGCTTCAGAAGAAAGGCAAATGGAAACTCACAACGGCAGCCGACATGTGCTGAGCATTTACTGTGCGCTACACTCTGCGCCAAGCATTCGGCATGAATTAACTCTCATCACCTTTACAATACTAAATGAGGGAACTGTAACTATGAAAACCATACATGACTATAAATAAGATTAAGGAATGGTATTGGTAATATAGGAAAAATCTGGGCAATCGGGTAAGCTTTCCAATTTTATATTCTACCCTGTTTCATTATTTACTATGAAAAATGGCATATTAACAATACAGAAGGTAAGAATACATATTCAAGGTGACAACAGTCCTGTAATGAATGGAATATACCTTTTCTGACCCATGAATCTGTACCATTAATGGGTAGTCTAACCAGTAGCCATAGAAGGACATTTTGTTTATTCAAAATGTGGTAAAGAGAGGGAGAAATAAAGACAGAAAAAGACTGAGCATCTATGACAATCCCTTGAGGACAGATATATCTACCATCTGTAGATACATATATCTATCTCCATTACCTTCATGAAGCTATGACTCAATCAGAATATAAATAAGTACATTTTCTCAGGTACTTTCTTATGAAGAAACTATGTGAATCTTGATTTATGTCATCTATTTCCCTCCCCAGGGGAATACTCTTTCATTGTTTCATATAGAAAAAATATTATAGAAAAGATTTTTGTGAAAGCTGATTTTAGGATTGAATCTCAGCCACAAAATGTGACAGAATAATCCCTTCACGAATTACTCTGTCACATTTCCTCTAAATTGCCAATACTACAAGTCACCCCCGCCAACACCTGCAAAGACATTCCTTTTCTAAAAGCATGAACAATCTAAGATTTAAAATACTTAACAAGCAAACAGCACAAGCAGGTGACTAAATGTATTATGTTCAGGATTCACAAGAATTCTGAAACCTCCATTCCAGTTTCTGGCTGAAGAATTTCAGTTGTGAAGAATCACAACCAGAAAAGAATATTCAAGGCAGAAACTCAGAGGCCCAAGTCCTAATTCGTGAGTGTAATGCGTTAAGGAACGGTTGAATTAATGACACCTGAGTGACACTGGAGAGAGACTGACAAGTGCACAGAGCATTACCAATGCCAGAAATGGCGCCTAAGAGGCTGTGGTCCAGTGTGTTTCCCTTTTGTGGCGTCACCAGCGGGTTCCCAGCTGGCAAAGCAAGGGCTTCATCCTTCACAGTCTGTCAAAAGGGGAAGAGAAGAAACAGTCAGACGATTGAGCGAGTCACCAACTGTTCTTAACATGCAAGGGCAAATGCAGGAGTGAGCAGGACAGCCTGACATGGTCAATGGGCCAGAGTGCGAGAAGCAACCAAGTGGGGCTGTTCATCCCAAATGAACTGGACTTCTAGTAGTAATGACCACAGTCTTGGGATGTCTATAGCTGCACGTAAACTCTCCATCAGAGGAGAAACTACATCAATTTTAAAGTTATATCTCTTTGAGGGGGATTTTACTTCAGGGAAAGCCAAAGGAAGATCTTGCACTTGTGCTTTCAGGGTTGAAACAGGACAAGAAAGTCACATTCTCATCTGCATTACTTATTCTGCTTAGAAAAGCAGAATTAGAGAACATGCGTATAGAAGGCAAAATTGTATGGGGTGAGATCAGCAAGATGCATTTAGGAAAGAAAGTTTACAACCTTTGGAATAAGAAAAAAAATCTATAAACATGGATCATTTCAGTGTAACAGTATTTAGAAAAGGAATGTGGAAGGGTGAAGAGTAGAGTAATAAATGAGGCCATGCACCACTCTTGGGGAAAAGGCAAAGAAACATGCATGGAAATTCCTCATCTATGTGTTGCAACAGTAAAATGGCAAGATTAACTCTGCATCAGTTCATGGGTATGAATAAAAGGGAAAGAGAACTGGTAATATCTGTTCAATTATTAGCAAATAAGCCCTGAGGCTAAGAAAAGAACTTTAGGAAGATAACAAATACAAGTTTCAGCTTACAGAATTTTTATAAACTTTAATAATTAAAAATTATTATGGGTGAATAATTTAAAAGCCTTTGCAATTGAAATGTGAGGAATTTGCTTTGAAAACATTGAATTGTAAGATGCAACCTAGAATTTATTTTAAATAAAAAGACAAATTACTATGTATCAAAGACAGAGTATATTCCTAAACCAATCTCCAGTCAAAAAGTTTTGAAATAATTTCTGGGGTCATTCCTCAGTCTACTTAACTTCCCATGCCACTTTAAATAATCACAACTACAAATACAAATATAACATAAATTAAGGTGGCAGTTCTTGGAGGCAGGAGCCTTTGGTCCCTCATTTTGGCATCCCTGACATCCAGTCTAAACAAGAGAAACTGGAGCCTAGAGAGATGTCTTTTCCAAGTTTCTATCAGAACTGGGGCCAGCCTGGGATCTAAGGGACATGGGTTAAAATCATGCCCTTGCGGGGTGCAGTGGTGCCCACCTATAATCCCAGCAACTGGGGAGGCTGAGACAGGAGGATCTCAAGTTCAAAGTCAGCCTCGGCAATGGCAAGGCATGAAGCAACTCAGTGAGACCCTGTCTCTAAATAAAAATACAAAATAGAGCTAGGGATGTGGCTCAGTGGATGAGTATCCCTGAGTTCAATCCCCAGTGCCCTGCCCCTGAAATCATGCCCTTTATTTTTGCTCCTCCTCACACCATAAATCTGTGTTAAATATACAAATAAAAATCCTGAAGGCTTACAAGATATTAGGCCATTAGGAGAGCAAGAATTGAAGATTTACTGATTGACCCTATCATAGCCAGAAATGTACTTTACCAAGTGTTATTACCAAGTAACTGCCAACATTTATTACTGCAGTGTTATTGGTAACATAAGAGGATAGGGAGTGCACTGGGTTGAGTAGTATCCCCCAAAACTCATGTCCACCTAGAATTTCAGGACATAATCTTATTTGGAAATAGTATCTTTCCAGATATAATTAAAATATAAGTCAAGATGAGGTCAGACTGTGTGGACTCTAAATCCCATCACTGGTGTTCTTATAAGAAAGGAGAAGGCACACAAAGACTCAGACACACACCAGAGAAAATACCACGTAAAGACAAAGGCAGAGGTAGCAGTGATGCCACCAGAGCCAAAGAAAAACCCCAAGCGCTGCCAGCAACCGTCAGAAGCTCAGAGAGAAGCACAGAATAGCCTCTTCCCTGACGCCTCTGATGACACCTTGGTTCTGGACTTCTGGCCTCTCAAATTTCTGCTGTTCTATGCCCAATTTGTGGCACTCTGCTATGGCAGCCTTGGGACAATTTGGGCTATGTCCATGTGACTATGCTCACGTACGGTGCCTGGGTTCACAGGGAAAGGAGACACATCCCTCACGTTGATCCGCTGGACATTTTCAATGAGCAGACCAAACAGAGGCAGGTACAGTGTGGCTATCCTTGCCTGATGACTCTGAAACAAAGACACAAGGTGAGTTTGTCCCACAGCTCTGAGAACAATGACAGAGAAACTTGACACAGGCAATCTTCCTTATTTAGATCCATCCTATAAGGACAAATATTAGATTTTATTCCAAAAACAGAGGAACGTCTTAGTACTGGTATCACAAATTTTCTAATTAGTGTTCTCTTCATATCACTTAAAGGACATTTATCACTGCATATCTGCTTCCTGTGGGGGCCACTCACCCTTGAAGCATATCTATCATCAAAAGAATGCTTTATCAGCAGGTTCTTGAGCACACTGATGGCGATCACACGGACCTCCCGAAATTCTTGCAGGGCAGTGCCCACTTCTCTCAGCAGTAGTCCCACCAAGAAGTGGTTTCTGCAGAATTCGTCCGTTAACGAGTAGTCAAGCTGGAGATCTGAAAGGAGGATGGAAACGACTCTAGTCAGGGAGGGTCCATTGCTCTCTGAATAAAATAAAAACGGAACCATCCTCTGCACTCAGCCTGCCCTGCAGTGTCAACACACGATCAGACCTGTTCTCAAACGGAAAGGGTTCATTCTGAAATGCTACTCTACTCTCTCACACAAACTCCTACAGGAAAACCACATTTAAATACAAATTAGTGCCCTGGATTTTGATTTTGGAACATATAGCATCCTTCATGATTAAATTAGTGAATATAAGTTTCAGGACCAATTTTTAGAATATAAGACAGCATGTTACATTATAATTTTGTTATTGACAAAGTTAAAAATAAAGTTATACTACTTAATAGAACCCTGAGTAATTTGTGCATAAAAATACATAATTACAGAAGGAACACATACATGTGCCTTATTAAAATACTATTTAATTCCTGAGTTCAAAATTCATTTCCTGATCATCAATGCCTGGAGAGTCCCAATAAAACACAATGGGTTAAAAATGAATAAATTTGCATACAACCTATTTATGCTGCTATCACTGAAAGAACTTATCTATTACAGTATTTTCTAAAATATTTGCTTAATACTTCCATACCTCTAAAAGCAAATAAGTATAAACTAAAATTGGAATGGACAAAGTACCAAACCAAACTAGCAACCCATCAACAAGCTAAATGACAAAGTTGAAAGCTCTTCTGGAAAAGAGCTAGAAGTAAGTGTGAGCCTTCCTGAGGAGGCAAAAGCAGCTGACACCACTCCAAAGCCGCAGCCCAGCTCTGGGGAAGTGGAAGACAGCAGTGGAATGTTACGCTGACCCCATGAGTAAAGGAAGCTCTACAGACCCCGCCTTTGACTTCAATCCCATATCTGTTAGTTACACCTAAATTTACTCAAAATACTGACCCAGGTTCAGTGAAACCCTTTAGTAGAAGGGGAAGACTATTCCTTTTCCCACAATAATCATGTTTACTGTTTGTAATTATCAAACCCAGTCTACCCAAACTGTAGTCCACACGTTGACCTCACATAAATCTCTTAGAAGGAAACCACTATGGCGTTACTGTGTGTGCTCTTACATACCTGGGCTTGTGGTGTATGCACATGCACAATGTGCAGCTGTGAGTTCATGTGGGTAGGTGTGCACGAGAAAGAAGGTGAGGTGGGAAAAGAGAGAAGGCAGAGAAGAAGGCGAATACGAAAAAAGGCAAGGTGTCCACATCTGACCATCACCCACCTGCCTAGGGCAGCCCCTCTCGCACCAAAGACCCTGGAAGCACTCTGAAGGTGTGAGTCTGCCAGACACCTGACAGGTTTCTGCTGGCTCAATTCTACCGGACAAAGAGTCCTGCAGGCTCAAAGGGCAATTCGGGCAGTAACACATTCCCTGCCCCACCACTGGACACAAAGAACTGCCCTTAACACCCTGACAGGAGAAAGGAAAAAAGAAGGCCAGTGCCCAAGAACAGGCGAGGGAGACTTGGATGCAGGTTGGGGAGAGTCACTAACTCCCCAGGGAGCTGGGAGAAGGCCAGGGACCCTGCAAGGCCCCACCAGGACCTGTGGTATGGCTTGTAGGGAGGAAGATGATGGCTTCTGGGGGAGGGGCTATTTCAGAGGTGCTGGGGTGGGCATGCCATATTTGAAAAGCTGGGAGTAAGCCGGGGTGCCTGGAATGTGGGGGACGGTGGGGTGTGAGACAGAGAGGCTGGCCAGCCAGGGATGGACTGCACAGCTGAATGCTGCTGCTCCCGCAGCCAGGAGGCTCCCTCCCAGACCTGTGGGTGCTGGGCTCAACCCCTCACTGTCCTCACTGTCACTGTTATCTGGCCACCCTGTCTCCACTGTCACCACTTTTCATATCCTCCTTTCCAAGCTTTATTTTTCCCCCTTAGCATTTATTGGTCTCCAACATTCTGTGTATTTCACTTATATAAAATAGCCAAGGATTTTTATCCAGGTTGTCCACAACTGTATCCCGAAGCTATAGGCATAGCTGGTGCAACACAGTGGTTCAACCATTTGATGAACAAATGAATGCCAACTCCAGAGCCACGATCTCCCTTCTTGTTCCTTATAAGGTGGCACAAATCTATTTGGGGTGAGGGGAAGACATTTGTCTCTGAAAGAATATCTATATGTTTCTCCAAATTCCAGTGTGTCATTAATACTTTGGTGGCATCTTCCCACTTTTTCTGCTTTAGCACAAACAAACCTAGGCACATCAAGGCTCTAAACTCAATGAGTATACTTGACAGACCTGGCACACTGCTTTCTTTAACTTGATTCACTGGAAGACAAGGAACCTTTCTGATCTCAATTCTCTTCAAACTTGAAGACACACGGAACAGTTAGTAAAGACTCAACATGCAAACATAAAAAGCATGTGAAAAGCCGCGTTGCTTGTGATTCAAGATACTGCCACCGCTGGGGATGAGGGCTATGAAAGTGGTGGAATGCAATTTTGGGGTGAAGCAGGACTTTTTTGTTTGTTTGTTCTACTTGAAGAAACATCCCAGAAAACCTAGTGACCTTAGGAGCAAGGCCCTCCCTGGGATGCTACCGCAGTGTCTCAGCCTCAGTGAAAACGAATTCACCACTTCATCATGAGTTTAAAGATGGCCGAATGCCTAAATGAACAGCATAGGTAAACATTTCAACAGCCACTTGCATTCCTTTTCTTTTAAAGGAGGAAAATGCAAGAAAGCAAGCGTCACATCCCACACCTACCTACAGGAGTGTCATTTGACTCCACAGTTGGTGAAAGAAAAGCTAATTCATAAGAAAAAAGGAAAAGTGAAACAAAAACAAACTAGAGTAAATAAAATGGATTTCTATTTTTTAAGCAAAGGAATTTTCCAATGAAAATGAGTCACATTCTCATGATCTGCAGACTAATAAGTTTATCGAAAAGTAAGTTTCCATGTAACACTTTATCAATACACTTGAAATGGAAATTTAACAAGAAAAAAGTTAATTCATCTATGAAAATCAGAAAATACTAGTATCGTATTTGAATCAATTCTCTTTTCTTATTTAAAAAGAATGGTTGTCTTTGTGAAAAAATTAATACATGTAAAGATAGGTTACCTTGGTATCTTTGAATCCTGCCTTTTCCAAATGGCATTGGTAAGTTCAATGGAATATAATGTTCATGATTGCACACCACACGGAGAAATTCAAACTTGTATTCAAAGAGGGTCTGCAGGAAAAAGAGTTTAGTCATAAATTAAATGTCTCATTAGAGATTTTACACAGGACACTAAAAAAGCCTGTCAGAAACAATACACCAGGCGCAGCAGCAGGGACCTATGGAAACTGCAAGATCCATTCCAGTTCACAGATTTTAGTATGGTTAAAGCAATTTGTTTGAAAACTGAAAACACATTTCATTAAACAATGTCCTCAGGTGATATTTAGGGCATTTATTATTCATGTTCCTCCTACTTCCATAGTGGATTTCACCTACCTTAAAATTATAGACACAGATTCAATATAATAAAAAAAGATTAGTAAGTCAGAGCTTATTTATTTATTTATTTATTTTTGGTACCAGGGATTGAACTCAGGGGCACTTAACCACTGAGACATATCCCTACCCTTTTCTGTATCTTATGTAGAGACAGAGTCTCACTGAATTGCTTAGGGCCTCATGCTAAGTTGCTGAGGCTGGCTTTGAACTCAAGATCCTCCTGTCTCAGCCCCCTGAGTTGCTGGGATTACAGGCATGTGGCTAGTAAACCAGAGCTTTAAAAAAAGAAAAGAAAAATGAGAACAGACATAATTCCGGCAGAGAAAGGTTAGTTACATGGTTACTTTTTTGTCTTAAGTAAACTGTGATTTGCAACATTTATGCTTTTCATTGTGGTTGAAATGTCATTTTGCCATTGTGTCAGAGAAAAATCAATGGGTATGTTTATCTCTAGTTCTGAACTACTGTGTTCCTAATATCTCATATTAGTGCAAGGAAGTGCTGGTATTTCTAAGTGGGGAGTGAGTTATGCCTCTGGGACTGAAAGAAAATTCATATGAGAATGAGAGGAACAGATGGATTTTCAGATGTGCATCAACGAGACACAAGAAATCTCAAGCAACCGTCACACTACCTTTGGGTCTCCAGGAGCAAAGCAGCTGATGTAGTTGTTGATCTGTTTGAAGACAAAGCCCCTGTCCATGAAGGTGAAACATCTCTGTGGAGGAAAATAGCCCACAAAGGTCAGTATTCAGGCCCAGACTTTCTGGAAACTTAGGCTAAAATCAGCACTTGTTGCTAAGACCCCAATCACTTGCTGTTAGTGAGTGTGTCCTTCAGCATAGAAACACGTGGTGACGGCGTCAGAGCACCTGCTCTAGGCACTCTGCTTAGGAGCAACTGAAAAAGCACGTCTCAGGTGCAGCTCACACCCTCCCTCCTGGAGGGTCCCACCTTGATGAAGACGGCGAGGCTGTGATTTGCATTCTTGGATGCCTCTGGGTTATCTCGAAACTTCTGTGTGATGTGTGGCATCAGCATGTTCACAACAGTTTCCACTGCGTGATGGTAAGATGCAGGAAATCTCTGGTTTCTTAATAACTAAAAGAAATTCAAAGCAAACGTTTACTATTTTTTAAGTTGCAGTCCTTTGGGGGAAAATAATTTAGCTGAGTGCATTTTTAAAAATCTAGAGTTCTAATCTTATCTCTCTGAAATTAGATAAAATGAATTACTCTTCTTTCTCTCAAAGTACAAGTGTTCAAGTACTTAGAATAAGTGCCATAGATGTACTTCAGAGTATGATAAAGACCACCATAAAAGTGGAGGTACAGTTTGTACTCCCAGAGATTCTGAACTAAGAGGTTGGCAGGGGTGCAGGAACCTGCATTTTCACTAATCATCTTTGGGATTCTTGTGCCTGTACCTCTTTTAGAAGGCACTGGTCTAGGTTAAAGCTTCAAGTCCTCAAAATAAAAATACACAGATTGAAGACTGTACATGACCAGTTTAAACTGGTTAAGTGGCAGCAGTCTGCTCTAGTTAACTTTATGTTGTAATCTTTATTATTAACATTTACCTAAAATATTATATTGACTACTCAGCAATTAGCTACCATTTGTCATTGTGTATATTTTACATTAGGCATGTTTTTATGTACTTTTTCATTCAATTCTTATGCAATCCCTATGAGTTTAGTTCTCATTTTATAGAGGAACAGAGAGGACAGGGAAATGTGTCCTCAATCACACAACTAAAATGATTCAGACCCAGGTCTACCATGAATCTAAAGCCCATGCTCCTGCTACGGAAGACCACATGGACTCCCCACCTGGCTGCATAAATAGGACCATCTACTGAGAGTCTAAAATGGGGTAGGTGCTGCACTAATGCTCCACTATATGTATCCATTGATACATTTAATTCTAACAGCCATGTGAGGGGAGTCTTGTCATCTCCATTTTACAGATGAGAAAATTGAGGGTTAGAGTTCAATAAACAGTACTAACCACTAGTTTTGAAATTTCAAAGGGATTGTGTTCCAGTATGTAACTCATAACTCTATATCCTGAGGTGTTAGCATTAATACATGAGTGACTTCCAGGACCCCTGGAAGAGACAACTAACCACCAGGCATGACTGCTAGCCCCCCCAACATGGCCACTCCCAAAAAAGTGGTATCCCTATGGACTGCAGGAGGGGACTGAGTCAATGATTGCTAAGGCCACGAAAAATGGATGAAGAACTCTATCATGGACAGATTAAGTGGACAGCCACAGGTGTACAGGAAATGCAGGGGACAGAGAACCATGTCATGTGACACTGTGATGTTCTAGTCAGTCAAATCTAAAACGTGGGAAATTCTGATGGACCAATGATCCACTTTCTTTTAACGAATATACTAGATCAAAAAATGAAGAGGGAACAGTTTGAGAATAAAAAAAATTTCAGATTCACATAAAAAATATGCAATATGTGAACTTTATTTAGAACCTGATTCAGCCAAACCAACTGTAACATGACATTTTGGGGACACCTGGGGAAAATGAATACAGACTGGGTGTGAGACGACGATTAAAAATATTGCTAGTTTTAAAATATAATGATATGGGAGTTATATCTTTTTCAAAATCTGTTAGAAATGACACACTAAGAATTTTAGAGATAAAATGATAAGATGTTGGGGAGTTGCTTTTAAAATACTGTAGGTAAAAAAAGTGTAGATATGTAAAGAGAGAATGGCAGAATGGAGCTAACTGCTGAAGTGGAACTGCTGGGTCATGTGAGAATCTTTCCACTATTCCCTATACTTCCAGACTTAAATCTCTACTGTAAGCTTTTATTTCAAAAGATGTGCTGAACAATGATGGATAATTTATATACTAGCCCATAATTAATGTTGCTCAGTGGTTAGGAAATGATAACTTAGGGCTCTGAAGGCTGAAAAGAAGCTCTCCCAGCAGTGACAAACAGCTGTGGATGTGACAGAGCACTTGCCTAGAATCCTCAAAGCCCTGGGTTTGATATCCAGCACGCACGTGAGTGCACACATGCAATCCTAATTTAGCAATATAACAAACTAAAGCCTTTCTAAAAGGTAGGACACACACATCTAAAGGTAATAAAAACTTAGGTAATTAAATGATTTTAAGTGGAGATTACTGTAAGCAGAAATGGAAAGAAAAAGTATAGGACCTGGTGGTGAATATATAGGAGCTGTCAGAGGAGAGGATTCTGAGACTCTAAGAGATTCCTCTGACAAAACCCAACTCCTGGCCATGGCTGCTGGAGGTCTCCTGCCAGAGCCTCTGCAGTGTTCCTACTGGGCCAGCACCACTAACTGCTCCTCCAGTAGATGCTACCAGTGTGGGGTTTGCAGCTTAGCACCTGTGCTCACAGGCACTAAGGCCATCCTGCTGGCTGTTATGCTCCTACCCTCTGACTCTGCTGAGTGGGATCTATATGAAGACCCCCATCCAGTCTTGTGCTGAGGCCACTGTGAGCACCATTGTCAAAGCCAGGATTTGCAGTGGGCTCCCCTACACCCTACAGATCTCTGCTCCTACAACTGCTGCTGCACTTCAGAACAGTCATGGAATGTTCACTTCTGTGTTCCTTACTGAGCTCTTCCACTCTCCAGTGGGGTTTACAGACTTCTTTTCTATGGGTTGTTTTTTTTTTCAAACACAAATAAAATGATTTAATCGCATTATTTGGGCATGCAGAAAAACTCCTAATGCATAGACACATGTTGTCATAGTTACCAATTTATCCTTCCACCAACAACCACCATATCAAAAGTTTATTGCTGAATTCTTAACATGTTGCAGCACATTTAAAAAATCATTTAAAACTTTGCCATTAAGGTAGGCAAAAATAAAATCTCATTTTTGTTAATTTGTGCTTATTTGGTTTCTAAGAAGACTCAACATTTTTTTAAACTTATTTTTATTGTAAACAAATGGGATACATGTTGTTTCTGTTTGTACATGAAGTAGAGGCATACCATTTGTGTAATCACACATTTACATAGGGTAATGGTGTTTGATTTATTCTGTTATTTTTTCCTCCCCCCCACCCCTCTTTTCCCTCTATACAGTCCCTCCTTCCTCCACTCTTGCCCCCCTCCCATCCCCCATTATGTGTCATCATCTGCTTATCAGCTAGATCATTCGTCCTTTGGTTTTTTGAGATTGTCTTATCTCACTTAGCATGATATTCTCCAATTCTATGGGTTGTTTTACTACTTTGTGAGACAGAATAAATAAGGCTTAATGAGTAAACATTTTGTTTAGGCTTTGTAAACAACAACGAAACTAATAGAGCTAAGAATTTTGTCAGACTTTTATCAGCAATCTGAGTTTACCTCCCCTTATCACAGTCCCTACATAACTACCTCTCCTTCCCAATTTTCTACAACTTTTTTTCACCTACCTCCTCATAATTTTCATTCATAAAAATCATTCTCTCTAGACTCTCATGAGTGTGCCCCTTTCTGCCCCATGCTGCCACGAGAACTGCGCCTCAGATCTCTGACGGCAGTGAACACGTGCCCGATGGACCCCTCCACTGTGCTCTGAAGCCCACCGCTGCACCTGTGCCCTGGCCATCCATACCTTGCACTGTCCGCTCTCAGCAGATAACTGAGAGAGCAGAGATGCATAGGCGGGCTTCCTGCTGGGGGATGTGAACTCTGGCAACCGGCTTTGGCTCCAGGCCTCTCTCTTAAGAGTCACGGTGTGCTCTCAGAAACTCCCTCCCCTTTCTCTCTCCTTATCCCTGGAACACACTGAACCTCCTTTGATGGCTCTCCCAACATCTCTTGGGCTACTTCCTCATAGTCATTGTCCTCAAAAATCTCTTTCATGGCTAATCCGATCTGTCAACGAGACTAACGCAGATCCATTTTCCCAGAGAAAAGCTTAGGTTTACAATCTCAAGCAGACTAGGGCTCCAAATCTACTTCTCTAGTTCTCACTGTTCACTTTCTTGCCTAAGCCTGAGTCTCCACCTGTCAACTGGAGATTGGTTCTCTGTGCCACTACCCCTTGTGACAGCTGCTCACTGTCTCCCAATATTATTCTTCTTTCACTTCTTTCTTTCCTTCCTTTCTTATTTATTTATTTATTTTTTTAGCAGTGTTGGGGACCAAACCCAGCTCAACAGAACCTCAACTTTAAACTGGATGCATGGACACTCATCCCTTGTAGCTAGGTGTGGTCATGTGACTAAGTCTGGCTGGTAGGGTAGCCGTGGCAGCAATGTGTGCAAGTTTAACCATATTCTAAAGGGAAAGGTGTGTCTTTCCCTTCCTCCTGGCTGCAGTGTGGATGTGATGGTGACCTTCGTAAAATCAGCACTCCAGGGAGGCAAAGTGATGAGAGGGAAGGCGCTATATAAGCCTGCACTTGAACACTTTTCCCCCTTGTTTAAGTTACTGTTATGTCTTTGTCACAGCAGCTGAACCTACAGTCCTAAAGTTTAAGTTATTCCAAGCAGAACTCATCACTGCCCATCTCCCTGGTAAGTCATATCCCCTCCTCCACTCAACTTCGACTTTATACTATGTTCTGTGTGTTTTCGGTTAGGGTACTTATGTATAAGTTATATACAATAAAATTCAGACTTTTAAAGTGGGAAGTTTGGCAAGTCTTGACAAGTGAATGCTGTGTGTAACCACTACAGTCAAGAAGACAGTCCACTTCGGTCACGGCCACCCTCCATGCCAGCTCCCAGCAAGGACTGCTTGCTGTTTTCTATCCCCGTACTCCTCCTTTCCTAGAATGTCTTAGGAGTGAATTCATGCAGTATGCAGTCTTTTGAGTTTGACTTCTCACTTAACATAGCACTTTAGAGATTTATTCATTTTGTTGCAAAAAAAAGTATGTCATTATATGGGATGGCCACGTTTGCCTATACATTTACCAGCTGATGGACATTTGGGTTGTTTCCAGTTTTCAACTATTATGAATAAAACTTCCATAAACATTTGCACAGGGCCTTTGTGTGAATATAGGCTTTCATTCTTCATTAGTATATACCTAGCAGGGAACTTTTGGGTTGAATTAATAATTCTGTCTTTACTCTCTCTTATTCACTCATGATGCTATTGATCCTCAAACTGGATCCCACCTCATCCCCCCTAATGTTAGATTTTCATCAGCATCACCATAAAATGTCATTTCATGTTACTGCAGTTACAGAGCTAAAAAAAAAAAAAAAAGGAAACATATACACGTATGGATGTGTATGTACGTGTGTCCCACAGGCATTATAAACTCTACATAGACTCACTGATACACAAGTTTCTAAGCTACTGTTAATATTTATATCCTTTTTTATTTTATCATTTCTACTAAAGAACCTACTCTACCTCTCTCTGATCTCTACCAAACTGTCAGATTCTTGGTTTCGAAACTCCAGATAACCTAATCCTTGCTTCTGAGCTGGTCCTGTTTTTCCCTCTCACCCCTCTAATCTCAATCTAGCCTCCTGAGCTCTGCTCCAGAGGCCTTACCGCTCCCTAAGACTCATTCTTCTGTCCCTCAATTGTGGCATCCTTCAAGGCCCAGGTAAAGTTTCACACTGATCTCTTATCACTCTTGGAGCCCACATATACACACACCTTTCCTGAATTCTGCTGTTTGTCCTAAGCTGAATGTCTTCCTTTCCAATAACCATGTCAACCTCAAGGCTGAGGATGTGTCCTCTACTCCATTTGCATTTCTCCTCTCTGCTCCATGCCTAACAAGTGTTCAAAATACTCATAGATGGAAGGGTGCATATTAACATTCTGTTGCACAGGTACACATGTGCATAAATTTTGGTTTAGGGAAAGTCTGAACAATCCATTTCGGAAATGAACTGTACCATCCTTCTTGCACTTTACAAATAAAAGTTCTTTCCTTGTGCAATTAAGCTAGAAATTAGTTGCAGGCCAAACAAGTAACTAACTCAGGAGTATATACATACCCTGTCCTATGCCAGTTTCCCAGCGTCCTTTCCTGAAGTACCCCTGTGGAATGCTGGTAATTAGCTGGATTTAGTGTGGGAGGAAAGTACATTCAAAACAAGTCTGATAAAATTAAGCTGCTAAATATAAATGATGTAAGGAAACACCTAAAAAATGTTGACCTTCATAGAAGAGAGATGGGGGAGAATTTCTCAGTGGTCTTGATGACATCTGGTTTATATTTTCCCCCAAAACTGTAAGTTCCAAGTACCTGTCAACTATAAAGCACTAGTCTGGCTCAATCATACATAATCTATCCAAACCTTGCAGACTATTGTTATAGTAAGGAAATTGCTTATGTCAGACATTGGTTCAAAGAGAGGCTCTGATTTCATACACTTCCTCAGTGAATGTAACTAAGTGTGGTTTGATTGACTGGTGATGGAAAGTTGGACACTGGTAGCCACCTTCACCTTTTGCCACAAAGCAGCACTAGAAGCAAGCATAACAGTGTGCAAATTTATTCTTCCATGTAAATATGCAATGGATGGAGTCACCCCACTACCACTGGGAAGGTACATGAATGTACACTGAAGCCATCAGCTCAATATACCCTATGTCCCCAAATGCCAATCAACGTTAAGATATCCCTGGGTAGGGTACTTCAAGTAACAATGAAAGCTTTATCTGGCTCCTATACCAATCCAGTGTATGGGTGCCCCTACAGGATGGGTGTATACTTGGTCATGGTACTTTGAGAAAGATTCACTAATAAGAGGAAAAATAAGATCATATCTGTGTTAGAAACAAATTAGAATAAAATAATCATCTTCAGTCTAAAAATAGGCTTTGAGGGGAGATGATCCGAGTTCTGGAAATCATGAATGATTTATAAAATTGTTCCTAAATTCAGAACAATGAACTAGGACATAAAATTCTTAACATGTAAATCCTTAATAAATATAAGACAAACATATAAACAAGTAACTTGAACTCATTACTCTTAAGATAGGAGGTAAACTGCATGAAGGCTTTAAAAACATCAGAGGAGTCCCTGTATCAATCACGTGTGGGAAGAGCAGCTGGCATCTGCAGTGACACAGAGACAGAAGCCAGGGAAGTGCCCTAAAGTGAAAACATGAAGTATTCCCAAGTGCAAAGGAGGTGTCTTAAGAATTTTTTTCAGAGTAAGTTACTTTGTGGTTAAGCTTTCTCCTTTTGGATGCCAGTGCTCTTTTCAGACACAACTGGATAATAATTTTTTTTTTAAAGAGTGACTTCCAAAAACCCTCTAAATATTATTTTAGGACCAAAATATAATTAAGTTTTGGAAAAGGTTGTTCATGGTAGCATTTGAGTGGTTTGGATAAAATTCCAAAGACAAATAAGTCACTTTCCAGAGCAGAGGTGCTGGGGAATCAGTCATAAGGCTGGAAATGGCAAGACACGTAGGAGGGGTTGACCACGACCAGTCAGGTGACCCTGGGCAGGTCACTTTGTGGGTCTGTGCTTCCTCCTCTCTCTCTCTGAGACAGGAGTGGGGCTGGATCAGAAAATACCCTTCAGGTCCCACCATTCCTAGGGGACTGTAGTTTAATCTGGCATCTTGACAATAGAAATATGCAATTAAATTCCTTTACTGATCTCCTGACACAGCTCTAGGAAAGATGGCACCGAGGCTTGATTTTGAATGCACATCTTGTGAGAATTCTGGGCAGGGTCCGCTTCCTCCTGGACCACCACTGCCACCATAAGGAGGGAGCAAGGGTTGTAGTGCTCTGAGGGTCCTGGTGCCCAGCTCTTGGCTACCACAGTTCTTGGCTCACCCTAGTCTTCGTCCTCCTCCTTCAGACCTAGCCAACTCCAACCTGCTGGTCAGAACCCTCTAGATTCACTATTGCAGGCAGCCTCCTTGCATCTGCATGTTCCTGAGCACTCCAGGCCCACCCCTCAGAGTGTCCACCAGGAGGTATTTATATAGACTTGCCCACCTCATTTCCTCAAGGGCACAAACCATGCCACATTTAATTTTGTAACACTTGAGCCTGGCATGAATGAATATTTGCTAAATGAATCAGTTATATTTTTAAATACAGTCAAATCACCACTTGCTCTGATCACATTCATTTAGAACCAAAAATAGTGAAAAGTCCACTGGGGCCTTGTTAGAGGCTGAACTGTCCCCCCGACCCTCAAATTCCTATGCTGGAGTTCTAACCCCTGAAATAGCTCAGCAGGTGACTGTATTTGGAGCTAGGATCCTTAAAAGAGGTGATTAAGGTGAAGCAAGGCCATTAGGGTGGCCTTAATCCAGAAGGACTCATGTCTTCAGGAGGAGAGATTAGGACACAGACCTGCACAGGAGAAAGCCATCATCCACAAGCAGAGAAGTTCTGAAGAACCCAACACTGCAGACACCTTGACCTAGGACTCTTCAGCATCTCAACTATTTTCTCAAGAAAATAAATTTCTATTGTCTAAGCACCTATTCCGTGATTCTCTATTATAGCAACCCTAGAAAACTAATGCAGGTTATAATCCCATTCTATACATGACAACATTTTAAAAAGAAAAGTAATACATTCAAATATCTGCACACACACACACAGGCATGTATACTGCCAAGGAGACAATCTGCTCGATTTTTCCTTGGCAGGATGTTCTGGCATGATTTGGGTGGTACATTTCTCTGTGGAAGGCAGGGCCCACTTCCATCTGGCATCTCCCTGTGCACTAAAAATCAGAATCTAAACTGGATTTAAAAGAACCCTTTCCCCACATCAAAAAAAAAAAAAAAAAAAAAAAAAAAAAAAAATCTACAAAAGGGAGGCACCTGGTCAGGCACCAGAGCCTGCTCTACTGGAGAAAGTACGGTTTGGGGCTCTGAACCACCAATCTGCCCAGTACAATCTAGCAGCCTTTCCAAAGGCTTCCTCTGAGTTCAGACCTCTTGTGCAGAAGCTTCACTCTGGACCCTCTGAACGTCCCTCCCTGTGGTTTCCCTCCCACACCTGAGAAGCAGAGCCCAGGCGTTCACTGTGAGAAGGCATGTGTGGCACCACACCTTCACCTGTGCTCCCTGTGCTGCTCCTCCTGCTCTCAACCGGACCCCACATCCAGCGATCCTATGGCACAATTCACTGCCTGTCTCCGAAGGAACTCTTCTGATCAGCAAACTGAGAAAGTGACATTGCCAGTTGTGGTCACACGTTGGAATCTTATACAGATTTATCAGCCTTGAGCCTTAGATAGTCAGAGGGCCAATCACATCTTGACAGGCACTGGCCCAGAGACCAGGTCCATCAGTTCAGGGACAAACCCCGTGGGAAGAAAGGGGCAGCATGAGATGGTGGGAATTGGGGGACAGGGTCACAGGGTCACACACATCCAGGCAACACCAATCAAAGGTATTGAGGTATAGGGCAAATTTGAGATTGTACATTTGCTGCAGAGATGGATTATGTCTGCATTAAATGGTTCTAGAGGACACAAGATCCATTAGACACTCCCATCTAAGCCCTAGAGACAGTCTGCAATGGACAAGATTTAATAAACCTACACAATAACATTTAAAGTTAACATTTAAATTGCTATTCTCATTTCAATAAACCTGAAGCCTCCTGTGCTTATCAAAGGAAGGACATACTTTTCTCTGGATTTAACAACACAGTGGTCAGGAAAGAAGGCTGTGGAGTCAGAGTGTCTTCAAAACCTGTATTGCACCACTCACCAGCACAGCAGCATGATCTTGGGCCCGTAACTCAAATGTTCTAGCATCAGTTTTGTCCTCTATAAAATGGGTAAGAATAGTACTTCTCTCACAGGGCTGTTATGAAGCTAAAATAGTTTCTTACTTATAAAGTACTTAGAATAATCCCATAACTGGCACATAGAAAGCATCAGTCAATGTTAGCCACAAACACAATGAAAGGGACTTTTCCCTATGAATACAAACTTGCACATGGAGTAACGTACCTTCACTTTGGAGTTTTCTATCAAATGTTGAGCCATGGATTTTATCAGCACATCAAAGAAAAACCAAGAATACTAAAAAAAAAAAAAAAAAAATAGCACCCAAGTAAGAAAAATTATCAAATTAGCAGATAAGAGTGAGTGCTCTCAGGTTGACAATGTGATTAACCAGAAACAGGTGTAACCCTGAAACAGTTGAACAAGTTATCATGAGACCCAAGAGGTGAGCAGAGATGTCCTCTGCCTATACGTGCCCACAACAAGTAACTCCATTCCACCAGGAAGTTGGATGCCTAGCCATCCAGGGGCACTGCTGGATTATTTGTGTGTCTTTCCTCTTTGCTGTTCTCCTAACTGGTGACAATTGCCTTTATAATCACTAAATCAGCATCCTCCACTGACTTGAGCATAATGACTTTACTCAAGAGCGAATGAGAATTTGAATGTGGTAATTCTTTGCAGCTCTGATCTCAAGACACAATTAGCAAAGCTGAAATAGAGAACTAAATTCTGTTTCCCTTTTTAAGGGGTGGTGATTATCTCTAAAATCACACAAAAAGGGTGAATTGATCAGTCTGTGGAATTTGAATTTTCATCAGTTTTAAAAAATTAACTAATTTTTATTTATTTATTTTTTTGAGATGGGGGGTCTTGCTGTGTTGTCTAGCCTAGTCTCAAACTTGTAAGCTAAACTGGTCCTCCTGCCTGAGCCTTCCAAGAAGTAACAACATGCCTGGCTCTTAACTTATTTTTTAACTGATGAATAAAAACAAGAATTGTACATATTAATGGGGTACTCCATATAATGTTTCAATACAGATACATATTGTGTAATGCTTTAAAAACATTAAATATGTCTCCCTTTATGTTTAACCTCTTTGGAAAACTTTCAAAACTTTTTCTTCTAGGTTTTTGAAATGTACAGCCCACTATTGTTTTCTGCAGCCACCCTACTGTGTGACAGCACACCAGAACTTCTTGCTCCTAACTGTAACTAGCACCCACTGGTCAACCTTTCCCCATACCCTGCCCTTGTTACCGAAGAGAGATGTGCTGGCAATCCTGACATACCTTAAGTAGTTTGTTGCTGGTGAGGAAATCAGCAGAAGGCTTGAGAATGGTGGTCATGGATTTGGTCAGTTCTTCATGCACTGTCTTATATTCAGAAGCAATGTACGGCTCAGCCTTATAAGCATACTTTGAAGAAACAGGAAAGAGAAGTTACTATACTGGTTTTCCAAGTTGGTCTGAAAGCTTAGGAGGCTCCATGGAATGGACATTAGGGACTGAGGTACAATTTCATGGGAAGGAGAGGAAGGAATGGAAACGAAGGTGGGAAGGGTGATTGTCATGTGACAGAAAGAGGGAGCCCAGGATGTCTTCAGGGAACCCATCAAAATACACAAGTCATCTGACTCAGTCAGATCAGCAGCCATCCATCCCATCACTCCATGAATAACAGGGACTGCAAGGAATATGCACATGACACTGATAACTAATATCCTAAAGAATCCAATTTTTTTTTTTAATTATCACATAGCTCTAATAAATTCACAAAGGGGTCTTGAACTAAACAGAACATATGTAACTTTTTAGAATAGTAACTGCCACCATGTTTATTTAATGTTGTATTTACATGAAGAACCTGTTGATATTTGTCCTAATGATATTTCTTGCTCTCTTCAGTAACATAGTCATCTCATATGACTGTGGCCAGAACTAACCTGCCCACCTTAGAAGAAGCCCTTGTATTGGGAATTTTAGATGGAAAAAGGTAAAATGAAGGTGACTAACTCTATCAGAGGCCTAGCCAAGAGCAACTTAAAATTCTTCAAACTTCCACAATACTTGAGTTACATTAGTAGTTCAAAGGATGAGGTTAAAGGAGTGGTGCCTCTCCTCATACTTCCCCTTGCTTGGGTACAAGCACTGGTGATAAGGACAGAAGAAAAGCATAGGCATAAGTTCCAAGTACATCTCTAAGTAAGCAGGCTTGTAAAAAAAGTAAGTCCTTAGAAGGAAAATTGGAGAGCCACAGATGTAAACAATTGGAACAGTTTGTTTTACATACCTTAACATATGACCTCAAGTGGCTCTCCAATCCTTCCTCATGGCACTGGGCAACCACATGAATAATGACCCTACACATCACAGGAATGAATAAAGCAATGAACAGTAATGTGAAAATGGAAACATTTCATTATTATCACAGCAGTAGTAGAACAATGATGATGCTACTGGCACTTAAGAAACAAGATGAGGAATTAGATGGGGTCCCTACATATGGGCTCAAAAGACATTTCTTCAGTATAATGTTAAGCACATACTAGCATCCCAGATATGCATGACTGTGCTCCAGATGTGGACAGACTAGAAAGGAAGAAGGGTATCTATCCATCCACCTCCCTTACCGAGTCACATTAACTGCCACTTCCTCCTGGGTGGCTCTGGTGAGGACTCGAAAGAGCTGGTTTAGGATGGTGGGCAGGAAGGCGATCATCACATGGCCTTCCATGGCGTGCAGACTCTACAGACAGGGAACAGCAGAATTCAAGTTATCTGTTCAATGTAAACCAACCTCACATAATTTCCACTCAGCTTCAAATAACTTGGAAGAACTCCTTACAGAATGAATGGAAAGCTGCATGGGAGGCACAGAATGGCTCTCAAAGATGTCCATGTCCCAATTCTCAGAACCCATGAATATGTTACAAGGCAACAGGGAATTAAGGTTGCTTATCAGCTGGCTCTAAGCTAAGGATTATTTAGGTAGGCCTAAAGAGGTGAGCGAGATCCTGAAAACTGGAAGAGGGAGGCAGAAGAGGAATGGAGTAGGAGGTGGGAGGAGAATATCGGAGATGCTGCATTGCTGTCTTTGGGATGGAAGAGGGGCCATAAATCATCACATATAAAAACTTTAGTGATACATATTTATATATCCCCCCCTGGCTTAAACCAAACAAATCTCTATCCTATTACTCACATTTCTTATTTTGTCCCCTGCCTTGAATGCTTTTTAAGCTACTTTCCCTTATCAAACTGCTCTGCCACAGTCACGTTCTAGATTAAAGTTGCCTCATGCTCTTGCTGCTCAGCAACACTAGAAACCTCCCTAAATCCCATGCAAAGAGGGTCCGGCTAGAATTGTACTTCTTTGATTTATCTCCCTAGCATACAGTCACCAAGTTTGCATTACCTCCTGCAATGGGACAAAAATCGCTTAAAGGTCAGGACTGCTGGGTTTGAGCATCCCCAGAAAAGCATGCATTGGAAACTTCATCACCAATGCAACAGTTTTGGGAGGTGGGGTCTAATAAGAGGTGATCAGGGCATAAAAGTTCTACCTTTATGAATGGATTAATATTTTTATTGATGGAGTGGATTCATTATGGTGGGACTGGGTTCCTTAAAAAGGAATGAGCTTTGTATTCTCTCTCCCTTCTCTTCTGCCCACTTTTGCTTTTGCTACAAGATGGCATAGCAAGAAGGCCTCACCAGATGTTGGTACCTTGGCCTTGGAATTTCCAGTCTCCACTACTATGGGAAATAAATTGGTTCTTTATAAATTACCCAGTCTCAGGTATTCTGCTATAGCAGCACAGTATGGACTAAGACAAGGACCACTTCTTCTATGCCTATCACTATGCTCAGTATCCAGGGAGCACTCACAGAGGCCTGTGTGAAGTGAGTGGTTTTGCATGCATGAGAAACAATATGTTTTCAAGGTCCAGTTTTGAGAAAAGAATACATGGGACTGGAACAAAAGCAAGTCTACTTCTAAGTCAACTTCTCACTACTATTGAAAACTACATGGAGACCACTGAGGTGACAGCATCCAGGAAGAGCATCCTTACAGACGCATAAGGACAAGGACAACATTCACCACCAAAAAGAAATCCCAATCTACTTTAGACTTATTAAAAAGGAGCTACTAAGAAAACCATCTGATACCTTAAGGTATTTTACAAGTTCATTCCCTAAGGCTTGGGCTCCAGATTCAGTTTTTTGACAGTACTGGAAAAAATTATGCAAATGCTGATCCTGTGATAGGGGGAAAAGAAAAAGAAGGTCTATTAGTATATATACCATAGAAATAGGAATATTTGTTTCTTGTAGCAAGCATGCATGGTTTTTAAGACTTTGAAACTGATCACATAAAAATGACAACATCAAAAAGATCCTGCAGCATGAGAAAAATCATTGACAATATTATTTGTACTAGTTATTTTTATCAGTACATGAGTACCTTCTATATACTTTCTTTAAACAAAGACCTGTAGAGTTAAAATATATCTGTACGACATACTAGTATTCTGTTTTACAAAAAAGAAGTGCAAACTGAACCACAGAGCAGTCACTGCTAATTTTAATGGACTAGCACATACCTGAGTATACACTGTAGAAACCAAATGAGTTGAAACTTTCAGCAGTGGCTTTCCTCCATCTACCCATTTAATTTCTGGACCATAATGCTGAAAAAAAAATATGCAGAGGAAAAAATTCCAACAGATTAGCTATCTCAGCTTCCAAAATGATCATCAGTGAAGATACTGATGAGGATCTGAGGACTCAAAGAGCTTCGGTGACTTGATAGCTATGCCTAGCTAAAGGAAGAATGTAGCAGACACTGATTTCTGCCCACTGTCTTTTCCTAAGAACAACACATTTCTTACTGGGTTTTCTAAGTTATTTTTATTATTTAGTTGCAGCTAGGTACGTTCCTATCTATTTGATAAGGAAAGATTCCATTTTCACCAATATCTTAACCAATTTTGAGTTTAGGATTCTGAAAGAAACAGTAGAAGATACGAGATAGGCTTAGGTACTCCAGGCACAGGCCAAGAATCACTTATCTGTGCTTATTTTAACTTCTGAAACCTCCTTTTTTGATCATGTTCAGGTTAGGAATTAAAACTGAAAGCTATATGATTTACCTTTCTTTTGGCTTACTTTAATTATTTGTCCATAACATGTACCCAAATTTGGTGTTAAGTGCTAAGAAATTTGGCTTTCATGAATCAGAAAAATTTCAGAATGGGTTACTATGCGGATAGAGATTTGCTTTCTGGACTCATATTAAGCTGGAAGAAAATTCCTAATAATTTTCATGACCCTAAAAACTCATCTTCATGTTAGTATGACTACTTTTCAGAGTCAGACTTCTGTCTTAACAGTATCTTCAAGTTTCTATTTCCCTGCTGAGGCACTGCCAGTTTAAGGCTTATAAGATGCCCACACTATAATTCTGACATTGTGGTATAAACAGCAGTGGCTTCTAACTGCCTACATTTACATGTAATGAATAACAAAAATCAAAATGCTGGAAATGGTAAAAATTTTGTGTGCTACTTTGTGTTGTTTTAGTTGTTCTTTAAAGTCTTTTGAAGGAATTGGGATAAACCAATCTTCAAATCCCGTACCCTGCCCATCCCAAGCTCCTGGTAGCCAAGGTAGCCTGACGGAAGGTTAGCTGAAACAGGGATATGCTGCTCGTTGGTCACCACCCTTCCGTCCTTCAGGAGAGGTAGCCAGGAATAGCCCACTGTTGAAAACAAAGAACAAAAACCCACTCTGAGTATACGAAGCCTTGTGAAAGAAAGCTTAAAGTAATTGTGTTTTTTCAGAACTGTTAATATCAATCGGAACAAGAAATTTATTTTTGATCTCTGCAGGATATGTTCTACAATGTACTTTGGCCTCAGAATTGTAAAATTCCTTTTATTCTGGCCACAGCAAGAAGGTAGCCAATACTAATTCTGCCTGCTGCCCTTTTCTAAGTACAAAACTTTATTTACTGGGTTTTCTAAGTCATCTTTATTGTTTGGATGCAGCTATGTTTAGTTGCATAAATTTCTATGTGCAATCCAGGAATGCTATTTTTGTGTTATCTACAAATTTCATACAGAAAAATGCAAATTAAGAATCAAACTCAATTTAAGAATGTAATGGGGAAATTGTTAAAAATCAACCTTGTGTTTCAACAACATCCTTCTTCTTCGTGCTTCCTTTACTTGAGTTGTCACAGCTGACATGGAAGAATGTGAATAACAAGTGGTGCTTTTCGTGTAGCTGGGTGGGCAATTCTATTTTAATCTGCAAGGAAGACAAAATAACAATCTTTCCAACATGAAAAAATTCTTGGAGAAAGTGAAGATATGTGCACAATGTTCTCCAAACTGTTATTAGCATTTGTCTTCAAAGACAACTGAGCTGTAAACAGTGCCAAGGAAGAAAGGGATCCTGATCCACTGACCAGAAACAGAAGAGGTGAGAGGCATTTCAGATCTACAGGACTTGGAAAGCACATGACTAACCCGCTAGCTTGACACAGCTAAGGTATATGAAAAACCAGGCGAGAACATTTCCAAAGTAGATTCAGATAGCAGCTTTAATGAACTATAGTTGATCCTTTGAACTGTGTGGGGCCAATTACATACATAATTTTGTTTTCATTTTCTGGTGCTAGACATTGAAACCAGGGCCAACCACATGCTCCACTAGTGAGCTACTCCCAAGCCCTATGTGGAAGTTTGTTGGTGATTCCCAACAATTTGAAAAAACTTGCAGGCAAACCACATAGCCTAGAAATATTTTTTAAACTAAGAAAAAAGCTAGGTATATCATGAATGTATAAAATATATATAAGTAATAGATTATCTTATCCTTTACTACCATAAACTATACATAAATTTCTTATAAAAAGTTAAAATTTATCAATTTACACGCACATTTACAGACCATATATGGTACCATACATAGTCAAGAGAAATGTAAACAAACATAAAGATGCAGTAAGTCATAACTGCATAAAATCAACGTGGTACATAGGTAGGTAATTTCATAGCCATTTCCTGTTGCTATTTTAGTGAGCTCAAGTGTCCTATGTACCTGCTCATCTCTGTCAGAGGTTTGTCTCTCCAGTAAATTCTGTATGGTGGTAAAAAGTGACCTCTCATGGTTCTCATGCATCTTCCCAATGATAAAAAAGGAAGATTCTCAGGTCCAACAATGCAACTACTCAAATATGAATTTGAAAATAAATAAGCCAGGATATTAATTGTGGTAGTAATGGTAGGATTATGATTTTTTCTTTTCTGTTACTTGCCTTTTCTAAGTATATATGTATGCCCTTATGTATTTACTTATTTATTTGTTTATGTGGTGCTAGGGATCAAACCCAGGGCCTTGGGCATGCTAGGTAGGTGCTGTTCCACTGAGCTACATTCCCAGCTCTAAATTTTTATTTTTTAACAATGAAGACATTACTTTAATAATTAGGAAAAATATTTAAAACTAATATTTCAATATTCAGTTCTATCATTATAATTTCATTATGGCACGCAGCTTCCCTTGGTTTTTGGTAGAGCAAGCAAGTAACTTGAAATTTCCTTTAAAACTGTCAAACTGGGTTTTCCCTTGAAAACATCACTTACCTCATCATAAAATTCTGGGTTTTGGTGATGGTGTAAAACTGCAGCAAAGGCGCTTCTTGTGAACACTGGGCCACCAGGTCTGCCATAAATGCACTGAAATAAGAGTTAGCGAGGGCAAACACCAGGGTTCAATTAGTGGAATAAAAAATGAAACTCGGATGCAGTGATAAGAAAGTGGTGTCCTATGGCATAAACAACATAACCTCCTCAAATAGATTTCTTCTGCCTATGAGATGCCTGGCTTGCAGAGCCCCACCAGATCACCTGCCATGGCATCTCCAGGCCTGTTGGCCTGCTCCCCTTCCCCCTGTGCCCCACAGGCTTAGGACTTGTTCACAGTTCCTTTTCACACCTCCACAACTCCTTAAACAATCCTTGGTCTCTCTGCCCAAAAGACCTTTGCCCCTGTGTGCACCAAGCAAGAGTTTGCTCATAAATCCTTCGAGAATCTGGTAACTCCTTCCTGTGTGTCCTCTCAGCACTTTTCCACACTAATTATTCAGTTCTGTACAAAAATCTATTTCTATACCTTCTGTGTGCAAGGAGCTTTTTCTCCATATTTGTGTTTCTTACTAAGCTATAAATTTCTTGAGGGTGGATATTATATTCCTTTTTTGTCTCCTCCCCTTTTTGGAAAGTTGTTTTGCACAGTAAAGAATGTGAGCTTTGGAAGTAGGCTGCCAGGATTTAAATCTCAGTTCTACTAATGTATGACCCTTGAGCAATTTATTTACATTCTGCGCATTACTCATCTAAAAATATGAATCTGAATAGTACCTAACTCAAAAGACTGTTACGAGAATCAAAAGAGTTAAGGGACACATAAGAACAGTGCCCGGAGTACAAGTGGTATTCAATAAGTGTTATCTACAAACCACTGCTATTACACTGCTGCACCATGATGTGCATTTAATAAAGACCATTTGTTGTTGACCTATTATTTCCATGATCATTATTACTAATATCAATATTCTCAGTACCAATATAATGCCTGCCTCATAACATGTATACAATAAGGATTTACTGAATTGAATATGTATAGGAAATTTCAGCCCTAAAGAGAATAGCAAAATACTCGATTAGGAGCAAGCATGTGAGTATTCCATATTCTACAAGGTTCACCATATGTGGTTATATGAGGTAACATCATATATTTTTGTTTGTATCAATTAAGATGTGCTAAATTTGTTTAGTTATACAATAGCATGCAAATGCACTTTTAGAATGGAAAAAATCAGAATATGCAGATAAATATACATAAAAAACAAACCTTTAGGGGCTGAGAGTCTTCCTCATCTGAATCTTTGAATTCAATGCAAATAGCAATATTTCTGGCCTGTGGCAATATTTAAAGAAAAGAACAAAAGACAACAAAAAAGTCAGAATATGTAAATATAAAAGTTCATGGGAAGCCAAATCCTAAAGGAGAATTTGATATCAAGAATGAAACTTCAATCTTCACACTCACCTTGGCAAAAGACTTTTGACTATCATATTTCAAGTATTTAGGATAAACATAAAGATGATTGTTGTAGACAGTGTAAGGCTGAGTGTGTTTTGGTATGCAGGGCACAAATTCCTCTACTTCAAATGTGATTGGAGTTTTAGTACAGGCTTCAAATTGCTTCATGGGGATGTATGATGAATTAACATAATCTGAAAAGATATTCAGAACAATCCAACTAAAGTAAAAACCAACCACACAAAAAATTTGTTTACCGTCTAGAACTTATACTTACTAGGGAAGTCCGAGGAAACATTATCAATTGTAATGTCTAGATTGCCTAAAATCACTGGGAGTTTGGCCATCTTCTCAGGTCTACAAACAAAAGAAGAGAAAATCAAACATTTATGACTTATTGACTGTGAAACCTAAATTCCAGAACAGCACTTCCAAGAGAAGTGCATTTACAAAGCAAGTCACAAAGGTGGTTATATTTTCTAATAGCCACTTGAAAAAAATATAAAAAGAAAGGAGCAAAATTATTTTAATTTTACTGATTTTTTTGCAGTGCTGGGTGGAGTTGGATCCAGGGCCTCAGGTGTGCTGAGCAAGTGTTCTACCGTGAGCCACATCCTCAACCCTCAGTAAAATTAATTTTAATACTACATTTTATTTAACCTGACAAATCCAAAATATCATCGTTTCGGTTATATAATCAGTATAATAATGTGCAAAGTCTTCAAACCAGGTGTGTGCTTTATTCTTAGAATGCATCTCAGTTCGGACTATCTATATTTCAAGTGCTCAACAACCAAATGTGGCATAAGTGAGGGTGTTGCACAGCATGGGTCTAGATAAAGAATGCCAACAAAACAGTTACAAAGTATTCTTTAGAACACTTATGGCTAACAAAATGCTGGGTACAAAGCAGATGCTACTCAAGCAAAGAGTTGTCTGTCTTTGGTCTGACTCAGTCCAATACAGGCATTTCCTCTGATGTTGCTGACAAGTACTGCTGCGGTCTCAACCCTTCCTGGTGGCAAGGAAACTTTCCACACAGCCATTTCCACAGCAGGCTGCTCTTCTTGGCATGGTGAAATCTGCTCTGAAGCGTCCGCTCATCAAGGGGCCTGGTTATGTCCCTCCATCTGTCAACCACCCAGAGCTACCAAACAGTCTGAAGTCCTCCAGTCTCAGCACTTTTGTAACTTCTTCCAGTGCCCCTTCTCTCCCAGAAGAACACACTATTAAATCAAAGCACAGAACTTCACAGATCAGGAGCTGTGTGGTCTGACCAGCTGCAGTAGAGCAGTTGTCTGGTTTAAGCAACAACATACCTACTAATGCAGTCCCCATGACATTACTTTTGGTAGCCACGCCACCCTAGTGACCCACATTAAATTATAAATCACCTAAAATCCCATATCTGTTTTCACATGTATTATTGTCATGCTACATCTCTCTGGCTATATTGATACAACTATGATTTTGGACTTCAAAACAGGATTTTATTTTGCCCTAATGAAATTTCATCTTTGTACATTGAGCCATTTCTAGTTGATCTAAATCCAGGTTTTAAGATCTATTAGACATTCCTAAGAGCTTTATGTCATGAAGACATTTAATCAGTATATTGTATCCTCATAAACATTATTGATAAAGATATTACACAGAATATTGCCAAGAATAGGCTCCTTCTCAAATCTCCAGAGGCCCTTTCCAGACAAACACTAGCCCAGTAAACACCCTTCCTGGTGTCTGATTACTCCAGCAACTGAATGGCTCCCACTCACAAGTGCAACACTCCTCTGATTTGTTCAAAGGATATAAATCTGATAAATTCATTCTGCCAGGGCCTTGCATTTCTCTACTTCACCAGCTTAGCAACCCAAGTTAAAATAGGGAAGAAATGCGGTTAGGATAACTAGTTCAACATGACACGACCTATTCCTAGAAGACAGAATGCCACCACATGGCTCTTCAAAAGCCACCTGTTTAACAATTTCTTTTGGAGTGTTGCCAAAGAACATCAGAGCTCAGTGGCCAAGAGACGCAGCATTTGGTTCTGATTCCATTCTTTAAAAGTTCCCACTGAATCCTCTGACATTACTGCTGTCTATTAAGCAGTCACACATGAAAATTCTCAGTATATCTTGGACTCTTGTTTATCAGAATTAGGACTTCCTTTAAAATCTGAAATCTTTGAGTTGATTTTTGTGCAGGGTGAGAGATAAAGGTTTAATTTCAGTTTGTTACATGTGGCTTTCCATTTTTCCTAACAACAGTTGTTGAATAGGCTATCTTTTCTCCAGTGAATGTTTCTGGCACCTTTGTCTAGTATGAAATATCTGTATTTATGTGGGTTTGTCTCTTTGTCTTCTATTCTGTACCATTGGTCTACATGTCTGGTACCAGTACCATGCTGTTTTTATTACTCTAGCTCTGTAGTATAGTTTGAGGTCTGGTATTATGATGCCTCCTGCTTCACTTATCTTGCTAAGGATTGCTTTGGCTATTCTGGGTCTCTTATTTTTCCAAAGAATTTCATGAAATCTCTATAACACTTTTGGTAATATGGCCATTTTGACGGTATTAAATTTGCCTATCCAGAAGAATGGATAGGTCTTTCCATCTTCTAAGGTCTTCTTCAATTTCTTTCTTTAGTGTTCTGTAGTTTTCATTGTAGAGATCTTTTGCCTCTTTTGTTAGATTGTTTCCCAAGTATTTTTTTTTTTTTTTTGAGATTACCGTGAGTGGGGTAGTTTTCTTCATTTCTCTTTCTGTGGATTCATTACTGATGTAAAGGAATGCATTTGATTTATGGATACTGATTTTATATCCTGCTACTTTGCTGAATTCATTTATTAGTTCTAGAAGTTTTCTGGTGGAATTTTTTTGATCTTCTAAATATAGAATGATGTCATCAGCAAATAGTGATAGTTTGAGTTATTCTTTACCTGTTTGTATACCTTTCATTTCTTTCTTCTGTCCAATGGCTCTGGCTAGTGTTTCAAGGACAATGTTGAATAAAAGTAGTGAAAGAGGGCATCCTTGTCATTCCAGCTTTTAGAGGGACTGCTTTCAATTTTTCTCCATTTAGAATTATGTTGGCCTTGGGTTTAGCATATAAGGCTTTTACAATGTTGAAGTATGTTCCTACTATCCGTAGTTTTTCTAGTGTTTTGAACATGAAGGGGTGCTGTATTTTGTCAAATGCTTTTTCTGCATCTATTGAGATAATCATATGATTCTTGTTTTTAAGTCTTATTGATATGATGAATTATGTTTATTGATTTCTGTATGTTAAACCAAACCTGGATCCCTGGGATGAACCCTGCTTGATCGAGGTACACTACCTTTTTAATATGTTTTTGTATGCAATATGTCAGAATTTTATTGAGAATTTTTGCATCTATGTTCATCAGGGATATTGGTCTGAAGTTTTCTTTTCTTGATGTGTCTTTGTCTGATTTTGGAGTTCTACAAGACCTTCAAAGAAAAATTAATACCAATACTTCTCAAATTATTCCATGAAATAGAAAAGGAGGCAATCCTTCCAAACTTGTCTATGAGGCTAATAAATATTAAAAACATCTTAAACCAATTTCAAAAGTTCATGGGTTTTGTTGAATCTGGCTTACTAAAACTCACAATGTCATGTGTAACAAAATTCTGCTGCCATTTTTATATGCATTTCCAAAGTGGTTCTGTGAATGTGTGTGTGCCACATTCTTTCATTACTGGGATCAGACTTTTTTTGTTCTTAGTGCTAAAAAGTACATATTTTATGCAAAAATTTACAAAATAATATTTGAATATGAATATCCATTTTAAAACTGCATCAAGTAAGTGTGCAATATATATGCACATAAGATGTCTGGCATCTGAAAATTCTGTCTGTGTGTAGACTTAGGTGTGAGGCTCAACCTTTCTCTTAGGAAAAACTCTTCCAACAGCAAGGAGATTCCTGCTGACTCAACAATTTTTTTCAAAGAGGGAAGGGGAATGGGATCACAAAGTGCAGTCATCCTGTGTCCCTGGACTTGGGTCCTTCCCTAAGTATTTGTGCTGCTTGGACCTCCCTTCCCTACTCTCTGAATTGTTCCATTAAAATTATTAATTGGCAATACAGGCATGCTTGTTGGTGGTAAATTTAATCTAATAGCATTTTGTAAAAGGAAATAATCCCTAAAAGTCATGGGGTCATAAAATAACAAACAACAACAACAAAACCTTCCGTTTCTGGCTGGCTCTGGCTGGAAGGCTGAATGCTGAGTGTCCTGAGGGGTCAGACTGCTGTCAGGGAAAGTATGCCAGCACTTCTCCTATGCGGGAGCCACCCCTTCAGTGGAGGTGGATCTCCACCAAACTCAAGGTTCACTCCAAACATAGAAAAAGTTCATGTGACCATTTGTATTCAAAAGCATTAATATTTCATTTTAAAAGAAACATCTAAAGAAAGCAGACGTGGCTCCTGCACATGGACTTGGGCCTGAAGATGATCATGGAGACCTGGAACTTCCAGATGATAGACAATGGGAGATAGAAAGGAAAGCATTTAAAGCTCTCTAGGAGAAGCTGGTTGCAAAAGGGCTCAGGGATCCCTGGGACTGCAATGAAGCTAGGAGACAGATGGTGGCTTCTCACAATGTATCCTTTGTTGGTGCATTTTAAAAAAGATTTAAATGGGGATTTGCTGCTTCTGTGGTAGCTGTAGGGGCCAAATACCTGGAGTTGCAGAACAAAGGATACGACGCCATCATGGAAGATAGTCTCTGGAAACATCTTAGTAATTTCTTAACTCTCTTATAAAAATATGATTTTTTTCACTGTAGTCTACTTGTGTGCAGTTGTTCTAGGTAGCAAAGCAACTAGGGTTTTTAGATGTCTGGTTTTTTGTACATATACTAGTAACGTTTAATAAAGTAAGAAAAAAAACAAAAAGAAACATGATTGAAAGAAATGACATGTTTTTGTTTAAACAAAATCATTTATGAAGTTATGTCTATGAGAAAATCCAATAAGCATTTATCAAGAGCTCAAGATGTATTACAATGCACACTTTACCCAGTACCATGGGTACAGTATAAGTGAGATATGATTCCAGTCCTCAAGAAGCCAAAACCCAGGAGACATTGTCAACTACTTATGACAAAGGAAGATAATTACTTCATGCAGCATATACAAATCTCCCAGAAGGCAGAGTCTCTAGATCCACTGAGAAGCAACAAGGGGATGAGACTAGCAGAGAAAGGTCACGCTAACATGGCCTTTTATTCATTCTTTGCCGCTCTTCTAGGTGGCAGGGTTATTATTATCCACACTTAAAAAGAAGATGAGACTTAGGCAGAGAAGTCAAGAAACCTGCCCCAGGCCTCCCACAAGGATGTGAGCTACGGACTGAGTACTGAAAGATGAGAAGAGTTCTCTCAAAGAAACACAGAACAAGGGAGGACAAGTATGCTGTATATGTAATTTGTGTGCTACTGATGGACAGGATGGAGACACAATATGAACAGAGGAAAGAGCATGGTAAAGTCAAAAGTCCACAGTAGGCTTGAGGAAATCAAGTAGCCCCATCTAGCCTGAGTGTAGTGTAAAAAGAGTGAAGTGGGGGTGAGAATGTAAAATGGGGATGCAAAGAAAATGAACGTGCAAATAAACAGACATCTAAAAACCCTAGTCACACTTACCTAAATTACCTGATTTACTGGCATTTTAAAAGGTCTACATTTTAAAGAAAATACTCCATTTTAATACTTTGCCCTTATGCCTTTGGATTTCCAGGAGAAGTTAAAGAAACCAGGAGCAAATAAAATGTAAAATGTAAAACCCCAAGTCTTTCTTCTTATATAAACATTTCTCAGGGCACATATGTCAGCATTACTAGCCATCTGGTAAAACTGTTTTGTTACTAGCTTGGAACATATCCAGGGTAACTAGTGCACGCAAAAAGGGGAGAAAGGCTTATGAACCTTGGTAGTAATTTTGTAAAACCTGGGGCAGTTGAAGAATTTTTGCTCATATATTATTAAATCAAAGGAGCAGAAGCAATAGCTTTGGATTTAAGCTGGTACTCAGGCTACTGACATGAGATTATTTCTTATAAAAAAAAATAAAGAGGAAAGAAAGAGAACAATGCTGAGATTTTTTAAAAAATGACAAATCCCCTAACTCTTTTGTGAAGAACACAGAGCAGGCACTGATGAGTTCTTAGATTCTTACTAGGGCATTATCCCCTCAGTGTCCTTGCATCTTCTGATGCTGCTGCATCCAATCCCAATTTTGGGGTTAGGGGATCTCTAACTAGTCAACTGAAGCACAAGCTTGGTAATAAATTCTTTCTACTGGGTACAGACATGAAGTGTGGTGTACAGGAGAATCTATAGGCAGTTTCTTCACTGTTCTGGAACAGTGAAGGTTGTGCTGCTTGCTGCCTGGCAGTGGGCTTCCCATTCTGGTCCCTTTTTGGTTGGTGATCCTGTGAAGTCTAGCCTCCACTGAAGACAGTCTCATGAGTGAGGCTACAGAGGGGAAGTCTCAACTATTCAAGCCCAGGAAGTAACTTCCGAGACAGGGATCCTCTGCCACTTATGAAAAACTTCATTATTTTTCCTGAATACAAAAGTAAATACTTGTTTTTAAAAATTGAGTGAACACTATTAAGTAGAAAGTGAAAAAAATCATCCATTAAATCCATCCCTCAGAGATAGGCATGATTAATATTTTGGTATATAGCCTATATGATTATTCGTATGCTGGTTCATCTTTCCATTTAGTAGCTATTTGCCTATCCATTTCTCTACTTGTATATGAAAATATATATTTTCTTCTCAAAAATAAGGTCATATAGATACAATTTACCCTCCTTAACAAAGTGTGTTCACCTTCCTGAGTGAATTTATGTAGACGTATATCATGATTATTAAGAGTTCAGTGGTAGAGCGCTTGCCTAGCGCGTGTGAGGCACAGGGTTCAATCCTCAGCACCACATAAAAATAAATGAATAAAATAAAGGCTTTTTGCTCATCTATAACTCAAAATATTTTTTAAAAAAGAAAAAAGAGTTGCATGAAAACTTGTGACATAAGATACTGTGATCTATTTAACTCTAAGTAACTAGCTTTTTAAAAAATTAACTTCTTATTTATAAGAAAGGCTAAAAACTTCCAGGAAAAAAAAGTTTAAAAAAAAAGACAATAATTACTATATGACAACACAAGTAAGTATAATACATTTCCCATGATCGTTAAGAGACCTTTTATAAAGATGCTAACTGTGGTTCATGTTTATAAACCTGAAAAATCAAAAATACTCTAACTGTCAAAAATTGAGGTAAGGAGCTAATCTCTGGGGCTGGGGCTGTAGCTCAGTGGTACAGTGCTTGCTTAACATGTGTAAGTCACTGGATTAGATCCTCAGCACCACTTATAAATAAATGAATAAAATAAAGGTATTATGTCCATCTACAACTAAAAATATTTTTTTAAAAAAGAGCTAATCTATGGTTCACCTGCTCAATAGATTAATATAATATTCATTAATAGGTATTAGAATAGTATTTATAAAAAGGTATGAACCTTCAGGAAATACTTGTTATTACAGAGAAATAAATATATGCATAAATATATATGTATAATATCTAGCATGACCTTAACTACATAAAATATGAATGAAGAAAATACTCCCCAGAAGTTCAGCATGGGGGCTGCTGCTATAGCTCAGTGGTAGAGTTCTTGCTTAGCATGTGTGAGGCATTAGGTTTGCTCCTCAGTACCACATATAAATAAGTAAAAATATAAAATAAAGGTATTGTGTCCATCTACAACTAAATTTCTTTTTTAAAAGTTCGGCATGGTCCTCCATGAAAGGCAAAAATCAGAAGTAAACCATTTCTCTTCCTCTTATTCTTTTGCATTTCCCCAAATTTCTATGATGATCATGTATGATGTTTATAAATGAAAGAGACTCTTTTAAATATAAAAATAAAATGCTGTTCTTTCATTTAGTCTTCTAAGAATGGTAGAAGATTCACAGGAATCCAGGTGCACTCTCTGACCAAGTCCTATGTCCTTACCAGGGCACATTGCTGTCGGATGGTGACAGCAGGGAGGGCCACCTTATGTGGCCCAGGAATCCTAGAAGGCTAACCCAGCAGGCCTTGTCCTTTACCTGCCTCCTTATGCAGTCCTGCTTCAATGACCTAAGTGTATGGGGAAAGGTTCAATCAGAAACAACCCAAAGGGTGTGCACTGTACTCTGCTGAACTGGCAAATCTTACAGTATAACAGAGAGAATTACCTTAGTGATAACAAATTGAGGTTTTATTTCTCATCAAAGTCCCAAATAGAGGAAACAGAAAGGCCATCAAAAATTGAAGAATCACATAATCAAAGGACTTTGAGAATCCTTTATCAGTTTCAAAGAGACCCACCGGGATCCATCTAAGATTTCTACCTTTTGAAATCACTTGACAAGAGATTCCACACCAAGGAAAGCTGAAGCCACCTGCTGACATGGATGTGCTTAAATTCTCATTAAGAGCACATCTCTATGGTTCTGGAACTTATTAAGCCTTTTTCTAAGACCTATGTCTCTTCTAGTCTTCCACTGAAGAAAGAGAAGAAAAAGGTATAACTGAAGTTACAAAAAGCTAAACAGCCATTTTTGATTTTCAGGCAAACTAATAATATTGGTATTTTGATATTTTATTTTGCAAATGAAAATATGAGTCACTATTATTTATCTATGGCTGTTATTTACCTATTAGTACCTACTCTGGGCCATTCTTTTCATTTCATTGTATTCTGAGAGCCCTCAGCTAGAACAACTCTACAACCAATCTCCACAGAAAAGAAATCAGTTTCATAGGTTCAGAAGTGAACTCATTAAGATGGAGCTACAAAAGAGCACAGTGGTTAAAAGTATAGACCCTCATGCCAGATGCAGTGGTGCACATCTGTAATCCTAGCTATTCAAGAGGCTGAAGCAAGAGGATTACAAATTTGAGGCCAATGTCAGCACCTTAGCAAGATCTTGCCTCAAAATTAAAAAGTAAAAAGGCCTGGGGATGTAGCTCAGTGGTACAGCATCCCTCAGTTCAATCCCTAGTACTGAGAAAAAAAAAAAAAGAGCCCTCAGACACACTTTTACCTACTACCAGTTGTGTGATGTTGTAATACTGCTTAATCTCTCCAAGAATTGCTGTTATAGATTGAAATGTGTCCTCCAAAAAGATCTGGTAAAGTCCTAACCCCTGAATAAATGTGGTCATACATGGAAACTGAGTCTTTGTAGATGTAATCTGTTAAGACAAGGTCACTCTGGTTAGCTTGACCCAGTATAGCTAGTATTTCTCCTAAGAAGGAAATTCAGAGATAGGAACACAGTCATATGAAGCCAGAAACAGAGACTAGAGGGATGCTGCCATGAGCCAAAGAATGCCAGAGGCCACCAGAAGCTAGAAAAGACAAGGAAGGATCATCCCCTGAAGACTTTTGAGAGTGTGGCCCTGCCAACATCTTGCTTTCAAGCTGTTAGCCCTCAGCGTTATGAATAAATATGTTGCTTTAAGTCATCTAGTTCGTAGTATTTTTGTTATGGAAGTTCTAGGAAACTGATACACTCATTAATATAGGAAGAGCATTTAGAATAATTCCTACAAAAAGTAAATACTATGTTGGTTGTAATCTTTCCCCCAATTCCCCATCACTTAAGGGTACCATGTGTCAATTCATCTGGCAAGTCAGAAACCTAGAAATTGTCTCAGATGACTACCCATCTCTCCCTCCTTCCACCCTAACACCCAGTCAGGAAGCCAGACCCAGTAACTGTGCCTTTCTGATGTCACTTGAACTAGCTCCCCTTCTTCCTCTTTCCTCTTGTGAGGGCTCTGCTGTGCCCTTTCCCATCTCTTCACAGAACTCTCTCAACTGATTCCTCTTCTAGGCACAACTCTTCCCCCTAACCTCTCCCTCTCAGCACCACCCCAATATCCTATGCAGAATCAAAATTAACCAGGTTACTCTGCCAACTCCAAACCCTTTCTTCCTTCCCAGGGACTTGGGAAAATGTTCTGTGCCCACCCCCCGTTCCCTCTGATGTGAGTTCAACAATTTATCTGACTGTTCCCATCTCTCCCTCCCCACCACATAACCTCTATTTCTCAGGTGTGGAAACAAGCAAGAATTGAAACTTACTTCCGAAAGTCTGCAAGTAACTTGAGCATGTCGTCATTCGATAGCTTATTACTGTCTTGCCTGTAGACTGCAGAAAATCTGGCATTTTTATCAAGGTTTCCAGATGCATCTTTAAACAACGTCCTGCAATAGCAAAATGACATTCCTAAATGGGTCTTCAAAACATCAAAATAAACCCATCATTTAACTTTGGTCCTCTGCATAGCCTAATTATTATCCCATTGGCTGTAGTCAACAGAAACCTCATTATTGAAAAATATGAAAAATATTAATGAGGATGAATACAACTAATTCAATTTACACAGAAAACAGTTCCAGCAGACAGGCTTGTGCATAGGAAACAGAACACACATTCAAATGCATAAGAAGTAAAGACCACAGACAGAGGCCACTGCAGGCCTCCCTAGCTGCCACCTACTTCCAGCTGGAAGCACGTGGCAGGGACCTGGAATTGCTCTTCAGCTAACCTCCTGCCCACCCTGCTAGTGCTAGATGGCTACTCTCTGACCAGCGCCTTTCTTCTGATTTTTCAGACCTGGGGCTTGCCTACTCTCAGTTTTACACATTCAGATCCTCTTTGACTTGGACAACAAAACAAATAGATCTATCTACTAACTAGGCTACCTGTCTATCTGTGTTATAAAAGGTGTTCCCCTTACCTTGCTGCCCAAGCAAATGGCATCCTGTACTGTCCTAGTCTTTGGCATGCCTGCTTGGCGTTCTTGAGCACCTTCTGAGCAACCTTGAAGACATCAGAATAGAGCCATGAGATGCTGCATCCTACTGACAAGAGAATTAAGATCTAAAGAGCCATCATCACACATTTGTTAAACAAGCTCTCACTGTAGCATCAGATGCATGGGAAAGCACATCCTACAGGAATGAATATGGCTTATCCATGCTCAGCACAGACTTCTCTTTTTAAAAACACTCTCTAACAGTGATTTTCAAACAATGTAGAATGATTACTGTTTCTAAAATGCATGTTTTTGGTCTTTGGCAATAAACATGCTATTTCAGACTTTCATACTTCTTTTTAACTAAGGGCTACTTTAATTATAAGACCACTGAGTTATTAGTAAATATTAATATTTGGATTCATGTTGAAATATATTGCATTACAAAATTAAAGGAGAACTCTAATGAACACACTGAACTTTCTCAGATCCTAATGTCCACCAGTTGGAGCAGACTCTCACAATTTAGGGGTTATTTATTAGGTACAGACTTAGGCTATGGTTTTCAATTGCTATGTTTTTGCTTCCTAAATATAAAATTACTGCTACTTTCACCTCCTAATGATCAATTTTGGTTTGTTGTGAGTTGACTGATTTAACCCTCGAGTGCACAATGGGAATATTTGCTCTTGGCCAAAGACATGTACGTCATATATATGGCAGGTCTATCACTAACAACCACATACTAAAGCACGTGGTGTCTTATTTCCCCAAATTTGCTTATACTATGATAGTGCACTGTTATCAATGTAAAGTTTGACTGATTCAAGACAGGGTGGCAAGTCAAAGGGTCCTTAACATTACTGAAAACATCAAAGTCAAACTAATTTTAGGAAATATGCTCTAGCATCTGTGAGCCAAAGTGGGTAGGTCAAACTGCAGCGTGTCACTGTTAGAAATGCAATTTCAGGGCCTGCCTCAACCCTCCTGGATCAGAACTTGTATCCTGAAGAAACCTCCAGTGACCTGTGTGCACCATTGGGTGTGAGAAGCACTTATTAGAACACTTGGGATAGAATGATAGAGCTAAGTCACCGTGAACCCAGCTGTGTGCCTCCACAGGCCATTAAACCTGTCTGGGCTCACCGGGAAAATGAAGGGTTTACATGATGCTTTCATGATCCCTTCCAGTTACAAAACTTACTGATCCTCCCACAGTCACACTGTGGGAAGTACTGCATGCATAAGTGAACAGGAAGACACATCCTGGTTGAAAAAGAAGTTAAGAGACCATCTAGTCTGCCATTTCTTCTTAATGGAGTATGTTCATCTCTCCCTGGGTGATTTAGTGGGGTCTGGGGCACTTGCGGTTGGAGGATAAAAAACAGTCTAACATTCCTGGAGGGTCAATTTTCCTTAAACGTTTTAAGATTCAAGATTTTTAGACTCTAATAGTAACATGTATGTTACAGAGTAATATGCAGTATTTGCATAAAATTTAAAGCTAGAACAATAAGGCTTTGATAAGTTTCACTCTTCCCTAAAGTAAATTAGGACTGAGCTCTCAAACTTACCAAGGGTGCAAAGAGAAAAATATGTGAAAGTAAGAGTGAAAAATAAGATTTTGTCCCTTTGGCTCCCCTCCCCAACTTCTCTCTTTTTTAAATGGTAGATACCTACAGAGGTTTTTCATATAAACAAAAATTTACTGTAAATAACATTATAGATCATTTAGATGAAAAATAGGATGAGACAAATTTGAGAGAAGAAAATAATCTCACTGTACCATCTCCACTAAAACTACTATGCTGATGTGAGATGGCTGAGCCTTAATTTCTGCTTTAATTTCATGCTTTGGAGGAGGTAGGAAATGAATCCCTGGACGAACTTTACATGCCATAACAGACTTCAAGAGATGCTCAATGGACACTGGGAAGTGTGCAGAGTAAGGTTTAGCCCAGTGATATTGAGTTTTGCACCAACATGCCAAATTTCAAATTATGCACGTGGCAAGCAGTAGTAACAATGTTGATGTGTACAGGCTTTGCAAGTATACTGCAAACACAGTTGTGGAGTAGATTTTAACGAAGACCCTCATTGATTATTAATCAAAACATAAAAGAGCTAAAAGAGCTTCTTATCCAAGGTTTTACAGACTTGCTTTTAAAAAACAAAATGGCTCCTCTCCAGGGACCAAACTTTACTCAGCTTTTATCAGTCAAAAAGGCTTAGTGTTTGAAGCAGTGAGCCTGGTAAATGGGCTTTTAGTTGACTGGAGCCATTATAAATAACGATGCCTTGCATGCTTTCCATGATTCATGATGTCTACAGCAATGGCTCATATATTATCAGTTTTGATCCTTACACAGACCTGGAGAGGAAGGCAGGAGCAGATAGTAACATCATCCCACACCCACAGATAGGATATCTGGGTGCTAGAGACGTGATCTGTTCAAAGCATGCAGAATAGTTAGGTGCTCTGCACCCAGGTCTTCTGACTCTTGGAACCTCTTCTTTAATGACCATCTTGCATCTTGGTGGATACATGTGACATATGATGGTCAAAGTGATGAAAAGGAGGAGGACTGAATAAGCTCAATGAACCTCAGCTGGACCCTCTGGTGTGTTCAATCTTACTGTGGATCAGTCCTCGTCAATGCATCCAGGCTTCTCTCAGATGACCACTTACAACATTAAAAAATAAAGGGTTGGGAAGAATAGCACATGCCCATAACCCCCGCCACTCAGGAGGCTGAGGCAGGAGGATCATTAGTTCAAGGCCAGCCTGGACAACATGGTGAGGCTTCATTTAAAAAAAAAAAAAAAAAAGTAACTAAAAGTACTGTAAAACTAGCAAGAACAGCAGGATTCAGTAGCTTACTTTAACCTGGTGGCACAATGTGCTACAAAAGTGATAGGAACATGTTAGCCACTGTAATTGTGGAAAAATAAGCAGGTAACCACAGTTTTGTAGGCCTTAGTTTTCTAAAGAATAAAAGGAGGTCTTATATAAGATGATTTGATAATTCTATGGTATGTCCATACCTAGGCACTTCCCAAATAATGAACACTACTTTGAAAATATAACAAATGTATGTCTTTTATGTTTCCCTAAGGTCCCAACACTTCTGCCACAATGACCTTGACCCTCTAACAAAAAAATAAGTGAACCTGAACCACTGACACCACTGGCCAGATCATCTGAGTCAAGGCCATCTCCAAACTCCAGTCTCAATTCATGTGTAATTGGACTAGTGTACTTCCCACAAGACACATCAACAAGTGGAATGAATTGTGTTTGACTACAATACACGTGACTCTTAATGACAGAAAGTTTACAATCAAGCTGGCGCTTCGTGAACTACTTTAGGACATAAGAATAGATTAGTCAGGGCTGGGGAGATAGCTCAGTTGGTGGAGAGCTCGCCTTGCAAGCACAAGGCCATGGGTTCAATTCCCAGCACTGAAAAAAAAGAATAGACTAGTCAAACAAAGTATTTTATTTGCATGCTGGACTATTAGCATTAAAAACGTGACACATAGGGGCTGGGGGAATATTCAGTAGTAAAGTGTGAGCTTAGTATATATGAGACCCTGGGTTCAATTCCTACCACCAAAAAATAAAAAAAATTTTAAAAAGGACACATTGCATTAAATAGAGAATAAATATACGCAGTATTCTACATGTTTTAGACTTTAACTATGGCTTACCTTTTATTTTATTAAAAACCTAATATTGTGAAATAAAGTCCTTTTCTCAGATTGCTTTTTATCTTCATAAAACATGAAAGTCATTCATACCTTAGAAGAGTCTGAACTTTTCATATACGGTTCAGCACAATGCGTGATGCTCCCCTGAAGGACTTTTTCAATTCTGGCCACAAGAAATATGTCTGGATGAGGACATGTGACTGAAAATATTCCCTAGGAGAAAAACAGTTTTCCTCAGTAAGTAGAATTCACAGCTGCATTAAACAATCCTATGACCATGAAAGCAGCAAAGAATTGTGAAACAGTACAACTTGCAGGGAGCACCAGGACCCAAAGGAATGACCAACAGGTGATCATCTGCTCAGAAAGTGTGTCTGGTGAGGGAGGAAGCTAGGAAAAAGCTCAGAAAAAGAAATCAAAACCACTTCTCCCTCAGTTTGCTTTTACTGTCTAATTACATATTCTATCTATATAATTAACAGTCCAAGTTACCTCACTTGTGCATTACAAGGTCTCATTTTGGCATTTTCAATGTATTTGTGTATCATGTGCGAAATAATTCTGAACATAGAGTGCTGGACCCCTGCTCCCCACCTGCTTTGGATACTGCATAGCAGCTGCATGAAGGACGTCCTGAAAGGCAGGTGGGCTCTGGCTGCCATTCACCAGAGGTGGGGATGTAGGAACCAGCATCTGCCGCACTGAGAAATGATTCAGGTCCACATGGAAATCAGCAGAAATCTTTCTGTTGTATTTTATGTCGAATAGGGACAGGGTAACAAAGAAAGGCTCCACCTGAACAAAACAAAACAATCCAGACCATCACTCTGGTTCAAACGGCTGGAAAAAAGAATACTGCTGTCAAAGAAGAAATGATGAGCTCTATTTATGATTGTTGCCATAAATTACTAATGTAGATAAATAGCCTTGTCTTTTGCCAGAGAATTAGGTTATAAAAAAGCACTTTAGAAAACAAAGAAAACAATTATTTTACCTTTGTGAGTTTTGCTACTTAATGTGTACTCCACAGAAAACAGACAGGGGCTCTGCCTTAAGCATCGAAGATGCGATCTGCCTGCTTGAACACTGAGCATACTACCATCCTTAACCTTCGTCACAAACATCCTGTCCCTGTAGGCTGCACAGCCCTCCAAAAGCATCCTGATACACAAGATGCACCTCTAGAATTTCACAATTTCACATCCAGGCTGCACTGTCCTGGGAAACCTGTAATATCTGAAATCTCTGAACATTAAAAAAATCTTTTTTTTTTTTTTAAAAAAAGGAAAATTACATTTGTAGTGGGTCCTTCTTCATTTTCAGCAACACAACATTGCAAATTGAAAGATAAATCATTGCACTTGACAAGAATCCTTTTTCCAAACTTCTCTTCAAATGGCTTTACTTCTGGTTCAGCTGATGAGAAGTCAAGCTTCTTTAAAAGAAAATACAGATATATAAATACATTATTATCATACTTTAAAAATTCCATTATAAATATACCCAAACAAGATGGCCTAAAAATATGGAAAGGTTATATACACTCATTTATTCACAACAGTGTTACTACTTTATAGTAAGTTCACAGAGTTCATAATCAATTGCATAGTTTATAAAGATGGTCAAGTAAACAATGACATTCTTATTTAATGGATAATTACATGGGGCTTATAGTTATATTTTCAAACAACCCAAATGTTCATTATTAGATGTGTACAGACATAAAATGTGATACACATATATATATATACATATACACACACCTTCATATGTGAACACACACACACACACACACACACACTACAATGGGCATATTAATCAGTCATTAAAAAGAAGGAAATTCTGACAATATGAATGGACCTTGAAAACACTGTGTTAACTGAAAGAAGCACGACACAAAGGACAAATACTATATGATTCCACTTTTATGAAGTTCCTAAAATAGGCAAATTCATAGACACCAAAAGTAGAACAGAAGTTTCCAGGAGCCTGGGAGAAGAAGGAATGGGGAATTATTATCTGATAGAGTGTTTCAATTCAGGAAGATGAAGAAGTTCCAGAAATGGATGGAGATAATGGTTACACAACAATGAGAATGTATTTAATGTCACTGAACTGTACACTTGAAAATGGCTTAAATAGTAAATTTTATGTTATATATATTTTATCACAATAAATAAAAATTGCCCAAACTAAATGAAGGGGTGGGGTTTAGGAGGTATATGAAGAAACAGAAAAATACTTACTATGATTCAAGTTAAAAAGAAGTTTTACTAAAACACACACACACACACACAAATGAAGAGGGAAAATACCCAGGTTGAAATAAAGCAGAAGCTTCGTCCCCTCAGGGCTGGCCTCTGTGGTGCTCATTATCCCAGGCAGCCCCGAAGGTCCTCACCACACATTTGGATTTCTTTGGGAGACAGGTGTGCATCTCAGCACTGCCAGGTTCGTACCTGGGACTGAGCCTGGGCTGCTCAGGAGTTACCACTGCCTCCTGGTGTCGGCAGTGACACCTGCTATTTTCTAATGGTTATCTTAACAGACAAGTTGTATGATCTTTGTGGACCTGAGAATGTCTTCAGCTAAATCTCAATATTCAACACTCTACTGAATATCAAATATTCACAATAATTATATGCTATGATGATGAGCACACAAGTCATTTTTATTTTTCTTCTTTTCTCCAAATTTTCCACATTGTTACACTGCTTATCAACCCCAAATAAACAAAGGAAACAAATAAAAAAGCATCAAAAATTTTCTCCTCCCCACCCACTTAATTTTAAATCTTAAATATTAAAATAGTTCTTACCTGAGCATCTGGGTCTAAGTAAAAAAGTTTAACTCTGCTTTCACTTTTCAGTTTGATTTCTGCTTCTCTGGTACTCTGACAAGATAAATAAAAATTACATTAAACAATATCCTTTTATTTTTTTTTAACAGAGGTAACCAAAAGTATCTGAAGGCTTAGCCATCATTAAGATTCAGGCTGTCTGTCAGACAACCCTGCCTCATCTCCGAGAGAAAGCTGCGTGTCAACAACAGATTCACTAAGGAGCAATGCTGGGTTGGTGGGTGCGTGGGTAGGGAGTTCACACGTGAACCCTGATCTTATGAGGTTAGCAACCAACTGCGGACTCAAAAAGCAGTCCAAAGAAAGCAAAAGAGAATAATGAAACATCAAACTGGTAAGAAAGGCTTCATAAAGTAACAGAATCTGGGACAGGTTTTGAACAAAGGGGCAGAATTTAGATAGCCAGGGGGAAACATGGACATTCCAGGCTGACTGGAAAGGATGCACAGACAGACAGACACTGAGGATGAAAATGAACCCAGGCAATAGACAGGATTGAATAGGGTCCACTCTAAGATTGAGGGTACAAGAAGGGCAAGATGAAGGAATATATTTTGAATGGTGAAGGAGAGAAAATCATGATAGATCTTGAAGGATACGACGCTGATTTATTCAATAAATATTCAGTAAGCATCTACCATGTGCCAGACACTGGGGACAGAAACATGAATGAACAAAGTTCCCACTCCCCAGGAATACCAGCTGGGGAGACAACAGAGAAGTAAGAATGACAAAAGAGAGCATAAGGTATGGACTAGAAGTGGCAGTCAGGAAGGACCTCTCAGAAGGAGACCCCTCTTGAAGCACAAGCACATTCAGCCAGGAAAGGAAAGGAGAACATTCTAAGAGGAGATGCTACAGGTACATAGGGACAAGTCACAAATGATCACATTGTTCATAATAACTGGATGGTTGGGCATGGTGGGGACAAGTCAAGAGAAATGAGTCTGGGACTTGTATGCTAAAGACTGTGGATTTCATTCAGAATTCAAAACATTCCACGACAGTTTAGCAAGAATAAAATAATGACTTCTGCATTTTAGAATCATCACTTTGGTAGGTCTGAAGCAGTGGATTAAACAAGGTAAGACCAGCAGGCTCCCAGGATCTTCCCTGGATTGTCACATAGCCTCCCAGGCTCACACAACAATGCCTTTAACGAATCCCATATTTTATCTTGAGTAGCCTGCTGAAAGGTGATGCCACAAACTTAGAGAAAATTCAGGCAAAAGAGCAAGTGGGTGGAAAAGATGATAAACAAAACGGAGAGTGCCTGCAGGATTTTCAAGAGGAAGCATCCAGTAGACAGTTAGAAACAAGGGATTTAAGCACAAGGCAGAGGAGAAGGTTGGAGTTAGGCTAGGATAACATTACCAGGCAAGCGGGAAGAAGTCATGGGTGTGGAAGAGACTGCCTGGGGAGAAAGTGGGGGTGAGCCTGGGACGACCCTGGGGCTCCAGCACTGCAGGGATGGCAGAAGAGACACCATTAAGGGAGACAGACCTAAGGAGATGTAAGGTGTGGGATAAAAACCGGAGACTTCCAAAGACATGCTCAAGACAGAATCATCTCTAACCTTACAATTTATCATATGGGCACCTCTAAATCCACATCATCTTCTAGGTAGCCAGGGCTTCCTGTTACCCTCAATCTCCATAGTAAAGTCTGTGGAGGGAGAAAAGACTGTCCTCTCTCATCTGCTACCTTCTGGAGTCACCTCTTATCACCTGGGCATGGGGCAGTGACAGCCAGTGGGGAAGATGTCCTGTCCTCTCTGCTAGTGGCTGAGCAAAGTCCATTTTTACATTTCTAATAAAGACTATTGAGAAATTAAACATCACCTTAATTTTCTCAGTCCTAAAATTGCTTTAATAGTTCCTTAGCAATCACCCAAACTGTCATGACTGTACTTAACCAACCTTCTATGTCCAAGTGAAATACCACTAGAATACTAAGAAACTGGATTCTAGTTCTAGTTCAGCTGTTAAAAAGACCTGCAAGCTAATGAGATCTCTAGAGTCTGTTTACATTTCTAAGTAAAAAGGCTGAATGAGAAGATGGTTCAAATCTCTTGCCTAGAAAAGTTTGTTTTGATGCTTCTGAGGACAAGGGCATTCCTTTAAATCTTCTGCTCATGCTTTCAGAGTGGAGCATGGAGCTGGGGTGCCTCCCTCCACATGGGCGATGAGACTGCTTCATTTCGTTTCATCTTGCCCATCATTATTCCTAATTTTCACACAGAAAGAACTGGAACATACACAAGTGGAATCTACTTTTACTGAACCAAAGAACTTGCTTTACATTGTACACTGTTTCTCAACAAGACAATCAGTACTAGGTGCTACAAGCTACTACCAACAGTGTACTCTACTTCTGAATCCTCTGCTTGAGTTCTTCCACAAAGGCAAAGACTGTGATCTCAGATGCTAACATGGAACAATGGGTTCTAAATGTAGAAGTGCCTTTCTTAAAAGGCACTCTTTGTATCAAGTTGACTGTGCTAGTTTAGGAGAAGAGAAAATAATAAAGTAGGAAAAACTGCTACGGGCTCCACAGAAGTAGAGGACAAATAGGGGTGCAGACACATTAAAAGAAACTACAAGAACAACATAACTAGTAGCCAAAATAGATACAGAACATCCTAGTGTTGCCACTGACATCCAATGAATTCATATTCTTCATCAGAGAGATGCCTTATTAGGAAAGAAGGGACAACTTTCATGTAATAATAACCTAAAAGCTGTAATCTACCTTACATACACAGTTCTGCTGTGGGCTACATAAAAACAAATTCAGCTTCTTTTAAAGTTCCTTCCATCCCTCCCAAGGCTAAAGATGATGCATCGAACAGAAAATAAGCCCAATAGGGGTTGAAGGAATTACCAAGTAACATCTAGGAGTTGAGAAAATATTGCTCAAGAAGGGCAGGGCTTCACCTAATGGCCAGGAATACTAAGAATCTGGAAGAATAATGATGATGAATGCTAAAATTTATTGATAATAGCTAACATCTACATGTTGGGTATTATCCTAAGTGCCCATTTAAATTTTACACAAGCTATGGCTGGGCCTAGCTCATTGGTACAAGACTTGCCTAACATGCACTAGGACCTGGTTTCAAACTCCAGCACTCACCCACCCCCCCAAAAACTAGTTATGGGCCGAACATTCAAGAGTATGCAGAAAAAGCATACTGTCTTAAGTTTATTTGTGAGTAGATAAAAAATCTAAAGTCAAGTCTATGGCCAACAGTATCTTATTTTGAGAGTGAATTATCAGTACAATATTGTATTGACTATTGGGTCATTTAAATAGAATGAGTTGGGATAGGAAGACTTAGTAAAATCTTCTGAGGTCAAAACATTAACTTTTTAATTTAAAGGGCTATCATGGTTTATACTGACTACTTCAAAGATATCTGACTTGCCAAGACCATCATCTCACCCATGTTCCAAAGCTAGGATCAAGCAATATAGAATAAATAGACCCAGAAATGCAATGCCAGCAGACCTCACAAACAACATCATACCAAATTTCTTTTTATCATAATGCAATGATACTGTTTTCTGGACTGGGACATAGGGAAGGAAGCATTTATTATTACAAGCTTAAAAAATCAGAAAAAATGTCTGTTGAACTGTCTTGGGTTCTGACAAGTTCTGCTGAGTTTGGCACTGTAACCCTACTCGACCTCACTGAGACTATAAAGTTTGACACCATGCTCTGTCTTTTATTCGACTGTGGAAGATTTAACTGGAAACATAAGATTATTCACTTAAAAAGAATTTATGAGGATATAGGCACAATAATTTTGGATTAAGAAAACTCTGCCTCTCTTTCAGAACCACAAGGAAGACTAAATTAAGAGTGAGTTACTGTTCTCTGAGTACAAAAAAAGTTCAAAAACAGGAAAACATAAGGGGAAGCCTGAGGGTGTTCTTCAAACTACCTTTATATAAACAGGTGGTATGTATGTTTCAATGTGAAGACTGAAGACAAATGCAAGCATAGAGAAATTACTAAACAACTACCAGTAGGGCTTACAAACTGATCATGTTACCCCCTGACTTTCCAGGGAAGAAACCAACTGACTAACCGTATGGTCTGTATATGTAAAATAAATATTTATAAGGCTGATGCTATATGTCCTATTATATTTATAACAAAAATTGGTCCCACACCAGACAATAGGAGGGAAATGACAGGTTTGGGGGGGATACAGCCTGTCCCCTAATATGAAGACAATAAAGATGTTCAGTACTACATGTGTAAACATAAGCTCCAAGAACATACAAAATGTCCTGGAAACCTGCGTCCATTTCACTCACGCCATAAGCACAAGGCCCCTCCACAATATTCCAGAATGAGACATGGGTTATTTTTGCACTGAAACAACTTCCTGTCCATCATATCCTGTTTGGCTGTGTCTCAGTCAAAATGGAAAACAAAAGTCAGGCAACAGGATGAGAGAGGCAGAAAAAGAGGAGCTGACCAGAGAGGCGGCTACCACTAAATTACACCTTCGGTCACCTTTGGCCTTCCCTCTTCATCTAGGGCTTTCCCTGAAATCTTCCTTAGCTGTGGCCCTGCCTCCTCCTGACCCTTTCTAGCAGTTTCCTTCCTTGGTACTGACCTTTTTACCCCTTCTTCCCCTGCCTGAACTCTTCCTCTGTGCACAGCCGCGTGCCTCCTGCTCTCTACCCGCTCAGTCTCTGGGTCTGCAGCCATGGAATCCTTTCTTCCTGAAGCAGGATGACCACCATCAGTCTCCTCTGCTTTCCCAACAGATGCAAATGATCTTCAACCCAGGGACACCACAGGGGGTGATAAACATCCAGGTTCTGAGTCATGAGAGACCAGGTCTCCAGTTGGTGCCCGGGCCCCTCATGCCAAGCCATTAAAAGGCACAGGTGACAGACACCTACTTCCTACACTTCTGTGGGGTCCATGACAATACACCTTAATTTTCTTCTTTCATTTTCCCTTCAAAAACTTACCTTCTGCCTTTTTCTACCTTCTTAAATAAAAATATCTTTAAAACATCTGATAGCTAGGGGGAAACACACAATAAAGACCCTTACCCTGCTGCATGTATCAGGTTTTGACCCTAACCCAAAATAAGAGATAAGGGATATAATTTACACTACAGTGCCCCCGCCTCTCTCTACACACACACACACACACACACACACACACACACACACACACAGTGCCTATAATAATTAAGGACAGTGTACTTTTATATTCTCTGTTCAATTCTATTCCATTTAATTTTTTAAAAATGTGGGTCACATAAGATTGAGCCTGATACAAAGAGGACAGACTGAATGGTTCTGTGCATAGGAAGTAGACGTCTAGAACAGTGAAAACACACCTATGGTGATGATCAGAATAATGAGTGTGTCAGCCGGCAGGGGTATGGACAGCCTTCTGGGATGCTATGAATGTTCACGACATTATTCCGGATAGTGGTTACATCCCTGTACAAATAGGAACTTGATCAAGCAAGTTACACCTCAATCAAAAAAGAATAAAAATTGACCAGGTGCAGGGGCACACACCTGTAATCCCAGTAGCTCAGGAGGCTGAAGCAGGAGGATCATTAGTTCCAAGTCAATCTCAGCCAAAGTGAGGCACTAAGCAACTTAGTGAGATTGTCTCTAAACAAAATACAAAATAGGGCTGGGGAGGTGGCTCAGTAGTTGAATGCCCCTGAGTTCAATTCCCAGTACCAAAAAAAAAAAGGAGGAGGAGGAAGGAAGAAGAGGAGGAAGAGGAGGAAAAAGAAGGAAGAAGAAAGAAGGAGGAAGGAAGAAGGAGGAGGAGAAAATTAAAAGAAAAAAGTAAGAAATTGCAGCTGGGGCTGGGGTTGTGGCTCAGTGGTGGAGCGCTTGCCTAGCATGCATGTGTGAGGAATTGGATTCAATCCTCAGCACCAAATATAAATTAATTAATTAATTAATTAATTAAAGGTATTGTGTGTCCCTCTACAAAAAAAAAAAAACTTTTTAACAAAGTAAGCAATAGATGCTAAAACCAGTAAATTGATTTTGCCAATAAAAGTGGCTTCAGTTAATATGGTTGTAAACCATAGTTTGAAAACAGCACTAAATGTTAATTTAAAATATATATATAAGTATATATTCACATGTGTTTATTTATATAACTCTCCCTTGGTCTTAGGATCAAGCAAAGCTGAATTTTGTTGCCCAGGTAGTAAGAGAAGAAAAGAGAGTACCCTCCTTTATGTCTTCATAGGAAAATATACAGATTTCTAATTATTCAATATTATCCTAAAATAATGTTTTCTTTCAGACTCATTCTGCATCCCCAAAAGCATATCAAGTTATTTTATGAATTCTAGGTTACAACATATATATTAACTGCTCCAACAACTAAAACTCAAACAGGGTTTGCTTTGAGAAATTTTGAACCCCCCAAAACGGGGAAACAAATCCAGAAACAAAATAGCAAATCTCAATACAAAATATGATCCTCAGAAGTGGCGGAGCACTTGCCTGGCATACACAGAGCCCTGGGTTTGATCCCCAGGACAAAAGGAAAAAAAAAAAGTTCCTAACATGAAAACACAAACACACAAGCCAAAACTCTTCCCAGACTAGGAGGAGGTTAGAATGGCAGCTCTAAAGTTAGTTTTAATAGGCAGGTGCTGAAAAGACTCAGTGGAAACAGCCAAGTCCTGAAGAAAAACAATGCTCTCAAGCCCTAGCCAGGGAAGGAAATTTATGTTTGAGAACAGCCATGTTGTCTTGAAATAAAGGTCAATGCTGAATGCCTGTCTATTTATAATCCTATATAGATAAACCATGTTTCTATTACAGTGTTTAAGACGTGGGTGTGTAGGGTCACTATTTCACTATATTATTAAAAAAAAAGAATAGAAAGTCAGTAAGGGCAAGAACATACAGGACTAGAGAAGACAAAGACAGTTCTCTCATTTAAAAAAGAATCATTCATAGATACACAGGAGACAAGTACAAGGATATTCATTGTAGCATTGTTCATAGCAGAAAAAATGGCAATAACAGAACAGTTAAAATAAAATGTTTAATAGTACAATAAAGGGGATGAACCAGATCATGTACCAGATAGGATGGCTCTCAAAAACAAGGCTGCATTAAAAAGCAAGTACGGAATAAAACTCATCATAGTTAGCATTTATGTAACATTTTTAAACATACAAAACAACATCATACGTATTGTTATGACAAATATATTTGTAAAGACATAAAAATAAAATGGAAGTAAAACTCGTAATACTGTGTATCTCTTGCTAAGGTTGTGGGGAAGAAGAGAATGGGAATAAGGACAGTTTTAAAAAGAACTTCAACTGTAACTGATGTTTTATTTCTTCTAAAAATACAATTAAAGACAATACAGTAACAGGGGAACCTGGATGGCGGTGGTACAGTGGTTTGTTTTCCTTTGCTTTTCAGTAACTTTTGAGATTCTCAAAATTACAATTTTTCATTGAGAGTTGACCCTGGAAACATTTCTATAACTTAGGCAACCCCTCTTTAGGTTAATGATGAGATTAGATGTCCACCCTCTAGAACTGTGTCTATTAACATGAATAAGGGAGCACAGGTGTGAACACAGTAAGTACCAGGTTATTATGATAACACGCACCTGTGCACCTTGGTTATTTCTTCAGTAAGTGTGCTGCAGAATTGGATACTATGAGATAAAAATACTGAAAGAATAATAAAAAGAAAGTACTTTGCAGGGTGCCTTCTGGAAAACAGACTGCCTTACTCAGGCCCACGACGTATCTCACATCATCCCATATCCTGGTCAGAAAATGGCAGTGATTACAACCTAACTGCCATTATTTCAAGAGTTTCGATTCTGGATACACTCACAAAATAAAAAGCGTATCAGTAGCATTCAATGAAGAACAGAAAACTTAAGATGATGTTACCTTTGCAAGTTCAGGCAGGTAGGTGTCTAAAGCAGAACCAGAACCTTCCAATTTGCTTTGTTCGTCATCTGAAATGGCAAAACAGACTACCAGAGTTATTTGTAATTGAAAATATCTTATTTAAAACAGGAGGAGGAGGGCTGTTTTTTATTGTGCCTTTGTATTTGGTGGGTCTCAATTCTGACTGCATATTACAAACATTTAGGAGATTTGAAAATTGCTGATCCCCAGGTCCAGTGGTGAGCATGGAAAATCTGGAACAGTACAGCCAGGAGAGCCAGGGCTGAGAATCACCTAAGAACTTAAGATATAACAAAAATCGCCAAAAGCACAGCCAGATTTTTCCCATCAACGCATCCATCCTAACTTTGTCTTGAAAATTCCAAGTAGTATTATTAATGACAACAATAACTTTTAACATTTTAAGTGCAAATTCAATGTAGGGAACTTGAGATACATTTTTAAATTTACTCTTCTGATCTAATCAGTAAACTTCACTTGTATTCACACTTTACAGGTGAGTAAACTGAGGCTCAGAAAACATAACTAGTGTATCCAAGGTCACACAACTGAAAATTGGTATTGCTGGCTCTCAAGTCCAGGTCTTTCTCTATACCTCCAAAGCTGTGCTTCTCTGATTATACAATTTCTATATATGTGATTTCAGAGTAGTAATTTTAATGTGACAAAATCTTTGCTGACAAGCTATCTGTTAAAAGCTCACCTCTGTCCCACCTTCATGTACCTGTGAATATTTCTCCTTCTTACATCCACCTGGTTAAAAAAAAAGAAAAGAAACCCATAGAGTGTGTGTACCTGTGGAAAGACAGACCCGCCTACCTTCATGAGAGTCTCCATTTCGCTTTTCTTGCATTGCCGCTTCAAAGTTGAGCTGGAGAATCTTATTTAAAATTGTGATCCATTCTTCCATTTCCACTTCACTGTCTGCTGCCAAAAGATAGCTACTTTTGTCTTGCATCTTGAGCTCAAAAGCAAAACGCCTGACTTTGTTGTTCTGAAAAGGAAAAAAGGTAAAGAGACACACTTGGAACTATCTCAAAATAATTTGTCTTATTTGCTGATGGGTGCTATCTGACTGGCATTTCATACCAACTGTTTAAAACCACAAACTCTTTCCCCAGCACAGTGCAACTTCCCTGATGATTTTCTCCATAGTTTTACTTTTCCATCTGACTCACTGCATATCTTATATATTTATTTTATTTCCTGTCTGTCCCTCAATGGAATGGAAGCTCCTCAAGGGCAATGATTCCCATTCTTTTTAAAGTTCAATGCTATGGTCTTAATATCTCCAATAGTATATGGTGGATAGTGGGCACTTGAAAAATGTTTGTTGAACAAATGAAAATTCATGTATAAATTTCACATTTCATTAGCTCCTATTTTTTAAAACAAAATGAAGTCGTATGTGGTATTACATTTTTTAAAGCTAAACCCCAGCTATCAGTATGTTTGACTGACTTATCTGGACCTTTCTCATCATTTATGAATCCAAAAGGTCTACTGCCTTGCCTCAAGTCTCTGACTTTCAGGACCATAGGAGGGTAAGGTACGAACAGCGGTCCATCAGAGAATGGAGGCGCACTGGGCCAGGATCTGTCAGCCTCGGTACTGCTGACATTTGGGTGGACCATTCTTTGTTGCAAGGGGCTGCCCTGCACACTCTGATTTTTGGTGACATCCCTGGCCTCAACCCATCAGATATCAAGAGCATACTCCTGAGTTATAACCACCAAAAATGTCTCCAGTCATTGCCAAATAGCCTCTGGAGGGCAAAATCATCCCAGGTTGACTGCATGAGACAGAGGTTCAGCTCTGAAGAACATGGCATAAGCCACAAGCTGAGAGATGAGAAATCACAAACTCCCCACAAATCCGAGCCAGGCAAAATGGCCCCCCACACCCACAAATTCTAGTTGGTTTTCCACAGTCTCTGAGAAAGCACCTCAGCATAGATCTCAGGCATGGGGTGACCCGGCCAAAGGTCCCTCTGTTTTCTGCAGCACAGTTCATAGACATGTGAAGCCGATGATGCTCCTGGCGAAGTCCCACAAACTACTGCACACAGACTGTCTGTGGGTTTGGAAATTAGCATTTTGGGTCTTACTTAAATATCAAGACAAGAATCAAGGAAGGAGTCAAAGGATGGGAATGAAATGAGTTTTCTCTCCTCACTCTCCCACTCCTCATATATGATTGAGAAAATAAAATGCTAAAAGAAAGGGAAAATATTAGAACCTGATCCAAGATATTCCTCATTCTGAGTCCCAGTTTCTTCATCTGCAATATAAATATAATCAATGTCAAGGATTCTAAAATGCTTTTTAGGCATCTTTAGGGCTTAATATTCTAAATGGTATTTATTTTAGGTCTATCTAAAGTAAGTTTAGGCATTCTTTTCAAATCACTGTACTAACAAACTAATTGGGAGGGAGTTACCAGGGATTAAACTCAGGGGCACTAGACCACTGAGCCACATCCCCAGCCCCACCCCACTTTTTTTAACATTTTATTAGAGACGGTCTCACTGAGTTGATTAGCACCTCACTTTTGCTGAGAATTTGCAATCCTCCTGCCTCAGGCTCCTGAGCAGCTGGGATTACAGGTATGCACCACTGTGCCCGGCTACTACCTAATTTTTGATAGCATACAAATACAGTCTTTTTAAAAATACTTAAATTATGACTTTGATGCTTAGTTTACAGACATGAATAAAAGTAAATTAATCTTTGGGAGCCTTAGATGCAATTCACTAAATGAAAAATATCATCAGCCACATCTGAGAACAGAACGTGAAGGAAGAGACCTCCCCAGCAGTCAGAACCTCAGATTCTGAGATGCATCAGAGGCTCAGCAGCTGCTCAAGGCTGTTTCCAAAAACACTGTACTCTGCCAAAGACATGCAACAAAACTCTCTAATAAGACAAAAATAATCACTTCCTATTCAAAATGAGTTGCCAAATATCTTTAGTTTTGCTTTAAACTTTTTTAAGTCAATGTCAGAAAATTCAGCTAAAAAGGAACTTAAAGGTTTCTCAACTTGAGAATACAAATGAAAATCCTACGTGGGAATCCCACGCAAGAAGTTAATTGATTAATAATTCACTGATATGTCTTCCTTCCCACTGTCAATAAACATACTTGATATAATTCAGCGACTTACAGTGGCACTTTCAGCTGAGTTTGGGCTGTGAGCTGATAGACATCCATGTGCTGATTAACTGTTGATGGAATCTAATTTTTCCATCAACGTGAACAGGAAGTGGTGCTACAGTCTGGATCTAGGGTCAAATACACTTTTATATATTCTACTATTTTGCTGGGGTGTTGCTACACAGAGGTTTTATTAGTTTCCAATAATTAAAGATACCAAGATTTAACTACAATTCTATATTTCTGTTGTTTTGAAAAGCCAGATGGCAACAGCACTGAGCTGGTACCATCACCTGAGAAGGACCTTGGTTTGTCGTGGGCTTCAGCATTCCCTGTTGCTTTACAGGCAGACCTCGTCAGTCACTTAATTTAGTTGCTGGGCCTCTGCAGACATTTGATTTTGAAACTACCTTCCCCTTCTAGTCAGGATGCAGTAACAGGATCTGAACTCACTCTCCAGCCATACTTACTAGAAGACTAGACAAAATTGATGAAACGACTGTTTCAGATAAGGGTAGGGGCCTGTGACCCTGCCAGAAGGCAAGTGATGAGGTGACTCCACCATCATCTCAGCTTCCTGCCTGGAGGCAGCAGCTGCATCTGGGCATGGGAAGGAAAACCCAAACAGGGTCTCTGCCATCTTCCTGAGTGGAACGTATCAACCAGAACTAAGGTAAACCAAGGTGGCCAAAATAATGCAGTCTCCAAAATGAGACAGATAAAAGATGAAAGAAAGTCAAACAATATTCACCAAGTTGCATATAAAGTTTATCCCTCCCCAAAACTCAAAATCAAGACACAACAACCTAAAATTTCAGAAAATGATAAAGAAAAGATCACAAAGAACAGAGAACAAGAACACCACCAGACACCCCACCAACACCCAGAAGACAGTGCAACACTTAAAGTTCCCAGGTAAAACAACTTCACTTAGATTTCTATAGCCAAACTATGATCTAAGTGTGAAGGAAAAAAAATTCTTACAAATAAGCTAACTCAAAAACTTACTATCAATTTCTCAGGAGCCACTGAGGATGGGCTCCCCCAATCAAGAACACAAAAGAACAAGAAAGCAAGGGTCCTACAAGCAGGGACTCCTACACGGGAGGACAAGGGAATCTCCAGAATGGTAGCGGTGCAGGGCAAGGAGAGCAACTGGTCTAGATTAGAGCAGGAAGTGGGTGACAGGAGCTAAAATTCTATCTACAGCAGAGGAAGTCATTCAATTTGAAGAAAGATTAGTGAATACTCATTATCTAGCAATATGAAGACAAACTCCAGAATGAACAGTGAAAAATGGTGAAAGGATTGTTTCAGGGGAGAGGGGAGTAATGAAGGGAAAATGAAGGAGGTGAAGCACATTTAGTTGGGCCCTTCAGCTCGACTTCAGGTACAATTAATGAATGTATTATTTGGATGAAAAAGCAACTTAGTTTTAGGTAACATAAATACACATGTACACCCACAGTCAAATCAGAGAGCTATGTCCCTGTCTTTATTCACAACAGCCCCACTAAACAACCTCCTTATAGAATCAATCTTCAGGCCAATGTCACCAGCCACCATGGAGTCATTTTAAGGAAGAATCCTCTGAGAACAGTGAATGCATCTGTTGTAAGGACTTGTCAGGGATACTGCTCATGTGTCACAGAGCCCTCTGTCTGAGCCTCTAGGAGAAATGCTTTGAATGAGCATCATTCTGAGAACACACGGGCAGTTTCTGACTAACTGGACTGTCTGTATCTTGTGTGCACTGTGAATCATGAGACCAAGGCATCTCCCATGTTTGGAAAGCAGAGAGCTCTTCAGAACATGCTTCTGTTTCATTCTGCTTTATCTCACCCCTACCCTACCCCTTGTTCATCTTTCTTCTTTCACTCCAACTTTAAATTTATGCTCCCCTGTGTTTTACAACTCCTTGCAAGCTGCCGCCCTGGAAAGTCACAAAGGGATGGATGGATGGATAGATGGGAAAAGCAGCAACAAGCTTTTAGGGACAATTCCAAAAAGGTATGGAAGGATGCATACTAAACCAGTAACAGGAATCTGGGAAAGGCAGAGACAGGAGAAGACAGGGAGTCTACGGTAATGTTCACTTTATTTGTACTGATTTTTTTTATAATAAGAATGAACGCTTATACTATGTACAGTTAAAAATAATTTTTAAGCATAGTTCTACAGTTGCAATACCATTAAAATAACAAAAGCACCTAATGTTGACTAAAAGCTTACCATTTGCCAGCACTGTTCTAAGCTCTTTAAATGTATAAATTAATATTATCAGTAACTACAGTTGGTACTATCATTATTCCTATTCAACAAATGACAAAACACAGAGAGGTTAAATATTGTCTTCAAGGTTGCACAGCTGATAAGTAGTATAGCAGGAATTTGAACTCAGTTTGCACTGAAAACCCAATCTGTTGACCATTGTGCTACAATACCTTTGGTGCCAACACGGTAGTGATGAAAGTCATCATTGAGATACTAACTAAATATTGTCATATGTTACTCCTCCAGTCTTCTCATTTGCTCTACCAAAAAAGTATTATTACTATCCATGTTTTGCAGATGAAGAAATTTTGGGTAACCTGTTCAAGGTCATACAACTAAGAAGTAGTCAAGTTTTAATCATAAGAACTCATGCACCAGAGCATTCATGCCCACCACAACATAATCCCTATTATCATCTAAAATTATAAAAAATAATCGTAAGATTATTGCTTATTTTAAAAGTTAGATACATATTTCTACTGTGAAGCCTGCCATTTTTGGAAGTCTTTACTTATAGCTGCTTAATGGTACATAATGTACCATTACAGACAAAAAACTGATAAAACTCTTTTCCTATTTACCTGAACCACACCCATGCAGGAATCCAGAAATATTGATCCTTTCGGTTCCTTGGAGATCTTTTCATCTTTATAAAAATTCAAATTATAGGATCCGTCACCAAGTTGAATCAGGTGGAAAAACCGTCTCTTAAATGACTGGGAGAAAAATAAACATACATTATTTTCAAAATGAAAAGAGTCATAATCTCTACCAATAACTCACAATTATACACATCCATAAAAACAGTTTCAGTTCTCTCCCAAACAAATCTAATTCCAGCTGACAGTCTAGGTAACTGGATTGGTTGAAGATTTTTCATCACATCAAATGGTCTCACTGTATTTCCATTCTAAGGAGGTGATTCACTTAATATCCACAAGTCAGTTTCCTCATCCAGAATTTGAGATTTTTACATAACCACCCAAAAGCAGTATGAAGAGTTCCAATTTGGGATGTAGTACAGAAGGATGAAAACTTTCTCTCAAACCCCCAGGGCTTCTTGCTCCCACAGAACAGGAACTATTTTCTGCCTCATGAGGCTGAATGATTTTCCAGTCACAGGATTAAGGGCAGTGAGCGTTTCCTCTGATTCGTCATCTCCCTTTTGTACTACCTCCCTTCCATTGTTCCTTTTCTCTTTATTATTAACCCTGATCTTCTCTCCTGCATAGCTTCTTACATTAGTTTTATTTTTCTCTTTGCAAACCTCTTCCTATTTAATCACCTTCCTTTTCAGTCCTCTGTTTTTACCGTGCGTCCATCAGGGCAGTGTAGCTCTCAGGGGTGCATAGTTGTAGCATTTTAGTAAACGCTCCGAGATGCTCTATGCAGTACCAAGAAGCACTGTCTAACTACTACAAAGAAAACCTAGGTCAGGGCGCTTTCTACGCTGCTGTCTACACTGGTGGTCGGAGGGTCGTGGAGACAAGGGGGTGGACAGGGCTATAGCATTCGGGTGCTATCACCAGGAAAGCGTCTCAGTAACCAGACAATATCCCTTTTGTGGGGAAGAACAGCACGCCCATTCATCTTGAGCATTATTCTCAAGACCGGCAGCAGAAAGGTTTCATGAGGGGAAAGCAGTGATGAGCCTCCTCACCCGCATGGTCACGCTGATGGCACTGTTCATGTTGCCTTTGTACAGCCACCCATGCTTGGTGATCCCACCCTTCTGAGAACCAAGGGAGGCAGCATCCTAGGAGAAAAGGAAAACATGACTTCAATCAGTCTTCTGCTGTTATTTAGGTTATTTGTCTTGAGTCTGTTCAACAGGAGAATTCCATTTGTACCAAGCTGGCCAACTGTCTCCACTGGGACAAGTACTGATACTAATATCTACAAGTCATATTAAAATTCACTTAGCAGTAAGACAGAAACCAGCCTACATTTTTGAAAACCCTATTCCATTAAAAGCAAAGTTAACTTCCATCCAAAATTTTATTTTTAAGTGTTTAATGAGCCATAGAAAGTACATACCACACTTGACCACTCAGTTGTGAGGTCTTGCCTGGTTTCGTGCAAAATGTTTTCAAATTACACTCCCCTCTAGTTGGAGGACAAAAGCAAATTCCTGGAAAACTTCCCAGAGGCTTAGTTCAGGGAAAGGTGAATAAAAAGAAAGGGAGGAAATATGAGACAATGCAGGAAGGAGAGATAAAATGATGGAGCAAAGGAAAAGGAGAAGGAAAGAGAGGCAAGAACGCAAGCAGGAACAGAGGGAAAAGGAAGTTAGAAAAGTGAGGAGAGATAGGCAGAAACGTATAGAAAAGTGTTTCTTCAAGCTCAGACCACACAGTGAGATGCTGATTTAAGGAGGAGGGCATGCATACAGCCGCCAGTTGCAAAAACCATGTTAGGTATGTATTAGTATAGATCATAATCAGGCAGAAGAAATATGTACATGCCCAAACAATCTGGCAATTTTTTTTAAATCAAAAGGGCAATCGGAGAAGGATCCATCCTATGCTTTGTTTTGAACCTTCTCAATATTAATTTTGGTGGTTTTATTACTACTGTTATTATTGAACCTAATAAAAATAATTACCTGTTAAGGATTTTATAGTTATTATGTGCCTTTATGTGCATATTTCAATTGGTCCTCCTGTCCCTATTAATCAGCACCAAGTTCATTTAGGACGACCACTTACTTTTCTCAGAATTATTTTAGAAGTGGTTTCTAAAACAATTTGCTGTGTACATATTATTGAAGTTCACAAGTGGCTGATGTTATATATTTCGATTAACAATTTAAAAAAGGAAAAAAATCTAAACTCACAATGGGGCATCCAGTGTTTACTGGGGGAATGAGAAATGCAGAATGCAGAAATAGGTAGCACTATTTTTTTAAGGTGTCCCTTGCTCAGTGGACACACTCGCCTTAAGGTTCCATACTCTCTGTACACTTCTCTAGCCATAAATTTTTCTCCAAGAGCAGGGGCAGTGAGCATGTAAACAGACTTCACTAAAAGCAATCATTGAAGAAATAACTATTTTAAATCTACTGGCTGATAATTTAAGATAACTTGCTTAAAAATAACTTAAATTTAAGGTCAAAGTAATCTTGATATCCTTTCACCGTGTAGCCAAATCTGATCCAAGTCTTTGAAAATGATCTCAGAACAAATAAACATGACTCAAAGAACCCTAGATTCTAAACAGTCAAGATGAAACAGAGAACTTATGTCAATCAATCCAACAATATAATTTAAAAAAATTCTTCCCCTGCTTCAAGAAACATTCCAATATCTGTTTTGGCTAAATGTTGATAAATTTTGAACTAATCTTCAAAGCTTCTAAAATGAATGTTTAAAGTGAAATGAAAAACAATAGCAAGCAAGTATCCCACCTCGTCTTTGTCGACCTCCTCATCAACTTCATAGACGTGAACTGGAAGTTTATCCAACTTGGCCAATTTGCTTTAAAAAAAATAAAGAAAACTTGTTTTATAACTGCCTAATCCATAAAGAGTGTGCATTTCTTCCTCCACTAGAGGAACCAGGTTAAGTAAACCCAAAGCTGGCCCTGTCAGATAAGGAATAGTACAAACCCACACTGTTGCTTTGCAGCGGGTGAGCCCGGAGATGTAAGTCACAAAACTCCAAAGAGCTATGAGGAAAAGGCAGCATAGCTTGCTGGGAGTCCGGGGTATATTAAAAATAGGAAAGTGGGTTAGGCATTAATAAATAAAAACTTGGTAGGATAACTTTTAATGTAAAATTTATGAGAAAAAATGGATATGGGGTCACTGCATTAAAGTGACTAGTGGCAATGGTATTAATAATAATAGCAGTGGCCAGCATTTAGCAAATGGTTATTATATGCTAGGCCCTGTGCTGTATAACTTATATTTGTCATCTCATTTGTTCCTTTAGATGGTGGGGGCTATTGTTAAGACCACTTAGAAGATGAGAAAACTAAGCTTACAGAGGGTAGAGTTGACTCAAGGAAAAAACAGAATCAGAATCCTTACCCAGTTACAATCCTTCCTTTCTCATCACACATTGTAAAATTCTTATTAATGCCAAAAGGTAAAATCTACCATCAGTAAAAGTCTACCATAAAGTAAGTACACTATATGTCAAGTCTGTTATCTTTCAACCATGGAAATAGTAGTGAACAAAAATCAATGAAGATGGGTCAATCCAATCAAATGGGAAGTGCTCAGCAACCCCCAAGTGATTACTGGGCAAATATAGAACTAAAGAACATACCCATCTGGAGAAGATAATGCTAGCAGGGAGCATTCTAGGCTGAGATCTAAAAAGAGGCAATCAGGAAGTTGGCTGAACACTCTTAAGGAGTGGCTGAGCCACAGATAGGGAAAAAAAAAAAAAAAAAAAAACAGCTAGGTCTACTGAGAATAAAATAAAAAGATTCAAATTCATAAATGCAACAAACAAAAAGAAAAATATATTAATTGGGTCTCAAGTAAGATTTTCATGAGTGATTGTTGCCTTCAAAACACAATCTCTCATTATTTGCTTTCAATTTTCATAATCAACTATACTTCAATATGTCAACTTTATCATTTCAGGATGCACCATTTTATTTTGTTGCTACCAGGGATTAAACTCAGGGTGCTTTAACCACCGAGCACTCAGCGCTTTTTAGAATTTGTTTTATTTTTTATTTTGGTCTTCCTAAATTGCTTAGGGCCTTGCTAAATTGCAGAGCAGGCTCTGAACTTGTGGTCCTCTTGACTCAGCTTTCTGAGCCACTGGGATTAACAGGCATGCACCACTGTGCCCAGAAGGGTGCACCATTTTATAATAGCCTCTCAAAACAAGACCTATCTACTCTTGTTTCACTTTAACTACCACTATAGATACTTTTGGTATATTCTAGGATGAGTTAATACTTCAAAGGAGGTAAAGAATTTATATGGGAAAATACTTGTTCCTTGATTTACTTTTTTTAAACGAAGTTTACTCAACGTAAAATACTTAACAAATCTTTTGTTCGAAATATTCTTTTTTAGAAAAAGTAACATACATTCTCTTTGTTCTATATTTCTCAGTGTAAATTGCACCTAATTATGTTTCATCAGTGGTACTCTAAATAGGATCCCAGGACATAATTATTTAAACTATCCATGTATTTTTATTACCATTTACCAATACCGGAGTACCATGTTTGAGTTTTATAATCAAAGGTCCTGTACACAACAGCTACATCATATACACACAAACCATCTAGAAGTAATTTCTATAATTACTCTGACTGCATGTGAAGCTGCATACTTCCCTGAGCATTTCAAGTACAAAGACTTTTCCCCATGTGGATAACCCCATCTTGTGTGGTCTGACAGTTTACTCACTTTGGAAGCTGTCGGAACTCCCCTGAGTAATCTTCATATTTATAGGTCACAAGATGCCAGTCAGAGTTATAGGTTTTGATGCACTATCGGTAGAGGGAATAGAAAATGTGAGAGGAAAACAGAAACAGGTGATGACTTCTGGAGAACATTCGAGAAGGTACACCCATACAGACATCAAAACAATGTTTCCCATCAACCAGCTAATGCCTGAAATTCCACCACCAAAGGATCCCACAAAGCTTGAGTCTTTGAACCACTGAAACATTACTCTTGGGAGAGGTATCACTTTAAGTTATCATCATTAATGATCTGAGGGCAGATTTTACAAAGAGACAAACTTTGTCTCTTTGTACATTTAAATAAAAAGGTACTGTTTCTATCTTAAAAGCGCTTGGCTCTCAAGAAGCCATATGTCCCCCATTAGCACAAGAAAATGAACAGAAAGTGTGAACCTAAAGACACTTTCATGGTATTTTATGTTAGAACTATCTTCATTAGTTAGTATTATCATACAAATCTGCCCAGTTTTCTTTCCATTCATCAAGGACAGAGTGAAATTATTAGGAGGAAAGATTTAAATTTCAATTCATGGTGGTACCATGACATTTTTGTGTGTATGCATACGTGTACACAAAACATATAGTATATTTTTCACTGACAAGGATTCTTCCAGTGACAGTGACCTACACAGATTGCATTCAAACCACCTCACTACATATTAGGGTCAAGGGGTCAGTATGGTATCTTTTATTCATCTACTCATTAGGATCCATCTAGTATTGTACAATGTAAAGTCTTAAGATAATAAGGCCACATCCACCTGATCTTCAAACATGAATGAGTCAAAATAAATAAAAGAGTTTCAGTTAACATCCCTTAAGTCAAATTATATTCTTTATAGTTAGCTCTTGACTACACAGATGCAGACTTGGCTATGGCAAAACAAAATTTTTAAATAAATGAAAACAGGTCAGTAAATCTACGTATGTTTTACCTAGTTTATTTGACCCTGGTGTAACTAATACCGTGAACAAAGTCTCTATTTTGTTGATTTCACTTCAGAGTTTAAACTGTCAACAGTCTTATCTTGGTCATAGCCCACACCTAAAGGCCTTTGAAGCAAACTCCCTTCCACTCACAAACTCCTGAAAATAATAACAGCAATAGTAGCGAGTGCTTATTTTGTGCCAGGCTCTTTGATAAGCACTTTACTTGAAAGGATGCAAAGGGAAGGTGGGGCAAGTATTTTGTATTATCATTCTGAAAGGTGGAATAAACAACAGACAAGGGCTAAGAGCAGAACCGAGTACTCAGCAATTTTTTAACTTTTTGACTATATGCTTAAAAACATTTTAAAATACTATTTTATTCTTGTAAATGCTTTTTTAAAACTTCTCAAAGCACTTTCACATTTATAAAATCAGATATTAACATTCAAAATTACATTCTAAAAACAAGGAATATGATTTCAAAATTATCCACAGCTTTGGACTTTCCCACTACTGCTCCCAGGTCTACCAACACAGCTGAGGCAGCCCTGTTTCTGTGACATGCTCCTGTTCTCTTTATTAGGTCCTCATGCTTTTCATCAAGCACCGCAACTGAAGTCATATCACCAAGTCCCTTGCAGGCTCATTCTGAAGAACAGAATGCACTGCCCAATTAAAAACTAAGGAAATAAGCATGCGCTTGCATATGGTGAATGCTTTCATGAAAGGAACATCTGAGTATCCAGATTTTTAACATCTTAGGAAAAATGGGAATGATAATTATAATGTTTAAATATTTTAAATTATAAGGAATTGCAAAAACAAAAAAATTGTTAGCCAAGTAATACCCAGAGACTCATTCAACATGTCCTTGCTGACAGCTTACACGCCAGGCACTGACTGAAGTCCAAGGAAGACAGAGAATCAGGCAAGCAACCTCCACCCACTGGAGCTCCAGAAGGTCTGGGGGATACTAGGTTCCATCAGAAATCGTATTCAGAGAACTGTCCCTCCAAAAAGGCATGGATATGACTGACTATGTGATTAATCTTTCAAACTAGGGAAATTCAATAATATTTTGAAGTTACACTGAAAAGTTTATAAAGTTAGGTTTTTGTTTTGTTTTGTTTTTTGGTTTTTTGGTTTTTTTTTTTAAGTCATTAGATCATTCTCCTCTGGACCAGAGAATGAAGAGGAAGTGATGTTTCACTCCACCCAGTGGAACAGTCCCAAAAAGGTTTAGTTATATTGGCTCCAGCAGTACAGGGTGAAGCAGAGATTGCTCAACCTGCAGTGACTCAAAACTTTCTAGCAAGTAAGCCCTCAAAAATCATATTTTAAAAAATTAGTTGATAAAACTGAACAATCAATAATTTTGCTGCATGTTTTTAGAGTCAACAAACTTCCTGCAAAAGGCAGAATAGTAAATATTTTGCTTTTGCAGGTATTATTACCTCTGTTGCACTATTCAACTAGTTGTACTTTGGCGGCAGTCACAGACAGCATGTCAACAAATGGGAAGGCTCTATTACAATAAAACTGTATTTATAAAAATAGATCGCAAGCCAGATTTTGCCTGCAGTCACAGTGTGCCTACCTCTTGTGTGTGTGTGTATACACTGGGGATTGAACTCAGGGGCACTTTATCACTGAGCCACATCCCAACCCTTTTTATTTTTATTTCAAGTCAGGGTCTCACAGAGTTGCTTAGAGTCTCACTGAACTGCCAAAGCTGGTCTCAAACTTGCAATCCTCCTGCCTCAGTCTCATGAGTTGCTGGGATTACAGGCATGTGCCACCAAGCCTAGCTCTTCTGCTTTTCAATGAACATGCCTACATAAACATAATCTGGCTTTATTTTTCTGTAATTATTTTTACTCATATAGTAGCAAAAAGGTTAGAAAGGAAGCTACCTTTTCAGAAGGACAAGAGAACACACTTCTAAATTCTTTTTTTTTTTTTTTTAATAAAAAAAGTCCCACGGCATTTATTTTCATCTGGTAATAACATAAGGATAATCAAAACAATATGAACAAATGTTTTAGAACTATATTCCCAGCAAAGGACACCTAAAAAAAAAAGAAAAAATTGTAGCTTTCTCTGTAACTTCTCACTTCATTCATCATTTCTAGTTGGAGACACTTTGTAGCAGAGTAATATTATCTCCTTTTAGCATGATCCGACCCAGTTGTTTTCTTGACTTTGTTTTAGAATGAATCTCTTCTGCATCATCTAATACAAGGTTCATGTATTCATCAAAACCAATAATACAGCCCTCTATCCGCATATTCACTTGCTCATAGAGCCACACCTGAATCCGGGATCTATTTTGCAGGTATCTGAAGATGAGGTTAATGGGCTGCATCATCACCTTCTGGACCTTCTGGCCTTGGCCACGGTACGCCATGGTGGAATCTCACAAAGACCACACCAACCAGCACGTTACCTCAGATAGCAACTTCCCCTAAATTTTTAAATACATATTTTATTTTTAAAAAACCTCAAGGAAAACTAAATGTTAATTAATTGATCTTCCCTTAAAAAGCATAGCTTCCTTGTAGTGGTCAACATTGATGGGCCTATTTCTCATGAAAATATCAACTAGAAAAATTGGGTTAAAAACTTCTTTCTAACAGTACTTGGGATTGAACTCAGGGGTCCTCTACCACTGACACAGCTCCAGCTCTTTTTGATTACATTTTGAGACAGGGTCTACGTTGCTGAGCCTGGCTGGTCTTCCTGCCTTAGCCTCCTGAGTAGATGGGATTATAGGCCTGTGACACCTTACTCGGCAAAACTCATTATTTTTAAACGAAGGAGCTCTTTGAGAAATAAAATTAAGGCTCCAAATTAGTTGGTCCTACCTAAAAATAACTAGAGGAAGAAACAAATACTCCAAGGAAAATAAAAAATAAGCAATCTAAATTACAATAATTACTTTTCTCCATAACGAGGTATTATTTATATGTTCAAACAAGAGTAATAATAATCACACAATGATCAGAGATAGTCAGGCTTTGCTCACAATTGCCTGGCAGTTCATGAATATTAGTCTTGAAACATATTTTACATAAACATGTATGTAAAATAAATGAATACATCAATGTATATGCTGAGTCAACCATTAAAACAGTATCAAGACAAAGCTTTCAACAGAGTTTTCCAGTGAAATCATTTACAAGTTACCCCTTATTTTAAGTCCATGAGACAAATGCTGTGGAGATCATTTTTTGTAGTCAGAAATGAATTCTGAGGACATTTCTGCCTATTTCAGACTCTGAAAATGTCATCTATTCTATTTTAAATTCCATCATAAAAATATAATAACCTCTTTGGCACTTTCTTGAAAATACTGAAATTAAGGAAAAGTGGGTTAAAGGGAAATGACTTTAAAATGTAAATAAATGCAGAAAAAAAAAGTCTTACCTCTGTAACAAATAAGCTCTGAGCTTCCTCCTCTGCCTTTGCAGGGACTGTGGAGCATACATAGCGACCCTGACGCCTCAGTATGGCTGTCTGTGAACAAAATCATGAGGAGACTTGGTTAAGATGAGAGGCCAGTCCTCAAGAAGCAGCTGAAGGCCCTGCAATGGGTACCCACACAGTCCCTCTGATTTCTACCAGCAGGTGGGTGTAGCTGCTCCTCAGGTTGAACATGTCACATTCCATTTGGCATCCCAACGTTCTGGAGCCTGTCTGGGAAATAGCTCCTGCTTCCTTCTGGATCAGGGTCCTGATACTCCCTCCAGGGTCCTCTCCACTCCCCTTTCCTAGTCCCTAACAACGCACCCCCAAGTGCTTGTGACAGTTTTATTACATAGCCTTTTATTTGTCTTAAATGCCTTTTCTCATTGTGGTAAATATACATAACACAAATTTACCACTTGAAGCATTTTTAAGTGCTCAGTTCGGTGGCATTAAGTACATTCACATGGTTGCACAACTATCACTCTCTCTTTCTGTACTGGGCATTAAACTCAGGGGCACTCATCCACTGAGCCACATCCCCAGCCCTATTTTGTATTATATTTAGAGACAGGGTCTCACCGAGTTGCTTAACACCTTGCTTTTGCTGAGTCTGGTTTTGAATTTGTGATCCTCCTGCCTCGGCCTCCTGAACCACTGAGATCATAAGCATATGCCACCACACCCAGACTCTCTCACTTCTTTTTTTTTCTTTTTTTTTTTTTTTTTTCGGTGCTGGGGATTTGAACCCTGGGCCTTATGCTTGCAAGGCAAGCACTCTACTGAGCTATATCCCCAGCCCTCATTTCTTAATTATTAATTATACTCATTGTTCACTGCCTCATCTCTACTGCCTAGGAGCTATTCCTGTTTTAGGAGGCCTCAATGCTTTTCTTGGGGGGTGGGGCTGGTACCAGGGATTAAACCCAGAGGCGCTTAACCACTGAGCCACATCCCCAGTCCTTTTTCTTTTTTTTATTTAGAGACAGGGTCTCACTAAGTTGCTTAGGGTCTCACTAAGTTGTGGTTGGCTTTGAACTCGCAATCCTCCTGCCTCAGCCTCCCAAGTTGCTGGGATTACAGGTGTGCACCACCACACCTAGCTTCAATGCTTACTTTAAATAATAAAATGATTTCAGACAGTTTCACATGTACCCAATAACCGCACTTCATGTTTTAGAAACTAATGTTCTAGATTTTTTTTCTCCCATGGACTAAAATTCTTGGATATTAAAATAGATCATAGTTATAAAAACAGCATACATTGAAATATTTAACTAACAGAATCTAATACTAAGCTGGGCTCTCACAGCATCTGTCCTGCTATTTTCCTTCTTCCCTGGCTAGAGGCGGTTTTCAGTCAAATCTGTGATTCTCTCCCCAATCCACTCCACGGAGAACTTCAAGGGCAAGTATTTTGTGTGTAATTTAATTTTATTTCCTCCCTACATTTTCTCTGTTGTATCTACTTTGCCTATATTTATTCTTTTCTTGCACTGTGTCCATTTTGGAACCTCTGGCATGGAAAAGAGACCCCATCTGTTCAAAAAGTTGCACAGCAATACATTAATTATAGACAGTCAAAACTATTAAAAATCAGGAATGAGATCAGTAAAGGGGGCTTATTTATGAAATCCTCTATACTGCAAAGGAGATATTTTATATCCCCACTTACTCCATCCCTATTTGGATTGATCTTTCAAGATTTTCAAAACTAATAATCATACTTTGAAAACATTCATGAAATGCTCATCTCAAGAAATGTATCTATAGGGTCATTTCCAATTCATTTTCTCACTATAGCACTAGGGAAAAAGAAAATTTTTTACCAAATTTTCCCAGTAGAATTACCAATCCTAGCAGTTGTAATTATGAGATATTTTCCAAACACCTCCTCCTAAAGTGAGAAAAATAAAAGTAGATCTTTTTGATTCTCATGTACCAAAGTGCTATCATGTTCTCACTTGAAAAAGAACACGATTTTAAATCATTAAAGAGAGACCTGAGTTTGTGCAGATAAGATGGCATAAGATTTCTTCTGTTTAACTTAGATTTACACATCAATCATTACTGATCAATTCCTAACTCCAATCTGACAAAGCAGAATTTTCTAACCCAGGTAGAGCATGTTTGTTCCCCCAAAGACTTTACCCGAATAAACTAAATTAGATGTGCTTCTTTAGTATGTATCTAGTTCAAGTGCTATTTTTTAAGTGTTTTTCTCAAACTATATAACATTAGATCTGTTTTAGATAATCTCCAAGGATAGCTGCTATTCTTCCCCACATATGTGCATTGCTCCTCATAACAAAAGGTGGAGTTTATTTCCTCTCCCCTTGAATCTGGGCTGACAGTGACCGATAAAACAAGACAGAAGGGACACTGGGTCAGCTCCAAACCCAGCCTTCAGGAAAAGGCAGTGTATGCTTCCTTCTCCTTAGAATCCAATCACCATATAAGAAGTTCTACTATTTTGAGCCCTCCATGGTGAAAGGAAGTACAAGCTTTCGTGGGGAGGAACCATATATACAGAGAAACATGCCACACTCAGCTTCAGAAGGTTCTAGGCGCCCCAGTACCATGTGGGTGGAGAAGCCATCCTGGACTTGCCAGTCCCACAGACAGCAAGTCCAGCAGAAGAACCATCTACCTGAGCCTGGAAGAGAATCAGGAATATAAAGAGTAATCAATTACTATCTCAAAGTTACTAGGCTTTGGGATACTCAACAACGGACAAACGAGACAAGGCTGTAAGAGACTAGAAACACCTCCAAATGACAGTACTAAGGAACACTGCCGTTTTCATGAAATATTACCACGGTACAGATAGGACAGGACAATGAGGAGACACACTATGCAGACATCTGACTTTCCTTCCTTTCACCCTCTGCTTAGAGCCCTGAAAGTAGTCAAGTAAGAGAGAAAAATGTCACTGGATCCTGGGTGTATGCTACAGTATGTTCCCTTCCTGAAAAACACTTCTACTCCTCTGAGGGTTCAGCATGAATATTTCTTCCTCCATGCATCCAAACCTTTACTGGCTCTCTCCCTCCCACAAGACACTGAACTAGTGGCTGAAGACACGTTTGATAAAATGTAGTTACTGTTCTTATCCAGCATGCAGCCTGATCAAAGAGAAAGATGAGAGCATGACAGGAGTGCGGAAGGGTATACAGAAAAGGGCACAGAAACACAGGATACCATGAGAAAAGAGAGCAGGGCAGTCTAAACAAAACAGGGCAAAGAGGTCATCAGGAAAAGGTGTATGAAGGGAAAGAGGCTTAAGCAAATTGTAAACGGATGAGTCTAAGTTGTATTCAGAACAAAAGGAAGGGAAACTTGGAAATATGCTTTAAAAAGTCAAATCAAGATATAATTAATGAAATTTACTCTATTTAAAAAAAACATTAAACCCTAGAATTAAAAATATATCCACTATCAAAAATTCCTCCATCTCCATTTGGCCTTAAATTAACAATGAAACCTTACCAACTTGGTCAAGCAGAGAAAACAATGGGCTGCGGAAAGAACAGGGCTTGCCAGGCTGGAGCAACTTCTCTAACACTACTTAAAAGGAAAGACCAGGACCCATCAAGGCCCCTGGGGAATGAGTGCCACTGGCACCAAGCAGGCAGTCACTGTAGATGCCACCCACTGCCAAGGTCTTCCCGTTCACTGCCCCATTCTAAGTCCAGCCTCGCCAAGCTACCACCAAGCATCCCATTCAGACTTGCCTACCAGGAGAAGATGCACAGTCAGTAAAGGTATTCTGACCCTATTTTTATCCTAGTTCTCAATGCACAGTAACAAAATAGTGTTCTGGTTTGTTTTCTTGTGGGGCTGGCTGCTGTAAGTCAGTTCCCCTCTATGGTCACACTGATCGAATCCAGTCCACGGACTTACAACATTGAGATCTGATCCTGTACCAGGGTGACCTTAAAATCTCACCCCTAAGGCCTATTCGAATAACTGATTCCATTATCCTAAACTCTCCTGCAGGCACATGCCCTTCTTTCCTCTACCAGATTTCAAATTCCTTTGAGGACAGGAGATATGTTGTAATTGATCTAATTGTATCTCTTTGCTAAGTATGTGATAAATGTTTCAAGAATGAATGAATAAAACAGTCAATGGAGATAGAAATAGGAACCTACCATTACTTACATATAAGGTTTTTTTATTTTTTTCTATTATTCCAAAAAGTTCTCTTGCCCATTATAGAAATTAACAAGGGAAGACTAAGTGAATGTTCTTTTTTAATTTCTCTGCAGATTTTACATATTAAAAGTTACATTCAGGGACTTGGGATATAGCTCAGTTGGTTGCCTAGCATGCACAAGGCCCTAGATTCAATCCTCAGCACTACTTTCCCCCTATACCAAAAAAAAAAAAAAAGGTAACATTCAGAAAGTCTACTTTATGCCAAAACAATTCACATTAAATTCCTGTAGATTCACTTATCTGGCTCATAACAGAATCCAAGTTAATACCAAGAGATTTATACTCAATGAAAACCAAAGCCATTCTCAGCAGTGAACTAAATTTCCTTTCTCATGGCTGTGGTATTCTGTTCTACTTTTCCTTTAGTTACAATTATATTCCACAAAAGATGGGTCCATATCTTCTTCACATAAATCAGTATCAAGGTGAGCACTCAAAGAATATCAGTCCCATTCCTATTACAGTTATCCCTCACCATCTAGGGAGACTGATTCTAGGATCCTCCCACCCCCCACACAGACACCAAAATCCAAGGATATTCAAGTCCCATATATAAAATGGTACAGTATTTGCATGTAACCTAACCATGGTTTCCTGTATACTTTCAATCATCTCCAGATTACTTATAATACCTAATAAAATGCAAATGCTACATAAATAGTTACAATACTGTACTGTTAAAGGAATAATGACAAGGAAAGGTCTGTACACGTTCAATACAATTTTTTTTTCCAAAATCTCTATGACCAGCAGTCACAGATATGGAACCTAAGGAAATGGAGAGTCAATTATATTTATTCCACTAAGAAAGCTTTAAATTGAAAGGTGAAGGGGAAACATTTCATACCACAAAGTGTGAAAAGCACCTAAAATCAAACCTAAGCATACCAAGCAGATATTTTAAATAACTACTGGGATGGAAATCTCATAGCACAAAACACAACTTACACATAAAAGCCTTTCAGCTACTATAATATTCAGTCATCTTCAGTCAGTAGCATTAGTGAGTTAAACACTGGTAGTCTCTGACACACAGAAATCCTCATTTACCTTGGCCAGGAATGAACAGGAGTCTTAGGAGGAGTTCCACACAAGAGCACGGGGCAAGTGCTCTCCAAAAGGGGCACAAGCGGACGCGAGGATGCCTGACAGCCAGGTCAATCTTCATGAAGTGAAAAAGTGCCGCGCTGCCCCAGACCCAAACAGGAAGAGTGAAACATAGCCATCTCCAAGTTGTTTGAAATAAAAGGCTTCCAACAGATCCTTTTAAAGAAGTTTTTTCTCTTGATTAAAATGATTCCCTCCAAAGATGGGGGCCACTTGATGACTCTGAGCTATGTGTGGAAAGCGTAGAAGGGCGAGTAGCCCAGGGGGCGGGGCAGGAGCCACCTCAGCAAACACACAGAGGTGCCAGGCTTCTCCCGGGGGCCAACACTGGGGCTCCTGGCAAGTCCTGCCCCTCCCAACACCCTCTGCTCCTCACTGCTCTGCCCTCTGTCCTGCCGCAGTTGTGTCTTCAGATGAAACTCATCCCCTAACTCAACTTCTGATCCCAGCAGGGTCAGCGTTCTGTCCTCCACATGTGACCTCAGTCTCCCTGAAGCCGGGATACGGAGAAGCTCATGTTTCCGACCACAAGAAATGTGAAGCGAATCCTTTCATTAAACTTCCTATGGAATCATCTGAGAAGCGACACTGGAAAGAGTTTTGAATGGAGAGCCAGGAAACCCGAGTCCCTGCCTGAGCCCTGCCTCTCGTTGGCTGTGTGAGCCTGGGCAAAGCTTGAACTTTCCACATCCAGAAAGCAGTCTTCCAGGATCTCCAGGTTTCCTTTGTGGTTGAAAATTCCACAGTTCCTGAACATGGAATTCTAAGTCTCATCCCTCTCAGCTGGTTCATCTAAGTGTGAGGAATTACTTTGTTAGAAACCAAAACACAAGGGGCATCCATAAAAAAGAGAAAAAATGAATACTGTATTGGCTTTGACTTATATCACCCCACTTATTTTTCTTCATGAGAGAAAAAAAGAGGAGAAAAGATTTGCTACATAGATTTCAATAAATACAAGAATGTTAACAAAGGCATGCTTCTGTATTATTTATTTGTTTTTCTAACCCTCTCAGCACACACAGCACTGGATTTTTTTGAAATCGCTCTATAGTGAACATTAAACTATTAAAAACCAAAGCTCTTAATTCCTGGTGGGAAGTATGCATATACACTGGGTATTTAAAACATCATATTTTGTGAGTTTTTAATTAAAACACTGAAACCAAAGGTCCACCTTCCCCTGGGTCCAGGTGAACAATGAGCTAAACAGGAGGTCCTAGAGAAGTGGGTGGGCTGTAATCTGAGCCAGTTGCATGGATCAGTGACAAATTTCTCCCCCATCTTCGCAGTTCAAAAGAGAAGAGAGCTGGGAGTGTCCTCCCTTGAACAGAAAAACAAACATCAAGGACAACCAGAGAGGGAGTGTGGGCTCTGAAGCATGGGATGGGGGTGTTAGGCAGACAACTCCAAGGAAGACAGCATCGCTGAGACACTGAGCCAGAGGAGGGGAAGGCCCTTCTCTTCTGGAGCACAGAGCTGTTAGTCAGAGCGGGACTGTGGCCATGGAGTGCCTGAAGGGGAATTTTTAGTACCTGGTCTTAAATCTAAAATGTCCTAGAAAGAAGAGGGTCCAAGGCCCATGGTGACTCCTTGTTAGCCAGAAGAGCCCACTGGGTCTCAAGCCCAAATCCACCCGCCCTTGGGCTGAGATGTGGACTCACTTTGCTGAGCAGTCAATCCTCCCTTTGTGCAGTCTCATAAGGTATCCCATAGTTGTATTTATTTTTCATTTATTTAGTAGAACTATTCCTTCAAATCTCTGAGGACTTACACATTTGGCAGAGAAAGAGTACTTTAAGGACAACTCTCTGGTGGACTCGAGGTAGTTGGGGAAGGGAAAGAAATGGATGCAGCCCAAGAGAAAAGCCTGGTAGGTCCAGGGAGAGTGGGCTCTTCAGGCCAGTCCTGGCCCAGCCCATCTTCTTCACTATATGATAAATCCTTGCTTGAACTTTATGTGCTCAACGGGATCAGAACTATCAATGTCTGAGAGCTGCCTCCAGTTTCAAACTACTCCCTGTTGGATGGATGGCTCCCAACAGCAGGGCTCCTTCTCTTCCTCTCTAGGCTTGAGCCAAACTGGTGCCTCCCGTGTCCATGGAGTTCTGCCCCTTGACCTCTGCTGGAAACCCCACCTGGCTACACTGGCTGTACATTAAACATTTTGTATCCAGCACAGTATCACACTGTACTAAAACAACTCTGGGAACTTTGCTGTGATTTTTTTTTTCTTAATTGTCAATGGACCTTTATTTTATTTATTTACATGTGGTGCTGAGAATCGAACCCGGCTCACACATGCTAGGCAAGCGCTCTACCTCTGAGCCACAACCCCAACCCTGCTGTGACTTATTGACGACACCAGCAATGAGCCTTTCCAAGTATCTGGCAGATGAATTTGTTTCAGAGCACATGACTTGTTTTGTGAGAGGATTCAGTACCAAGGCAGGCTAGAAACCAAAACTGACACAGGGCGTTCCCACAATTCACCTCACAGTTCATGTCCTGGCAGCTAACCCACAGTGTCTGTTGGCATCAGACAATTCCACTCTCAGGGAGCAGGGGCCTGAGGATTCTCAATGTTTAACTCACTGATAATTAAGAAAATTAACAAAGCATGGGACAAAACGAGGGTCTAAAGAAGGAATTCCATTTAGGTTTCTGGGGATTTAATTAAATAAAACTCCCAAGAGACAAATTAAAACAATAATACAAAGGCTGAGCAGATATGGGCAAAGCAAAGTACCTTTCTTATGGATTTTCTGAGCCTCAGATCACCTAACAAGCTTTCTACAAAGTTGCCCTCTAAGACTGCGGGTATTTCTCTCCCTAAGCACTCCTCTTAACTGGCTCCTGCAGGCCCCAAGTGTCCACCTTTAACTGTCTTTATCTGTTCACTCAGCAGTGCCGCCCCTCACCCTGTGTGGCCTACTACCATTCAGGGGGCTCTCCCATAAGCCATAGCACAGCTCCCCAGGGGCGAGGCCCACCTTCCGGCTCTCGGCTCTTGGCACTCAGCCCTCTTAAGGATTCTCAGAACAGCAGCCAGTTACCTTTCTAAAGCTTTCATCTGGGCCTCAGGCTTCTGCTTACATTCTTTCAGTGACTCCTCACTGTCACCACAATAAAATCCAAACTCCTCGCCAGGACCTCAGGCCTCTCATGACCAACCATGCAGACTTTGCTGGACTCTGCCCTTCTCCAATGCTCAGCAACGTGGAGGGTTTCTGAATCCCTCGTGCACTGGGACTGGGGTGCTCCGACAGCACACCACCCTCAACTAGTGCATGCTCCATGCTGCTGAAACACCAAAAGACATGTCTGCACCTCCCGCCAGACAGAGGATACGGCCAGCTGTTCACCTTTGCTGCTCCCACACCCAACAAAACACCAAGCATAAGATAAATGCTGTCTGAGTGAATGGGCGTTCAGCTAAAAAGGGACTGAACTATGACAATCACGAAGGGTTCCAAATGACATGGTATTATGGTCTGGATATAGTCTGAGTGTATCCCTCAAAGGTTCCATGTGGAAGCATGGTACTCAGTGTGGCAGTGTTGGGAGGTGGAGCCGTGAAAAGATGTCTGTCCTGTCACCAGGAAGGGGATTCCTGAGGACGTCATAAAAGGGAGGTGGAACTCAACTCAGGACATGAGGATCCCTGAGCTGTTTCAGGCAGTAATTTAAGGACCGGTCAAAGTGAGGCACAGATTGATTTTAACAGGAATCGAGGAGCACACCCTACCGGGTGGAATGAGGTGCTGGAGAGGCATGCACTAGTGGCGCCTTGGCAAGACGTGATTACATATGTAAAAAGCTTCAGTGGAGACGTGATCCAGAAGGAATTTTTAGTTCTTTGCGTTGGTCACTGAACAAGTTAATCATTCTTTTAAGGATTATTTTCTTTTTTTTCTTTGTTTTTGATGACAAATCTCTATTAATTTCCCTGTCAGGGGTTTTCATCATTCTGCTTTGTAAATTTAAACAGTACTACACTTGTGACCATTGAGGGTTTCATCAGGAGGGTGACATGTGGATGGAGTAATCAGATCCTAAAAATTACAAAAAAATATATCTGCTAAGTAAAAGCATTCTCTGCCCTGTTTTTCTTTAGGCCCAGGCCAAGAGCAAGGTTATTTACCGACCTGTGGTTAAATATCTGGTAATTGATGTAATAGCATTATATGTGATCGAAGTACGTGGAAGTCGAGTTTTTAAGTCATGTGAAAGTGAACTTTAAGCCTGGACTATTGAGTCATGGCCACTCTGTTTTGTCCCTTTCTACCTGTCCTATGTCTTCTATCCTTACTTGCCTCTACTCCTCCCTGGATACAAGTATGATCTATGCTTTTCCAATTCTACCAATTAAAAAACGTTTACCATTCCCTCTATTTAAGATGGGAGCTAAATGTCATTTTTTTGAAAAGAAAGAAGAAAAAAGGGGGAAAAAATAAAGAATATAACCTGACATGAAGAATACAAGAATATAGGGATGAACCACTGGATTCATCTAATGACCTTCATTGTACATGAGGAATAAAATCCTAGATTTACTTCATTTGTACATATAACATTTTATGTATGTGGTTCTATTGTGTCTAATTATTTATATAGTTAATCTCCACTTCCTGCTTGATCTTGAGGTTGCCTAAGTACTTCATGGAACAAAAATCATGTCACATGGTGTCTACTACATTTAAAAAAAGGAAAAAAAGCTACTTTTCCTTAGCATAGTGAGGAAAAAGAGAAAATGATTAAATGCTTTATAAACATAAAAAAACAACGGCCTTTTCCCCAGTTGTTTTGGGAGTCACCAGTTATCCCATTCCTCAGGGCAATGCTGTGGCACTTGGTGTGAATCCCCAGCCTCCCCACTAGACATGGTCAGTCACCTCACCTAGAGCTGTATGCCATGGAGCATGGGGACACAGCTGCCCATACACCCTCCCTAATTAAGAGCATGAGGCTCCAGAGGGACACCCTTAGGTCAGTGAACAAGACGAAGTCCCCGCCTGGAGTGCCAGGTTTGCTGAACCTCACTAGACGGCAGGACTCGCCACCAGAGTCCCTGCTGTCCCACATGGCTACCACCTTCATTTAGAAAGGCAGGCCCAAGTACAAAGTGAATGATGGTTCCTCAATGCATTTTTGCGGTTGCTAACCTGGACTCTGATACAGAAATTGTTTTCCAGAAGCAATTTTCACCCTCATCTAACACTTTCCTCTTCAATAGGAAAATAATGCCGAATTGGCGCAATTCCAATTTTGCTGAGCTAAGCAAGATGGCTTTAGTTAAACAAATCAAACAGTCATGGTAACAGTAATTAGGAATGTTCTTAAATCACTCTTCTCCTGGTGTCCATCCAACTTCATTCCCATTTCCAACCTCCCCACAGGCCTTGGTACTCTACTGCTGAGCCACACACCTTGCCTGGTTTCCTGGTTCTTGTCCTATCTTTCTCTTTGCTCCCCATCCTTCTCCTTAAGTGAGGGAACACCCCAAGCTTTAGTCCCCATGGGCTCCTTTCTCACATTTCCTTGGCTGGCCCACATCTTCCCCTTTAGCCCTAACCTCTCTCTCAGACTGCACTTCTGCCTTTCCAACCTCTTAAAGGGATGTACCACTGAGTTCTCAAGTTAATATTCCTAGGAGAGATTCCCATGGGATTTGATTTATGTCAGGACATGGACTTGATTTTAAGTCTCCTGCTTATTTTTAATAGTAGCACATGCTCTCCTACATTTTGAGCAATTTGAAAACAGGGACTCTGATATTCATGGTCTCAGCAACATATAAAACTGCACAAGTATAACTATTAATATAAATTACACAAAGACTCTTCAACTCAGTTGATCAGTGTTATCTGTAAAGTGAACTTTACTTCTGAAGGCATATTTGACAATAAAAAAAATCAGTCATGTTTCTATAAGGCATTGTTTTCTGTAAGGCATAATTTTCTGTAAAGTATTATCAAATTAAAACTCTTATCTCCTGAAAGTCTGGCCAACATAAATTTAGTAATATTATTTATCTGGATTTTTTAGGTATGTCCAATTCTAGACATAAACTATAATCTCAGAAACTACAATGTTCACAGAAAACTACACTGTTGGCCACTAAATTCCAAATGACAGAAATTTCGAGGAATTTATAAAAAGAGCACTTTTCAGTAGAAAACCAAGACCAAAATATTGAGATTTCTTTTCTTTCTTTCTTTCTTTTTTTTTGGCAGCATATATAAAAAAGCAAGGCAAAACACCATAAAAAATATTTTCTTTTAAAAGGACAGATGGGAAATGAGATCAGGGACTTCCAGGCCTTTGTAAGTAGCGGGGCTTGGCTTCCTCTCCAGGTCAGCGGATTGTAGATCATTATCAGTCTCATGTAAGTAGAAGAGGAAAAGAACCAGAGGAAAAATAAAAATCAGGATGTTATTGAAAGGCAAATGGAGTAACCACATTTTTCTGTACAATGCTGAGAACCCTCTAGGATTCTCTTGTATCTAAGCATTTCCAAAAGGGAAAACTTCTAGGACTGTCAGTTTTGAATAGTCTTTTCTCTGTATTTCCATCTTTCATTTTAAATTCTTTCACTAAGATGGATACTCGTAATACACCATGAATGTCAGTAGGAAATGCACCTGACCAACCTCTCCCAGCTCTGATATTCCACAGTTCTGAAGATGAAGGGTTTCAACCCCAATCCAGAGGCCCTATACCTACATGCTCTTTTTTTAAAACTTCATGGTAAAACATGTCACGCATAAAATTCACCATTTCTAAGTGCCTTTAAGCTTCTTCTTGTACAATCTTCACCACCATCAGTCCACAAAACTCCATCTTCCCAAAGACAATCTAGGAACTCATTAATGCCTCATGCCCCCATCCCTACATGCTGGTAACCACTGTTGTGTTCCTATGACAACTCATGTAAGTGGAATCTTACGGTATTTGTCCTTTTGTGGCTAGCTTATTTCTCTTAGTATAATGTCCTCAAGGTTTATCTATACTGTAACATGACAGGATTTCCTTTCCTTTTAAGGCCAAATAATATTCCACTGCATGTAAACACCACATTTTGTTTATCCATTCACCCAAGGATGGATACTTGAGTTGCTTCCACCTTTCAGTTATGGTGACTATGCCACTGTGACATGGTATAAAGTAACTGTGTCCTTACTTTCAAGTCTTTCAGGGGTCCACTCAGAAGTGAAATACAACTTGTCTTTTTCTCCTTCCATACAAACACTATTATGGTTTGGATCCTTAATGTCCCCGGAAAAGCTTATGTGTTAGGCAATGCAATCACGTCCAAGGGTAAGATGGTTAGATTATGAGAGCTGTAGCCACATCAGTGGAATCCATGGGACGGATTAATCATCTGAATCGACGACTGGGTGGTAACTGTAGGCTGGAGGGGCACGGATGGAGGAAGGAGGTCACTGGGGGCGAGCCCTTGGACTACACGTTGTTCCTGGCTCTTCTCCCTCTCCCTGCTTCCTGGCTGCCCCGAGCTGAGCAGCGTTCCTCTGCCACACACTCTGTCACACCTCTCCTCAGGCCTAGAGCAATGGGGGTCAGCTGACCTTGCCTAAAACAGCACCAAATAAACTTTTCCTCCTCTAAGTCAGGCACAGCAACAAAAAGCTAACACAAACACTACTCCTTGTTTGTTTACGCCAAAGTTTAATTTTATGAAATATGAATGGTAGCCATAGATTGCCTCCCAACATCTTTTTTTTTTACTATTTGCCACCTTTTTCATACTTTGTCACTTTACAAAACTGCACAAATGTTGGTAAGTTATGAAGCAAGTCAGGACACAGGAGCCTAAAAGCCAGATATATGGTCAGTGGATTGACAGCAACAGTGAAGAATGTCATCACCAAAGCATCATCTGCAAAGGACTTCCACTTGGGGGAGAATGTGGCTAGACATCGATGCAAAGTTTTATCTTCTCTTAAACGACAAATCAATTTAGATTTCTTGATCTAAAACATTTAGATCTAAATTTATCACCTCTTATTGCCTGTTAAAAAATTGTCCCATAGTTTTGCTCATAAAAAAATTCTCAGACTTATTCCAAGTAAACTTTGGTAAGTCCACGAAACAATGAAAAAGGTTCGTTAGCCACCACAAAGTATACTCCTTTAACACCAACATGAAAACTGAAAAAAAGGAACACAAAGCAGAAGACTCTGCTCCTGCAGATAAGGGAATGTTGCTCAAACCAGACACCAAAATAAAACTAAAGGAGAAGAACAAAGACTGGAGATTACTACATCAGCAGAAAATGTAAAAATAAAGAGACAAGAGAAGCCGTGCGTGAAAACCTCCCAGGAGATGGATCTACGGAAACCAGATGATGGAGATGAGAAACCTGGGTCTAGGGGCAAAGTCAGGGAAAAGAGAATGTGCTTGAGACTTGGAAGACAGAATCAGGTTTCCCAGTCTCACACAGCAGAGGAGGAAGTGAGGGAGAAATGCTTGGAAAGCCCCATGAGGAATCAGCAAGAGAAAGGAGCAACCACAAATCCAGATTTCCAGGTGTCAGCTCCAGAAAGCCGGACATGCAGCCCAGACTGGAGAGAGAATCTGAGCAGAGAGTCACTGGAGGTACCAAGAGATGTGCAGAAAACCTAAAGAAGGAAAAGGACACAGTATGCCAAGAAAATAAGAAGCAAAAGTTGTTGGGACAGTGAAGATATTTAGCAAAGAAATTTAAGAGGGAAAAATATATTAAAGTTAGTTTAGTGATAAATTTTTAGTGTAATTTTTATAACAATATAAAAGTGAATTCTGTAAATAATGATATGGGTGAGTTTAAGGGAAGAAAGCTTAGAATTTTCGGGCTCTGGTTTGTCTTTAGAACCCTGCACGGGGTCCACCAGGGGCACTGCTGGCCAGTATCTGAGTTGTAATAATTTATGTCTGGGGCATGTGGGAAAGCATGTTTCCTCTGTGTTGTAGAATAAAGCCCTGCTTCCTGATGTCAAAAACAAGAAAAAGATTGTGCTTCACCTGCATTTTTTAATTGAAGAAATTATCTACCATCCACTAAACCAAATAATTAATCCAACAAGCATTTTTACAAACCTAGTCAGTGGGACTTCCATATGTGCCAAATGATATTCATATTTATTTCGTTAACCTCCCCCCTCAAAAAATTCCACCTCTTCATAATAATTTTACTAATTTGAAATGTAGCAACATAGATCAACCTTAGCATACAGTGTACCAGGGATTACATGGAGATTGAGGTCGAGGAGGAGGAGGGAGAGAAGATGGGGGAAGGACAGACACATAAATCTGGGGCATTAGCAGCCACTAGTGAAAAGGCAGGACAATGTGCTCAAGCACTGTGCACACAATATGGACAACAAGGGGAGGAACTAAGAGAACAGGGGAAGGTCAGCTGACTTGAATAGCTTCAGAGGACATGGGATTTCAAGTCGCCTCCAAAGATGAGAAGGTACTGCCAGCAAGGAGACCCATGATGCCCAGGCTGAGACAGCACAGACCCCTGCACACCAGGGTTGTCCCCGGCCATGGCAGATGACGCTTCACTTCATAACTGACAGATGGGAACTACTCTTTTGATTACTTAAAATCCACATTTATTTCATGTCTTTCAGGTTTTCTGTTTTAACATTTTTCTTCCATCCTTAGGCAAACATATCTGACTGACAAATCTTTTCCCCACATAATTCATGTTCAGAGAATAACTAGATGTCCTTGGGATCTGACCAATAGGGCTCAATATGTGCCTCCTTGTGATATGTTCAAAAGCATCATTGCTACCCATGCTTACATTGTGGTAAATTATCATTTTGAAAATATTTGGCAGAAATTTATACCAAGTTCTATTATTTTAGTAGTTAATTGTTCATTTCAGTGTATTATTGCAAATTACTCCTCAACAAGCACTTTGCTCAATATTTGACCCATTTCCTAACCTATACATCATCTTTTTTCTGTACGAAATAAGATATTTTTCCCTGATCTAATCTGTTCCCTCAGATTCTAACAATACACTGACAATGCTATGCTCCTATTTTGATTTAAAAAACAGAGACACACAGAAGGAATCTGTGGAATTCTGTGGCACTGCTAAGACACTTTACTCATCCAGATTATGAGACAGTTATTAACATTACTAAGAAAATTAGCAAGAAAATACAGTGTAAATAGTTTTACCTGATGACGAAGTAAGAAAACAAATATTAGTGCCCAAACTTAACTGGGGTCAAAAATAATTACTACAATGGGAGTCAAAGTTGAAATTCAAGCTCCTCAACCTTTGGAAAAACTTTCCCCTAACAGAAAATAACACCCATTCATTCATCCTTGGCCAACTAAATGCTCTGAGTTCTCTGCCATTCCTAGGATACCTGCTTGGTATCACAGGAGAAGTAGTTACATGGGAGAGGGACAGTTTTTTTCAGTTTCACTCATCTGATTCTGTGACTGCTTAACTATTCAGGTTCCTCGTCCCTGGGAGAAAGGATGAAACTAAATCAACTCCATGTGGGAGTTTTTTGGTTTCTGTTTTGGTTTCCTAAGTAATTTTTATCTCAGGCCTGCAAATACAACTTTGCATTCTTGGTAGCAAAATTCAAAAAGTTTTGCTAATTAATGAATACCAAGAACACATACTCTCATGCTCAGAGAACTTGAGATAACCTTTTGCTTCCTTGGAGAACACTACAGGAAAAATTTGTCAACAGGGAATATAACTTGTAATCATTGGATTTTGCTTTGCATTTGTTGCCAAATCACAGGCAAACAGCATCGTTCTGGAGTGCCCTTTTATCTGCCCTTTAGCTGTGTAGTCCTATTCATGAAATGAAAATTTCAAAGCATGGTATTTTTTGGCATGTTCTGAACCCATTTACCAGTGGAACACATTTTGGCAGCAACATTGCACAAATGGTTGATTTCATTCCCATGGTATTCGTTTTTCTTTTTTTAAGGAAAGAACTAAATAATAGTCATTTTTCAGCCCATGTATCTTTAGCAAGTTAGAAAGAGAAAACATTTGTTAAAATTCTCACCTTTGTTTTAAACTTAGTGGGGGGAGGGGCCTTCAGGATTGTCATTTAACAACTGTCATTAACATGGAAAGTTCTAGAGACAATTCACTATTAATATGTTGGTTATTAGAGAGCAGGTTATGAGGGTACGTTATGTTCTGGGGAATGGCACTGCAAAGAAGGGGGGAGGTTTTTAATGTCAATTATTTCCATAGTTTCCTGTTTTACTTATTCATTTTTTATATATATGAAGCATTTTTAAAACTAAATAAAAAAAGAATCAACAAAGTTTGAAAGATAAGGCAGTTTAGTTCATAAAGACAAGGTTCACACGGAAACAGCACCAGGTAAAGAAGCATCTAGGTAAGAGTATGAGGTACGGAAGAAGGAGGTGCCAGAATCAGGTCCCAGAAGAGAAGGGCCAGAGACTAGAACCTCTGAACAGACTGAGGCCCTGGGCTGCTGGGCACTAGCACCAGGGGTTTCCTGGAGGAAGGCTTGTCATCTTGCCCTCAAGCAGCCTTGGAGTTTTCAGCAACTCACACTGCAGAGGCCACAGGCTAAAAGACTTCAAGCATGAACCCAGATGGCAACTCAAGCTGCCCGAGTCCTCCACATGTCCTCCCGGGATCAGCACCCACATTACGCAGAGTACAGACTTCATGACATCCCTGCTAACCCCAAACCCCTCTGGGAGCTCTTCAGGGCTACTCATAGCAAGTTCCCCAAGTGTCGTCCTAAGAGGAAAAGTGACCTAAGTCTCTAGTGCTTCCCAAGAAAGCCCATTCTTCAGACACCAATGCACTTAGTAAAAAATCTGAATCTAAAACACTCTCATAAGACATAAGAGAGACTTGTGCCCTCTAAATCAACCCAAATCAAACACTTCTATCCAAGATCACATAGGGATACACTCCTTTTTGCATATTATGAATATATGTGCAAAAATATAATCACTCAAAATATGACCATATGAAGGAAGTATATAATAACATTACAACATTTTCTCTCTTAAATAACATCTTCTTTTCACCTTTTAATATCATTAATTAACTAACCAAATAGATGGAAGAGTTTGTAAAGATCAAGTACATGATTTTGTTAACAGAAACCCAAGTCTTACCTGAAAGTCATCGTAAGGGAAGAGTAGCATCTCCCTCAAACAGTCATTCAGGATCTGAGTCTTCTTCTGGACAATGACATTTTCATAGTCGAGTGGCTCAATTAGCTTTGGCTTGGCCTGCAAGATAAAAAGTAAATCAATTAAACATTGTTATAGATAAACTCACTTTCTTAAGATTAAAAAACTTTATACATTCTATACTGTATGTTTTCCAACTTTTCTTCAATTCATGTATTAGTTTTGCTATTGGAAGAAACAGAAATGGAAGAAAAGTTGTTTTCAAAGAGAAAAAAGACCCTTTACGTGGTACCCTGTCTTCAAGCACAAAGAAGGTCTGCATTCTAGTGGAATTTCCAGTTATTTCTTGGGTCACCCCTGGCTAGACTGGTCCCCTTCCAAGTCTTCAGGCCTGTCAGAACTGCCCTGGTTAGGGAAACCAGCTGTGGCCTGCCAATGGAGGCTCATTCCTCCTGGCACACAACTAAATGTGCCTATTTCATGCAAAGCTCCAACCCTGAGTCTCCAAATATCCCTAGTAACGTATCTATATACTTACATATATAATGCCTGAACACAGAAAAATATGAGCTTGATCAAAACCAGGCAAGTGCCCACCAGGGCTTGTGGGTAAACCTTAAGGGGCATAGATATCCATCTCCAGCATGCACCGAACAGAAAACAAACTGGGAAAAAGAGATAATGTGCCTTTTCTAGATATTTCCAAAATTTATCTTCTCAGTAAGAAAAATCTTTTTAATCTACAGCATCACTGTCACCATATTTATGGTTACTTTCCATGTGCAAGGCACTGACTGAGCTAGTTTAGTGATGGAAATACAAACTCAATTAACTATAGTACCACATGTCAAATGCTAAAACAGGCACAAGCATATCTATATCTATACATACAGACACACATATACACACACGGTTAGAAGTAACTAAATCTATTTAATCAACAGTAACTGCAAGATTATTTTTTGAAACAATAAAAAATCATCAGTTATATATAATCTCAATAAATGTTATCTATATTAAAGTCACAATTCATATAGGAAATATATTAAAGACATCTGGGCCAGGCACGGTGGTGCATGCCTGTAATCCCGGCAGCTCGAGAAGCTAAGGCAGGAGGATTAGAAGTTCAAAGTCAGCCTCGGCAACTTATGGAGGCCCTAAGCAATTCAACAAGACCCTGTGTCTTAAATAAAATATAAAAAAGGGCTAGGAATGTGGCTCAGTGGTTAAGTCCCCTGGTACCAAAAACAAAACAAAACAAAACAGACATCTGGTATGTGGCATCTACTTTGAGAATTGTGACTGAGGCTGCTATGTGTTCCCCAAACCTGTGTCCTTTCCTTTCCAATATATTTCCTAATCTCCCTGTGGTTAGCTGTGGTCACAAGACTATTTTCTGGCCAGTGGCATACAAGTAGAAGGAATATGACCACTGCCACCCTGGCCCATAAAAGCTTCCCAGGTGACGCCCTCCCATCCCCACTTTCCATGACCAGCCACAAGCACAGGATCCAACAGATGCCTTGAAGCCCAAGGGGAGGTGAAGCCCTAAGGTGGAAGGCCTCTGGATCCTGAACCACCCTGTAGAAGGCTGCCGGTTTAAAGAGGCACTGAAATATCCAGTAAGCAAGAATGAAACCATCTGCTCTGTTCAGTCCCTGAAATTCTGGAGTAGGGGTCAACAGTCAGCTTGCTCTGCCTAAGATACAGATAAATACTCATATTTAACTTCAATTACTTGATTTAAGCAGACTCTAATGAGATGTTTTGACATTCTTAAAAAAAAAAAAAAAAAAAAAAAAAAAAAAAACAAAAACAAAAAAATGCCATGCCCAAATAATTGCACAAGTATAAATAGGCAAAATATGTACAGTGGACAGAAACTAAAAACTGTGCAAAGTAAAGCTATCTATAGTGAAAGTCTAGGTAATTTATAATGTATAATAATGTAAATGTAGGTAATTCCTACAAAATGTAACACCCAAATGTTTTTACTTTCAAAAAAACTTATACAAAGTAATTATTTTAAAAATAAAAAATCTCAGGGAAAAAAGTATTCTCCAAAATATCTGAATTCAATTTCAGAATAAAATTCATCCTTGTATTTGTTTGTTATACTGAATATAATAACCAGTTAGTAAACGCTAACTGGCAAAATGAATGAATGCCATAATTAACAACATTTTCCTAAGGAACCATTTCCATGTTCCTAATAAAACTCAAATAAGCACATGACACAAAAGCAGCAGGGGTAATAAATAAAGAAATAAACAAGGAAGTGTTTCAATAAAACTTTACTTATAAAAAAATAGGCAACCGTCAGATTTGGCCCAATGGTATAAGTTGCTGGCCCAAGTTTTGGAGTTATCTTTATTGGCCAGTAGTTAATAACCTGTCACCAATTTAATAACTCTCTATATTGTTTCCATGTTCGGCTACTGATGTGTTTTCTATCTATAGACAAATAAAGACAACATGCTTACAACTCTTAAAAGTATTTAATGATTACTTCTCACAACTTGACTAAACTTGGGTTGCTTATGAGATTTAATGATTTAAAAATATTCTTAATTATACAAATTATTGTTTTCCCCTGAATGTATCTTAGAGGTATTCAATGGCAGGATGCAAGCTGAGGATATTAGTAATAGCTTGCTTTTGTGAGCCAGAGTGTCACTGCCAAGGGCTTTTCAGTCAGATCACAATCCATTCAACAAGTGACGCTGATCCCAAAGTGAGCTAATTTCCCAAAGCATCCTACCAATTTTCCAAGGGGGCTGGATTAGGATACAGCTCTCCATAAAACAGAACTCTCTTTCCCATACTGGACTGCCTTTTAACACTCTGTGCTCACCAGTGAACGACCATAATAAATGTGAAAGGAGAGTTCACAAGCCTCCATTTCTGTGAAAGACAGAGGATGCTCATCAAGGAGGAACAACCAGGGGCCGATACCAACAATCAGGGAAATCTCATGGAGGATCACCCTGTATCAAGGAATGTAAAAACTCAAACTTGTACAAACCCTAAGGTGACTTTATGAATCAACTCCTAGTGACCTGACTTGGGAGAGATCTTCAGTAGCTGCAGGGAGTGAGGTCCACAGCAGAATGACTGACTCCAGGGGAAAGGGCCTCCTGACAGTGACATACCGTCTTCTAAGTTATGAAAGCAAAAGCTCTTGCTTCTACTACAAAACTGGCACAGTACCTCCCTTCTATAGGAGACCTTGGGTGGGGTGGGAGAGGAAGAAACTATCAGAGGAGAAAGGCTGGGAAAGGAGAGTGGGGAGGGAAGGAAAGGAAACAAGACCAGACATAGCCCAGACACAGCCAGAAGGAGGTGGAGGGATATGCCCCTTGGAGTGTGGAGGCAGAGATGAGGGAAGAAAAGGAGGAAGAGAAAGAGGGAGAGAAAGAAGAAACACAAAGAAATGGCAGAAGACAGAGACTTGGGGGAATAGGAGGTAGATCCTTAAGCTGCTCTATTCAACCATGGGATAGGAGGATAGTGGCCTATTTTCTATTCTTTCAATGGATGATTCACTGCCACAGCTGTTCACTGTTCTTCAGTGCCACTAAGCTTTCCCAGGTGCTCACAGGAGGGGGAGGGGACAGCCCACTGGGTGGAGAACTGACTGCTCTGCATTAAGATTGAGGACAGGAACATCTCACTGGCAGCAAAAGGACAAAAGACTAATTATCAGACTAACCATCCCAACTCCTGGTCTAGAAGAAGGCTTAATACAGATCTGGCACATGGCCCTGGCTTTAAAGCCAACATGCTCATCTTCAGTTCTCCCCCTGGTAGTACAGGTCCAAGGGTGAAGTTCTTAGTTTTTTATCTTCAAAAGAAACCCAGAAATACCCAAACACATGGCAGTCAAGGGTGGACCTGCCCTCCTCCATACCACCATGCTTTAAAACCCTGAGAATTTACCAGTTTGATTTTTAATACTCCGGGGTGCTGTGTTTCCCTTAGCACTTTGGGGGTGGCCAACACCGAATCTAACATGCAGAACTTATACTGGGTTAACTGCTGCTTATATAGTGTATGAAGAATATAACTCAAGCTGTACACAAGTCCTTCAGCTTAAAAGATAGAAAGTTCTTGATTATGAACATTTCTCTGGCCACTTGTGAAACCAAAAAGGGAGAGGTACCATGGTAATTATGATCCACAAAATGTCTATAACAGAGGTTCTGAAAGTAGGTTCCAGCTGATTCAGCATTGCCTAGAAACTTGTTACAAACATAAATTCTGCGGTCTCACACCAGAGCTAAAGTAGAAAATCCAAGAGAGGGTACCAGCTCTCCAGGGATGTTTGAACAAACTCTCCAGGGATGCTAGAGAACTCAGGTTAATAATGAACCAGGAATGAACCAGGATTTCCAGTGCTAAGCTTCATAACCTCCTTGGAGAGCCTGGGTTTGAGCCCCCCTTCCCACAAAATGTTGATACACATTAATCCAAAATTATACACAGTTTTGTGGGCAGGGCTGTACTGCTCTGGAGAATGGCTATATGAAACTGAGTTTAAGAAGCCCTGGACTAGTGATAAAGGCAGGCTTGTAAACATTCAACTCAAGGCGGGAAGAGGTGCCAGGGAAGTAAAATGCAGAGTTAAGGGAGTTGGCGAGCCAACTGCCATTCATGAGTCCTGAAGTTTCGTCACTTCACTAAGGAAGTGATGCTTCCCAAGTGTGAATGAAGAATGAGAATCATCAGGGGGGCAAAGGTTTGAACTCCCTAACCTGACAAAGGAGCCCTCCTTAGTCGGGCACATGTCTCTACACCCTGGGCCCAGGAAGCAGGCAATGCTGCATCCACTGTTTCTGACATAAGCCTCCTCCTAGCATCCCTCTCCTGGAATCACGTGCCCCTCCCACCTCCACACCTATTACCACCCTCCTGCCCCTACAGCCAGTGGGCTACGAACATTGCAGCAGCAGAGTTCTTCCTCTAAAAATAAATCTTACACAGAGTAAATATGGCAAAAAAGTTAAAGCAGAGTTGCTCCAGCCCCTTTTTCAACCACCTCCCTCAACCCAAGGAGAGCTTTTCCCTTCCCCTACTGCCACTTGGACAGCAGCAGTTCTGCGATGCATCTCCCTGGACCATGGGGTTCAGCCACCTGTGAACAACTCATCACCTCCACTATCAGTGCCTTGGGGCAGGACTGGATCTTCTTACTTCTGTGCCACTTCAGCATGCAGGCCAGAGCCCGGGGACGTGGTTACTGTGAGATAATAAGGATTAATGCTCCTTACATGCATGGCCCTCTTTCTATAGGTTCTAGTGTAGTTTAATTGTTGGTGGGCTTCTTGGCTCAGGAAACTTGTGGGTACATGTACTCTGTCCACCCAAGGTCATAACACAGAAGTGCAAGAGGAGAGACCATATGGAGATACATACACGTCCTAAGTTGCCTGGCCACAGAACAACTTGGTGGTGTATATATATAAGATTAGTTAACTGAAAATGCCCCCAAATCATATGGCTCACATAAGGAAGAAACTTTAATAAAGGTTTTTCCAATCCTAAAAATTCCTATGACATTACCAAATGTGAAGCTGGGAGAAACTTTTCTAAATTCTCAAGGATGCCATATAAATCTTGACTAATTACACCAAGGAAAACACTGAATCATCTGTCCTTGTAATAAAGAATGACAACACAAAGTCATAATCACATGAAGAGGCAATCGAAGAAAATGAAGCCAAAAAAGTATTATAGAGGTATGTCCAGAGGTTCATTGATAAAATGTATTGTTTTCCTGGATTGCTGGGTTGAGTTAGCTTTTTAAAATTTGTAGTTTGTAGGGATTTCTTCTCAAATTCTAAATAAATATTCACTTTCATGCCTTATTTCAATTTTCGAGTTTTGAATTATTTTTCTTAAAGATCGTCTCTGGAATTTTTTTCGACTGTGGTTTCTCACAAAACCTGGATCTGCCCTGGTCGGGCAGATACCTGATAAGGCAGATAGCACACAATGCTGATCAAATCAAAGGCAAGATGGCCCAGTGAGTTGGGGAGCCAAGCTTTGCAGTCCCAGGGGCTGTTACTGGTCAGCTGAGTTAATGCACACCAAAGGCAGAGCCTGGCAAACCACAGGAATATAGTAAGTGTACCTTATTATTATTATTAAATATGCTACTTGCATGACAAGGTTTTTTCCCCTTTACATTTGTAGGTTAATGCTTCACATATATTCAATTATGCCAATCAGTTTACAAAAACTTTCCCCCACTATCCAGGAACATACGAAATAAAAACAGACAACAATAGCAGAGAGATGCACAAAGAAAGAAAAACAAAAGACCTAACATAGAGAAAACTGTATAATTGAGATGACACTGAAATTCAGGGGCTAATCCCAAAGAAAACATAAACAGAAGCTTACATTAAAAGCTGAATTGAGTACTGATGCAGTGTGTGTCAGGAGGGACTGAGAACAGCCGGGGGCGGGAGACCTAGAGTACTGAGCAGCACTTTAGGCCCATCCCATACGGCAGCACACTCCTGCAACTGAAGTCCAGATGGAAAAGCAATCTGAAGGAGAGAGTCTCAGCACCAGGAAAATGAGATTCCACGAAATAATTCAATCTTGGCCAAACCTGTCTGAAGCTTTGGGAATCATGGTAAATAAAAGCTAAGCTCAAGTGAACAGAGAATAACGTCCCTCAGGCAGGAGAGTTGCTCATGAACTTTCCAGTCTTCCTGGTCTTTTTGTCTCTGGTTATTGAATGTTAACATAAACTGAAATCCTGAATGCTACTTCTTGAAATAGCACACTGAGGAAATGGCAATTCTTGAAGCACTCTATTTTAAGAAATGAGAAATTCATCGTTACTGCTTATAAAGAATTTAAGACTTCCTTGATTTCTCTGCATAACGATACAAGCTACTTGATGGACTGAGACAAAAATTCTTCCTGAAACTTATTCCATTTACAAAGCGTTTCTCAATGTTGCCAACCAGTCACCAGCACTGTTGCTGGGGAAGGGGACATAGCAGGCTGCGATAAAAAAGGGGCTTCTGAAGCCAAGTGCCAACAAGTGCAGGCCCACAAACCTTGCTGCACTCCATGCTACCCTCCAACGTGTGACTCTCTCTACAAACTCCACCAAGAATTTTTTCTTCTTTTTGTGATACTGGGGCTTGAACCTAGGAGTATTTTGTTTTGTTTTGTTTTTCATTTTTAAATTTCTGAGAGAGGGTCTCACTAAGTTGCCAAGACTAGCCATGAATGCATAATCCTCTTGCCTCAGCCTCCTGAGTCCCTAGGATTACAGGTGTGTGCCACTGCACCCAGCAAGAACTTCTGAAGTTGTCAGATTTGAAGAAAGAATCCTCATTTTCCCCTAACAGAAATGAACAGCTGCTTCCCTTCTTTGCCCATAAAATGTTATGTGCAGTTCTAGCTCCTCTCCACAGTTGTTTACTGAGCCTGTCCATGTGCACTGTGCCAGGTCTTTGGGATACCAATGAAAAGTTTGCAAGCCCTGCCCCAAAGAGCTCACAGCCAAAGGGAAGACATGTGTGGACAGCAGAGCAGAATGAGTGACAGCAGTGGGAAGCCAAGAGTGCATCTGAACAGCTAGAACACGTGACCGCCCCGCAGCTAAATTATAAACTCCATGAAGGCAGAGACTTCTCTGATCTGCTGCTTTCCCCAGCACCAAGAACTGCGTCCAGCACAGTGTGGTACTTGGTCACTACGTGTAGGACAAATGAAGGATCCAACAATGTGGGGTGCTTCCAAAGGGGACTGTGGGAGCAGAATAACTCGGCCAGGATCAGGGTGGACTGAGAAAGTCAGGGACTGAGGATTCCAGGTTGCAGAGAAATAGGAGACCGCAGAGCTTTGGCTGCTCTGAACAGGTGAGCAATGGTGGAATGCAAAAGGAATGGCTCCTGGGCCCCGGCTCCAACTTGCCAGCCCCAGGTTCTCCTTGAAAATGGAAGCAAATATTTGAAGAGGATTCATTTGAGGGGGTACAAATGATTAGCTCACTTTGAGGTGCCCACCCCTAGACTACAGCCTACAGGAAAAGATGAGGCCAGGATGGCAGGCAGGCCCCAGTAAGAAAGGCCCAAAGCCAGCAAAAAGGAAAAGAGCACAGGGGCTGAGAGATGCTCAACAATGTCCCACACCATCCGCCAGCCAGAGGAAGATGACCTCCCATCGTCTCCTAAGAATACGCTCAAAGAAAGAGTCCCCTCCTCTGCCCTTAACCCAGACTTCTAAACTAGGACATCACAGCAATTGCAATAAAATCCCATTCTATAGGGACTGCTCATTTGTATGTAGAGGGAGAATGATCTAGAAACTATTTGGAAGCATGCTTTTTAAAAAGTGCAGCAGGTTCAGTAATGTTAGCACCATAAGCTAGTGCAAACATCCAACCCTGAGATTACCTCTCATGTTACAGACGAGGCGACTCTGCAGCGTGGAAGGGAAGGGACCATCCTGTCCTGAAGCCCTCGGGACTCTCCCTTGCCCTGGCTCAGGCTCTCCCCTCAGCCTCTACTTAAACCTCGCCTGCATGTTGACTTTTGCACTTTCACTGACACCCGCACATGACAGAACACAAGAGGAAAGAGAACCTTATCTAAGCTTAGATTTGGAGGAAAGCTCCCACCTGAGGACTGAGCCACCTCAGCTAATGGTGTGGAGACTGTAGAAGATGAATAAGGAACACTAAACTCTCAGGCATCTAAATATAGTTCTCACACTGCAATGTAGCGTTATCCTCAAACAAGCTAACACCAACAATGACACACTTGTGAATTCAGTTTTATATTATAAACACCAATCAGATGTTGAATTCTCCCTTTGAACAGTATTTTAAAAAGCACTCAAATTTAAAAAGTCGTCACTGGACCAAGGTTCTATTTCATAAGGCATGTCCATATTAGTAAAACCTGTACACTCAAAATCAGTCTGTGCTGCCTGGCACAGTGGCACGTGCCTGTAATCCCAGAGACTTGGGAAAGTAAGGTAGGAGGATCCCAAGTTTGAGGCCAGCCTCAGCAACTTTAGTGAGGCCCTCAGCAACTTAGTGAGACCCTGTCTCAAAATAAAAGATAAAAATAAATCAGCTGGGGATGTGTCTCAGAGGTTAAGGGCCCCTGGATTTAATTCCCAGAAAAAAAGAAAAAAAAAAAAAAAAAGACTTTAAGTTTGGTATTTGTCATTTTTATAAGCACCCATGGCTTTCCAAAATTATTAATCTATTATAAAGACTGAAGAACTGTCAAATCAACAGCATCTGGAAAATGTATAAGAGAAACATCATGATGGAAACTGAAGTAATAAAAGAGAGTAATAATGCTAATACCAATTCACTGAAATGCATTTCTTTGCTCCCATTTAGTCGTTTTAGTCAGTTGTGCTCAAACAGGGATGCTCCTGAGAATGTTAATGAAGAGAAGAAGACAAGACAGGAATTTAGGGGACTCTACTCCACGCTCCATGCCCAAGGAGTCATGTAAGAAGAGGAACAGGAACAGCTCTCTTACTGTGCTTAAAGCATCTTCTCTCTCTTCAGACACAGAGCAGGGGTCAAAGTGTGTCAAGGAAGCGTGTAAGGAAAACGGAGGTGCTGAGGCAGAGAGCCTGAGGCAAGCCAGGGTCTCCTGCGCACTAATCTGCCTGCCATTCTTTCACAGGTGGGAAGCAATAATGAAAGCAATAAAGGAAAAGATGCACCATTGAAGCTGCATAAATAATTCTTAAAATTTACGGTACAGATTCTTTTTTCTCCTTTTTTTCTTTTTTCAGCATATGGCCTAAAATTCTCAGTTCTCCCTAGGGGCAAGGAAAGGTATTTTTGAAACTTCAACATGGTCAAGTAATTAAACTAAAAGGTTCTAAAAGCCAGATTCAGTCAGATTTCAAAACAACTTACTTTAAGCTACTTATTTTAAGATACTGGGTAAGGGGTGGGATGTTCATACACATAACTGACTCCAAAAAGAGTTTCTGCAGACTTTGGCAGAAAGGCAGCACAGAGACCACTGAAGGGCAGGAGTTGAGAGAATTTAAATCCTGGTCCCCAATATGTTTACAATTATTGGAGAAGGTTACACGGATGTTCATTATACGAGCCCAGTGGGTCTCAAAGCTCAGTTCCATACCAGCAGTATCAGCAGTATCTGAAACTTGTTAGAAATGCAAACTCACCCCAGGACTCTGGAATCAGCAGCTCTGGGTGGGGCCCAGCAACACTGCAAAACCTTCCAGAAGATTCTGATGCACACTCAGTGTAGTAACTACTCTACTTGTTCATATACTTTTGTATATGTTTGAAAATTTCATACTATAAAATAGTTTTTGAAAACTCTCACTCCACTGTTTATTGGCGATACGGCCTTGGGACAAGTTGCTTGCTTAACTACATAAATCTACATATCCTCATCTGAAAATGGAAAAAGTAGCAATTTCTGTTCTTATTATCACAGGGTTTCAATAGGGAGTACCTGGTACAGAGCAGAAACCTGCCAAATGGAAGGGATGAGATTCATATGTAGTCCAAATTCAGTCTAACGTTGGCCCCTGTGACCATACATGCCTTTACCGGATTACATACATCTTGTCTCATTAAACTCCCCCCAAAATCTGTAATGTTGACATCATCACTTTCTCAGATGAGGAAACTGAAGCTCAGGTGTAGGATGATTTAATGAAGGTCACACAGATGGTGAACATTGGGTCTTCTGGCCCCCAGTCCAGGACCTTCCCCACCATGCATGAGCAGTGAGCATGAGGTAATTTCAGATTTCTAGAACCACAAGCACCTGCCCAGCACCTCAGTTCCTCCTGCTCTACCCTGGGATGCTTCCCGCCAGAGTCAACAGAACAGCCTTTCTGCCCAGCCCTGTGCGGGTCAGACTTCAGTCTCACACTGCAGAGATAAAAGACAAAGGAGTCCCTGCTTGAATGACTCTCATTTTCTCCTTCAAGAACATTAAAAATCTTACTCCAAAATGCTAAATTTTCCCAAAGATCAAGGTTTGAATGCTTGGACAAACAATAATGACATTAGGTAATAAATAATTTATAATACAATCGAATACTTCAGGGCATGATATTTGTAAGTAAAAATTAACCTTACACTTAAATCTTTTTTTTCCCCTGCTGATTTACAAATATGCTACCTCTTCCAGTGACTCAACCCTCAAAATGACAACTCCCTATTTTGAGGCTTTTAAGCTACCAAATGCATGAATTTTATAGACCTGCACTGTTCAATGGGACAGTTACTAGCCACATGTGATTGCTGAGCACCTAAACTGTGACGAGTCTTAATTCAGATGTGCCATAGGTATAAAACAGACTCTAAATATCAATGACTTAGTGTAATTAAAAGAATGGAAAATATCTTGACATTTTTATAAGCATTTATATTTTAAATGCTGTAATGATTACCACTTTGGAAATACTGGGTTAAAGATTACATCATTAAAATGAATTAAACCTTTTTCTTTTTACTTTAACATGGTTACTAGAAAATCTAAAATTATATATATGGGTCATGTTATTTTTTCTATAAATTATTACAGACATGAAATTTTAATATACCGATAATTTTTTAAACTTCATGGCAAAACAACGAACAATCTAGTTCCTGAAATTTTTACTTGGGAACATAAGGTTTTTGGGAAAACGACCATAGCAGAGATTAAACAGTAAGTTCTGTTCTTGTCACAAAGCAGGTGAACTGTGGGGCTCCATGTCTCCACAGGCCCCCCTTCTCAGCTCTCTCCCCTAAGAGCAGCCTTCCTTGTCCTGCGTCCTGACTCCCCCACCTGGGAGGCTGCGGTGAACAGGTCACAGGATGATCACCCCGAGGACACTAAAATCAGAGTATTCAGTCGGGTCTAGCTACCAGAAGTGGGACTGACAAAAGAAAGGGGTGTCGGCTCAAGGAACGGAGAGAGGGCTTGGCCCTGGGAACCGAGGCTGGCCCTTACTGTTCTCAAGTCCTCCATGACATTTTAATGTTGCAACAGAGGTACAGGACAGCTAAGGACACATCATCCACATCATAAATGAGTCAAGTGGGTCCCTCCGATTACATTCTTTTTTACTTTATGGCAATTCGACACGTCTGGATATTGTTGGCTAAGTCTCCAAAGTTAAAGAGGGAAGAAGGGAAAGGAGAGTGATCCTCAGATCCACTCTCCTGGAGTCCTTTGTGCCCCTATTCTCTGCAAATGAATTCCCCAATGAGCTTTTGACACATTTGGGAAGCTTAGGCAGGTGAGGTCAACAGGCAAGTTCAGAGCCAACCTCTGAGAAGCAAGGAATCCGTTGCTTTCTCCTCTTCTCTGCACAGGAGAGAGAAAGGCACTAAGCAGGAGACTAACAACCACCTCCATGCTTAGAAAGAATGGAGTAAGGAAAACAGGCAATTGGGCCCTTGGAGATGAGAGGTCAGAGGGCGGTCCCCACTCCTTCCTCCATCTGAAGTCTCCATTTAGAAGTGGCAAGTGGGTCTCCTGAAAGTGAGCACTGGGCTCTTGGCTGTCTTTCCCTTGGGAGAAAAGTCAACAGCAGGGAATCCCCAGCTCCTCCCCAGGAAGCTGGCAGGGCCCTCAGAGACCCACTAGTAAGTGGCATGTACATCTGTCAGGAAAGAGCACTGAAAACTTCCAAAGCCTCAAAACGTCACTGAGAGAAACTGTGCCCTGGCTATGTCACTTTACAAGGTATTTCAAACTTCTGGTAAGTCGAGGAAAAACTAACATTTCCAAGCCTTCTTGATTATTCTCCATAATTCATATGCCATCTGTAGGCTCCTCATTCTAGTGTTCCCTAACTCCAAATTCTGTTGCCCTTTTACTCATTTCCAAGTGGCCACCCCTCTCACCAGTCTTAATGGGACATCCCATTTTGTGGCTGCAGTGGCCCCAAACCCCACATGATTTTGAATACATAAGTTTAAAACCTGAAACTAAAACTCCAGGGGGGGTCCTAAACCTGACTGCATCACAGGTGGTCCTGGGATCAGACGCTAATACCTAGAACCTACTGCAAGCTTCTCATTTACACACGAGAAAACTGAAGCCCAGGAGCCGGGGGGGGGGGGGGGGGGGGGGGGGGGGGGGATGGGAACGGTGATCTGCAGAGACTGAGAGGCAGACAGGGATAAAAAGTAGTTCTCTGCTCTCCAAAGCGCTCTCTAGGGACGGCCATGCCACGGACCTGCTGCCTAGTGTCCAGCCACTGCCTTTCACCACAGCAGCTAGGCGCGTGGCAGCCTCCTCCAAACACGCTGGGGATGACAGTGCCCGTTTTACTGATTAGGGAGTAAACATTTCAGGATTACCCTGCATCATGCTGCAGAATTTTTTTAAAAGAAAGAAAAGAAATACAGAAAGGAAAACAACGTGCCTCTGGACTCAGACAATCCATCAATCTATGCTCCCTCGTGCAAACACTTTCATTCATGCTTCCAGCTTCCATTCCCTTTCTCTGTCTTCTTCAAACATTACTGTTATGTATAAACTGGACTTTAATCATTCAAAATGTTTTACTTTGCTTGTTCATCTTTACATTCCCAATGTCAAGCTCAAGCGAATATGTTCCTTTTTGTTAATAAACCGTATGTGTCCAAACATGGATCTTAGAAAACCTGACCGGAAGTCTACAATCCTGGCTCTGCCACTTACTGAATGCATAACTTTGAGCAAGTTACCTCACTTCTCTGTGCTCAGCTCCCTCATCATAAAAAGAAGAATAAGCACAGCACCTGCCCTTCTGAGCTGTGAGGGTTAGTTGAAATAATGTATTTAGTGGGTACAAAACAGTGCTGGGCCAGAGCAAGGCACCAAAATAAGACAACAGGCGTACCCTTGCTATAAAGAAACAGCCACCAGCCACTCTGCCTCCACTCTGATGACAGAACTTTAGAAAAGAAACACAGCGTGAGCAAGAACCCTAAAGATAAGAGTGGCTTGGCATTACAGTGAAGCAGGACAGTTACGGAAGCTACTCTGGGACAGTTTGCAAGCCAGGCAAAATTAATATATTTACTCCCACCACTACCCAAGCATGCAGTCCTCAAAGATTCCTTCCACTGACCACTCCACAAAATAGCTGTGTACCGGCGGGAACCCCTTCATGCAAACTGTTCCTAGGAAATGTCGGGGGTCCCTGTGCTGACTGCAAAGCCAGCAATCCCCGCTTTAAGAGCTAAAATATCCAAGATCTTGACATTCCTGGAGCTGGTGAGTATGTGAGTATTTCAGTGTTACCTGTCTGGGTGTTTGGAAAGAATGGTGAGAATAACAGTCACTGGGCCTAAAAAATCATCATGCGAAAGCATTTCTAAGGAACAAACAACCCCTTGCCTGGGACACGAAGGCCTCTGAATCCCCATTACACGACCCAGTAAGTCTGGGAAATCTCAGGACTTAAAAATGTGAGTCAAATGAACTAATAATGAATAAACAAATAAAAGGGAAACTCTAAGAGCACATTAGAGAAGACTTATGGCCCTGAATAAGTCAAATTTCCTGCTTCTGTCACTTGAAAATGTGTCTACATAAAGCTTGCAGGAACTTCTTTCCTACATCTCCCAATGCTTTAAAACAAAGAAACCACTTATTAAATATCATCAACATAATATCATTAATGAAGTTCTTCTAAAGTATTTTATGCAGACACAAGAAAACCTATAAGGCAGAAGAGTTTCCTAAGTATAATTTTTTAAATATATTTTTTTAGTTGTAGGTGAATACAATACCTTGATTTTATTTTTACGTGGTGCTGAGGATCAAACACAGGACCTCACGCATGCTAGGCAAGCGCTCTACCACTGAGCCACAACCCCGGGCCCCTAAGTATAATTTAATTAATCAAGTAGTTTAAAGTCTTATGGAATATTAACAACATGATCATTACCCATAAAAAACTTATCCTTCAGCATTTGTGTGTTCCTTCACTTAGTCTGCTATTCTAAAGTAAACAAAACTTCAGGGGGGAAAAAGGCTTTCGGTTCATTCCCCCCTCTTCAGTAGAGAGGCTTCCCACATGATGGGCTGCCCGCTCTACATGGGCACATGCACAGTCGTCTCTGGTAGTTTTCTAGAGCAATAGGGTGTTCACTGCAACACTAAAGCACTCGAGTTCAGTGTTCAACACTTGATGATCCCCCAAAAATATAAAAAATCCAAAAGATGTATCTCAAAAGATAGTTGTCACCAAAAAAATATTGGAGTACACCTTACATGTGAAAATCCAACTCTTCTCCAGCTTCACATCCTTCAACCCTCAAAATTCCCAAAAGACCTGCACTGAGTCCTCACCTACCCGTGAAAGTAATCCAATGAAGGGGCCACTTACTGATCTAGAACCCAGTCATTTTTGACTCTGAGGTTACATCCTTTTCCTCTAAATGTGTGGGTAATAACAATTAGAATAAATTATTTCTAGGAACTACTTTACAGAGTTTGGGGTCAGAAATAGGTGTTCAAATGTAAGCATGGTAACAAACATGTAGACATCAAGAGTATTCTGATTGTTCCCGTTAGTCATCCACGGCCTACAGCCATTTTTCAATGGGTTTGGCAGCAAGCCTGGATAGGAACAGCAACATTTCCCCATGCACTTCCTGCCCCACTTACTGTCACGACACAGGGGACAAGACCCACTTACGTATGTGCCTGTTTAAGTTGAAACCTGTAGCTTCTGGAATTTTATAATGCCCAAGTCATACAACTCTTAGAAACACTGATTTTACTAATCTGGAACAAGCAGCCAGTGTTAAGGAAAATCCTAAATGTATCCCTGGCAGAGGGTGAAACATTAATTCCAAACAAGGAAACTTCTAATAGAAAAAAGAGCATTTCTGGTTTGCATGCGTGCTTTAAGATATATTTACCAGTATATTTGCCTTGGCTCTGTTACTAACTGTAAAGAATTGGTAACAAATTGAGTAACCACTAAATTGTGGTAGAAACATAAAATGGAATACTACATAGTCCTTAAAAATAATGCATAAATCTACATATACTGACAAAGATTTTCTTTATGTGTTCTGGAGAAAATTAACACACAAATCTATTGTATGTTCTCAAACACACCAAAAAAGTCATGCTTTCATATGCATAAGAGAAAGTCTGGAAATATAAAGAGCAAAGTATTAACAGTGAAGAATAGGAATAAAGGTGCTTCCCCCTGCCTTCTACACTATTTTCATTTCTCATTACATGCATTAATCATTGCTATCCTTTCCAAACTATATTCTCCCAAAGGCTGTTTTGTGTTCATAACTAAAACCAGCAAAACTGGATTTCAAAATGCTACTTTCTGAATAAAGTACACTACCTATATTTAAATGTCTCTTGGTATAACTTACTCAAATTATAGACTTGGGGATTCTCGCCAAGCACATGGGCCGCTGACATCATACATGAATAGAACTTCAAAAAACAGATCTCAGGGCTGGGTCTGCGCACTTAGAAGAGTCATCTTGCGGCACGGGTCGTGTTCCCAGCAGCTTGCTGAACCCCCATTTGCTGTGGGCAGCTACAGACACAGGTAAGGAGAGCGGCCCTGGGCAGAGGCGCTGCTTATGTCCCCTTACTTCTCTTCTCTGATACTCGTTCTTTTTATCTGTTTCCCTGCAGGAAGAAGGTGCACAGAGCTGAAGGCACCGCAGGGCCAGAAGCTTCTGAGCCCTGGGGAAAGTTCCCACCAGGTGCAGCTTCTGCAGCCTCACCCACTGCACTGGACGAGGACCTCTCCATAGAACTGCCTGCAGTGAGATCTGACCTAGGAAGGAACAAGGAACTGGAACAGAAGCACCATTTTTTTTTTTTTTTTTTTGGTACTGGGGAGTGAATCCAGGGACACTTAACCACTGAGTCACCTCCCCAGCCCTTTTTTGTATTTTATTTAGAGACAGGGTCTCACTGAGTTACTTAGGACTCACTAAGTTACTGAGGCTGGTTTCGAACTCACAATCCTCCTGCCTCAGCTTCCTGAGTCACTGGTATTACAGGAGCGGACCACCACGCCCACATAAGTACAGCAATTTTTTTTTTAAAAGAGAAGCAAAAATTATAAAAAGTTACCTAGGTAATTAAAAACGAAATCACATGACATCTCTTTACATGTATTCATTCCTCTAGACAAATATTCCTACACATCTGGAGGATCATTGAGAGATATTTAAGACTATTCACAAGGGAACTGAAACCACACAACTTCCTCCAAGAAAGCCCAAGCTACATCAGCGGGGAGCTTTGAGCAGTTGGAGCCACATAGCATGTAAGCAGCCCCAGCAACTCAATAGGTGAGTGAGCTGTGAGGCCAGCAGGGAGGAATCCCAGGTAACAAATAACACTTCCCAGCAACATATACAGAGGGTGAAGAAAGAGGAACTTAAATCTCTAGGATAAGAATCTACAGGGAAAAGACCGCAGCTGACTGATTTCCTCAGTTCAGGTTAGCAACATAATTTTGAAGGCAATGCAACAGAAGGCAGCCTCACCTGCTGCAGAGGGAGAGCACTTCAGTTCGATTCAAGTCTGTTTTAGGAAAGTTTAAGTTCAGATCCTTACAGATGCTAACTGAAAATTAAGTCAAGTAGTAACCACACATTTTATAGTAACAGAAACTGATCCTCTGTGTTAAAAAAAAATCACTATATAAAAGCATTAAGTACTAGTTTAACAATCCCTTTAACAGATCATTTGAAAGGCTCGATTGTCCCCTGTTGCAGTGCATGCTGGTGCTTTTTGCAGCTTGCTTAAAAAATTATGTGCCTTTATTGTACTAAAGAAATTCCGAGAGAGAAGCACAACCTACTCATTGATGGTAACAACACAACCATTTTTCACATTCCTCCCTGACAAAGTCCACCAAAGCGCTTGACTTCATCCAAACTGCTAAGATTTAGCTAACATTAAGAACAGAAACTTCTCTGTCAGTTGGCTCACAGTTTAGGTTCTTTTCTATTTTGTTTAAGGCAAACCTGCTAAACAAGTCAGAGAGATCAACTGGAAATTCAACAGTTAAGTTTCTTTAAAATCCCCAAAGGTACCTGCCTTGTGTTCTCAAAAACGTAAATAATGTAGAAAAGGTTTTAATTCTACAAAGCAGACCTTTCCTCAGCCCTACGTTGGGATTCAAAAGCACCTCCCTGGAAACAGTGCAGCCAGGTGGGACATAATTTTCAACAATACATAACTGTTCTATACAAGAAGCCTCCTGGAAACGTCGTTCGCCCACAAAATGTCAACATTTCTTTCTTCACAGATAAGAATCAAAGTGGAGCCTAAGTCCCTCTACAGGGAAAGAGAGAAGGGGTTCCAAGAGGCAAGCAGAGCAAGTTTTTAACTCCAACACAAGACAGCAAGGGTCTGCAGGAGCTCTTACCCGCACAGGGCCGGGGCTGTCTGCCTCCACCTCTCCTTGAGCCGCGTCCTTGTACTGCAGGGGGGACTCGATCACCAGCTCCTTTTTGACACTTCTACTGCTTGTCCTGCATTTATCAGCCTGCATCCTCACTGAAAACACAAGTCACACAGTCTGCGAACAGGACAGCTGCGAGTCCCTGGCTGTGCACGCATGCCAGTGGCCTGAGAAGGAAAGGAAACTGGCTTCCCAGGCACAAGGGGTCAGCCACACCGCTGGGTCTGCGGAGCCTGCGGGATGGGAAGCATGACAGCAAAGGCCAGCCTCCAGGGGTGTTACTACTGCTCGGAAAATGGGAGGCTCCTGCTAGTTGGCCAGGAAAACAAAGCCAAACTGAACAATACACAGTGTACTGACTCTCTGATAAAGACCGGCCTTATTGTGTCTGTTCCACATGGTGTGGGCCAGATCAACCCAAATCCAAATAGTGCTCCGTTTAAAAGAAAAGCAGGCACAGTTAGATTCCTTCATAATCACTTCCAATCTCAAGCTTACGGAGCTTGGGAGCCAGCTAGGTCGTCTGGCGGTTCTAAAGCCTCGTGGTTTCAGAATTCTTTTTTGTGTTATGGCTAAACACCAACTGCTTGGCTGATGATCAAAGAAGGAGCAAGCAACCGGCAAGGGTGTTCCCACACGGTGCAGGAGCAGGAAGAGCTTCTCCCTGAACAACAGTCGCCAAACCTGACAGAGCCTCAGTCTTACGTACACCAGGAAGGTGACACTAAGTTTAATAAACTCATGTTCAGGAATGCGTGTACCCTGATAGACACTTTCACTAAACAGAATATTTCTTTAAATACACCAACAAATGTGCACGAACCTGAGGGTAATATGCCCAGTATTAGGTACTGAGAAGACCACAAAAAACAAAGGAACTTGGGAGCCAGCTGGGAAGGCAGGGTGAAGAGACACCATTAATGACAGAGGAATGGAATTAATATAGATGCACACAAAACCCAGGACAGTAGCTGAGTCATCATTCCACGGTTCAACACTAACAGCCTCCCAAATATGTCCTTCCAAAAGTCTGTGATTTTTATTATTTCCTCATATTGATGGTAGGTATTTCCTCATATTGATGGTAGAGTGATTTTTTTTTTTTTTTTTTTTTGGTACCAGGTATTGAACCCAGGGGCCCTTAACCACTGAGCCCCATCCCCAACCCTTTTTTATTTAGAGACAGGGTCTTGCTAAGTTTCCGAGGGCCTCGCTCTGTTGCTTAGTCTGGCTTTGAACTTGTGATCCTCCAGTCTCAGACTCCCAAGCTACTGGGATGTACCAACACACCTGGCATGGTAGTGTGATTTTTAAAAAAATCTTCTTCTAGGAAGAATTAAAACACAGGTATTAGGGTATTTATTAAGAAGTTACATGGAAAATGAGCATTAATGATGAGATTAAATATTACTCTGGGATACTCCTTGGACACTACTGAGCTTTTCCCATTTAGTTCTGCTGTTTGCGTCCTTGAAATAAGATAGCGTTTAGTAGCAGTAGGTAATAGCAGTAGTAGCAAGTAAACAACAAATCCAGTCATATCGCAACAATAAGGGGCCGTAGGTACATGCCCTGGAGGAAAGAAAGAAGCAAGTATATGAGATATAGGCAGGCACAAGGGTCCCACTTTCTAGGTAAAGTAACTGAGGCCAGGAGGACTCGGCGCAGTCTGTGCAGAAGAGGAGAAGCCTCCCTCTGCCCACCCAGCCTCTTCCTTCCCACCAGCACCTGCTCTGGCTACTTCACTGCAACAGCCAAGCTCTACCACTTAAATACTGGGAATTCTTGAAATTGGGTATTAATTTTGTAACAAATCACAAAGAGATCAATGAATCTCTTTTAAAATAAAGTAGTGACTTTTATAATAATATTTTTAATTACCCAATTTCTAAACCTTGGATCATCTTCAGTATCAATAGAGGCTCTCTAATCAATGCAATGTTTCAAAATGATGTGGCCTCTGAACTTTAAAAATTTGTTTTTATGAAGTCACAAGAGGACAGAAAAAACAACACAGTCTCAGTTACATATGCACAGATTGAAAGAACAAAATTCAGAAATGCTTTTGACACCCTAGGAAAGGATGGATATCAGAAGCACAATGCCAACGGAGCCTCAGTAAAGCTCAACGTGGCAACAACTTCAAAACCTCTTCCAAGTGGCTTAGGAGGTCTAAGTAGCCCAGTTCTTCCTCAAATACCTGTCGTCATTAAGCTACCAGGATTTTGCACTTTGAGAATCGCTATCCTACTTGTTGAGTCAAAATACCCTGGTATCTGTAAAGAATGGGAAGGACTTAAAAGGTTATCCGTTTGACAAAGACTAATAGTGCTCACTGTGCCCCACGTCCTGTTCAAGCCCTGCATAGATACCCCACCTCTATGTAACAGTTACCCCCATTTTACAGAGGAGGAAACTGATGCACAGGGTTTAAACACAGAGAGAAGACGGCGTGGCCAGCAGCAAGAACACCAACCCAGCGTACACACTGAAAATCATGGCATGATGCTGAGCCAGTAGTTGATTCCAACTGTGATAAATTACTATAAAGCACAGTACATACAGATGGCCAGCCAGCAAGTACTGATAACCAGAGCATGTGGGTTCAATGCCCTCAAAGGAATTTAGTAAAGGGGTCAAAAATCTTTAAGTGGTCTTTAAGTGCCTGGTACATAGTAGGTATTTATTGAATGGTAACTCCTGTTGTTGTTGTTGTTGTTGTTGTTGTTGTTATTTCAACCTGAAGAAATTAACCTTGTCTTAAAGTCAGGACTCTGGCTGACTAATCTAATATGACAATTCTACCAACTGTGTCCCTGCAACACGTTACAGTGTCAGCAATTAAAAATCAATCGCTCTTCCCTCTCTGCAGCTCGATTATAAAAGATGTCTTCAAATACTCATCCAGAACCCCACTTGTTCATGCCATGAGTGAAACACCTTCTTGACGATCTTCTGTGTCTTCAAAAATGTTCAGCAATGACTTCATGTTTCTTTTGTACACAAGGAAAAGACTTTTAATTGGCTCTGAGTTTCTAAACAGCCATGACAAAAAGGCAAACATCAGTTCCATGCTGTGTATTATCACAAGGGGAAGACATGCCAAGTAGGTCTTTTAAAAGTTTCTCACGGGGACAGTTACATTAAGGGGACTGATTAATGTAGACAGGGTTCCCAACACGTCTGTAGGAAACATGGCAGCAATGCACACGGCTGTTCTTACCCCATCTCAGAGCATTGTTCTTAAATCCCGGATGAAGGAAAGCAATTCTGAGGGCAAAGCAGTCTTCTAGTCTAACGCCTTCAAGAGGGCCCAACTTAAGAAAGAAGAAAATTCTGAGGGTTAGAGGAACAGAGATCCTCTCGTCAGCTGTCCCACTAGGTGACTTCTCAAGCCATTTGAAGAGCTGGCAAGCCACCTTGCTCGACTAGGACTGATCACAAGTCTGTCAAAGAGAGCCGCAGGGCACAGCATCCCACCACAGGGCCCAAACCTCTGACTAGGATGTGGTTTCTCTGAGAGACTCAGGAGATCAAGGTCTGCAGGCATGAGGAGGACATCTGGTCAGCACAGCCACCAGAGGAAATGCCACTGTCGAAGAGCAGGAAGTAGGCGGTCAGGTTTTCCTTGACAACACCTCTAAGAACAAGGTACGTGTGGGGGCCTCTGGATCCAAACTCTAACATCATGAGCTCCTACTGTCTACTCCAGAGCTTTCACACACTAATTTATTTAACCCTTACAATACCAAACACAACTAGAACACGTATTAAGGGTACAGAGCTGCACTCTTACAACAGACCACAGTAAACCTTGCGAGAAAAAAGGAACACTCCAAAGCAGGATGGAATGAATGATTCTGTATATAGTTTTTAGTTCTCAATTTTTAATATGCATACAAATTACCATATAGGCTGAGTACTCAAAACCACGGAGACTTCAGAGGAATTTAAGGAATTTTCCAAGGGGATTTTTGACTCTAAGGAAGGTAATTTTAGACGCTGCAATCCCATCTTTCTCTTCCTGTGGTAGGAATTTCCATCACATTCAGAGAAGCTGAAGCCCCCTCCTCATGCCCAGCACCCAATTCCAATGCCACCCTCCCCAGGAAACCTCCCTTGATCCTACCAGCCAGGATAAATCAGCTCCTCCTCTGTTAACCTCTGGGCACTACAGTATCTCTGTTAAGAAGCCTTGCAGAGACTACCTTTACTGCCTTTGTTCCTGTTGACTCTTCAATGGTTCTGGATGTTCACTGAGGGCAGGGACTGTATCCTACCCAGCTCCAAGTCCCCACCATCTCTGGGACTGAAGGCACTCAAAACGCATTGCTGAATTAAATGCCCATGTCAGTTTGGGGTCATTGGTCACCTTTAGCCCTCGAGTGAAACTAAGAATTTGTAAAATATGCACACATCTTCATCTGTTAAAGGCCTGGATTAAAGCAGCAGTTTTCAACTGGTCATAAATCAAAACTCAACATACATATTTACTAACAATTAAAATATTCCTTTCTTCCAGCTACAATATTAGTTTGCAAAACCTGTTAAACATTTTTTGAAATGAAGGTATATTTGGAAATACATAATTAAACCTTTAAAAAGTGAAAATAAATTTGTTTTCAGCAATGAATCCATATGAATCTTGAAACTGCATTTGCTAAAGCTAATAACCTTATGAAGAACAGTCACACAAGGAATAAATATCAATTATCCCAACCTGAAGAATTTTTTTTTAATTCAATTTACAGGGTCTCTGGCCATTTCAGAGGATATTTAAAATACAACCATTAACTTCAAAGGCAAAAGGGAAAAACACACACAAACAAAAATATATGTTTTATGTACTTTACATCTCTACTCCAACGTGATCATTCCTTTTTTTCTCATTCTGGGTGACAAATAGTATATAAAAGTTTTTTTAAAAACTGCAAAAGGGAGCAAATAACTAAAGATTTTCCTGTCTATTGTTTCTGGTCAGCTTGCTGGCCAAAGACAAGAAAAGGTGTCAGGAAAATGATTTGCTCCTCTGAGAGAAACAAAAACATAACAGATAGAAAGCACCAGAAGCAGCCAAACAGAGAAAACAGCATCCAGGGCAGATTTGGGGAAAGGCATTAGGTACACAGTGAACTACAGCAGGGGAGAAAGAATCACAAAGGACAGCACAGACCCCGCGGCAGGCAGAGATGGGAGCAGGAGTGGATTCCTATCTCCTGTCAAGAGAGTCCATAAATGAAAAACACATTCTGATACAGAATCTGAAGTTCACCTCCATTACTTTTATCATTAGAGATGTAATCAAATAAACACAAAGATGTAATCCACCTTATCACCAGTCTACTGTTTCTCAGCCTGGAATATGAGGCTGAACGTGGAGAAAAGGGTCCCTGAGCTCTCTAAAATGACACATGAAATTCTGTGTTCCTGTGAGTTCTCTGAGGAGAGGTCCACCGACATCCCCTAGATCTCAGAGAAGGCGCCTACGGGGAGGCTCCACTCACGGAATGAGGAAACTCAGGTCTGGAGAGAGGAGCTAGAGAATCAACCACACTTTTGGTGACAGGTTCAAATTTTCAACAGGTTTCGTGTTGGCAAGTTCAAATTCTATTTAAGTAGGGATAATCACAGCAATTTAAACAACCATTAGATGGCAATCAGCAGTGTCAATGTGTGCACAGTATAATTTGTTGCCTGAGGGCTAAGTCAGCAAATGGGTCATATGAAACTAATGACTGGTAGACAACTCAAGACCAATATTTTTCGCTCCAAACCAGGGCAGAGAATATAACCAATAAAAATTGTTTTCTAAGAACTTTTAATGATATTGAGAAAATGCATACACATATAAGATTTAAGAAATAATCTGATTATTGATTACCTCTAGTATATACGACTATTTGTGACTTGTTTTCTCTAAAGTCTTCTACATTTTGCAAGTTTTCTTCAAAAGCATTCATCACTTCTTTAGTCAGAAAATAAATAAATAAGCTGGATTATGAGATAATAGAATAGAGAAAGCTCACACTTGAATTCTAACCCCACTAAGCCACTCAACAGTTGTGTGACATTATAAAAGTCACTTCACCTTTCTGAGCCCCATAAACTTTACCTGTAAAATGTAAAATGAAGGACTTACACCAAAGATCTTTCTAGCTCTCTATATTTATAGTTACTATTAAAACTTACATTGTTGGGCTGGGGTTGTGGCTCAGTAGTTAAGCATGTATGAGGCACTGGGTCCAATTCTTGGTGCCACATATGAATAAATGAATAAGTAAATGAAGAAATAAGGTCTGTCAATAACTAAAAAAATTTTTAAAAGATCTAATCCTTTTTTAAAAACATACTGCTGATGATATTTGGGGAAAACAAACTACAGAATGGAATGCTAAATGTTTAAAAAATCGTCTGCTATCTACACACCAAAGAAAAACACAAAGACTAAGTGGATATATTTCTAAATATGTCAGATTCTCATTTCTAACAGAGCAGGGAGGAGCCAAGAGGCTAGCAGACCATAAGAACTACAGATGTGCTCATCTGTGAAGAAGGGTGGTAGGAGAGACAGGCCACCCTCCCCTTACCCAGCTCTCGGGTAAGCCCACAGTGCTGGGATTGGGGGCTGGGGGGCTGCCCTTAAGAAGTCCTTGTTTCTAGATGCGGAAACTAAGATGGGGAGAGTCAGGTTGATGCTGGATATGTCCCACCGTGTCAAGAAGGCTTTGCCTGCTCCTGTAGAATGTTCAGGAGGCTTCTCCATAAAAACAGCCCCAATCTGTGACACCATCCCCCACTTTCCCTACATTAGTTTTCCATAGCCTCTGTCACCACGTGGCACTCCGTATTCTACTTTTTTTATATGCTTAAATACCCTAAGAAAAGAAGCTCTGTGAGTCTGTGAAGGCAGTGGCTTTCGCCCATTGTGTCTAATGCCCTATCTCCAAGTCCTAAAGCATGGGAGGTACTCAAAAAACATCAATCAAAAGAATTTACAGAAGGCTCAGGCTCCTTGGTCTGGAAATAATGGGGCTCTTTTTTTCTTTCCTTCTTTCTTTTTCTTTGCAGTGATGGAAGGTGGACCAGGGTCTCATGCATGCTAGGCAAGCAAACTACCACTGGGCTAAGTCCTTAGCCCCTGAAAACTGAGCTCGTAAACTCTGCACCCCAAGAGTTTTTCTGTAAACTGTCAATTTATTTTGACCATGATAACACTAATTTGGCCAGCAGAGTCAATCACTTACTTTAGAGACAGAGTTCTACAAAGTCAAGGAAAACATAATGTGTATGGAGTGTTTCTCTAGAAACTAAGATCCTAGGACAGGTTACTGAAACCCAGCCTAAACCATGTTGAGTTATCTGCCCCTCCTTGGCAGCTTTCAGCACAGGAAAAGGAGGGCAGGGAGTTTTGTCCTCCAGTGCCAGGCCCAGTACTGTGTACACAGTAGGCAATGACTGAATGTTTACTTACAGAATAAATGAATACAACGTTCACATGTAAATGGAACACAAATGTTCACTACTTCCTTCTTCCCATGTCCACCTCCCAAAGTACCCTAATGAAAAGCACAAATTACCACCCTCTGAGTTTACTGGTTTTGTAAAGTCTCTATTTGTATCTGCTAAATTTACCTAAGGCAAGTTCCATCTGGAGTTACAGGGGCCAACCTGGAAGACTGATTTATAAGTGATAGGAATGGAATAAACTGGCAGAGGTCAGATTAATCCCAGGAGGCACACAGGTCACGGCATTCAGCTACTGCCCAGGAGGAGCAGAGAAGCCGGGCTTCCAGGCGATCTGGGTACCTACTTCTGCACAAAGGAAAAGGGGGACGGCTAAGGGGAAAGCCCACTGCTTGGAAACTTTGCACAAGGGGCTGCAGCATTTCCCTCAACACTTATGGTTCAATCAGCGTGCACGCAGAAGACAATGACTGTGGACAGTAATACCAGTCTCCGAACAATAACTGGGAAGTCCCCTCATTTTAAAAGCAGCAGGCTGCATCCCTTCCATAAGAAAATATCATCAGCGCAGCAAAGATGATGCATGCCTTCTTGTTCTGCTGCCTAAAGGAGGGCCTGCCGTTTCCTCCACACTCATTGTAACTCATTTCCTGTTAAGAGACTGCCTGGGAGCAGAAAACGGAGCCAGTTTGAAGGGGGCGCACATGCTGTCATTCCCAGACAAAACGTGGCGAGTGGTTACACTCCCATCTCCCAGAGCCTACAAATATACTAAATGAATTTCTTCACTGATAGGCTGCAAATAAAGGTGACTAGAGTTGAAAATACAAATGCAGCTTATGGGGAAGGTGAGTGTCAAGAGAGGTCATCAAAGCTTCCCTTCTGGGGCTGGGGTTGTGGCTCGGTGGTAGGGCGCTTGCCTCACACATGTGAGGCAGTGGGTTCGAGCCTCAGCACCACACAAAAGTAAGTAAGTTAATAAAGATACTGTGTTCAACTAAAAAATAGTTTTTAAATAAGTAAATAAAGATACTGTGTACATCTACAACTAAAAAATATTTTTTTAAAAAATAAGCGTCCCTTCTGTTAGCTGCCAAATCAAAACATACTCTGCATACCCTAGAAACCCATGATGGTGACGGTGGTGATGGTGATGGAGTTGCAACGATCTTCAGTCCTTTACTAAAGCTGTTAACAGTCTCTTGTTACTGCTGTCACATTTCTAAATAATTTCAAAATTCCTTAGAGCTTAGATTTTAAATGTTTTCTTGACACAAAGAAATATTAATAGAAACATGAGGTGATAAGTTAATTACTTTTTGAGTCATTCTACAATATAAACATATCAAAACATCACAATGGACTCCATAAATATATATAATTATTATTTGCCAATTGAAATAAATGTTTAAAAGACTAATATAAGCAACAGAATAGGCTTTATCTTTCCCCCTCTCAAAGAAGGGGGTGGGAGGATTCAGGAAAAGTATGGTTAAAAAAAGAGACTGAGCAATGGAATATTATTCAGCCATAAAGAATAATAATATTATGGCATTTGCAGATAAATGGATGGAATTGGAGAATATCATGCTAAGTGAAATAAGTCAATCCCAAAAAACCAAAGGCTGAATGTTTTCCCTGATAAGTGGATGATGATATATAATGGGGGTTGGGGGTAAGGGGTGAGAGAAGAAGGGAGGAACTTTAGATTACATAGAGGGAAATGAGAGGGTGGAGGGGACAGGGGTATGAAAGATGGTGGAATGAGACAGACATCATTACCCTATGTACATGGATGATTACATGAATAGTATGAATCTATATCGTGCACAACCATAGAAGCAAAAAGATGTACCCCATTTGTGTACAATGAATCAAAATGCAGTCTGTAAAAATAAAAAAATTTTAAAGAGTCAGGTGATTATCAAACTGTAAAATCAGTAGATTATGAATATTCCCACTGGTCCTTCCACATGAAGGGTAGTATCTTAAAGCCTTTCTGTTATTTCAAAAGTAGCAAGTTAAATACAAAATAAATGAGGTTTTCTGTTACATAAAGCACTGAGGAACTCTCCAGACAAATGCTTTTCACTTATGTTCTATGAAGACCTGAAGTAGCAAGTCAGTCGATACTTTGTTTTTTACTATAATCACCGCAGAGATAAGCAAAGATAACACTTACCAGGCCCCAGGCATTTAACACACATTCTTATTTAATTTAATCCAATTTAACCCTTGCAATGTAACTCTAGGTGTTATTGTTTACAGAAACTGGTACTTTATAAAAAACAATTTTAGTTGTCGATGGACCTGTATTTTATTTATTTATATGTGGTGCTGAGAATCAAACCCAGTACCCCACACATGCTAGGCAAGCATGCTACCACTAAGCTATAACCCCAGCCCCAGAAACTGGTACTTATATAAATTAAATAGCTTACCCTAAGTTCACTATGTTTCAGAATTAACCTTAAACCTGATAGTTAAACAGATCAGAATATTTTAAGTTTCGTATCAAATATAATCTTATCTCCCTTCTCAGCATACTTCTTCACCTTAAGAGAGCCATAAGGAATATTGGCAAGTTGCTAAGGCCTGAAAATATTAGAAGATAACAGGATATAAAAACTGAAACCAAATGTTAATAATGATTAAAATATAAACAAATGACTTTTATTTTCATTTCTATTTATCTGTATTTTTTAAACTTTCCCTAATTAGCATGAATTATTTTAAACAACACTTTAAAATTTTTCAAAGTCATTTATATCATTTGGGAAATATTTTAAAATAATGCATGAAAGTAGCTAATGCTTACATGGTGCTTCCCCCAGGGCTGGGACAAGGGCTGGGTGAGCAAGCAACAAAATCTACAAGAGCATTAAAAAATTCATCAATCAAAATACTAATGCTTTAATAGATCTCTAAGTAAATAAAATCAAAATTAGCACCCAAAAAAGCCATGATGAACAAATCAAACTTAAGATAAAGTAGGGGAGGTGTAACTAGTTTTTTGCTCAGGTCCCTAGGGCTCACTCTTTGTCAGGCGAGGGGTAAGCATTCTATTCTTCCAAGGACACCAAAATAAGTGTTTTACTTTACAAACGAGAATTCTGATTCACAGAAGATAACAAACTAGTTGAGCCAGTCAAGAGTTCTTGTGTGACAAAACCATTTTAAACACATTATTGAGAGGTAATTTGTACTTTCCTTGGCCATAAAGATAAAATCAACCTACCTTTAAAGCTACGTAACCAGATCTTCAGATAGCACCTACAGCTCCAAAGACTCGAAACTGTACCCAAGGTCCGTGTTTCTCCCTGAGAAGGGATATAATACCTCTGGGACAATCTGGGCAAACAACACAACCCCCACTCTATTGAAACCTTTTCATTCTCTGATCCATAGATAGCTGAACTTCCTAAAGGCTAAAGTAGGGAATGCTGTAAGGGAAAGGGGCCGTGTGGAGCAAAGGCAGAGAGACCTCCCTACCAGCTAATTTCCAAAAGAAGAAAGGAGGAACAAAACAGCACAGCAGGGGCCCAGCTTCCTGGGCAGGCAGCTTCGCCATGTGTCCCATCTGCCCACACATCACTGGCAGGTCAGCCCTTTGCCCACGGCCTCAGGGTGAGGGGGCTAGACTGTGGGTAGTCTCCCCTCCTCCACACCACTCTGCACCAAGAACACTGCCTGTGTTGCCTCCTCAGGCCTCACCTTCCTGTCTCCAGAAAGGCTGTCTATCTGGAATGTTCCTCCATCTCTTCCGGACTGAACCTGTTAGGTGCCTGCTCACCTCTGAGGGTTCAGCTGGAAGGTTTCTCTTCACAAGGCCCCCAGAACACTCAGTCCTGAAGAAGGTCTTCCTGCTGTGTAGTCTACTTGAAAGACAAGACCCTGTCCTACAGGAGCGGTCAGACCCAGTTCTGCAGCTAGTCATTTCAAGAGATTTAAAATAACAGCAATGATGCAGATTCCAAGATCCCACCTGGACCTTCTGAGGTGGAATCTTGAACAGAGGCCCATTTTTCATAGGTAGAAGAGAAGAAATTAAAAACAAGGAGAAAGGAGACAAAAGAAGGATAAGGAAATACAATTTTAATTTAAAGCTTCACATCCCTTTCCAGGACTCTCACTCCCCAAGCCAAACTCTCTCCCAGGCCTGTCACTCCCAAATTACTGAGAAATCTGTTATTCTAAAGTAACTGTCCATTTACCCTCTTACGAAAATTACCTGTGCACTGTTAATTAGCCCACCAATAAAAACATTAAACAAAGAAAGATGCAATATTTTAAGAAAACTTATCATTCGGGGGATGTTCCAGAATTATCTATTGGTCAGATAATGGAGAACACATCATTCTAAGAATCCTCAGAATAACCAGACCACCATAAACTGCCCTGTGATCAACAGACCGGTGTCATCTCCACATACCTTCCTATATCCACTCCTCACCAAGTTTCCTTTAAAAGAGGAGTCTGGAACCCCAAAGGCATGTCCCTCATTCAAAATGGTCAGCATTCTCCCTTAAATACATATCCCTTGCTTTACCCTAAAAAGCATCTCTCTAGAGATGGCCCACATCCTTCCTTAAATATGTATGTTTTCTTAATCTGTGTGTGACTGGCACATGCTGAAAATCTTTTCCATCACCTACAATAAGGACACAACCTGTTCTGAGTTAACCCACCCTTCCAGGTGATACCTATGATGCAGTCTTCTCCTACTTGGTGTTGTAGAACCACTGATCTTAACTTCTGGTACAGAAAGAACAAACACCCACACCACAGATCCAGTTCAAAGAAACCTGGACGGGTTCCAGCAACGCCTCTGCACAGGGATGACACCAAAGATGGCATCTGGCTGAAGACGGGCAGCTGGGCCAGAGTTTAAAGCCAGAGGTTCACTCCCCTCCCCAGGATGATCACACACCTTGGCCTCCTTATCCTCCCCAGGATGATCACACACCTTGGCCTTCTTATCTCAATGTCACAGAAGATTTCTACTCACTCTTGACTGATCACTTTCTATTCATTGAACCCCTTTAGAAAGGGAGGGTTCTTCCACCCCCCCCACTCCCAAGACAAAATGCTTTTCATTTTCAACCTATAAAAAAGGACCTACAGAGCAGTAAAAGGGTCACACATTCCTCACATATTTTTAATGGTGTGATCACATAGGATATACTGTTTAGCAGTATATTTTCCTTAAGAGGGTCTAGAGCAAACCAACCCTAGCATTTTGTTGTCCACAATCCCATCACAAACACCTTTCTTGCAAAGAAGAGTTACAAGCTTTCAATGGAGCTCAAATTTATGACCAATGCTGACTAAAAGCAATAAAGCAATCTTTTTGGAGAAAAGTAGTGTATTGCTAAGGATTTCCTTTCTCCCCACCGTAAGAGAAATAAAATGCCAAAGTCACATCCTCCATATGTGTCCTCCTTAATTCACTGCAATTAGGTCTGTAATGAGAAAAAAAAAAAAATCCAATGTTACAAGCTTAATGTACTAGTATTTTCCTTTCAAAGAGAATGTTACTCAGATAACACATTTTATCTACATAACTTTCATGAACTTGTCTGTTCCCTGACATCATACTGAAGACAAGATAGTAAAATAAAACTTTTAAATAAATTTTATTTGGCAGCATTTTAAAACTGAGATAACATTTAAGCAACATTTTCCCCAGCAACTCATTTTGAAATAACTGCAGCATCCCTACTATAGGCAGTCATTAATTTGGGGAGGGGAGGCAACTTCTAGATTTATCACAATATAATAAAGGAACCAAAAATGTTGGCCAACTCAGCCCCCCCAAGTTGGTGCACCAGCCCCAAGTCACCACTTTCTCTGTGATAGATAACCACAAAATGAAAACACCAGACCACCTGATCATCAAGCTCTTTTCCAAACTCTGCAAATCAATGACACATGTTAGTCCCAAAGTTAATAGAGCTCACTTTATCCTTCCACCGTGACAATATTGCCATACTCTGTGCAACCCAACACTATTACAAAAGAGAATCCTTAGGAATTTTCACCAAAGTAGTCAAAAGAACTAAAATGAATGCACTTCTGTATTTAATCATTAATTCATTCATGCTTTAAACCCCTTAATGCTTAACTGGTCAGCAAGCATTCCTTAACCACAGAGCACTGTGCTCTATGAGCCGTAAGAAAGCATATGGAACAAATAATTTAGTGAGGAAGAAAGTGTCTAAAGTTAGTCTAAAAGGAACACAAACAGATGATTTCAATACCAACTGTGGTAGGAATTGGCTGGTCCTGCAGTGTCCCATACGGTAGCTACTACCCACATGGAGCTATTCAATATTAAACTAGTCAAACCTAAAGGTGCTATACACACTGGATTTCAAAGATTATATGACAAAAAGAATGTAAAAATATCTTATTAATTACATGTTGAATAGCATTTTGAATTTACTAGGTTTAACAAAATATTAAAATTCATTTCATTTTTTATTTTTTAAATGCAGCTACTAGTAAATATAAAATTATGTGTAATTATAAATACATGTATAAATAATGTATACAATTTTACATGTACAATTACACATGTAAAAATATTAAATTTTATTGGATAGTGCTATACTACATGGTCCCCAATTCTGTTGCTTTTTCCTAGGCAAACAGAAAACACATTTTCTAATTTCCTTGGCAATTAGGTTGAAATTATATAATTAGGCTCCAGCCAAAGGAAATGTGAAAACAATAGGATAGAAAATTATAAAATACGCTTGCTGTCCCACCCTCCACCTGAGGGCACTGAATGCAGGGGAATCCAGGAAGCCTCCAAGGAGGGCCTAGTGGTGGAACAGTCACAGATATGAGGAAAGCAGGTTCTTGAATCATCGCATGGAAGGCCACCCAAGGTACACCCAACAAGTTCCTAGAGCCCCCTGAGAAAAACACTGACAGTGTGAAGTTACTGTAACTTGGTTACGGCAGTTAGCCTACCTTGCCTATCACTACATTATGAAAAAATACCACAACAGGAGGAATAACTGACTTCCGGTTCAAGAATTGGCAGGGTAAGTGGAGATGAGGGGCCATTGAATAGTATCTAAGTGGTGTTTCCGAGCTCCATCGTGTCAGAATCACTGACTGAGTCTGTTAAAACACAGACTGCTGAGCTCTCTTCTAATCCTCTCTAGGGTGGTCTAGCTAAGGAGGCCTGCATGGGAGTGTTGGCCTTTAAGGGCACCCAGGTCTCTCGCAGCCCCTCTGAGCTGCCATCCACATCCGTCCCATGCCACTCAGTGCATCTGATTCGCAGGTGTGGGATGCAGCTGAGAACTGGAGTTCTAATTAGTCCCTGACGATGATGCTGTTGGTCCTTTAAGTGCTGGGGCACACTTGAAAAGCAAGATTTTGTCAAGCAATGAAAAGTATCAAAGGCACTGAAGGAAAAGAGAACTACCTATCTGGAAAGGCCTGGAGGTTAGAAGAGCATGGTGTGCTTGGGGTACAGCAAAACTTTGGGTGAAGTAGCAGCCCAGGCATGGGAAAGGAGAAGAGGGAAGGAAAAGTCAGAAAGGTAGAAGGAATCAAAATGAAGAGGGTTGTACTCTGTGGTCAGGAGTCTGGGTTCTACCACCTTCAAAGGAACTTCCAAGCAGGGCCTTCCTTCCATAGTATATGTAGCAATAAAAGTAACTATGCTAAAGTAACTAGGAATATCAATTCTTCAATTCCCTAAAACTTTACAGGGGAAACGGTAGGGTTTAACTCCATCATTATGGACCAAAAATGAGACTGCAAAATCATAATTCTTGGATCAACCACCCCTACCTGTGTTATTAACTCAGTGTGCCCCAAGAAACAATCCACCTGCTATAGGACAGTGGCACCTGTGTTCTAAGCTCAGGACACTTGCTGTCCATCTATTTGACAGAAACACTGGGAGGTTAGATGTGGAAATTAAAAAAAAAAAAAAAAAAAAAAAAAAAAAAGCCTGGTCCTGGAGAGAGGAATATACTTTACAGAGAATCACTCAAACCTGATAAGATACAAATGCTAATCATCTTGGAGAAAAGCAACCAGCAAGGACAAACCATGAAGAGAGAAGGCAGGCAGGTGGGCCTCTCAGGAGCTCCTTTAAGTGCTGGGGTACACTTGAAAAGCAAAGACTTAAAGGATAGGCAGGATTGTGTCAAGCAATGAAAAGAATAAAAGGCACTCTTTCAGGAAAACAGTGACTTTCCAACAGGTCAGTTCTGAGTGCCTGCCTTCCCACTACTCTGGGAGACTAAGACAAAACAACACGCAAGTCTCCCAATCCACCAAACTGGATTAAAAGGCAGATGTTCGTGGCCTCTGAGTATCTGTAAAATACAGCAGTGGGATTGACAACCTCTCGGTCTACGGTGACAACATTCTACAAAATCACAGCTTAAGTTTATGACTAGTCATAATTTGAAGGTTCACAAGAGTTTGTACACATAGGCAACATGACAACTGCATGGTTAAAAGGGACTGCTAAGCCCAAGGTGCTGAAATAGGCCTGCTGTGAGCACTGCACCCAGATGAATGCCGGGTGAGAGATTTTAGTGGTTTTGTTTCTAATAACGTGAATAATAATTCTCTTTGCACCAAATGTATTCTTTACTCTATATAGAAATCTAATAGTCTCTTTGTGATTAGAGAAAAAAAGTAATTAAAAGTTTGTTTTTAAAGTTTATTAAGTGTTTCCTTTCACTGTTGTTAGAATTATATGACTAATATTTAGCATTTGCTTACACTGCAAAAAATCAAGGCAAAAATGGGCTTTACCACATTAAAAAAAGTTATGACACTACTTTGAAAAATACACCTTAATATTATCAAGTTGAAATGTGAGATACACTTTAATGCCATACTTTCATATACAACTTTCTTTTAAAGTTCTGAAGAAGTTTCTTGTACATTATCAATTTAATGGTACCAGAGCTTTGTCACCCAGGGCTTTGTCACTGGGACAACATCTGGGATCCTAGGAGGCAATCAAATGTCCACAGAAGCAAATGGGTGATTATAGGAAGAGCTCCTAGCAAAGCTGGATCTTAAAGAATAAATAAAAATTGTATCGGTGCCAAGTTGGCTCTGAAAGAATAAGAATTAAATTGATGTTTCAAAATTATTTAAAAATCAATGAAGCAAATTTAATTAAAAAAAAAAAAAGTCCCGAATGGAATGCCCACTGCTGGTGGGGGGCTGTGGGCATAAGCCCCAACCGACGTTGGGACATACACAACCATGTGCTGCTGTAAACATGGGTATGCTTGTATCGTTATAGTATGATGACTTTAATTCTTTAGGAGAAATCCAAAGGAATAGTATAGCTGGGTCTTAGGGTGGTTCCATGTCTCCTAAGGAACCTCCATACTCATTTCCCCAGTGGTTGTACTAATTTACAATCCCACCAACACTCCACACATTCTTTTGTATAACTTCTGGAGAACAAAACCTAGGAACATGTTCAGCAAAAATCTAGGTCCTATGTATGGTAATTAATTTTTATGTCAAAAGTATATTTTGGAATAGTACATTCTAGAAGCTCAACAATAATAATCACTGAGATTTTCATTTCTTTTCATTGTAAGTTTTAAACAAGTAAAAATGTATAAGTTAATGAGGTATAGCCATTACCATTTTACAAAAAGGAGGTTGTATAAATGACGCAGGTGATCTAAAGAAAGATAATCATGAGGAAAAAGTCAGTAGGCTGTAAATCTAATGACTGCCAGAAGGTCAACAGCTCTCAGCTACTGGGGTCTATCTGCTTAAGTCACACCATGACAAAAACAAAACATCTTTCACAGGAAGACCTTGTTTGCAGACATTCTATTAATTTATTTCACTTATGTAAAACTTACGTTGAGGTACTTATTGTCTGAAGTAATAATACTATGGTGAGTAGGTGTGTACACCAGCAAGGGGGCTGGAAGAAAGGAGTGTTGGGAGATACATTGACTGTCCCAGGTTTCTACATGCATGCCCAAAGAGCACAATGCAATCATCCAATAAGCAACTAGCAACACAATTACTAGTTTATTTACAATTGTGATAAGTGCAATGAAAGAAAAGTAAAAGATGCTTAACTAGACTGAGGCCATATAAGCCTTTTTAGAGGAAGATGCAAGCATGGCTAGAAGGAAGGTAAGACTAAGCTAGTTCAAGTTGAAGGGTGTGGGAACAGAATATGCAAAGGTCCTAAGTCTGCCGTCTCTAGGAAGCTGAAAGGTGGTCCACAGGTCTCAGTGTAGGGGTTCAGAGGAGTAGAGCACACAGAGCCTGGTTAAAGCAGTGTGCAAATCACACGGGCCTTGTTGGTTGTGATAGGCAATTAGGATTTTGTGTTTCAACCTGAACTAAATGAAAAGTGATTAAAAGCTTTACACAGAAAATTACAAAATGCCATACATGCACTGGGATAAGATATAGGGTTTCAGAGTCAGATTTAGAAGACCACATATAGGCAGGCAATGACTGAAACAATGAAAATCAATGACATCACCAAGAGGATCCTGGCCAGCAATGGAGACCTCAGTAAACCAGAGTAATTATGAAATCCTTCCTCATTCACAGAGTCCATGGAACAATTAAGAACACAATGAAGACAAGGGTCACATATCTTTTACCAGATCCTGAGTACTAGGATGAATTACTAACTTCTGCTATAGCTTTTAAAGTCATCCTGAGCTAAGAACAACACTATATTAATAGCTATTTAACTCTTTCCATATTATACTTCAGACTCCAAGTGAACTGTGCCTTATAGTTGCTTGCATTACCCATCTATGCTAGGCTGGGGATGTAGCTCAGTGACAGTCTAGAGTCTAGCATGCACAAGGCTCTGGGTTCACTCCTCAGTAACACACACACACACACACACACACACAAACCAAGCATTATTTATATATCCTAATAACTGATTTCAAAATAAAAAGTCTGAGATGGAAGGGATAATCTAATCCTTTACCTTCCTTTGTCTTATTGTAAATGTTTTAATACCATAATGCCTTGAAATTAAATTGCTCTGCCAGTGGCAAGGTGCATAGCATTCCACAAAAAAGTGGGTCTTCTGAAATCCAAAGAAATTCCACATGTGCAAAAGCCCAATCTGTATGCATTATCCCGCTGTCTAAGAAAGCAAGCAAGATGTGGGTTCCCCTTCCACAACCTATGAAGGGGAAGAGACCTCCCTGAATGTGTGGTCAATATGTGCAACAGATGGTACAGGCACTTATTCTAGAACATGCCAATTGCACAGGGGTGCCTGCCTGTGCTGCCCCTGGGTCCAGTTGAGGAACTTCAGGAACACAGAGAAACCACACTTTCCACTTGTTATTCAGGCATGGTTACTCACCCCTCAGTCCAAACATGAACAATATGAAAACTGGGGATAAAACACTCACTCATTTGGTTCAAATTAAAAAAAAAAAAAAAAAAAAAAGTCTTTTATTTGACCACTTCAGTCCTACTGGGCCCCCCAACTCAGAGCTGCCTTGCTTAAAAATCTCTATAAAGAAGACACCTCTAGGGACTGGGGTTGTGGCTCAGTGGTACAGCACTTGCCTAGTATGTGTGAGGCACTGGGTTTGATCCTCAGCACCACATAAAAATAAATGAATAAATAAAACAAAGGTAATGTGTCCATCTATAACTAAAAATAGTTTTAAAAAAGAAGACGACGATGCCTCTACAGGGCTGTAATAACACATCTCCTGGTTGACCACTAGATTGCTACTTGCCACATCTGAAATCAAAGCAGCAATAATGATGTGAAATAAGATTTGTCTGCAAAACCACCAACTTGGCCTATGTCATCTTCATTGTTCTCTACCTTGTCGCCCTCCCTCCATCCATATCAGACTGTTTCCCAGGCATTTGCCATCTGCAGTCTTCACTGTTTCTGGGTGGGAATTCTTTTTCCTCGTTGTGCACTGTGGATTCACAGCTCATCAGGACAAAACATTCAAGCTGGGTGGTAAGGGATACTCTGATTTTGTACATTTTTGTTATATAATAGAAAACACTTCCATGTGAGGATCACAGGAGAACAATTCAGAAGTATGCTGCTTTCCAACCTCGTGGTTAGGGAGGGGTTTGCTCTGCCTAAATGTGGTACAGGCCCAGCCACACCCTTTACCAACACAAGGAGTCCCTGCTAAGTCCCAGGGATCTGGCAGAGATCATCTGGCTTTTCCAAGATGTTCTACAAACTCCAGGAACAGGAGCAGGATGGTGGCAAAAGTGACACCACAGTGCACAACCAGACATGTTCCTCAGTTTTTCCTCTGAACTTGGTGGACCTCTGTAAGTGAGTCACAGATGAAAACAGCTCATGTGGGACCTGGGCAGGCAATGAAGCCTTCCAGTAAGGGTGCTGGTGACTGGTGGACACGACCAGGGAAGAGCCAAACAGTGCAGTGAGGCTGGGCAACACAGCCTCCACACGCATGCCTCATCTCACTAAATGAAATGGAAGCCCCCTGAAGGTAGGAAACACCCGAACTTTGCGGTTTAGATTGTGTTCACCCTCTGGGTATCCACTGAGGTTAAATCTAGGCAGACAGACAAATGGAAAACGCCTGTCACTGATTACATGATGAACACTTGAAGTCCCTTTTTAACCTCAAGTGCACTTAAAACATTCCTGGCTTTGGTTTCCATCTGAATCATACAGGCAGAATCCCAAGACCAACTGCCAACACTGTTTTAAGAGTTTTGACCCAAGAGACTTGGTAAAATACATTAAGGAGGAAGACCTGTGGTAACAGGAAGCATGGTTTCAGTCTGTACCTCTTCCTCCCAGACCAACCTTCCTACCCGCCCACCCAACCAAGCCTTTCCATCTACCTGCTACCCCAACACTGTAAGAACAGCACTCTCAAAAGGGAGGTCAGAGTCGGGCACAGTGGAATATGCCTGTAATCCCAGTGAGATGGGCACTGAGGCCTGAGGATTGCAAATTTGAAATCAGCTTAGGCAACTTAGCAAGACCTGTCTCAAAATAAAATATAAAAGGTGTTGGGGATGTAGTTCAGTGGTACAGCACCCCTGGGTTCAATTCCCCAGTGCCAAAAAAAGTGGGGGAGGGGGAGGTTACATGGCTGCTGATAACCCACCTGCTTAAATTCAAGGCACACAAAGCTACCCTCCATTACAGTGCAAGCTGCTCATCATGGACAACGCAACACCATCAAGATTTGCCTATGAATCCAAGCAACCAGATTCATCTGCCTAATGATGTTTCACTTTGGGCTATTAACAAAACCAGTTTATGATCCCGAACACCCAATGAGTGGGTAGTAGAGGAACATAACCATCAAGGCCCAGAGACAGGAGAAAAGGGAAGCAAGCTTAGAATCACAGTTTTGGTGCATCAATCACTTGACCACAGCTAACAGGTGAACAGGAAATCAAAGAGTTGTACAAACATCCCCTTTTACTTTAGTGATAAAAACACCCTGGAACCCAAACTCAAAGAGCTCAGAAAGTTCAGGTAATACACATTTTGGAAATAAAAACCTACTGTGGCATTTCCCTGGGTTCCTTCAACAGTCTTTCCAACTAATTAATCTTGTTCACATGCTCAGAGGGTGGCTGGCCAGCCCAGAACATCTGTCACAGGAGCAGCTTGTGAACACCAACACACACACACGTGACCAAGGAGAGGATAACTAGCTCTTTCTTTCTTTTTTCTTTTTTTTTTTGGTGCTGGGGATCGAACCCAGTGCCTTGTGCTTGCAAGGCAAGCACTCTACCGACTAAGCTATCTCCCCAGCCCTGATAACTAGCTCTTTCTTAACAAGGAAAGCAAAAATACTTTTAAACTGTTCTTTTAAATTCATTTCCTAATAGAAGAAATTCTTAAATTAATTCTCTTGCTTGTTTCAATATCATCTGGCCTTTTCCTGAATTCTCTAATTGCCTGCTTCAAGCCAGTTCCCACATGTCCAGGGCTAGAAGAGAGACAATGTAAACAGCCCTAAAACTTACCCTCAATGTTTCTTTATTTTTTAATGTTTCTTTTTTAACAGAAAGGGTGATTAGAATTTATAAAAATGAATAAGGTTTTAAATTTCTGATGCAGCCAGAGATTGTTTTTAAAATTAAGACCATTACCACATACTTTGCTTTTGGATGGTATCCAGTATTTTTCAGATAAACATGCATCTGCACAAACTATCAGAGTTTCCACTTGTTTGACAACACTGGTCACAAGAGAGTATGATTTGGACAGTAGCCCGCATCCTTCTGTAACACAACAGCCAGTCTAAGAGGTGGCTGAATACTGAGGGTGAAAAGTGAAAACAGACATTCAGCATCAACTCTCTTGCATCAAATTTCCCAGGCACCTTTAATATACCTTTGTTCATTATTTGGCAAAGAAGAATGGATGGAATCCCACCCAAGACAGTGGAAAAGAAAAACCAAAAATAAGACAATGGTGCCCATTGTGGGAAGCAGCTAAAATATCCAGGGCTCTGCCTGCCTTCCAAGTCCCATACCACCAGACCCCCAAATCAGACCTACAAGCACAAGATGGTCTGGTCTGAGTGAGGGCTCGGCACACAGAAGGAGAAGCTCCCCACTAACTTCCTTTCCTCAGTGTTCTCCTGCCCTGTTATGTCCTTCTCAAGATGGAGCACTCGGTTCAAAACAGAGAATCCAGAGCACCAGCAGTCATGGATTTCAATGAGAAAGCAACATCTCAGTTCTCTCTCTTACAAAACCCCAGGATTTGAGGCTCAGTGATGCAATTTGCAGGTATTTTTACTTCAGAAGAACAGCAGCCAACCTTCCCAAAGTAAGGTGCTGGGTTTCCAACATCATGTTTCTGAGAGTTTGGTAGAGAAGTGGAGTAGCAGGGGGTTTGCAGGCAGCAAGACACATCAAGGCCACTCACTAAAAGTCCAACACCTTCCCAAAAACATCTGCAATTTGCTCCAGAAAATCAAACACAAAAAATGATTACCTATTGAGAAAAGAAAAAAATAAAATACCAACATTTTTCTCTATAATCAGAACAAAAACCCAAAGTCACATCAAGAGGCTCACTGGCTTACAGACTCCACTCATTCTGAAGTTTGAAAATGAATGACAAGGGAGAAAATCTTTGCCAATCATACTTCAGATAGAGCACTAATCTCCAGAATCTATAAAGAACTCAAAAAACTCTACACCAAGAATGCAAATAATCCAATCGACAAATGGGCTAAGGAAATGAACAGACACTTCAAAGAAGAAGATCTACAAGCAATCAACAAACATATGGAAAAATGTTCAACATCTCTAGTAATAAGAGAAATGCAAATCAGAACCACCCTAAGATTCCATCTCACCCCAATTAGAATGGCGATTATCAAGAATACAAGCAACAACAGGTGTTGGTGAGGATGTGGGGAGAAAGGTACACTCATACATTGCTGGTGGGGCTGCAAATTAGTGCAGCCACTCTGGAAAGCAGTGTGGAGATTCCTTAGAAAACTTAGAATGGAACCACCATTTGATCCAGCTATCCCACTCCTTGGCCTATACCCAAAGGACTTAAAATCAGCATACTACAGAGATACAGCCACGTCAACGTTCATAGCTGCTCAATTCACATTAGCCAGACTATGGAACCAAACTAGATGCTCTTCAACTGATGAATGGATAAAGAAACTGTGGAATTTATATACAATGGAATATCACTCAGCCATAAATAAGAATAAAATTATGGCATTTGCAGGCAAATGGATGAAATTGGAGAATATCATGCTAAGTGAGATAAGCCAATCTCAAAAAACCAAAGGACGAATGATATCGCTAATAAGTGGATGATGACACATAATGGGGGGTGGGAGGGGTTAGTGTTAGGGTTAGAGTTAGGGTTAGGGAGGGGGGCAAGAATGGAGGAAGAAAGGACTGTATAGAGAAAAAAGAAGGGTGGGAGGGATGGGGGAAGGGAAAAAATAACAGAATGAATCAAACAACATTACCCTATGTAAATTTATGATTACACAAATGGTATGCCTTTACGCCATGTACAAACAGAGAAACAACATGTATCCCATTTGTTTACAATAAAAAAAAAAAAGAAAATGAATGACAAAATGCTCCAAAGCCTCCCAAAATCACCTCCAGTACCACCCTTAGTTAACAAACTCCCTTAGGCAGCTATCAGTCTCTTAGCTATATATACAATAGTGTGACTTCATAAAATCAGACCAGAGCCTAACATCTAGCTGAGATCATTCACACACAAAACTGTTAAGTTCTGACAGTGAAGAGAAGGGAGGGCAGGTGGAGCTTGTGAGCACCTAGGGTGCGTGGTGGCCACCAGGAAGACACTGAGGGAGGAGGAGGATCCCAAAGTTAGAGGTCTTGGTGGGATAATTACCTACATGTACTGCCTCTCACTTGCTGGCTAGAATGCAGCCAAGGTTTTGTTCCAGGTGAGAGGATTTAGGCAAAATAGCTCCTCAAAGTCTCTAATAAAGGAAATGTGAAAAGTGCTCCATTTCCTAGGAACAAAGCCCCCCATTCCTGTAGATGGTCTAAATGGAGAAGAGTACATTTCCATCCACTTTCCAAAGGGGGCAGCAGTAAGAGAGCCTTCATCCCATACGAGACTTGGTGGCTCTTCCTTGGTTTCTCTTGTGTTAGGAAAAGGAAGAGGATACTCTTTTTGTAGAAAAATCAGAAGAGACATCATAGGTGCCATGGAGTAACCTGAACTAGCTCTCATGGTCTAAACAGGATGACAACCAGCAGGAGACTGAGACAGGAGAACCTGGGGCCTTCCTGACATCACACAAGACCCAGCATCGAGGCATGAGAGGAGAGCCCCAGGAGCCTGGGTCATCTTCCACAAGACTGTGGCCAGGTGAGAGAGGTTCAGGATCCTCCTTTGCAGGGGCTCCTCCCAAGGTCCTGTACCTCACTTGGTATTTGTCATCTTGTTTTTATTTTCTTAAAGACAGACTCCAACTTGGAAAAACATCAGAGCCCTTCTAAAGCTGGATCTGTATCTGACCTGAAGGACCCTCAGGCATTCAAACTCAGCAAGACCAACAATAACTCAGGAGTCCTCTCCACTCACCTCCTGCACTTGAATGTGCCCCTTCTGTGTCTGCATCTGATTAATGGAATTGTCACCTCTTGGGTCAGAGGACAGGGCAATGTCATGCCCTGCTCCCTTGTCTACCTCCAGAGTGCAACAGTCAAGTAAATTCCAGCTCCAGAAAGTACTGGGACCTTCCATTTGACCCTCTCCCTCCACCCCTCAGTGGTAGGTGTGAGGGGTTGCGGGGCTCAGCTTTCATCCCTGGCCCCCCAGTCCCAGTCTCTCCCTTTCTGATTCTGATCCTACTCCAATATGACCTAAGGGACTAAAATCGCCCTGAAGGGCCCTGGCAGCCTTCGGAGCTGGAACACAGACTGCTCAGTCCACACAGATGGCTCTCCACAAAACGGCCAGCTCATCCTGACCCCAGGCTCCGAACTCCTCAGCCTTCCTGGAACACCAGAGCACACGCTCCCCACTGCAGGTGCACCGTCTCCACCCACGCCACACCCACCTCCCAGGCATCTGTGTTTACCCTCAAAACCTGGCTCACACGCCACCTTCTAATGCTGCTCTGCCACTCAGGTCAGCGGGTTCACACAAACCTTTCTCTCTCACAGAATTCAGCAATTTTCCCCTACCAATGTTCACTTGTTTCCCAAGCTAGAACGGGCTCCCTGCTCATCTGCACATGTCGCAGGGCTCATTCACCTCCGAAGGCTTCTCCCCGCGCCACCCCAACCCAGCCTTTACAGGGCCTGTGCAGTCTGACCAGCAGGACTGCAGAGGCTGAGCGGCACAGGGCCCTGGGACTAAATGACCACGTCCCACGGTCATTTACTAACTGCCCTCTTACTAACTGCACAGCTTTAAGCACGTTTACCCTTTTCTTCCTTCCTTGATGTCATCTATGAAATAAAGGTAAGGAACCACAGTATGGACCTCACGGGAGGCAGGAGGATTAAATGAGTAAGCAAAGAGCTTAGGACAGTGCGAGACAGCTAGTGAACACGATGAATGTGAGCTACCTTGACAGAGGGAGGGGAAAGGAGGAGTAAGAGGTGGAAAGACAGCTTTACTCAATGATTTCATTTCCCCCAGACTCCTGAAGGGCAGAAGGGATAAGGATAGTTAGGAATTCTGCGGCGCCTAAAAGGAGACTGTGCACACAGCATATTTTGTCAAAGGATTCAATGAATAACAAAGATGATGGTGTTGGTGAACTAGAGGCAAGAGAAAACATTCTCAAGCAAAATTCTTCAAGCTCTGAGGAGTTTATTCACTACACTCCAGTTTATAAGTGCAAAGCAGTCTGTCCTGCGCCTGGCAAACCACGCAACTCCACACGCCTCTTCCAACGCGTTTCCCAGCGTCCTGGCGCTTTCATTTCTGGGCCCTCTTTCCAGGAGCCTCGTCCATTCGCATGTCTTCCTACCAGACATCTATCCCTGCTGGGGTCCACGACTACCTCAGCCCTCAAGTCATCCCCCACTGACTTAGAGATGCCTCCATTTCAATATGCAAAACCTCACACTCGGCACATCTGCAGCTGAAATCCTCTCCATCCCAACTTCCCTCAACCCAGTCAGTCTCGTCCCCAGTTCAGCTAATGGCAGCCCAGGAATGTCCAAGGCAGAAACGTGAACTCTCAACTCCTTCCTTTCTGGTTTAATTGCCAGAGCTCTCATTGTATTCTCTCTTCAATCCAGGTACTTCTCTCCATCTCCATGACCACTTTAATTCAGGTCACTGTCACCTGTCACCCTGTTAGAACAAGCTCCTCATTAGTGGTCCTATTTTCAGACTTCCCCGTTCCCTAATCTACTATTCATACAGCAGTCTAAATGATCTTTTTAAAAATGAATCTGGCCATGTCTTTCCTTGTTAAACCTTCAGTATGTGGCTCCCCTCTGATACAGGAATGAAGTTTCAATAAGGCCCACTGTGATCTGGTACCTGCTTATCTCCCCAGTCTCATTGGTCACCCCCCCACCCCCCTTTGTCCTCCAGCCCAATAAGGCCTCTTCAGCACTGTGGAATTGCCAGTAACTCTAACAAGGTCTCTGTTCTGCTCCCTGGGACTCTTCTCCCTCCATAGAACTGTCCCTCTCCTACCCCTTCATCTGGTTGGATTCTCCTGTCAGGAGTTTCTGTGGTTCTCCTGGTTCCTGTACCTACCCCCATCACAGTCACATCCCACTTGTAAGCCCTGCAGAAACTCTGAGCCCAGAAATTGTGGCTTATTCATATCTTCCCACCTTGTGATTAGCAGGAACTGGATGGTTATTTGAGAAATGCAGATTTGGGGGTGGGGGGAGTTTGAGGATTCTAATCCAATTGCTCTTCAACAATAAAGCACAGAGAAATAAAAATAACCTCTAAGACTTATGATTGCTATTTCATAAGCCTAGAAAACACACAAGGAAAACCAAACTTGCATAATGGTAAAACTATTTAACAAAGAGGACTGCCACCAAATCCACATCTGAGAATCCTATAAACAAACTCTCACCATAGAGACACTGCCAAGGCAGTGTCGAGAAGAGAGAAGAAACCTCAGCTGGCAAGTAGCTCCAAGCTGTTCCTCTGCTTATGTTAACAAGTCACATGTACTTGAGTTTTCCAGAATATGTGCTTTTCCTTGACAGGGATTGAAATGCATCCTCGGATAAGGTCTTTGATTATTCATTGACATTTGAAAACCAGTAAAATGCCCCTTCATCCAACATTCTAGAATTTAATTGACAGCAAAAACCACACAGACACAAACACACCGTCCTATGTGCTTTCACATACGCACATACTCACATAGAGGCCTTCACATACACATGTAAAATCTAAGTGAGGAGGGATGTTAATTATATTAAGAATCTGTGGGACTGGGGAGATAGGTCAGTTGGTAGAGTGCTTGTCATGCAAACACAAGGCCCTGGGTTCAATCCCTGGCACCGCAAAAAAAAAAAAAAAAAAAAAAGAATTTGTAGAATGTATAAAAGACTAGACTCTTCACTTCATCTATAAAGATAGACAGATCTCCTGCAGACATACATGCATGTTGTCTGGAGGCCCTGGTAGCTCCCCTGCTTGTATCTTGCTGAGACCTTTTGTTAGCACAGACCAGATAAATAGTAAAACAGAAAACCAAATCAAGGTGACTGGAGGATGCAGCTGCCAGGATGGAATTTTTCTTTCATCAAAATGCACCAGAGTTCATATAAAGAAAAGCTTGATCTGCTTTTTGAACAGGCTATTTCCCAAGGAAATGAATTTATAAACTTGTTTAACTCCACACTCAAACCTTAACCCTTAACTTCTAAATCTTAGCCAATATATGCTTTATAAGACTACTTAATTCAGAGACTTGTACAGTACATTTCTATCTTTAAAGTGGAGATTTTATGTCTCTCTCTCCAAATTTGTTTCCATTTTTCCTTTACAATTAAACTGACAACTGGATAAGAACTTTGCTTTTATAGTATACACAGAATAGGACTTAAGCAAAGCTTAGAAAGTAAAATAATATGTCATAATGTAGTTATCACAAACCAATGAGTAAAGAAAGGGTTATTCAACAAACAGGACTAGGAAAAATAAGTATCAAATTAGGACCTCATTTAAATTATATACCTAAATAAATTCTAAATCTACTAAAGCAGGAGTCAGTAAACTTTCTGTAAAGGGCCAGTTAGCCAATATTTTAAGTTAACTAGTAAATATGATAGGTCTCTGTCATAATGACTCAACTCTGCCACTGTAAGAGCACACAAAGACAATATATTAATAAATAAATGTAGCTATATGCCAATAAAACTATATTTACAAAAACAAGTGGCAGACCAGATTTGTCCCTCAGGCTGCAGTTTGCTGACCCTGGACAAAAAAAAAAAAAAAGGAGAGAGACAAAGACTGAGACAAACAGTAAACAAATTCCAAAAGAAAATGCTGGTGAATATCCCAGCTCAGACAGGAATTCCTCAGCATATATGTCACAGAAGAAATCATACAGGAAAAGATGGCTATGTATACCATATACATTTAAACTTCTTCTTAGTAAAACAAGTACCATAAACAAGCAAATTGAAACAGCAAATGACAAAATAAATATTTTAAGTGAATATAACAAAGGATTTAAAGTATAACAAAGGATTTAGAGTTTTAAAAGTATATCTTCTTTCTCTGGAACTGACAAAACTGATGTTAGCAATGACCACATACAAAACAAACCCTAAGAGTCACTGCTGCTGGGAATGTAACTGGATCAATCATCAAACAAATAAAACAATATGCTTTAAAGGGCCTTAAAAAATTCCTTCCTGCCTTAACTTTACCTTTAAACTCTAACCTACAAAAATTAGAGAGACACACAAGTATTTTAGGGTAAAGATGCCCTCTATGATCTTAATTTATAACAACCTAAATGCCTAACAACAGGAGGTTTTTTTTATTTTAACTTCCAGTACATATATGAATCACAATGGACATAACATGTGCACATTAAATCATGTTTCAGCAGAACATTATAGGCATAAGAAAATGCTCATAATAAAGAGTACATGAAAAAGGCATCAGGAATTATTTACGGAATATTAATATTAGCCCATTTCGAATATTTCATATACGAAGAAAAATATCAGAAAGCATACACCACATATTAAGCAGTAATGATTTCTGAGTTGTGAGGTTATCGGTAAATGTTGTTTTTTATTTTTCTCTGTAGTCTCTGGATTTTCTATAATTAAGTATTTTAAATATGAAAAACAACAAATGTTAACTTCTAAAAAGCAAAAAATGTTGTTACTGCTCACAAGGCCCACAGGAGAAATACAAATCGACTAACTATGGAGAAAGTCAAATTTGAGCAAAGCTTTACTCATGTTCCTACCCGGTATTTCTGCACCTCTTTCCCTTTGAACGCCCCTGAAATAGAAATAACAAAGACCTCCCAAACACATTCCAACCCCACAACGAACATTTCAGACTTCTCTGGGACACTTCATGGCAGTGGTTTTGATTTCAGGAGCAGAGGAAAAATGGGTATTAATTCAAACCTAAATATGGCGATGCTGCTTGCCTACACGTACAGCAATCCAAGTCACTATACTTTATCCAACAGCTAATCCCATCAGTAGCTTCATAAAGAGAAAAAAATGAAAACAAACTGCTTGAGGTCACAAGGGGAGAACACAAACTTTCTTGTTTTAAGTTTTCAAAAAACTCAATACAGTCTTTCCTAGAGGACAATCATGCCATAGAGTACATACCAAAATCCTTTAGAGAGTAAGCATACTTTCACTTAGCTATTCCAGGTCCAAAACTCTGCTAAGAAAACAATCTGATAAAGTGTTTAAACGCATATACAAAGATATTTATCATACCATTTATAATCATAAAGAAATGGAATAGTAGGTATAGGTTAAATAAAATGTTACATACATAAAGGAAAATGACACCATTATGAATAAGATATAAATGTACACTTATTGACATGGAAAGCTGAGTTGATATAGAGTCATAGTCACTTGATATACACTTCCTATGAAAGAGGGGTTTTTTTGCTGTTGTTTTGTTTTGTTTTGTTTTGTCGTGGTACTAGGGATTGAACCAATGAGCATTCTATCACTGAGCTACATACATCCCCAGCCCTTTTTATTTTATTGAGACAGGGTCTTGCTAAATTGCCCAAGCTGGCCTCAAATTTGTAATCCTCCTGCCTGAGCCTCCTGAGTTGCTGGGATTACAGGCATGGGCTACTATGCCTGGCTGAACAGTTTTACAAGGACAAAATTCAGGAAGGTTTTGTCTGAAAATGTTTAAATCAATAGTTATCTCTGTTGAGTGATATAAGATTGCTCAGTTCCTATGAAAAAGATTTATTACTTGTTTATAATTTAATAAATGTTAAAATAAATGAATCCTGCTAATAAATAAGATAGTGAATTTTAACAAAGATTTGGGGAAAGGTCCTATCCTGTCCTGCACTAGGTCATGGTCGCTTCAGTCAAAAAAAGCAGCAACAAGAGAGTAGGCAACCTCAATGAAATGCATCCAGGAATCAGAGCAAACTGTACCTTGAAACATCAGCCTGATTACTGTTGTGATCAAAACAGACAGCAGAACCTACTAGCCACCATTAGGAAGTAAAATGGAAAAGACAACTTACCCAACACCAAGATCCCACAACCAGACCTGGAACCAGAGTGTTGAGGGTCCCGGTACCTGGCACAGGAGGGCAGGATCCTCCCCTCCCTACACCACAAGTCAGGTGGAACAGGGCAAGAGGACATGAAAGAATACCTAAAACAACCAAAACCTCGTCTTTACTTCCCCAACTGCCTGAAGCTGAAAGGCGGTATGCCATTTTTCAGATGCCACTCTGTCACTGACAATGCCACTTTCCCCTGCCTCCGTTCCAACCCCCGCCCCCTGCCCGCCATTACACATAGACAAGAAAAGGAAACTGCCGTCAATTCTGTTCTCTTCTCACACTGTACATATTCAATAAATGACTGTTAAATAAGTGCATGCTAAGTCAAAGAATTTTCATGGCCAATAGATTTTTTAAATTAGGAAGAACCATTTGGCCTGGGAAGACTAAAGTAGTTTGCTAAATTCTACATGGTAATAAAGTCTGAGGGCATCCTGAAGATATTTGGCAACAAATTTGTAATAGCAGAACCATGAAACCCTGATTGCTTTGAGGCAATAAGAACAAAAAAGATTAAATATTAACTTAAAATGGGTAAAATTAAAGTTGCATTATCCCAACATACCACAAAAGAAATTGAAGACGAGTAAGTTTATTTACTTCCCTGGTGACTTCAAGCAGTTTGCCTTCACTATTATTCTTTATTAAGCAGTTGACAGGGTTCTAGAAGCTGTCAAAGTTACAACTGAGCAACTTCTTCCACTTCAGTTAGAATCGACAAAAAAAAGAACATGTCACAGAATAACCTAACGTATCTTCACTTCTTCCATAGTCACAGGAGGGGAGGAGAATATGGCATTGCTATGAGTAAAACTAGGTCAAGTCCTCATTGATAAGGCAAGGTCCATCACAAACCTTCCCAGACTTGGAAAAACAGAACTTAACAAGCCTCCCCTCCTCATGGAAGGGCCCAGGCTGAGCCACCATGGACAATAACTGTGCATCCTACAGGTCAGCACCCGACAACCTGGGATGCCAGCACCCCAAACATTTCTGTATGCCCAGCACAAATAAGCAATACATAATTTCCTGAATGAGGTGGACTAATACACTCAATTACTTAGAAAAGGAAAAATCTAGGCTCAGGAATAAAATCTATCCTAACTTAAGTCTTGCTCCTCATTATGGTTGAATTACTAGTCAGATTTTAAGTATGCTATATTTGAAATTCAGTCACTCCACAACCATAAGAGGAGTCCACTTCCCAGTGTACCGCCCACCACAGGGCTGAGTCACTTGCTTAAACATAAAAAGAACCTTCCTGCAGGAGACGGTGCGGTACCCCTTCTGAAGCCGAAACCCGCGCTCCAGGCATGCTTATACCTCAGAGCCAGTCTCAATGACCAAAAAGGGGCTTTTCCCTTGCTGTACACTCCTCTATTAGCTTATTAATGTATACTGCCTATTCCAAATGACCTAAAGTGATTTAATGATTTACACATGCTAAGATAAGGAGTACTTTAAGAAGCAAATGAGAAAAAGCAAACAGTGATAAAATGGTAACATAGGAAAACAGGAAGCAAAGTTTAAGGGCATTCCAATTACTAGGGATTTGGGAGGCTAAGGTGGGAGGATCACAAGCCCAGGATTAGACCAGCCTCGGCAGACAGTGAGACCTTATCTCCAACCAGGGGGGCGGGGGCAATCGTTCTGGAAGAGCCTATGTACCTTGTAGAACTGGGTCCAATGTTGGGAGCAAAGGTTTCTTTTAACAGTTAACTGAAGGTTAAATTCAGGTACAAGAACCAGTACAGATACAGATATAAATATAAAGATACACAGATACACATGCACATATATTAAAAAGGAAGAAAAAAAGCAGTCTCTCAGGAAAAACACAATCATTCAGAACAGGAAGAAAAGAGATTTCTTTCAGGGCTTCCCATAAAGGGAACATTAAAAAATAAAGGTAATAATGGCTTACAATTAGCATTTATGTCCAAGACACTGTCCTAAGAGCTTTAGACATATTCACTCATTTAATATCCCTATGAAGTAAGTACTATTATTATTCTCATTAACAAATAAGGAAGATGAGGAACAGAGCAGTTAAGCAACTCACCCAAAGTGACACAGCTACTAAGCTGTGGATGTGGGCCTCACACACCAAAGACTAGCTCAAGTCCACACTCTTACCACTACACTACAGTGCTTCTTACTCTCTGAAAGCAAGTGAGCAATGTCCTCCAGGACCTTCCTTAGGCCTTTCCTTATAATGTGCTTTGGTACAGGCCAAAGAAAAACACAAAGCTTAGCTCAAAAGCAGGGATTCCACTCAGGAGGTGGTCCACACATGTGGCTCTGCCTGAGGGCAGAGGTTGGGGATACTTAGGGTCTATGGAAGAATGGGTTCCTCGAGTCCTTCAGGCTATCCTTCACGCATGGTACAGTCCCTCCACCAAGGGCAAGTATGCACTGAGGGGCTGAGGGCGGGTAAAACGAGGCTCTTACCAACTGACACTTCAGGCAGAACCACAGGCAAGAGTCACCACCCAGGCTGCAGGTGGGACAGACACCTTCCCAACCACGCCAAAGGACCCTGGGTGCTCACCTGGGCGTGGAGGTGACCCGAAGGAGTGGTTATGGGCAGGGCTCCCTTATGAATGAGATTGGGTGTCTCAAAACAAAGGACAATAAGGTCCCCAGATGCCTGTGCCATGGAAGAGGTCTCAACAGAGGTAGTCTGAATTAAAGACTGCATTATCAAAAGTCAACTCATGATCATATCAAACCCGGGGAACATTTAGGCTTGAACCACACAGCTCCAGGATAAAAGGGTCCGCAAGTAGAACCCTAAGGAGTTGCAAGGCCAACCAACTAGAAAAGATTTTTAAAGGTAAGCCAGTTATTATTTGAGAGAAGATATGATTAAAAAAAAAAAAAAAAAAAAAAAAAACAGCTGGGTGCAGTGGCACACTCCTGTAACCACAGCTGCTCGGGAGATTGAGGCAGGAAGATCCTAGGTTCAAGGCCAGCCTCAGTAATTTAAAGAAACCCTGCCTCAAAAATTTTTAACAAAAGAGCTGAGGGTGTAGCTTGGCAGTAGAGCACCCCGAGTTCAAACCCCAGGACAAAAAACAAACCAAAAAACTCACTTTAGTTTTAGAGTGATTATAACCAATCTTCTTAGCAGCTTCTCCAAGTTCAAGACCATAAAACTACTTCATCAGAATTTACTCACCGAGTTCTTATTACAAGATAGATACAATCCTAGCTACGAGGAACCGTGACCAAGACAGACAAAAATTCCAGCCATCAAGAATCTTACTCTTCAGTGTACTCTAAATAACACTAATTACTATTACTAGACATATGATATTATTCTGGATGAGGAATATGTCAGGTAGAGACCAATGTTACCAGGAAACTGGGAAAGGCTCTCTGCAGGTGTTGCAGGGTTACACAGGGCACCTCACTGAGAAGGGGGATCTGCGCAAAGATCTAGAGGAGACCAGGTAAGAGTCAAGCAATGCGTGGGTGGAGATGTCTCAGGAAGAGGGGACAGTAAGGCAGCCTGAGTGGCCAGAGCAAGGTGAAGAATGAGGAGAAGGAAAGTGAAAGAAGCAAATGGGTGGAGAGAACAAAGCTTGGTGGGCGATGTCAGAGACCAATCTGGAGGCCACTGTTAGGGATTCTGTCTTTGACCCTGAGCTACTGAAGGATCCTGACCAGAGGAGTGATGTGGCCTGACATTCCCTTCCAAAGGACCCATTCTGCCTGCTTCGTGGAGCACAGGCCCTAGCAGGCAAGGACAGAAGCAGGAGGCCAGTTAGGATCTTTCCATCCAGCAGCATCTCGGCACACACAGGTACAGGTGAGGGTGAAGGACAAAGCAGCCAACCCAGTGCACAGCAGCAGTGTCAGAAACCCATGCTCAGAACTCTGATAGAGCCTGTGGCAGGCTACAATTCTCTCTTGCAATAATAGGAAAAGAAAAGCAAGAGTTTCCTAAAGTCAGTCTGGCCAAAGAAGCACAAGCCTGTGCATGGGAGGGGCATCGCCAAAACTGGTCCAAACAGGTCTTCAGCGGTGCTGACTATGGAACACTACAGTGTGGCACTGTGGGTACATTACGGAACAAAGCACTGTAATGAGCTACTCCTAAGCAGATACCAGTTATTCTCCAAAGTATATTCCAAAATACATCAGAGCTTAAAATATTTAACCGTTAATATAGCACCACTTAAATTTCATACCGCACATATAATATGACTTCCAAAATGCATCTGGCACCTCAAATGATGCTCTCCTTTCTTCTTCCCAAGTATTTTGAGTGCTAACATCACATAAGCCTCTTCACAAAATGCATCCTCTCTCCCAGATCCCGCAGTCTGTGACAACCAGATCTGATCCCAAGGTGCACATGGCACACCAACACTCAGTGCACAGGCTCCAATGACAGCCTCACAACGGAAAGGGTTTCTGTGTTTCTGCACACCTCGCCCTGCCTTGTGGCTGCAACCAACACTCACTCACTGAAACACATTTGTCCCCACTCATTTTGACAAAACTGTGATAAGAACAGAAGGAAAAATGGCAAAGCACCCTGAGGGAGGAGGAGACCAACATGTGGCTTCCTCAGGCCTGTGATGAGAAGGCCATCAAGGGGCACACCCATCTGTGACTTGACACCTCTTGGAACCTCATAAAGGGAGGACAGAACACAGACCTGCGGTGTCAAACGAAGTTTCCTGTTACCCTCATAACTCTTCACCCAAAAACATCATAGTTCAGTTTTTAAAAAATAAAACTATAATAATATGTCTCACACCCATTACAGTTTTCTTTCATGCTCCCTTTAAATTTTCCCCCTGAATCAAAGGACTGACCACAAGCCATCAGTAAGAAAAGCCTAGCCAAGTAAGAGACTAAAATATAAAGGGACTGAATAATGCACCATCACTGGAAGAGGGTCACATATACAATATTCTGAACACAGACTCTGCCAAGTATTATTTCTGGGACTATACCAACAACATGCAAGCTCACAAAGCTACCTAAGAAACTACTCTGTAGTAAAATACCTTCCTCCAGCTCCTCTGTATGGATTTAGCTTTGATCAATACATGGCATTCTCATACATATAGGCACCTCAAAACTTAAATACAAGGTCACTAATTACCCATTCATACACAGAGCTACATATATACAAACATATTGAAATAAATATATTTGCTTTACAAATAAAGACTCATTTACTCTACCATCATTAAACTACTTATTAATTAAGCAAAACAGCATTTACCAGACAGGAAGAGATCAATAGTTCTGAATCTTCTTTTGTCCAATTGTATGCTGTATATTCAAGGGCATTATTCTCTCCTTGCTGTTTGCACATATAAGCACAGTTTCTTTCAAAAACGGTGCGGATGCCTTTGAACAGAATCACACTAGTAGTACAACCCATCCCCAAGGTGTGGATGCTCAGATTTCTAGCAATCTCTACTCCATTTCCACATCATCTTCCTTGGCTCTTCAGAAACAGTCTCCCACTGTACCATCTTCATGACAAGCAGTTACCGGCACCGGAACAGAAGGGAAGCTCCAAGCTGTCACACTAGAATCTGCTCCTGCCCAACAGCCTGACAAAAAAAAAAATCCAGACTCCGGGTATCGAACAGGAGGGGTGGGTGGTGCAAAAATAAGATGACACACCTCAGATGCACCAAGACCTTGAATGTATCATTTTTCCATTGGATTGCTTCACTGTTAATATGAAGAACAAATATGCAAAAGATTTACACGGAGTTACTGAAAAACTGCCGGCTCCTGTGATTTGCTTGGGATTGTTCTGAATCTCAGAACCTGCCCAAAATGAAAAAGACGGTGCCAGACAGTCACACTGCTGCAGATGCTGCTGGAAGGCACAAAGAATGTTCATCTGCTGCAAGAAATCACTCTCCCAGAATGCTTAGCCTAGCATCTATATTAGCAAACATCTCTTTCCTTGACCTAAATGTGCTGTTTGTTTAATCCTGCATCAGCAAGGAACAGAGAAGCAAAAGGGAAAAAAAGTACAAAAACGAGTAAAATTGCTAAGATGACTGCTGCTATGGAAACACATGTAAGTGCACTTCAAACAACCTTTTGCATGTATGGGTAACAGCCTGCTGACAGCAAACCGCGAGGGAACAAACATTGCTGTGGGGATCTTGACTTCTGCCCACCACACTTTGCTACAGAGGACTAGCAAGCTTGCACTGCTTAAAGTATTCTCCCTTCTCTAGCACCAAAAGCTGTAAATGAGAATATGGATAAAGGGTTACCCCGAATGGCGAGACGTGTGCCTCTGAAGCAGTGCTCCAGTATGCAATGGCAAAACATGCTGAAGTCTCACAGTCAGCACAGTTATTATTTTTAGTGATCGGGTCCATCCACTGCAAACTGAACTCAGTAACACTATACTATCTCAGGTGAATCCTTGGGAATGGCTAAAGTTTTCCATTGATATATCACACTGCCTCCTGCTATTTTCCTTCCTAAAAAATAAAAAGCTAACTATATAAAAACAACATGCACACACAGGGAAAACCCTATCACTTACAACATGAATCTAGAAAAAAAGGCATCATTCTTTTAAGATCTGCTCTGATATTATTTTTCATTTCACAAGGCAACAGATAGTTTTCATTTTCTATCTATAGATTTCCAAGTTAGAGTGAATTTGAACTGAATGCTGAGGAAGGGAAGAGAAACCCAGGCCATGTAGTAAGAGCAGACCTCTAGTGAACACCATGGAGTCAAGATTCCAAAATGTCTGTTTTGCCTAGTTAGTTTAGCCACTAGACCCCAAGGAAAAGCAAATATCTAGGCTTATTATGGCTCCTGCATTCTTATGCAAAGTGTATCTAACAGCCACATAAGATCAAAGGGGTGGAAATACTGGCCATATGCACAAAACAATAACTCTATGGGGCCTAGAACATTCCAATTCCAAGCAGTGATTCTGTTAAATGAAAGCTGTAAAACTCAAGATTACACCCTCATCTGTTAACAGGAAATACAAATCTTCATGAGATATTGGGATACAGGCAGATAAACAACATGGAAATTCACCTATACAGAAACATAAAATTAGAGACTATAAAACACTAACCATATGGATTAAATTGTCTCTCTTGAGAACTCAGAAATATCCATCAATTAACTTCACTTCTATACTTCAAGGAACACCTTAAATGGCAAGTTTGTTCAGTATAAAGATGATACCTAGAAAATTCAAAATTAACTTAATATTATTACCTATTTCAGATATCCTAGGTATAGAAGATAAAGAATATTATTTGAGGAACAAAAGACAACATTTGAACTTTACAAAGCATTATAAATGACAACCAAGCAAATTTGAAACTGCTGGTAAATTTTATTCGATTTATTTTAAAAACCCTAAGATAGTATTTAATGGTCTTAAATGTCCTCACCACTAAAAATAAAAGGTTAAGTGATAGATGTGTTAACTAACTCGACTGTGAGTAATTATTTTGTCAGATGAAATCATTACACTGTATACTTTAAAGTTACACAATTTTATTTATCAGATCTCAATAAAACTTTAAAAAAGAGAATGGAACAACTTACTATCCTTCAGAGGAAAAAAGAAATGCTTCCTAGAGGTTCATTAATAAGCATTTAAGCAATTTGTATCAATTTTAAATATTAACCTTTTTTCCAAGCAACAAAATTAGTGGGCAAGAGAAAACCAACGGAATATATTGACAGCAAAGGAGTTAACAAGGTCAAAAATGGGGTTTCAAGCTGACAGAAGCATGACATAATGAACAATTCAAGAGGTGTGTTGACTGATTTAGTTTCACTGATTTTTCTGCATCAGAATGATTCTAGGCTGTTGAAAGGATAATTACCATGAATTTCATCAAAGAACACGAAGAGATAGATGGTGTCTATTGGCAACCAGGGCAGCCAGCTAAAGCGTACGTTTCGATTTGGAGTTCACGTTCACGCTTACATATGTAAAGATCATGTCTAATTTACAGAGCTCCCAAGACTGGATGTCTATGTTTGACTCCCTTTTGAGATTCACACCCAAATGGATGTCTTCCTGCTAGAAATGAGACCTGACCCTCCCATCGTCTCATCAGCTGTAAATCAATCATTTTTCAACAAGACAAATTCAAATGGCATATCCATACAGTGGAGAATCATTCAGCCATAAAAAGGAACAAGGTACCAATGGATGCTACAACACGAAGAGATCTGAAAAACATCAAGCAAATGAAAGTACCAGTCACAAATTCAATTGTATGACTGCATTCAAATGAAATGTCCAGAACATGCAAATCCACAAAGAAAATGGATTAGTGCTCACCTAGGGACTGAGAGAGGGAATATGGGGGTAACTGCTAATGGGACAGGTTGCTCTTGGTAATTAAAATGTTCAGAAACCATTGTTTCTAATATACAGAATTTGTATTGATTTTAAATATTAATCATTTTATATCTACGTAAATGTTAACCTGTGGTACCATATATGCTATCTATACACAACATACAGTCTATGACTATACTAATAAAACTACTGAATTAACACCTTAACAGAGTGACTTACATGAAAGGAGAATGTGATAAAGGGCTTCATTCCATTTTTGATGCTTGATGCAGACAGTTTTGAAGCCTTACCCCCTCTGTCCCACATCTGGATATGCTGATAGGAAAATCCAGGTTCCTTGTTTTGGCACCAGAAGGAAATTCAAAACACTCAGGGAACCATCACCCTCCTGCCTCCCCACAGACTACTACAAAAACCCCAAGCCAGTCTGCTTTCAATGCCTACGCAAGCCATTGATTCTAGGACCTACTTGGGAGCTGCCCTATTCTCCCTAGAAAGCATTTCATTTGGTGAATAATAAACCATTTCATGGGGGTAGATATGATCTCGTTAGGCTCAACATACAAAAACATTTTGGTGGTGGGGGAGGCAGTACCCACCCTGTCTGCAGCGTGGCCTTAACAGTGAATTAGCTATTAAACTTAGGGAGGGAAAGGAATGACACCTCTCCCAAACTCATAGCAGACAACAGGGGAGAACGCAACCCAGACATAGCAAGTGCCTACTGCTGTATGCCTCCCAGGGATTTTCTGTGGAACTTAAAACCACAACCTTGCTTGAAGAATTTAACAATTCCTGGATGGTGCTTTGGTCCCAGTTCTCAGGAATACCCTAAGATGGCTGGGGCTGCCCTCAGGGTGTGCATTACAGACCTGGGTAAGGGGCTTCACACTGCATAAACCACCGGAAAGCCTGTATGTTTAAGATCTGCTGGCCTCCTCAGTGGTCACAAAAAAACTCACCCATGCAGCCAGAGACCACAGTAAACAGGTCCCAAGCTCTGAGCCCCCTCAAAATGAAACCATCTGGAGCTTCTGCTTCCATCTGCAGCTCTCTCCTTGCCAACTGTCATTCTGTTTTAAATGTCTTCTAAAAGTCAAATTAGTTTGATTGGTAGATTTACTTACTACTTTCCCAGAAATATATGGATAAAGAGGAATGTGAAATAACACCTAGAGAAGCTAGAACTACAAATTAAATTAACACTGTATTTCAAACAGAGATGTCTTCTACCTCCGTCAGACACTGGTTCTACCTTGAAGGCTGGGAGGAGAGTGGAATCTTCTCCATTCTGCAGTGGTTGAAATGAAGATCTCACACGACAAAGCCGCGTATCACAAAACCTAACTAAATGGAGTGTGAGTAGAACCCAACATGTCACTCATTCTATTTAAATGTCATTATGATAGCCAGTCCCCAGGAAGAGCTTGTTTCCATCCTTGACAGTCCATATTTCTTCTAGCAACGCAGTGAGGAGCAAAGAACTCTCAGGTAGGTTGGCCTCTCACTGCCCTATTCAGTTCATATTCAGACAATACCATCAAATATAAATAGAGTGCATGGCACATGACCTAGTATATATCACATGCTAAGGAAATGTCTGTCGGTTTTGTCTTCCCTTTCTGTCCCAAGTAAACTTTCTTTCCGCAGTGCCGGGGATTGAACCCAGGGCATCATGCATGCACAGCAAGGGTCCTACCACTGAGTTACAGGCCCAGCCCCCAGAGATAAAGTTTTTTCCTTCCCTGATATTAAGACTAAAATCAGGGTAACTCCTCTAAAACTGCAAGTATCTCTTGAAACAAAATTCAAAGATATGAGAAATTATTTATCTTGATAAAAAATTATTAAAAGAGAAAAATAGGTTTGAAATATGAAAAGGGAGTTAGGAGAAGTGGCGAAAAAAGGAATGAATGTGTCAGCAATTGTCGATTTTTAAAGTCTTTTTTAAAATAAGGGAAATTAAAGAATGTTATTAACAAGGCCTTTTAAAAATAAAGAAAGAGCTAGGCGTGGTGGTGCATGCCTGTAATCCCAAAGGCTCCTGAGGCAGGAGGATCAAAAGTTCTAGGCCAGACTCAGCAACTCAGTAAGGACCTAAGCAACTTCACAAGACTTTGTCTCAAAATAAAAACTAAAAAGGGCTGGAGATGTGGCTCAGTAGTTAAGTGCCCCTGGGTTCAGTCCCTGGTACCAAAGTTAAATAAATAAATATTTTAAATTTTTTAAAAAATAGTAAACTCTCTTACCATTGTGTATTTCGAGAACATGAAACTTAAAATTTTGGCTTATAGCATTTCTAAATGTATCCATCATCTATTATTCCCACCTGAAAACAATCACAGAGTCAGAGCACTTTAAAATGCCATTAGTGGCAGTTACCTTTAGGTGAACAGAGAGAACAGGCACACCCAGAAGGCAGGGCTGTGGACAAGAGCCTTACACCTCCTGAGAATCTCAGATCTGCACTCTTGCTGTATCACTACTGTGAAGCAAATTATTTTTTCTAAAAATGTATCCTTAGAGGTATAACCACATAAAATATTGGAATAAGATCTGTTGCTAACAATACTAATTCAATGTTCTCAAAAGCACAGAATACAAAGCAACACAGGTTTCTCCATGTTGGTGCTAAAATTCTAGAGAGGAAAAAGTCTGTGGGCTGCTCTGAGCACCCATGTGAAAGGAAGTGAAAGCAACCCAACCTGGCTCCAGGGATAAAGAGTAAAGGGAAGTGCCCTGCCAGGGTTGGTCAGTTTTTCAAAAGAAATGAGTGAAAAAAAAATTTTTTTTTTTACAAGAGACCAAGTTAAAACTGTGTTAAAATAAAAATCTCCAAAAGAAGAAAAAAGTCTTATTTCAGATATAATGTAAAATGGGGGGCGGGGAGGCAGCGGGGAAGGGGAGCTGGCTGCCATGGACAACAAGGCGTTCACCAAGGAGCTGGACCAATGGGTCGAGCAGCTGAATGATTGTAAACAGCTTAACAAGAACCAAGTGCGGACGCTGTGTGAAAAGGCTAAGGAAATTTGAACAAAAGAATCATGTGCAAGAAGTTCGGTGTTCTGTTACGATCTGTGGAGATGTACATGGCCAATTCCATGACTTTATGGAACTCTTTAGAATTGGTGGAAAATCACCAAACTATCTATTCATGGATGACTATGTAGATAGAGGTTATTATTCCATGGAGACTGTGGCTCTTCTTGTGTGTAGCATTAAAGGTACGTTATCCAGAACGCAATACAAGTTTGAGAGGAAATCATGAAAGCCGACAAAATTACCCAAGTATATGGCTTTTATGAGGAATGTCTATGAAAGTAATGATATGCCAATGTTTGGAAGTATTTTACGGATCTATTTGATTACCTTCCACTTACAGCTTTAGTAGATGGACAGATATTCTGCCTCCATGGTGGCCTCTCTCCATCCATAGATACACTGGATCATATATGAGCTCTGGATCGTTTACAAGAAGTTCCACATGAGGGCCCAACGTGTGATCTGTTCCAGATGATTGTGGTGGCTGGGGTATTTCACCACGTGGTGCTGGCTACACATTTGGACAAGACATTTCTGAAACATTTAACCATGCCAATGGTCTCACACTGGTTTCAAGTGCTCACCAGCTTGTAATGGAAGGATATAATTGGTGCCATTATTGGAATGTGGTTACCATTTTTAGTGCACCCAATTACTGTTATTGTTGTGGGAACCAGGCTGCTATCAAGTTACTAGATGACACTTTAAGATATTCTTTTCTTCAGTTTGATCCAGCACCTCATCGTGGAGAGCCTCATGTTACCCAGAGCACCCCAGACTACTTCCTATGAACTCCTCCTGGGAAAATTTTGTCTTTGTATGTGGAAGTATACCTGGCTTTAAAAAAATAATAATTATATATATATATATATATATATATATATATAAAATATATATATATACACACACACACACATATATATTTAAAAATGAATAGAAAAAGCAACAGTAATCTGTGTGTTTCTGTAACAAATTGTGATCTGTCTTGGCATTAAACCACATCATGGACAAAATGTGCCATACTAATGATGAGCATTTAGCACAATTTGGGACTGGAATTTAGTACAGTATGTTCTAGATTGTTCAGTCTAACAGTATGCCAGCTATATTTGTAGTAACCATTTTCCTCTGGACTGTTCAAGAAAAAAGGTAACTAACTGCATCTTCTCTGTGCTTATCTGGGAATTTTAGTTATAGTGTTTAACTGGCATGGATTAATAAGGGTTGGAGTTTTATTTGTAAAACTTTTATTTGTAAAACTTCCATTTAATCCATTACCCTTTATTTTATTGAAATGTATAATTAACAAAGAAGTCTTCTTGGGAGTGTGTTGTCATAACAGAGATTTCCCTTCGTTTAAACTAAATTACTGTTTTATGTGGATCTGCATATTTCTGTATATTTGTCATGACAGTGCTTGCATTCTATTTGGTGTACTGAACAAATAAACTTTCCATTTTAAACAACAACAACAAAAAAAGAATGTAAAATGGTACGTACAACCCCTGTGGAAAACATTATATGGCAATTCCTCAAAGAAGTAAACATAGAATTATCATGAGCTCCAATGATTCCACTTCTAGGGATATATGCAAAAGAAACAAAAACAAAGACTTAAGCTATGTGCACACCCATGCTCACTGCAGCACTAGTCACAACAGCCACAAGGTAAGAAAAACCCAAGTGTTCACTGAGTGATGAGTGAATGGACAAAACGTGGTATGTCCATACAATGAAGTATTATTCAGTTTAAAAATGAAAAGTTCTGAAACATGCTGTAACATGTTTGAAACTTGAAGATGGTATGCTAGGTAAAATAAGCCAGACGTCAAAGACAAATACATGTCTACTTATATCAGGTGCAAAAGACAAATACATGTCTACTTATATCAGGTGCAAAAGACAAATACATGTCTACTTATATCAGGTGCAAAAGACAAATACATATCTACTTATACCAGGTGCCCAGAACAGTCAAGTTCAGAGAGAGAGTATAGAATGGTGGTTGCCAAGGGTTGTGTGAGGGGAACTGGGGAGCAGTTTAATGGGTAGAGTTTCAGTTTGAGAATTTGAAAAAGTCCTGGAGAGGGAGGGGTGGGGATGGACCCAATGCTAATGAACTATACACTTAAAAATGGCCAAGATGATAATTTTTGTTAGATATACCTTACTATATTTTTTTTTTAAAGGAAGATTCCCCCAATTTACTGAGTACTGTTTTCTTACCACTGCTGGAAACAGGTGAGGAAAAGAACAGAAAGCCAGGAGAGGGAACCAGTCTTTTCTCCCCACTCTCCTATGGCCCCTTGGCCCCTCACAAAAGGCAGAGAAGCTAGAGGAACAGTTTCATAATTTTTATTTTCTATTTTCTCATTCAACTTGTTACTGGCCTTCTTGGAAGTCCTCCTAATTATGTACATCATAGAAAAAGACACAGCTGATATTTAAATTTCTGATTTGTACACAACTTCTACTATTTTGAGAGCTATAAAGAACAAACCAAGAGAGCTACGTGGATTGACCCCTCATTGGGAAGCCACAAGCAGTGGCTGAACTTCAGTTACTTTATGAGAGGTCAAGGAGGAAAATTGTGACTTCTGAAGGAGCTCAGTTCTTTGAAGAGAAACCAATAAACCCACACAGGCTGACTCAATGTCAAATATGAGAAGCTGCCAAAGGAGCTCACCTACTGGCCTAGCACCTTCCTGAACACCTCTGCAGGGGAGGTGCTGGTGGAGGGTGACTAATGGCACAAAGGATCTCGGTGAATACAGGCAGCACCAAGAAATGCACCAGCTGTAAATGAGACTAAAAGAAGAACAAGGAAGCAGAGCAAACTCACAACAACATAATGAAATCAGAATTTCACAGTGACCTCATCTTGGCCTCCATCAGTCTCTTCCCAGGAAATTCTATTTTAGGCAGTCATCTGAAAAGATCACATAATATCAAGCTATACTAAATTTAAACAATAAAAAATGTGTATGTGAACAGCATTATGAACCCCCTGAAGCAGTATGTTCTTCAAATATGGAATTATGGCTGGCATGTGAAGAGACTAAAATTCAGAATCTATAATACTTCAATTACTTGTACATTTTTAGCAGCTATCTTAATTATTTTATTGTCATTGTGACAGAATAGAAATAATGTCTCAACATAAATATTCCTTGGAAGCAAAAAGGAAAATATAAAATCATTTATAAAATTTGAGATTCACATTTTTTAAATTATTGTAATTTGGTCAGATTTTTCAATTAGATTAATCAAAAAAGTAGTAAGAAATATACTATAGTGGTTTCCTCTCTATATAGGGAGAAAAAATATAATGTTTCGAAATAGTCTTATGTTTTTGAAAAAATGGAGGAAAAAGTCACAAAATAAAGTATGTATTCCCTTGTCCATGCTTCTAGTCATATAAAAAGGAACTAGATGTATACTCTACCTCTGCTTAGACACTCATTAAGCCTCATTCTTTACTAACTCCTTCGAGTTTTTAATTTCTTTTGACAAAGATACAAAATTCAGAACCTGCATTAGATTCTCAGCTGAGTTATGGCTTAATTTTTGCCTGTGTTTTAAAAGAGTGCTACTTTGATCAAACTCTCTCTGATGCTTAAGTGGATTTAAATAAGTCAGAGCAATGAATAATTTTAGGCAAAACAACCCTGAACATAAGAACTGAACAGATTACAGAATTTGCCATCCCTCCTTGACAACTAAAAACAGGAACCAAGAAAAAAAAAAAAAAAACAGTAAACAAGTAAAAAGTCTTTGATAAAATACAAATCAAAACAAAGAGATGCTACTTCAGAACCAATAAATGGTTAAAATCAAAGACAGTTATAAGCATCAGTGAGGATGTAAAGAAACTGGAACCCTCATGTACTGTTGGTGGAAATGTAAAATAGGTCAGTCACTTTAAAAAATAGTCTGTAAGTTCTTTAAATGATTAAAAGAGTTATATTCTATTCAATGATATAAAGAAATAAGGTACTGGTATAACACCAATGACCCTTGAAAATATGCTGAGTGAAAGAAATCAGTAGTGAAAGACACAGGTACTTAGTATGAAATTCATTAATATAAAATGTCCAGAGCAGGCAAACCTATAGAAACAGAAAGTAGATTCATGGTTACCTAGAACTAGGCAGCTGAGTCAGGTGGAGTTGGGGGTGATGGCTCAGAAGTCCAGAGTTTTTTGGGGGGGGATAATAAAAATGTTCTAAAATTGACTATGGTAATGGATGCACAACCCTCAATAATACTGAAAAATCTTTGAATTTTTTGCTTTAAGTGGATAAATTACATGTGAATCATATTCTGATACAGTTTTTGAAAAAGCAGGACATATCAAGGGGTGCATCCTTATTAAACTGCATTTTTCTTGAAGGGAACCTATGCTTGATACAGTTTTGTTTCCAAACACATCACTACCCCTAACAGTGAATTCCCAAGAGCATTCTTGGCACTGTATATGCAGAGGGAGGTACAGAAGAGAAGGGTAAGATGATTTCTTCATCCAGAGCCAGTTAAAGCTATTGTGCTTTAAATTCATAGAACACTTTTAAAAATTCATAGAATGCTTAACAGAAACCTTTTGTCTGGTCAATAACTTCAGTTCATTCATTATGTAAGGCAAGGTCTGGGTCTGAGGGCCAAGTCATCTATCCAAATTCATTCAAAGAAATTTGTTTTGCAGATATTTTCCCACAGATTTTTCATCTGTACTTTAACCACAGGCTCTCAAGAGCCAAGAAAAAAATACCATTCAGAGAAAAAAATCAGAGAAAGGATAGAAAGAGATAAATAAAGGATACGAATTTTATTTAAGTCAGAAAATTGGTTCCTTTAGGTCAATCTAGTCACCTGACCTATACAGGAAATTTAAACTTTAAATATAAATTTTAACATAAAATTTAATGATAAAAATTATATAAGAAAATCTGTATTAGAGTGTGTCACATGGGAATATTCCTGCTACATGCCGGATACTGAGCACAGAATTTAGCCTCATGTTGCCAGTCTTCCAGGTGATCCCCTTTGGGGTAGCCATCCTTAGACCTTGCTCCAAAGAACTAAGATTTTCAGAGAAGCCCATCCTCATGTTCAGGCACTGAAGGACTGTAGCCAACACTGACACCCTGTGGAGCAGGACTGAGAAATAAATGCAGGTTAAACAACTAGGGCTTGGAAAAAGGAAATCAGAAGTTCAAAAATCTCTTTAAACCAGCAGCTTTCAAAGTATTGTCACCATGGATCATATGAAGCAATGTCTTTTAAATTATGACGCAGTAAATATGTATAAAAATACTTCCCTTGACAACCAAATTTTAATCCTGTTGCTTGCTATTCTGGCTTCACAAGTCTGTTACAGTTCGCTGGAAAGAAGAAGAGAAGAGAGGAAGGAAACAGCTCACAGCCCACTAGCTCCTTTGCAGAACCACTGCAGGTACTAGTTTTTAAGGCACATCTCTCAGCACTTGGAATTCCCAGTCTTACCACATAACCCATCACCTGTAACTGCTGGCCCAGAAGAAAGGCATGGTCTACTGAACATGGAGATGTCAGAAAACATTCTACACGATGGAGTTCTAGCTCACATGATGCAGTATTTGCTCTGAATTAGTTACTTCCCCAAAGTCAAAGACCTGTTCTAGGAGCTGGGGTTATGGCTCAGAGGTAGAGTGCTCTCCCAGCAGGGGTGAGGCCCTGGGTTCGATCCTTAGCACCACATAAAAATAAAAGAAAGGTATTGTGTCCACCTACAACTTATATATATATATATAAATGTTGAAAAATGTTATATATATAAATGTTAAAAAAAAAAAAAAAAAAAGACCTGGTCTAGGAATCAATGGGTGGAGGTAGGGGCAGTCTCTCTCACTATCACCCTAATAACCCACTCAAAGAATTTCTGCTTCCCAACCCTACTGGTATAAAGTTCCTAGTTTTAAAGGGAAGAATGTTCCCATTAAAAGGAAACAACATTTCCAGTGATTGGAAGGTAAGACTGTCACTTGGTCATCTGGGGCTCCTTAAGCTACTGAACCAAAAGGTGAAGGAGGAGGATACCCTGCCAGCTGGCTAAGAGGAAACGGGGTTGCTGCCTCCCAAAGGATCAGGAAGGACTTATGGCTTCCTTCTTCAGGAAAGTTTAGTACTTCCAACCCCTATAACAAAAGTTAATTAGAATCTACAGCAACTTTAACAAGTTCAGAATTCAGACCTTCAGCAGACTTAAAATAAAAAACCCTAAGAACTTGAGGGAACAAACCTGGCTGGGAACAAAGGAAACATGGGATGAACAAGGGAAAGAAAGGCATATATATCAACTACCGCTAGGGGGGCCTGACCTGGCCCTTCTTGCCATTCCTTCTTGTTTGGGGCTGGGCGGGGGCTGTTGACACCAAATTTTCTGCTTCTTCTTCTTGTACTATTTTATGCAAGCGTTGTTGAAAACTCTACAATTTATACTTTGTATAACACAATACTGAAGCAGAACTGCAACTACATTTAAGGACTAATTAATAAAGCCCAGAAATGGATAACGTGACTCTCTCCCAGAGACAGATACAATGATTGAGACTTTGTGACAGGACACCCCATTTTGGGGAGTTGGTGAGAACATGTTTACTGTGTGAAGGATATTCACATTCTAATTAGGCTGAAACACAGTAGTTTTTGTTACGCACAAGTTCAAATATGTTTACAAGGGTGGGTCTAGAGGCTAAGAATCCAAAGGGATGAATGCCAGTTAAAAGTTATTGTCCCTCAGCTCTGGCCCCACACTTCCAAACTCAGATGTGTAGTGCTGGTCTGGTACGCTGAACCCATTTGTTTTATGGGTTGGCTCCATTCGGCTCAGCCACCAGGAGACGCTAGGGAAAGACTTGCAAGGCTTGCTCCTTGCCCGATGCTGCTGCTTCCTGCTGGCTTCTGGCTCCCAGGGTCACCCCAGCAGCATTTCTTCACCAAGCAGCAGCAGTTACTTCCTGTGCACAGCTGAATCAGGTTTGCGGGTTTGCAGCACTGCAGAGAATAAGACTCCGGGAACCCCCTTCAAAAACACCACCACCGGCTGCCCAGCACTCATGCTGAGGCCTGGGCTGCAGATTTTTAAGACTTAATAATAATGGCTATAGCCCTACAGTTGACAGCTGCTTGCGCAGCCACCACCTCTATGATATTTTATGGTTTTGACCTTTATATTTAATAACACTTCTCTATATTTAATTCTGTTAAAATAACTGGGGTGATGGATGTTTTCTGAATGGACCCTGAGTTGTATACTACCCTAGACTATAAACACTTTTCAAAGTCTAGGATCGTCAAAGAAGATATGCAAAGAACCAATAAGCACATAAAAAGGATGTTCAATGTCACTAGTCATTAGGGAAATGAAAATTAATACTACAGTGATGTCCCACTGCACCTATTAAGATAACCAAAATCTTTAAATATATTTTTATTTGTTCTAATTGTTATACATGACAGTAGAGTATATTTTAAACATCACACATAAATGGAGCGTAACTTCCCATTTGTCTGGTTGTACATGATGTAGAGTTACACAGATCATGCAATCACATATGCACACAGGACAATAATGTCAGATTCATTCTAGTATCATTCCTACCCCATGAAGATGGCCAAATTTTTAAAAGATTGGCCATACTGAGTATTTATTGGCAAGGTTGTTGAACAGGAGGAAACTTCACACACTGCTGGTATAGCTACTTTGGGAACAGTTTGACAGTGTCTCAAAATGTGAAACAAAGTTACCATAGAACCTAGTCATTCCACTCTTCTATTCAAGAAAAATGAAAACAGGTGTCCACACAAAGACTTATAAACAAATGTTCACAGCAGACTGTTCCTGATATCCAAAAAGCATAAAGAACCCAAATGTCCATCAACCGGTCAATGAGTAAACAAAAAGTGTTTCATGAAAACAACAGAATAGAATATTATTTGGCAGTAAAAAATGAAGTACTGAACCTGCTAGAGCATGAATGAATCTCAAAAATATTAAGACAAGTGAAATGAGCCAGATGCAAAGGCCACATATTGAATGATTCCTCTATATACAATGTTCAGAAATGGTAAATCTACAGAGACAGAAAATAGATGTGTTATAGAAGAGTATCTGCTAAGATGCATGAGACTTCTTTTAAGAACAACGAAATGTTCTAAACATAGATCCTGATGATGATTGCACAAATCTACAAATTTCCTAAAATTTAAATTGTACATTTAAAATTTAGAATGTATTGTGGGGTGTATAAATTCTACTTCATAAAGTTGTGAAATAAAAACATAGGAAAATATTTGAAGAAAATTTTTGTCATAGACAAATGAAATCAATCATAATGAGAAACCACACTGCACTGACAGGTAAAGTGGAGCAGGCGTCTGCAAATTCATATAATTTCATGGGATAAATACAGGATGCCTAAGAACTAGACTACTTTTCTGTTTTTCTTGCAAATGATTAAGAATAAATTTTGTAGAGGCATTAAAAAATTGTCCAGCTTGAGTGAAAGATGGTTTCCTTGCTTCAAGACACAACAGACGGGACAGAACAAGCATTCAGATCTAGCTGAAGTCACCAAAGAGAAAGACAACATTCTGAAGTTGAGAAAATTCTCCCTTGCATACAGACAGCTTTTTTTTTTTTCTTTAGGAATGTCTATTGACAAACAGGGACATCACCAAGGAAGCGTGAATTACCAATGGCATGAATACATCAAGCACATCCCTGAAATTGTTCTTCACCTTGAAAACAAACTTGAATTTGAACTCCAGTATCATTACAATGTAAGAGTAAGAGATTCCTGAAAATTGAACCATTTCTTCTACCGGACTAACCATTCAAAAAGACAGGAAAATTCTTTCTTTCTTTTTTTAATGATGGACCCAAATTTTGAACTCATTTATTTCTAGATAATGAAAAATGTCCATGCTTACTATGGAGAGTTTAACAGGAAAAGAACTAAAATTTAGCCAATAGTTCAGTGCATTCTCCCAAAATTCATGTAAAGTATCTCCAAAAGGAATATTAATAATATAAACTGGATAATAAATATCTTGTTTTTATAATTGATGTTTTAAAAGTATTATCACTTTTTAAGATTAGTTTTGAGTGGTTTGTGGTACCAAATTATTTTCTTCAATAGAACCCAAATTTGTAACATTGTGCCTAAAGAAAATGCAAATTTAGAAGACATCACTTCAAATGTTATCTAGAAATTAAAACTTAGGCCATTAGACATGGGTTGCCTGAATACTCTCCCATCACAGAACGCGAACCAGACTCAAAGAAGACTAGGGCTGGGGCTGTGGCTCAGTGGTGGAGCACTTGCCTAGCATGTGTGAGGCACTGGGTTCGATTCTCAGCACCACATATAAATAAATAAATAAATGTCCATTGACAACTAAAAACATATTTAAAAAAAAAAAAAAAAGAAGAAGAAGAAGAAGACTAACTTGACCAACATCACAGGGCCAGTATGTGGGATATGAACCAGTGCTCTCCAGCTCCAACATCACTGTTCTTTCTGGCATATCACTTTAGATCCTGTAAACAATACTGATGATAATAGAAAGAGGAATTAAAAATCAAGTATTTGTACACAAAAGATTCTGAAGGCAAACCTGAACTTATAGTTCAGTTATTTATATTAGTTCTTTAAAATAAATGTGGCTCTGTATTTGAGAGACTGAAGGCTGAGGTTAAGTCTCCTTTATCAACTGAAAGAGCACATAGAAACCAGAATCAAAAGGGCACCTGTGAAAATGGTCAGTAAGTGGCCAGGTATCTCTTTTATCATCCCAGGTTCCCTATCAAAACTTCTAAAACAGGGCTGGGGATATAGCTCAGTGCTTGCCTTGCAAGCACAAGGCCCTGGGTTCAAACCCCAGCACCGCAAAAAAAAAAAAAAAAAAAAAAAAAAAAAAAAAACTTCTAAAATAGCAAAAGTGGTTCACGCACAGCCAATGTAAAGCTTCATGTTCTCTCTGCTTCCATGAAAGGTGAGGAACTGTCCCTCCTGTTCCTGATGAGAATCACAGTAAATTCAAGGGCTGATATCACAGTTAAGATAAATTAAATTCAATACAACCAAAGAAATACCTTGATGATCCAATATTTCCTGGGAAAAACTAATGATGCATTTCCTTCTCTTGGCCCATCAGTGTCACCAATGTGGGTCATTAGCAGAAGACACCAGGAAATTAAAGTATGTTTTTATGCTAAGCAGCTTCAGTACAAGGAGTGAACATAAAATGTGCAATTTTAAAGGAATTCTGAAAAGTCTGTTTCCAAATATTATAAACTCTTTTGTACTTGGCAACCAATAAGAATGCTGGCCTATATAAAAGCCTTCAGTTCAGCAGATGTCTACTTGATTAAAAATTAACAGAGAGTAGGAAGGGTGAAATTATATATTCCAACAGAAAGTCCAAAACTACCTAAAAATGAAAGTTTAATTTCACTTCATTAAACATTCAATTGCAGATTCTAGTAATCTTAGATATCACTGGCTTTTAAGAACAAATGTGTCAACAGCTGTCAAAGAATAATTATCTGCTATGAAAGTTAAAGATTTCAGGGCATATGATGGCTTAATATAGGTGAAAATAGATGACAGACTTAAGTACGTATAGTCACCCTCCTATCCACTGAGGGAAACTAAAAGCTGAAAAGCATTTTGATGATATTTTCTATTCCTCCCAGATCATTTTATTCAGCCAGGCCCAGCAGCAGCAGAGAAGGAAAAGACAAGCATTCCATCTTGGTTATAAAACAGAAAATCTAAACATGGAAGACAGATTAGATTATAAGAACAAAGTTGCCCCAGATGAGATAGACAGGACCAGAACAGGAAAATTCTCTTAATAAGTAGTATTGTCCTAAAGTTGGATGAGATGTTCAGGAGGAAATGAAACTCTTGCTCGCACAAGTAAGAATGCTAGTGGGTGAGGGCAATATCGCAATGGCAACTGAATCAATGCCACCAAAGGCCCCTTCAGTCCTGCAATGTGATGGATTCTCCACTTTACAGGTGTTAGCAGTGAGTGCAAGGTCCTTCAGGCAAAATAGGAGCTGAGGCATCTCTGGTCACCTAGGTGACCTGAAGGAATGGCACAGAAGGCCCAACATACCTAAAGTGTATAGGAGACATCTCACACATTGCCTAGTTCAACAATGTTGCAAGTGAGGACACTGAAGACATCTATTAACTCAAAGATGGTTAATAATGGCATGACCAAAGTCACAGGGGACTGAGTGTCTGCAACAAGACATCGAGTCACATCCACAGACTTCTGTATTAGAACTCTTTCTACTCTACCATGGCACTTCTCTGTCAGGTCCCCCAAGAAATCCCTACATTCCTCACACACAGACATGCTAACAAAAAGTTTTATATTCAGAGAGGGAAAAAAAAATTAAAATGCCTGGTCAACTTAAGGGGTCTGCAATAGGGCTTTGATGTGAAGACCCAACTCTTTTCTTCCAATGTCTAATCATGAAATATATTCAAACCAGGTGCTCCATCTAGTGGATTAATGGAAGAGTCTCAGGAAGAGAGTCGACACGTTTTTAACACTGCTCAGCTCACATAACCCTGAAACATTTACTTGTCATTCCACACGTCATAGCCAAAATAACAGCACTAAAAAGGAGATAATACAGATTAAAGCTCCATACTCCATATCCCATGGCCAAAATAGTGGCAGTAAAAAAGAGATTATAAAGTTTATAAACTTCTAGGAGTCAGGGATGAGTTTATTCCAACTGGTTAAAACTGTATTACAAATTTGCTTCCTCCCCCATTTCCCCAAATTAAGTAAAAGGAGTCAGCAAAGCAGTTACTTCATGTGTAATAAAGTAAAAGCTCTCCGCTGGCACACACCCAGCAGGTGTAACTCAAACCTGACTTTGAAGCTCACGGAGATTCCACAGCCCCTTGATATCCTATTACTAACGTTCATTGTAATCCCAGGAGCAGACCGCCCTCTTAAAGGAAGAACATGAGGCAGGAAAAACTCAAGCTAAAAAGTCAACCCAAATTCCTGGCTCTGCCAGTTTCCAACTGTTGTACACTTGAGTGAGCCCTTAAACTTCTGCCTCAGTCCCTCACTTGTAAAACAGGGAGAATGCTACATTCATCAGACGATGCTGAGGCAGAAGGGGGTGACAGGTAGGTCACCAGCACACCTCCTGGCACACTGCAGAGCTCAGTAAATGGCTGAGGGACAGACAGCTCCACCTCACTAGGTTCACTCCTCCAATGTACCCTTTCTCTGTTTTCACCTCCAAATTTCTTTCTTTTTTTTTCCTTCTTCCTCCCTCCCTGCAACCCCAAGAATCGAAGTAGGGGGTACCACTGAGCTATAGCCCCAGCCTTTTTTATTTTAAGACAGGGTTTCACTAAATTGCCCAGGCTGGCCTAGAACTTGGAATCCTCCTACCTCAGCCTCCCCAGTTGTTGGGATTACAGGCATGCAGCACCATACCCTGCCTCCAAATTTCCATTTCTAAAAAGGTGATACACATGGCAAGCAAAGTTGCTTGAAGAAGTGGAAGTGCATAATCTTAAGGAACACTCAAGGAACTAACACTTACTCAGTGCAGCTAGAACACGTGCGGTAAGGGCAGATGCTGGGAGGTGAGGTGAAGCAACAGGCTAGGTCCCTGTAAGCCATCTCAATGTAGATCGCACCCAGCGGTCCACATGGAGCTACCAGATCAGCTACTACTCCAATCTGTCATATTCCAACGCCATTCCAAGACTTTCAGTTAATCCACTTCCTAAAGAATGAAGTAGAATACTCTTAAGATGGGCTTCTGAATCTGTGTTCCTGTCTTCTACCTCAGCTTCCCCTTGGCATGTCAACTTTCATGTACATGTTCACCTAAGGATTGTGTGTTGAGTGCTGGAGAAAGATCAAACTCAATTAACAAGAATGATGAATCTTATGTCGTGTTCATGACTTTCAAACTTGAAAAAGCAGATTTAATACAACAGGAAACACCCTTAACTCCAACTAAACCATAAACTGCAATTTAACACAAAACATGAATCAACAAAGCAGGAAGTGCCAAATGCTTCCCTCACCCCCACATCCAAGGGAGTAACAGAAGTACAGTGGGCTTTGGTTACCCAGTCACAGGCTATGTCTCTCAGCCTCCCTTGCACTAGAGTGTGGACACACAGGTAGGTAGGTTCTGGCAGATAGGAGGTAGTCAGAGGGAATGTGTGATGACCCCACCATTCTACTGCAAGGTACTTACTCCAAAACAAATTGAAACATACCTCTATACAAAAACTTGTCCACAAATACTCAGGGCAACTCTAGTATCTGCAATAATGAGAAACTGGAAACATGACTGATGAATTATGGTGTATATCCATATAATCAAGTGAATTCATCAAAAAGGGAATGAACTATTGATAAATAGCAACAGACAGATCTCTGAATGAAAGAAGACAAAAAGAGTTCATACTGTATGATTCCATTTTTATAAAAACTAATTTATAGAACAATAGATCTGTAAAGGACACAAGGTCATTTTGAGGGGTGATGAATATATATGTTCATTATCTTGAATGTGTGATGGTTTTACATGTGTGTCAAAAGAAACATTTTAAATATCTGCAGTTTGATGTGTATCAATTAAGCTCAGTAAAGCTATTAAAGGACAAATGGCCTTTATGGGAGAATTTTTACACAACAGACTCTCAGATGTATACTCATTTTAATTTGAATTAATTCATACTTTAACATCAAAATATCCTAGTCTTGACAATGAACTAGCAATAGTTATTAAGTTGAAAAACTGACTTTACACCATTTTTAATTAAAAATAAAACTGGGCTTCTGAAAAAGGGGAATTTGAAAAACACATTTCACACTCTGTCCCTTGAAAAACTAGAGGTTTCAGTTTTTCCATTTTGGACATCCCCAGGGGAAAGTACATTTATACTCAGTCCATACACATGTTTATTCTTTAAAGGGGGATTAAGAAAGGAAAGGTTAAGTACTTCCTAGAAATTATTGAGCACTAATGGACAAGCCAAGGTTCTCCTAATTCTGACTCAAAACACAATGAAAAACTTTAAAATTTGTAATGGAGGTCTTGGAAGCTGTGCACATTTGCAGCATGACATTATTATTCTATGTCATCCTCTGAGTGACTGTAAAACAAAGATTAATTTCTTAATCTATTTGATTTATATTCACTTACTTTCCTAGACAATTTCTAAACAAAAATCTGTGCTATATTGCATTTTACTATATCCAGCATGGAGTACAAAAGCTTTCAGGAAACATCTTTTATAGGTTAATTTTAGTGCCTTTTTTTTTTTTTTTTTTTTTCCAGTACTAGGGATCGAGCCCAGAGCCTCATATAGCTAGACAAGTGCTCTGCTACTGAGTCGCGTTCCCAGCCCTATTCATTCATTCAGACAGGGTCTTGTTAAGTTTTCTGGGTTGCCCTCAAACTTGCTATCCTCCTGCCCCAGACTCCCAAGTAGCTGGGATTAGAGTCATACCCAACTTCACCTGGCTAAAAGTTGTTTTATTTTTAAGTTCTAAAATAAAATCGTGGGAAAATGTTACAAAGAAGAAAAAATGACAGGAAGTCATACATACATGTAAGACTTTGACTATCAATAGTAATAATAAAGTGCAGAAGCTATTCTCAGCAAAATGATGCCACCAGGTTACTGTTCTTTCAACAGGCACTATGTTTGTTTTCAATATAACAGAGGAGACCTTGAGGGTCTCTGTCCAGTAGAGAAGTTTTCTACACAAGTAAGCCCATTCTTTTTTTTTAGATGTTTATAGACCTTTATTTTATTCATTTATATATATGTGATGCTGAGGATCGAACCCCGTGCTAGGATCGAACACATGCTAGGCAAGCGCTCTACCACTGAGCCCCAGCACTAGCCCAGTGAGATTCTGAGTGCGTCCCCTTGCTCAACCTTCAGCTCTCCATCTTTAAGCACCACCAAGCCTCGGTTCCTTGATTACCCAAATCCGTCTGGACCTCCCTCTGGGAGTGACATACTTCTGAGTACTGAGGGTGCAGTGAGCAGGGCGTGACGGAACAAGCAGCTTGGGAGGCTGAGGCATGAGAATCATCCGTTCAAAGCCAGCCTCAGCAACTCAGCAAGACCCTAAGCAACTCAGTGAGACCCTGACTCTACATGAAATACAAAAAAGGGCTGGGGGTGTGGCTCAGTGGTTATGTGGCCCTGTGTTCAAAAACAAAACAAAAAAGAATTCTGCAGTGAGTTTGGAGTCCAGCAGTCCTGGCCTGAGAAGCTCCAGTTCCTTAACCTTAAACAAGTTACTGTTAAATGGGAACAATAACCGTACTTACCTCTAGTACATTAACTGCTCCATAAAAGTGAATTATAGTTACACAGTTCTACTATGGACTGAATGCTTGTGTCCTCCCCAGATATACATGATGAAATCTGATCCCCAGTGTGACAGTGTTTGGAGATAGGGATTTGGAAAGTGAGTAGGCCATGAGGGTGGAAACCTCATGATAAGATTAGTGCTTTTATAAGAGGAGAGAGAAGAGTGCTTGCTTAATCTCTCTGTTTTCCCTCCCATGTGAGGATATAATGGAAGAGCCCTCCAGAAGCCAGGGAGAAGTCCTTCCCCAGACACGGGATATGCAAGCGCATTCATCTTGCACTTCTAGTCACCAGAACCATGAGTAATAAATGCTTACTGCTTATGCCACCCAGACTATGGTATTTTGCTTCAGGAGCCCAAACTAAGACAAGTTCTTTTTACATCACAGTTAGCAGGAACATTATTCTATGAGTATTGCTGAGATCTTAGTGGGAAAATGGGGGGAAAATTTGACACTGACTTTTTGAGAAACTACAGATCCCACAGCAATACATAAATTTCAGGGTAAAGCACATATAGTGATTGTGTAAATAAAATATTCTACTTCAAAACTCAACCCAAAAAGTACCAGAGATTTACTGGGAGCATAAATCATTCATGAATCCCACAGAATTCAAGTAGTTATTCGCCAAACATTTACAAAGATCTCCTATTCTGCTCCAGAGGAGGAAGAAACTACACAGAGGCAAGGTCTGCCCTCTATTAAAGGAGCCCAGAACAGTAGGATGGAGGGGTCAGGGGAAGGAGAGAGGACACAAATCATAACAGAATGTGTCTGATCAACCCCTTCCAGACATGCCCAGGACCCCAAAAGCATGACTAGGTGAGACCATCACTAAATCAGCAATGTAACCAAAAATGGCTTTATCCCTCTAAAGCAAACAGAATGGAAACGGGTTTGGTGGCCTGCACAAAAGTTCAGAAAATGTTCTGGTTGCTAGTCATTCTATAAACGCCCAGGATGGGCTCTGGAGAACTCTTTGTCCAGAGGTTCAGACAAGTTATCGGTGAACAGTGTGGGACACTATGCGTCTGTGGCCAGAGCACCTAGGAAAGGAGTACAGAAAGCATGAAGATGGTCAAGCAGGAGAGCAGGTGGGAACAAGCCACGCTCTGCTCCTGCTCCTCCAGGCAGAACACACATGGTAAGCAGATGTACTTTTCCCAATTAAGAAGGAACTACGTCTGCTAATGGCCAGGCGTTCCCCAGAAGTGAACACCTGGGGCAGGCCACAGAGTGCCTGTGGTGTACTTTCTATGTGTCAGGACAGATGGAGACAGTGGTGGACCGAACAGTGTCCTCCAAATAGACTCATCATGCCTTCACCCCCAGGACATGTGAATAGGACCTTATTTGAAAACAGGGTCTTTGCAGGTGTAATGAAGGATCTTGAGATAAGGTCATATCTAGGTAGGCCCCAATTCAAATGACACATGTCCTCATAAGAAGAGGAGCGAGGGATGTAGCTCAGTGATACAGTGTTTGTCTACTATGCACAAGGCCCTGGTCTGATCTCCAGCACCACAAAAAGGGGAAAGAGAAGAGAAGAGAAAGCCCAGGGGAGATAGCCACATGGGGACAGAGGCAGAGACTGAAGTGACAAAACTACAAGGAGCACCACCAGAAGCGGGAAGAGACTAGGAAGGATTCTCTGAATCCCCAGAGGGAGCACAGCCCTGACAGATTGGATATTTCTGGACCCCAGAATTCTGAAAAGATAAATTTCTATTGTTTTAAACTACCAAGTGATGATCATTTGTTTTAGCAACCCCAGGAAGTGAATACAGGGGCCAACTAACATGTTTAATATAGGAAACTTTGTGGTTGTAAGAATTTTCTGGAGGTTTTTCACTGGCAGCATACCCTAAGTCAGATATCATTTCTGCTAACCAGAATGAAAGAGTAATTCTTACAGGCTGCATGGTAGGTATTACCTCTATCCTAAACAGTCACCAACACACTCAAAGTTAACTTGCTTGAGATCAGGCAGTAAGATGCTGTGGGGCAGCATTTCCTGAGATTTCTCCAACTATGGTCTTTATGCTACACCTCAATACCTCCCAGCCAAAACATGCACAGGCTGACTACACTGCCACGCCTCCTCTCCTGCACAGCCCCTGCCTCCCCTCATTCCTGCTAGATAGCATGATCCTTGTCAGTCTTCTAAATGGAAGCTCAGTGTCCCATTGGACTTGGGTATCTGGGAAGACGGTATTGCTACCAACTGACACAGGGCAGGTGTAGGGGGTGACGACTAAGTTTAAGACATGTGTTGGAAGTACCTAAGGGATATCTGGTATCCTGGGGTCAGCAATTCCCTGTCCAAAGAAGGAACTAAACTGGGTTTGGTGGCACACACCTGTAATCCCAGCTACTCAAGAGCCTGAGGAAAGAAGATCACAAGCTGAAGGCCAGCCTGGGCAACTTTTTGAGAACCTGTCTCAAAATAAAATAAAAAGCACTGGGGATGTAGCTCAGTGGTAGAGCTTCCCTGGGTTCAATCCCCACTACAGGGGCGGGGGGGGGGGGGGCCAGAGGAGGGGGAAAAGCAAGAAGTGGAAGTAGAAAAGGAGGAGAGAAAATATTTTTAAACTCCAATTGAAATACCTTACACAAATGAGTTACTATTCCCTGTGCATTTACATTTTTAGACATTTTACTTTAAACTGTAGTACAGAAAGATTAGTCACTGTTATATAATGGGCCAAAGATAGTTTGTGGGTCTAGGTATTTCTTAACTGCAGGCTGAGACCAGTTAGCTCAAAAGCCCACTGGCATCGAATTCAAATCTTTACACATCCAATCACTTAAAAAATAGCCCAAACAAGCATATTTATAGCCATTTTGACTTTCATACATAGTCCCCCAAACTTTACCTGACAGCCATTATCCATTCATTACACAGGGCCCTATATTTGGCCCCAAGGAGCTACGACCCTTTCGCATCCTCTGAATTGGAGGCTCATCAGCCAGGCACATGACACCACCTGGATGGTCTGTCCCTGGGAGCTTTCTTGCCCACCACCCATTCTGACTGGTGGCCCCTGTGCTATAAACCTCTGCACAGTCTCAGGCTGGGAGGGATATCTCCTCTTGTACAACCTTGTCCCAGGACATCAACTAGAGCTTGTGTGTCACTGCCTCTCCTGGTCACATCTTTTTTCTTGGTCAACACCAAATTCCTCAAACCTCCTATAGTCACCTCAAAAGACTTTTAGGCAAAAGGAAGAAAACAGGGATTATAGTTCGCCTTTTCCTTGAAAACATCATGGGCCTTGTCCTTGCCTTGAAATCAAACTCCCATGAGCTAGCCTGAAGACAGCTGGTCCTCAGTGAGCAGCTGCAGGCAGAATCCACGCGGGTTTCGGAAGGCTTCCTTCTGGCACCTTGCCCCAGCCAGCAGTCCTAGACAGGCAGCCCACCCTGCTTCTCCACAGTTTCCTTTCCTGACTTTCCATCACTTAAGGACACTTAAGGACATGGAGCCTAGGAAGAGGGTGCTCAAGGGCTTTCAAATATGCAGGAGAATGGAAGGCAGTCGGTCAGGTACACCAAGACCCAAGAAAAAATATGGGACTTTAAAACTGTCTACATTTCTTACCCACCAAGGTAAGGAAAAGGAGCCAAGGACACCCCAGAAGGAGTATGGTGATATTAGAGGAGACCGATCCCTTCACCCTGTTTCATCTTATCCATGGCCCTTCCACACTGGGCCCATCTTCTTTGGAACTCTCACAACAGGGTTCAAGTGACTTTGGTGTTTGTTCCTCCCTGCCCCACAGCCCTCTATACATACCATTACTGTAGCTGGGACAATACTGGTAGGACCATCCCTCCCCACAGGCCTCAGAAGAGCACCTCATACACTGCCTGGCGCCAGAGGCCTCCAATAAATGTTTGTTCAATGAACGACTGTGAGCCACTTACCATTTATGTTTAATTATTGTGTAACCCAACTGTGATTCTTATTTATAAGACCGATTAACTCTGCTATAAAGTTATCTGCTAACAATAGCTCAGGGAGGCTAAGTCATGGTTTGGTGGTCACAAAGCACGTTCAACTGCTCAAACAACATTGCTGAACTTTCACAACTGGAAAGGCAGGGCCAGCCCCAACTGTTTACTACCCCGAGTTTTAATAAGCAAATAGATGCTAGACACTGAGCAAAGCCACCAGCAGTCCTCCTGTAATTGATTCTGCTGGAGTCACTGAATCAAGAACCTTGCAGGCAACTCAGCAGCAAACAGAGGGTCTTATTTATGTTTGTTCCCTAAGCAGTCAGCAGGATGCCTAGTATGCAGTAGGACATCAATAAATGCTTATTGTGAAGTTTCCTGAAGCAGCAGATGATTCCGATAGCTGAGATATTTGGATCTCTGGAGACTACAAGTTCCCTACATGGTTAAGGGCTCCAGCTAGACTCACAACATTCAGGACCACCATATAGTGGCAACTAGAAAGGAACAATAGACCATTATTTATGAAAGCCCGGATTGCCTCCTAGATCTTAAAAGTGATACTGATTAACTACTCACTAACACTTCAGAAATGTATAAATTTTGACACCAAAAATAAAAGAATTTCAAAATGCAACAACAAAAACCAACTAAGTTAACCTAAAACACACATATTATGGGTTCCCTTAGACATCATTTCCACATTGACAATGAGTTGAAGATAAGAGCAATCATACCCCCAAACTACAACACAGTGTTTAAAATCATGAGTAGAGGTCAGGCGCAGGGGCTGAGGGAGGAAGATCAGAAGTCCAAAGCCAGCCTCAGCAAAAGCGAGGCGCTAAGCAACTCAGTAAGACCCTATCTCTAAAATAAAATACAAAACAGGGCTGGGGATGTGGCTCAGTGGTCAATGCCCCTGGGTTCAATCCCTGGTCCCCCCTGCAAAAAAAAAAAAAAAAAAACATGAGTAGAAGTTAACACAAAAGGACCATCACAAGACTATACAGCTGTCCACATCACACATACCTCCTCCTCACTTCCTAACCATTGTTTCTCAGGAGCAGAACCAGAATTTACTATCCTAAGAATAAAAGGGGGAAAACCTCTACCATAATTCCATCCTATAAAAATATTCACCCGTAAAACATACAGTAGCAACCACGCTGATAAACTGTCCAGAACTGCTTTACTATGAAGATGTGGGAAAATAGCAGGAGGCTTGGACATTACTGGTACGAAAGTAAACTGGTACAACCTGGAAAACAGTATAAAACAGTCTTCAAATAAATTAAAAATACAACTACCAAATGATCCAGCAATCCCACTCCTGGGCCAATATCCAAAGGAAGTGAAATCAATACGACAAAAAGATACCTGCATTCTTATGTTCCTTGAAACAATATTCACAGTAGCCAAGATCTGGCATCAACCTAAGTGTCCATAGATGGACAAAGAAAACGTAATGTGCATGCACACACAAGATGAAATTCTATTCTGATTTAAAAAAAAAAGAAATCTAGTCATTTGCATCAGCATGGATGAACCTGATCAATATTATGGTATGTGAAATAAGGCAGGCAAAGGGGAACAAATATCACATGATCTCACTCATAAGCAGAATCTTAAAAATTCAAACTCATCAAAGCAGAGAGTACAAATGTGGTTACCAGGGGCTAGGAAGATATCGGTCAAAAGACATAAATTTTCAGCTAGGCAGGAGGAATATGTTCAAGAAATATACTACACTATATGGTAACTCTAGTAAATAACAATGTGCTATATTTTAAAAACAGCTAAGGAGGTAAATTTTAAGAATTCTCCATACGAAAAGAATGTGATGGAAAAGAATGCATACTAACCTCAGCTGAGTCATCTGCAATGCATACACATCTCAAAACATCCAATTGTTTAAAATAAATATATTGAATCTTTGTCAATTAAATATGTATTATATATTTTTCAAATAAGTGTGTGTATATATAAATACATATGTAAATATACCTATAAATGTATATATGTCAAAGAGATGTTTCACCATGTTTGTCCTCACCTTTTTAAACAAGGTTATGTCTCTGTCTCTGACAAAACCACCAGGAAATACCTGAAGCAAAGTCAGGAAAGGCAGGAGCCCTGGCCCCAACACTGGGCCACCCATTGCTCAGCAGGCAGAACAGGGTAGAAACCAGCTGAGTGGCTTCTCTCAACTGGTCAATCTTCACTGTGAAGGTGGGGGCCCACCAAAAGGTCTTGTTGGACTGACGCCCATCTCCTCTGAGTAGGAGGATCCTGGCCTCCAGGGTCATAACACATTACCTAACTAAAGGCTTGGCCTTGTCACCTGCCCATCAGAGATTAACAGAGGAAGTAGTTTGTTGGTTTTGAGGTTTTCAAAAGGAGGAAGGATTCTACACACAGTGTGCTAACCCTCTTGGCTTCATCCAAGCAAAGAGCAATTAGAAGGTTGCCCAATGTCTGAGACTTGTCTTGGCGGTAAACATCCTACAGAACTTGCCTGGTTACTAGGAGGTATACCTGACATGAAAGTCAAGGGCTCAGAGATGGGGTGGTCCTAAAGAGCTGTTCTGAATCATACAAACCCTCAAGACCTATTTTATTCAGAATATTAGCTCAATATAGATATCTGTCTCTACTTGAATCTACCATTTAATTTTTAATTTTCATATTCATACTCAACTCCTGACCCACCAGCTCTCCTGAAGAGAATGAAAATGTAGCTTTGAAAAAACTTAACACCACAAAACAAATAACCCAGGTTGGGGGTGTAGTTCAGTGGTTGAGCGCTTACCTAGCACGTATGAGGCACTGGGTTCGGTCCTCAGCACCACATAAAAATAAATAAATTAAATAAAGACATTGTGTCCATTTACAACTAAAAAATTTTTTTTAAAAATCAAACAGGCTAAGGAACTGAACAGACACTTCATAGAAGAAGAAATATAATCGATTAACAAACATGCAAAAATGTTCATCATTCTCTAGCAATTAGAGAAAAGCAAAGCAAAACTACTCTAAGATTTCATTTCACTCCAGTCAGAATGGCAAATATCAAGAATACAAGTGTTGGCGAGGATGTGGGGGAAAAAGTACACTCAGATACTGCTGGGGGACTGCAGATTGGTGCAACCATTATGGAAAGCAGTATGGAGATTCCTCAGAAAACCTGGAAGGAACCGCCATTTGGTCCAGCTATCCCACTCCTCAGTTTATCCAAAAAGGACTTAAAATCAGCATACTACAGTGACACAGTCACATCAATGTTTATAGCAGCTCATTTCATAATAGTTAAACTATGGAACCAACCTAGATGCCCTTCAACAGATGAACGGATAAAGAAAATACAGTACATATGCACAATGGAATATTACTCAGCCTTAAAGAAAAATGAAATTACAGCATTTGCAGGTAAATGGATGGGACTAGAGAATATCATGCTAAGTGAAATAAGCCAATCTCAAAATACCAAAGGCTGATTGTTTTCTCTGAGAAGCAGATGCTGATCCATAGTGGGAAGGTGTGGGGGGTTAGGGAAGAATGAAGGAACTTTAGATTATGCAGAGGGGAGTGAGGAGAGGGCAAGGGTGGTGGGGATGGGAAGGACACTAGAATGAGACAGACATTATTACTCTAATGATTACATTATTGGTGTGACTCAGCACCATGTACAGAGGAATGAGAAGTTATGCTCCATTTGTGTACAATGTGTCAATATGCATTCTCCTGTCATGTATAACCAAATTACGACAAATAAAAAATTAATTAAAAAAAAGAAGAAAATGCAGCTTTGGGTATGTTTCTGAAAGGCTCCTCTTTAAGTTACAGTTCACATGAAAATCCACCTTGAAATGTCCTATCCAATAAGGATGAGTATGAAGACAGCAAAAGTTGGGTGGGTTGATGTTTAATCTCTTGTATCCCTAATAACTAATAGACAAAATATTTAGTTAAAATAATGTCAAAGAGCTTCTGAAATCAATGCCATTCCTGGTGGCTGTGGTGGACATACATATAGGGGCCAAATAAACAAAATAAGCTAAGTCTATTAATAAACTATTCTTGGTGATAAAACTTCCAACGGTGATATGCTAATTAAAATACACTCCAGGTGATCCTGGAGATAGAGTCTATTTATCCTCCACCAAAATTTTACACACACACACACACACACACTCATGCACGTACTCATTCATTCTCATTCTCTCTCTCTCTCTCTCTCTCTCTCTCTCTCTCTCTCTCGGAGTTGGGGGGAGAGATGAGCCAGAGTCATATATGGTCTTGATTTCCTCAGATAATGCAGCTTGAGGTGAATGACCATATTCAGGCCCTCCCTGGGTGGAGCTAAGAGCCACCAACTAAGAAATAAGGGGCTGAACAGAGCCTCCTGGCATCCCATGGGTTTCAAATAAGCATTTTTGTCACTGTAGGTTCAGTGATTTAGACAAGAGGAACTAGAATCAAGAAATTATTTTTCTACTTTTATACCCTGGGTCTAGGAATGTCTTCCTTGTTCCATTGTTTTTCTCTCCTACAGGGATGACTGAAGTAAATAAAAAACAAAAAAAATTAAACATGAACCCCACAGTCGAATCAGTGGTTCTAAGCAGCACCAGCTGAAAGCACCCACCTTTCCTGAAAAGTGTCCCTGGACACCAACTCAACATTTTTCTCTCTTCTCTTGTTTGCCTTTTCTAACTCAGTTCTTGCTTTCCTGCACAGCACCATCAACAGCAGAGCTCCTGCTAGTCAAACAACCAATTAGCTCAGACAGAAATTTTCAGCCTGGCAAGGTCCTCCTCCAGTGGGGCAGCACCAGGAACCGGGGCAGCAAAATCATTAAACACTGATGTTCAGTGACAGTTCTCACTGACAACATATTCTGTTAGATGTCAAGGTTCTGGGAAATCTTCATACAGTGTTAAAAAGCATTCACTTTCCGTTTCCTGGTTTATAGCTTTTTTGTGTTTTGTGTTCTCCGGGCTCAGAGCCCTGACAAGATTTTTACCAACTTTAAGATTCTGGAGAAAGATGCAAACAAACCCAGAGACAGCCTGCAACGGCCCAATGCTAAGCTCCTCCAATTACCATTCCTCATCGTACTGCTCTATTTTTCACCACTATGCTGCTCTCTGATCCCTATTCTAGAATATAAATGCCAGGGAATTCTGAATGATGAATGTTTCATATTTATCACGGCAACGCATGCACATAACTAAAGTGTGCATGTAACCAAAAGGCTTTGGTGGAAAGCAAGCGTGGCCCAGCTCCCAGCCACTCCCAGCCCTGCTCTCAGAGGCAAGTGCTTTCAATAATTTCAGTACATCTACACCACCACCATTTCCTAGTGTCCCTCTTTTCAAACATTTTCAACCAACTTTCTGCTGTGATAGATGAAGACAGCTCAAATACAACCCTCCCACCCTCACAATCCCTCTATTTTTAGCTCCCTAGAGTTTGCTTTATAAGTTTAAGAAGTAATATACTTTAAAAACTTTATTATTCCATCACTAACTGATTGAATTTCCACCTTGGAAGGTAAAGATGTCAGTAAAAATTTTAATCACTGAAATTTAGCTTTGCTACTAAGAGCAGTTGATAAATGACTGAAAAAGGAAGAAACATTAGTAGTTAAAAGTGCGTTTTGGCACTGTACGGATTTCTTTTTTTTTTTGGGGTGCTGGGGATCGAACCTGGGGCCTTGTGCTTACAAGGCAAGCACTCTACCAACTGAGCTATCTCCCCAGCCCCCACTGCATGGATTTCAATCACTGTGTTTCTTGCACCACTGGCAGCATCACCTATGGCTCGCCTTAATTTCTTGTTACTTAAGAATTCTGGAGGTAAAACACTTCTGTGAAGCACAAACTCGTAAATTGTACCCTAAGTTCATCCAAGTATGCTCACGGTACAGTGGGACTCACAAACCGTGTTCACACCCTCCCCTTCCAACCTCAGAATAGAGAGGTGGCAGTAATGAAGACTGCTGCTCCTCAGAGCAGGGGCGAGCTTGGTCGGCCTGGTACTTCAGAAGCTTGTGTGGCCATGGAGTAAGAACATGCTCGAAAAAGGGAAATCTGATTTGAAGGGGCCTGCTAAAGTCTGCTAGTATGATATGAATTTTTGAAAGCATAACATGTGCTGTATTGCCAAGTATTGAGTCCTAACACATAAAATTAAATTTCATTGAATAATTACTTATGTTTTTACAATAATCAATGATGCAGGCACTCTCCTAGACCAACATCTTCATTGTATCTAAAAATATAAGAAGTAATATGCTATAGATGAAAAAAATGTGTAATGCAATATGTGAGTGTATTTAAAGCTATGAAGCTATCAGTCCATAGAGGATACTTAGGTTTCCAAATCTAAGATAATGCCTACTTACATGTTATATCTTATCTTATATTTTCAAACAGTAGACACAAGTAAAAAAAAAAAATTCAAAGACAGGTGGAATGTGCAGTTTATATATGTCATAAAGCAAAAAAAAAGGCATATCAGTAATGCTTTAATTATAATCAAGTAACTAGAGTTCATTCCATCATTTCAGTACTACAGGAGAAAAGCAAAGAAAACCATTTCCCTTGTAGTGATATACCAACAGAATATGTGGAGACTAGAAACCAAAATCAGCTACAAATAGTATGACCTTCAGTGAGTCACATTTTCTCTCATTCATTCAATGAACCTGCAGTAAGGACCTCTATGCAGCAGACTCTATGGACAGCTCCCACAGACTGAATGCATTTAGCACCTGGAGCCCAGCACCCAGCCACTTTAAGGTGTTTTGCTCTAAAAGGAGATTCCACTTCATACACATGACCTCCTCAAATGTCAGTAACTCTTTGACCCAAAGGTGCCAAACTCTCAAAACTGAAGGCCAAAACTTTTCAGAGATGGCTGCCAGTACATTTGGCCAAACACAACCAGCTCATCTCCCAGAAGTGGCCATAAGAAGGGTGAAGAGCCAAGTGGGAGACTGCCAGCCAGCCTCCTGCCCACTTCTGTGAGGTCTGCTTCATCCTAAAATACAGGGATGTGTGAGCCACTGTGTTCTGTGTGACTCCCTTCTTCCAGTGTCTCCTGAAGAAACAGGGGAGGGAGAACGGCCTTGAAGAGAAACCCCACCATTGTCTCCTTTGCCTAGGAATCAGCAGCCATGTGCCCTAGCAACTGGAACTGTAGACTCTCCAGATCCTTCTCCTCCAAATTCCCCAGAGTTCAACTACTGCACCTTACTTTACTGACTGCCACATAAGCTAATGTTCCTGCACAAAACACTTGCAATTCCTCCACTTCCTAAAGCAGACAGAACCTAAAGATATGTATCTTCACCCAGAGTCTGGGGTCAAGTTCCTAAGGATTTATCTTGCATTTCCCACCCCCAGTCCACTTCTAACCATGTTAACAGGAACCGGAGATGTACAACTTTCATATCAAAAATAAATAAATAAAATAATATATGTATAAATAAAATAATATATGTGTGTGTGTCTATCACCCAAACAAGAAACGTATGTCTTTTCAACACCCAAAACTCTGAGCTGCTCAAACACTTCCCAGACATTCACACATAGATAACGTAAGTGTTCTAAGCAACCCGGTGTGATGGCACATGCCTATAATCCCAGCAACTCAGGAGGCGAAGGCTGGAGAAATAAGTTTGAGACCAGCCTCAGCAACTTAGTGAGACCCTATCTCACAATAAAAAATGTAAAAAGGGGCTGGGGATGTAACTCAGTGGTGGGGCACCCCTGGGTTCAATCCCCAGTACTAAAAAAGGAAAGAAATACCTGACTGGGGTTGTGGCTCAGTGGTAAAGCACTGACCGAGCACATGTGAGGCACTGAGTTCGATCTGCAGCACCACATTAAAAAAAATAGCAAAGGTACTGTGTCCATCTACAACTAAAAAAAAAAATTTTTTTAATGAAAGAAAAGAAATATCCCGAGGAAATCAAAGAGAAGTGAATGAAGAACACCATGTACAGAGGAGTTGACTCCACTGCGGGATGGAGTCCTTCATGTCACCACACTCATCCTCTCCATCTGCAGCCACTCAACCCTCACACACAAGTAGGCCCAGTCCAGTCGCTCGGGTTACACATCTCAAAACTGAATAAAGAAAAACTATATGATCCCAGTCTGAAGATAAAAAACACATTTCACTCCATCAGTGGCTTAAAAAAAAAAAATGGAACTACAATCTACTGAATTTCCTCATAATAAATTTGCCCACAAAAACACAAGAACCACAGGAAGGAAATACCTCATAGGAAAAAGAAACAAGCTGCCTTTTTGAAAATAGAGAAGAAATTCAAGGATCAACAAAGACCAAACTGATATTCAGCCAAGTATCATTCTTGTTAAAAGATTCAGAAAATCCCTAATAACTCTTAAGTCATTAGCTCTGGCATGACCATTTTTTCTCCATGGACTTGCTTACTTACCAGCAGACCTGGGGCTTCTAGTGGGGATGACAGAACGAATTCACAGCTCCATAGCCCGTGCAGAAACACCAAGGGACTTTCACCACAAGTGGGCATATATGACTGTCAGGTGTCAATGTCCTCCTGCACAGGACCCCCAGCCCTGGGCCACCATTCACTGCCTGCACATGGAGCAGGACGGAAGAAGTTCATGGTAAACAGATGCCAGCACACAGCCTACTTCTCACAGAAAAATTAATTCACACTAAGACATTGGTGAGTTAAGATATTATTCGAATAAAAAGGAAGAGAAGAGAAGTTAAATCAGGCGCAGTGGCATGCAGCTGTATTCCCAGCACACAGGAGGCTGAGATGGGGGAACCGCTTGAGCTCAGGAGTTTGAGACCACCTGGGCAACAAAACAAAAGGACATTATTGTTCCCAAAGACAAACTCAATAAAAGCAGACCACAGGAAGACAGCTGGATTTATCACAAATGAATTTCTTTTTTTTTTTTTTTTTTTTTTAACTCCTCATGTTTAAGATTTTGTGTCCTTTGACCAACATCCCAATCTCACCTCCCACTGCTGGTAACTACCATCTGTTTCTATGAATTTGACTTTTTTGGATTCCAAATATAAATGAGATCATGCAGTATTTAACTTTCTGTGTCTGGCTTATTTTATTTAATACAAATTTCTCCAGGTTCATCCATGCTGTCAGAAATGACAGGATTTCCTTCCTTTTTGATTGTGATAAGTATTCACATTTTCTTTATCCATTCATCTGTCAATGGGCACTTAGGTTGATTCCAGATCTTGGCAACTATGGATAGTGCTATAATGAACACAGGAGTACAGGTATGTCCTCAACATACTGACTGCTTAGCCTCTTAATAAATATCCAGTAGTGGCACTGATGTATTATACAGTAATTCTATTGTTAATATCCTGAGGAACCTCCACAGATTTTCCATACTGGCCATGTTAACTTATGTTCCCACCTACAGTTACAAGATTCCCCTTTCCCCTTCATCCTCCCTGACACTTATCTTCCTATTTTTATAAGATCCATCCACAGAGGTATGAAGTAATATCTCATTAAAGTTTTAATTTGTATTTTCCTAATGATTACTGATGTTGAGCATTTTTTCATATACTTGTTGACCCTTTGTAAATCTTCTTCTGAGAAATGTTTATTTAGGTCCTTCACATTTTTGGAGGGTGGAAGCGATACTGGGGATTGAACCCACATCCTCAAGCATATTAGACAAATGCTGCACTACACCCCTAGCCCTTCTTTTTAATTTTTATTTTATTTTTGAGTTGGGGAGGTCTCACTAAGTTGCCCAGACTGGCCTTGAACTTGCAACCCTCCTGCCTTGTCTCCAGAATAGATTATAGCATGTGCTGTTATGCCAATTTTTAACTGGGTTATTTGTTTTCTTTCAAGGGAATTGTTTGAGTTCCTCATGTATTTTGGATATTAACCCCTTATCAGATGTATGACTACAGATACATTCTTCCATTCCCCTGGAGGTGTCTTCACTCTGTTGATACAAATAAACCTCTAACAGTAGCAATTTCAGGCCTCGGTAAGGACTGCACACTGGAGCGAGTCCTTCCCACCTCTTTAGTCAAACCATTCACCATCCTAGGCCTTGCTTGTCTCTAGGATCCTAGTTCTCCCACAATATTAAAAACAACACCTCTGACCAGGCACCACCTTCCTTCACCATTAGCAGGTCCCTTGGTTCTCTGAGCAGAAGGCTGAAAGGTGACCAAATCAGACCAATAAAACTAGGATCTACACTGCCAAAAAATAAAAATAAAATACACCTCTTAGCAATGTCCTCTTCACTGTCCCCACAAATGGATTACTACTGACATCACTTCTATTCCCTCTCCTGGCTGCTGTGTTCACTTTCTTACTACCCTTTTCTGCTGACATCAAGTAAGAATAATGTTCATGGTAACTTTAACCATATAGATTTCAAGGACCTTGTTAATGAGAAAAGTAAAAATTTCACAAGCCTATAAAAATCCGCAGGATAGCTAGGAAGATGAACTTTGTCATTCATGTGTTGTTCAAAACTGCAGCAGTAGCTATAAATCACATTTGTCAAAAAAACAAAACAGCAATTCTGATACATATTCCCAAAATACCACATTACACTTTAAGAAAAACTTTAAAATATCAATCTAATAATTTGAATTTGACAAATTTAACTAAATATAATTGATTAAATTATTTAAATTGTTTTCAAATATATTCTTTATGTTTAAGTCACTGGAACCAAGAAAGCCACGTGGTTTTACTTAAAGCCTGCAGTAAGCACTTTCTGAGACAAGGGCAGACCTCTGCTACTCAGACACTTGTACAAAGGAACAAGGAAATTAAAACGGGCCCCAGGTTTCAGTGACTGCTGGAGGATTCTGCTTCCTGCCATGGCCTGGAGTGAGGATCGGTTACTGTAACTAAGAGACCTCAGAGTGCTACCTGCCCCAGCGATAGTACAACATGAGGGCCCGTCAGAGAGCACGAACTCCAAGGGTTTATAAAGGGGAGCAAAGCACCCCACATCCTCCACCTCCACTCTCCACCTCTTGCTCCCAAGAAAACACCAGGCAGCTTTAGGGATAAGGTTAATTCTACACTAAAAACACACAAAACAGATGGAGCTAAGGTAGTCTGAATACCACATCTCAAAGATTATCCACCTAACACAGTAACAAGGAAGGGGAAATCAGGAACAGGCCAAAGTCGAAATCAGAGATAAATTTCTATGTAGATCATTTTGTACCTTCTTCCTTTTCCACTAAAAAAAGACTTCGTGGTGCTCTGCCACATCACAAAGGATGCAACTGTTCTGGTGGCTCACCCTCAAATCTAGTTCGTGGGGATTACCCAGGACTGTTATGAGCCAGTGCTCTTTCCTAGAAAAAAGCAGCCTCAGTTTTAATTAAAACTAAAATGTTTCCTCCATTCTCTGAGACTCTTAAGGTGAGTTAATTTCTGACCTGGCTGGAAATTTGAGAGGTGGACCCACACAGCCCACTGTAACCAACAGCCCCAGGCCAAGACAGCTTCACCTAAAATATTAGTAGACCCTCAAGGCCAGGCACAGTAAACTCATGACAGCAGAAACAGAACAAATAAAGCAGGTTTTACAGACCAACTGGAGAGCCACACAAATCCACATAGGACAGTTAGGTTCCCAAATACAATAAATATAAAAACTGGGCTTTTCCTCTGTTTACTGGATTGTTTGACAGGGCTTGAGGTAAATAAGAGGGAAGACACAAGCACTGAATAACAGCTAATTACTTTTCTTGCTATTGTTTTACCCCAGGAAGAAAGCTAGTGGTTTGATGAAACCTGCTTCTCTTTCTACCCTTGCTACTTATGTTCTCTCTTTTCTGCGGGGAGATGTGTAACTACACCGGTATCACCCGCAGAACAAGAGCTATCAAAGATAACCTATCTTGAAGTCAGGGGATAAGACTGAAGGAGAGAGGATGGAAAGATCAAATCTCCTTTCATCTGAGCTTGCCTTTAATGTAAGCCATTTTAAAAACCAGTATCCCACAGAGAAGACAAAAAAGATGATACTTCAGCACTATAAAATATCTTCTCCATTAATTTCCTAACTCAGGACAGAGGTTTTCATTCAACCATTTAAAACCAAGAAACTAAATCTCAGTCATGACTTGTTATTAACAGATATGACACAGGGAAAGATTCTTATCTTTTTTTATACAAAGGTTCTGCAATGCCAATTACTTGAATAAAAATATGAATACATGAATGAATAAATGACCCATTGCTTGGCCAACTGGGATGTCAGTGACTTAACTGACTCTGTTTAACTTATACAGACACAGGACAAAGTTGGAGGATAAACAATTCTACTCCCAGGTTTATACCCCAAGAAAGTGAAAGCAGGGACCTGGGAAGAGACATGTACAACATTCACCGCAGCATTATTCACAGTAGCCAAAAGGTGGAAATAGCCCAGATGTCTGTGGACAAATGAACAGATACAGAAAATGTACCTACATACAACACAATAATCATCAGTCTTTAAAAGGAGGGACATTCTGACACATGCTATGACATGAATGACCCTTGAAGACGTTACACTGAATGAAAAAAGTCAGAAAAGGTAAAATACTGTGTGACTCCCCCACTTACACAAGGTCCCTAGTGTAGTGAAATTCATAGAGACAGGAAACAGAGTGGTGATTTCCCAAAGCTAAGATAAGGGGGAGTTAGTGTTTCATGGGGACAGTTTCAGTTCTATAAGTTGAAGAGTTCTGGAGATGGGTGGTAGGTATGTCCTCACAAGGTGAATGTACTTAATGCCACAGAGTTGCACGCTTAAAATGATTACCTTGGGGCTGGGGTTGTGAGTCAGTGATACAGCGCTTACCTAGCATGTGTGAGGCACTGGGCTCAATTCTTAGCATCCCATATAAATAAATGAATAAACATCTATCAACATCTAAAAAAAAATTTTTTTTTAATGATTACCTGGCTGCCAGGCAGAGATCACCTCAGATGCAAAACACAAATTGAGGTTGTCTCACTTATTTATTTCTGGGTCCCTTCCTTTCTTTCCTTTTTATGATCCCAGTCACACAGAGTAAGGTTGGCAAAGAAACACAATGTGGCAGAGAAACACAATGAGCAACACTGCCCCCATAGTCTCTTCAATTACTTTTGCAACCTGGTACACAAAGATTGCCCAAGAACCTGTGTTTTGAATGCATGAATGGGAGAAAACGAATTTCATAAGAAAATCATAATTGTATTCAGCTACTTAGTAAGGTTCTTACTAGATCTGCACTAGGAGTTCCAAAGGATGCAACATTAAATACTATTTGACATAAGTACACAAATATACACTAGATCAAGTTTAAAAAGGGGGGCAGGGCTAGAAGAATCAAGAAGAAAGGGACTTGAGAATGGAGAAAAAGATCATATCTGGTTCATGCCTTTTCCATGTGCTTTTAGGAAGATGACCAGTAATCTGCCCTCATGTACACTGGGGTATCTGAGTAAAGGGCACAGTGGGACTTCATTGCACTATTCTTGTCTTTTTGTAATAAAAGTTCCAAAAAATAGAATAGGTACAAAGTACCTATTAATTTGCCCTCTGTGCTGGGAAAGTTTCCACTGGAGACCAATGCTAAAGGAACTTCCAGAAACTTTGAAAAAAAAAAAAAATCAATCCCCATGTAGAAGCAGGAAAAGAAGACTGTCTGGGAGGAACTGGAAAGGAAAGAGGCACTAGGAAACAGGAATGTTTGTGTTGGCTGGGGATGCCCTAGCCAGCGGTGGAAGGCATCGCCCGATAAGAGAAAGCTAACTGGGCTCAGTGCTGAGATGAATGGCAGGATCAGAAGAGCAGAGCAGTGTGGCAAGCGTTGCGTCACTGCGGTTGTCAAAAACACAGGGCGGAGCAGCGAGCGAGGCAACGGGAACCTGGACCCGGTTTTGATGGAAACCCACATACGATTACATTTGACACTAACTTTATGTAAGTAATCATATTAATTACAACTGTGCACACAGTCCTTAACTTTTCTCTAGGCTTCTAGCAACGCTGTCTAATAAGCTGCATGGCTCTTCCAGGCTCAAATACAGATACCAGATCCCAGCACAGACAGCTCATAACATACACTGGAAGCCTGGGTGACTACACCAGGATGGGAGACCAGTTGTAAATTCCTAGCCCACGCATCTGGGCTTTTTCTGAAATAAGTCAAGCTCTCTGAAAGCCCAGATAGAACCAAGTATCAGCTGCTCTGGCATCACAGGGACATGGAATCTTAATAACAAGAGTGCCTTTGTAGCTGAATGAAACAGAACCTGGTCTGGTTACTGTATTCCACACCAAATGTTTTGAGGATGACAAATTTAAATTCCAGAAGGTCTTCTTCCAGTTTAATGAACACAAAGTGTTTCCCTGGAAAACTTTTTTCCTATAAAGAGAGCACCAAGTATACTTTTCATCATTTTTAGAAAATATGTGTAAAAACTATTTTTGAAAATGCAGTTGCAAGATGTTTTGCCACACAAACTAATAAGAGGCAACTCAGCTCCCCTGGACATCCAATTATTCTCTTGTTTTTCAGTTTTTGGTACATAAAAGGCTGCTGATAAAGTTGTTTTAGGGTTTGTCTTTCAAAACAACAAATCTTAACAGAAAACATTATCAAAAGATTTAAATACTAAGTATTCAAAAGTATTATAAAGATACATAGTGTCTTTATAAAGGACAACGAATATTTTATGTAATTTGACTCTGGAGGAAAAAAGATGTTCCATCTGTAGTGATTCAAGGAGGTGTGGTGCAGGCTTTGCTGTGAGTAAAAGCTAGCTCCCAATCATCCAAGACAAAGAAATGTGCAATCCCAACGTCACTTCTGAATGTATTCATGTCAGTGGGCGACAACTCCCCTAGCCGCCATTCTGTTTTCCTAAGCAAAAATAAGTCTCGGGCTGGGAATACGGCTCAGTGATCGAGTGCTTGCTTAGCATGTGTGAGGCCCTTGGTTCTATCCCCAGAACTGCACCCCCCCAAAAAAAAAAATCTGTGAGCTAGGGATGTGGCTCAGTGGTACAGCATTTGACTAGCATGTATAAGGCCCTGGGTTCAATCCCCAGCACTTCAAAAATAAGTTTCATGATAAAACACCTACTCAAGTGGCTGCCTGACACTTCCCTTTCCCAAAACATACCTTTTTTCTAAGATGCCCTTGATCCCTAATCCCCTCTATGAAGTGGGGATCATTCATGCAAGACAAGGTGAAAGACTGTCCAGGACAAGTCTTTTTTGGAACCAAGGAGTAGTCACCAGCTCTGAGGAAAGACAGGTCTCTGCAGGATCCTAGGTATAGCAGTGGGGCTTCCAGAAGTCACATTCCTACAAACAACCTTGCAGTACAGACCATAATGGAGGGCTTGAAGGGTAGATATCAGAACCAATGTGGATCTCAACCAGAGGGGTTAGAGCTAGGACTGAGAAATGAACCTGTTTCTTGCCAACCCGCTGGTCTTTTAGAAGGTCATTTTCCAACCACATAGACTAAAAGCAAAGAATAAATATCCAGTAGAGAGAAAGACCTCAAAATTTAAGAACAACAGAAAAGTGAGGCAGACCAGAGGGCTGGGAAATCCCTCAATATACTCAGCTGGACCCTGCTTGGAGCTCTGGGAGACATTCTGTGTTCTCATAACACACGCCCATCTCTTGCTTCTATTACTTGGTTTGAGTTTTGCAACCAAGAGTTCACATATGATCCTATCACACACACTAGAAAGAATAAGAAGTGGTCTCAAAATATTAGGAGCTGATAAATTGGGCCTGAAATCTTACAGCACAAAATAGAACCATGAAATAAAAAAAAAGAAGAAAAGGGGGTAGGAAGCAGGAAGGAAGGAACAAGAGAGGAAGAGGGAAGGAGGTGGGGAAGAAGGGAGGGGGAGAGAGAAGAGAAGAGAAGAGAAGAGAAAAATTTTAAACCTTAACTTTTTCCTGCCACTCGGGTAGGAAAAGTCCTGGCAGAGCTAATGATCAGACCTTCATTTCCCCGATTTCTTTACTAAGTCCCTGACCTAGGGGCAACTTTGCATGTGGGGGATTTCCACATCTTGCTGTTACACAATATTCCCAAATAAAATAATATTTATTTTAGCACTTAAAAGTTTCCATAATACCAATATGATACCTTAACTAAAGAAAAAGTAATTACAACTTGTAAAATAAAGGTTAAAAGGGCAAACTGTACATTTATAGGCAGAACAGCTTCAAAGCTCTTTGAAACAATAACCACCTCCTTCTTAAAGAACGACAATTTTGAAAACAAAGATAAGCAGTTCCAGAATTCCACGCAGGCTTACAACACACTAAAAGATGAGCAGGCGCTCTACTTACACACTCAGCTAATTACCATACATTTAACTGAATTTGAAGATAGTGCCATTCACATTGATTTTTCTTATACTGATAATAACTGTAATTGTGTTACACTAAAAACTGATGAGACCTAAAATTATGAGAATTATACAACTTTTATTAGACAATATTTCAAAGGGCAAAAGATTATGCCAAAACACAAGGGATGGGGGAATTACTTCCAAATATTTGTACAATATCTCTCTCAAAGCTGAATATGGCCAACAAATGAAGAAAAATAAGAAATACCCCAACTTCAAAGACCTGGAGCTCAAGGATTCAGACCCACAACGTAAGAGCACTTGAGGGCGCTCAGTAGTAGAGTGCTTGCCTAGCACAAGTGAGGCACTGGGTTCAATTCTTAGCACCACATAAAACTAAATAAACAATGGCATTGTGTCTATCTACAACTAAAAATAGTGGGGGGAAAAAAAGGACACTTGAAATCTTGACACAAGCAGTACGGGGGCCATAGAGCACTATGCTGAGCTCTGTCAGGCTCACTGAAGGCCCAGGGGGCCACCTGCTTGTGTTAGTGGGGCCCAAGATGCTTTCTCTAGCCGGTTCTATTGCCCCATAGGCCTGGGCCGCTCACTAAGGGTTCTCCTCACTCACCCCCATACAGTGCTCAAGTGAAGCCACCAGGGGAACAGGGCAGAGTCAAGAAAAGCAGGCTGGGAGGTGCTGCCCGCCAGCACTGAAAAGACGCCACCTCTTGGAGGACCCACAGACCACATGTGGCAGCCACATGCAATTCTGGCTATGGGGACTTCACTCGTCCCCATGGCCCTTACCAAATTCACCACTTTGTTAGTAAATCCAGTGCATACTTTGTGTCCTACTCAATCTCACAGAAGCTGATGATACCCAAGGACTACTCCTTGCTTTTCAAACACTTTATCCCTGGCTTCCCTAATACCCTGTCCTCCCAGGGAACTCTTTTCTCTATCTCAGCCATATTCCTATGATGGGCAACTTGAATTCCACTACTTGGACCCATAAGTAGTGACAGAATCACTTCTCATCTGTTCTTCACACTCCATTGGAAATCATCCACTACTATGGTTTCAAGGGATGTCCACAACAGGCCTCAAATTTTAGGTTGATTCATCAAAATCAGAGGTTCTTGGCTCAACAGGTCTGGGGTAGAGTCCAAGAATCAGTACTTACAACAAACCACAAGAGATTTTCAGGTTCCTGAGCTCTATGTCAGCTACCTTCTCAATGCATCTGTGTGCCTGGTACAGGGACATCTCAATAGGTCCAACTACAGATACGATGACATCATCTTTCCATTCTATCCTGCTTCATCTCCACTTATGGTTTAAGGTAGACCCACAGGCACTGTCCTCAATTCCTCCCTCCCACATCTAATCAATCATCAAAACCTGTTCAGGGGCTGGGGTTGCAGCTCAGTGGTAGAGCATTTGCCTAGCATACGCTAGGCAGTGAGGCACTGGATTTGATTCTCAGTACCACATATAAATAAATAAATAAAATAAATAAATAAAGGTCTATCAACAACTAAAAAAAAAAATCTATTAAAAGAACAGTTTTTTTTTTTTTTATTTTGAACACAATTACTTCCTGTCATTCCCTTGGCTATTTCCACAGTTTAAACCACTCAGTCTCTCACCTGTCTTACTCCTAACAGCCTCTTACTATTGTATTATGCAAGTCATAGGAGAAGAGAACTGCTGGGTCATAGAACAGCTCCATATTTAACTTTCTGAAGAACTACCAAACTGTTTTCCAAAGTGGCCACACCATTTTATTTACAGTCCCACTAGCAACCTATCCAGAGTTTAAATTCACTACATCCTTACCAACAGGACAATAACAGATGGGGTTATTGCTTGTCTTTATATTTTAGCCATCCTAGTGGATGTGAAGTGGTATCTCATTGAGGATTTGATTTGTATTTCCCTAAATGGCTAAGGATGTTGAGTTTGTTTCACAAGGTTATCAGTCATCTGTATATCTTCCTTAGAAAAGTGTCTAAATTCCTTTACTTGTATCTTGCTACTTTGCTGAATTTGTTTATCAGCTCTAGAAGATTTGGGGTCTTCTAGATAAAGGATCATGTGATCTGCAAACAGGTATCATTTGACTTCTTTTCCTATTTGTATCCTTTAATTTCCTTCTCTTGCCTGATTGCTCTGGGTAGAGCATTAAGAACTATATGAATAAGAATGATGAGAGTGGACATCCTTGACTTTTTCTGTTAGAGGAAATGCTTTCAATTTTCCAGCATAACATTGGCTTTGGGTTGTCAGATACAGTCCTTAAAATGTTGAGATAAATTCCTTCTATCCCTAGCTTCTACAGAATTTTTAACATGAAAGGAAGCTGGATTTTCTCAAAGGCTTTTTCTGCATCTACTGAGATGATCATGTGGATTCTTATCCTTAATTCTATTTCTGTGGTGAATTACACTTACTGAACCAACCTTGCATCCCTGGGATAAAACCCACTTGATCATGGTGTACTATCTTGTGTTGTTGAATGCAGTTTGCTAATATTTTTAATTTTTTTAGTTGCTGATGAACCTTTATTTATTGATATGTGGTGCTGAGAATCAAACCCAGTGCCTCATACATGCTAGGCAAGCACTCTACTACTGAGCTACAACCCCAGCCCCAGTTTACTAATATGTTATGAAAGATTTTTGTGTCTTTCATGAGAGATAGTTGGTTTATAGCTTTCTTGATATATCTTTTTCTGGTTTTGGAAACAGAGTGATACTGCCTTCACAGAATGAATTTCCATTCCTATTTCATAGAATAATTTGAGGAAGATTGGCATTAGTTCTTTAAAAGTTTGGTACAGGGCTGCAGCTATAGCTCAGTGGTATAGCACTTACCTAGCATGTGTGAGGCACTGGGTTCGATCCTCAGCACCACATAAAAATAAATAAAATAAAGTATTGTGTCCATCTACAACAAAGAAAATTTAAAAATGAAAAGTATGGTACAACTTGGCTGAGAATCCCTCTGGTCCTGGGTTTTTCTTTGTTGGAAGGCTTTCAATGGCTACTTCAATCTCATTGCTCGATAGTGATCTGTTAAGGTTTTATATGTCCTTATGGTTCAATCCAGGTTAATCATATGCTTCTAGATTTCATCTCACTCTAGTTAGAATGGCAGTAATCAAGAATACAAATAACAACAAATGGTGGTGAGAATGTAGAGAAAAAGGTACATTCATACATTGTTGGTGGAACTGCAAATCAGCATGGCCACTTGGGAAAGCACTGTGGAGATTCCTCAAAAGATTAGGAATGACACCATCATGTAACCCAGCTATCCCAGTCTTTGGTATTTATCCAAAAGAGCCAAAATCAGCATAATATAATGATTTAAGCACATCGATGTTTATAGCAGTACAATTCACAACAGCCAAGTTGTAGAACCAGCCTAGATGTCCATCAATGAATGAATGGATAAAGAAAATGTGATATATATATATACAATGGGGTTTTACTCAGCTGTAAGAATGAAAGTATGACATTTCCCAGCAAATGAATGGAACTGGAGAATATCATGCTAAGTGAAATTAGTCAGACTCAGAAAGTCAAGGGAAGAATGTTTCCTCTTATATGCAGAAGCTAGAGGTAAATAAGAAGAGATAAAAGGTGGGGACACCATGAAAATGGAAGGGAGATCAGTGGAATAGAGGAACAGGGTTGAGGGGAAGGGAAGGAAGAGCAGAATGAGGTAGACCAAATCATGCTGTGTGCATCTGTGAAGGTACCAGGGTGAATTCCATTTCACCTTTATGTATACCTATAATGTAGCATTTTATAAAAACAATAAATAGATGAAGGGAAGGCCAATGGAGTCGTAGGGAGGACAGGAGGGTGGGGGAAGGAGGAAGGAAGTAATGGAGACTGAAATGGAACAAATTACATTCCATGAATGTGTGATTATGTCAAAATGAACCTATTATGTACTAATAAAAACATTTTAAAAATAAATAATTCCTTTAATTGGGTTAGTTATCTTTTTATCAAAGAGTTGTAAAAGTTCTTCATGTTCTAAATATGTCCCTTATCAGGTATATGATTTGTAAATATCTTCTCCCATTATATGAGTTATCTTTTCACTTTTCTTGATGGTCCCCGGAAGTTATGAAAGGTTTTCATTTTGAGGATATCCAATGTATCTATTTTTTCTTGTGTTGCTTATATTTTTGGAATCTAAAAAATCACCACCCAATCTAAGGTCATGAAGATGTACACCTGCTTTCTTAAAGAGTTCCATAGTTTTGGGTCTCACGTTTAAGTATGTGATCAATTTTGAACTACTTTTCAGATCTGGTAGGATAAAAGGATACAACTTCTTTCTTTTGCACACAGTTGTCACAGTACCACTGATGAAAGACTAGGCCATCTCCATGGAATATTCTTGACTCTCTTGTTAGAATGGCAATTATAGCTCCAATATTTTAGTTCCTTATAATTTTTGGTAAACAAGTCTTACACTTGTTTTTTAAATTTTTTCCTTAGTGTTTTATTCCTTTTGATGCTATTGTAAATGTAATTATTTTAATGTCATTCCAGTTTGTGATGGCTAGTGTATAGAAATACAATTGAGCTCTATATGTTGTTTTAGGGCCTGTGTCTTTGCTGAACTCTTCAATTCGCACTTCCTAAAATGTCCTGCAAAGCCCTTCATGTTGGGTTCCCATTACCTGTTCAGAGCCCTCTCTCACCATACAGGCATAGGCCATAAAGACCAATTTTTAGTTCCTGTGAGATTTCATGCTTTTTCTTGCCTCCCGGCCTTTGAGCATGCTGCTTCCTATGGTTAAAATAAACTAACCCTTAGGAGTTCTCATTTCTCCTTATCCTTTGGGTCTCAGCCTAGCTGTCACTCCCTCTGGTCCAGAGCAGGTGCCTTTCTCATGCCATCACAAAATACTCCACATGCCTCTTTCTGAAGCCCTTATCCCACTATATTGGAAATGTCTGATAATGTACGTTTGTCCTAACCAAGCTATAAGGTCTTCAAGGTCAGAGACTATGTCTGTCCTATTTACAGCTCTATCCCCAGGCTCTGGCCCAGTGGCTGATGTGTAACAATACTCAATGACTATTTTGTTAAATAAATGGTTTACCAAAGTCAACAGATTATCTAGTCCAAACATCCCTTTTGTTTATATGTTAATCCTACATTACCTATAATAAAATAATTAGTGGATTTGTTGGTAAATATGTTTTCACAGACCAAAAAAAAAAAAAAAAAAAAAAAAAAAGCTCAAGGCAGCTTAATCCCAGGCCTTATAAGGATCTCTCACTCTCTTATAAGCTAAAACTGACCTAAGTATGCTCTGCTGACAGTTGCTCTATAAATATTTACTGAGATAAAACAGTGGAGCCCAAGCTTCTTCCCTCCATACAGCACCTAAGCATCTGTCAATATAGCAGGACACTGGGGGAACTGGAAGGCCAAGAAGACCATGATGGTAGAGGCTGTTGTACATTTCCTCCTCCCCGCCAAAAGAATTTATTTTATGCTTCCACAACTTCTCTTTTATATTCTACCTCCCTTACATTCAAGGTTCTCAAAGATACATACACACACCCCATTCACTGATATAAATCTGTCTAGTCATGGAATTCATGCCTAGTGTTCCCCTGTGTCTGACAAGATGCAAATGCAGTCAATTAATGGACCTTTTGATTGTCACTGCACAGCTTTTCTAGAGTCCAGCAAACCTAGGAAGCTCAGATCTAGACCATGGCAGAACAGAGGGCAACTTCAAAGGCTTTCAAGTCACCACAGAAGGTATGGCATACAGGCAAGAGAGCTTCCCTAGCCATCGAAGGCAGTCTTCCTGGCGCTCCCAGAAGACCCTTCTGTTCCTCCATCACACTGCTCCAATCTTCCACTAGCAACAAGTACAGCTCTTGTAATAAAAGGGAAAATTTTTTTTCAGTACCAAAGAATGGTTCCCTAAGAGCATATGAAAAGCCATCTTCTTATAACCCTAATTCAGCAAGAATTTTGCCATCTTAAGTGATTTTAAACTTAAAAATAAATAGAACTTACATAAAGTTTCCATCACTTTTACAGTTCATCACCCCTTCGCAGGCAAACTTAGAATGACCTCGTGAAGGAAAAGAGGGTAAAAAATTGTTCCATTTTCCTAACCTGCCATGTGTTATAGTTTTCTGTTCTGACAAGTTTTTAAATCGCAAAGCATGCACTTAGAATCTCCTTATGAAGCACCGTAGGTAAAGGCAGGCCACTGGGACTTGCTCCTGGCCCTCCCTGGCCCTCCCAGGCCCGCAGGGCGTGAGGCTGCCTGCCTTCGCCGGCGGGCCTGCTCCCGCAGGGTACCTCCATCCGCTGCCTGCGTTTCTGCTCTTTGTTCACGGGTCGGAACAGGAAAACTCGCTTTCCTGCTTTCTCAATACCGAACGGGCTAGGCCGGTGAGGGAAACATCCCCCCAGAACCCACCCTCGCTCACCGAGGGCGGCAGAAACAAAAGCTGGGCCATTCTCTCCCCACACATTCCCTTGGCAGGCAGCCGAGGCCACGCCAGTTGAGCGGCTTGATATCCTGTCTCCCTGGCAGAAAAGGCAGGAAGAATCACGAGGCCGCAGGCTCAGAACCCCGAGTCTGCTCCACCGGCGTGAAGAGCGGCTGGGCATCCCTCATGACTCCAGGGTTCTAGAAAGACAAACCGACCACCGTCAGACAAGGGGCGGAATTGGGATACGGCCTATGCGAAGGCGCAGAGCCCAGAACACAAGAGATCCACAGCACTCGCCCTACATGACAGATCCGTGAAGACGGGACTGAGGAACAAAGGGGAAGCGATGTGGCTCGGCGGGAGACCGCTTGCCGGGCACACGCGAAGCCCTGGGCTCCATCCCCAGGACCACCGGGGGAAAAAACCCAAACGTGTGCACCATGTTTAGGTAGACGGGGACAAGGCAGGAAAGGACAGTGACAAATAAAAGATGAAAAGCAGAGTTAGGGGACACCAAAACATGTGATTGCCTATTCAAGTCTAGTAAGCCAAACCTGACAGACCTGACTCAAACTGAGGGGTCCCCCTTCCCAACCCACAAGGCCTCACCCAGCAGGGAAGACACACCTTACCAGAGCTGGTGTTGGGCCTCACCTGTATGGTGCCCACCTGTCCGCACACTTTCCTCCATCCTGCAACTCCCGCAAGTCATAAGACTCCATGTCATTAGGGTTTCCTTATCCCCAGGTGCTAAGAGGAGCACCCACCTGCTTCCCAAACTGCAGACCACTCATTCCTGCTGCCCACACCAACCCCTTAAAACACACAGAGTCACACAGAACAACCTCCAACTACCTTCCCCACAAACCTATGACAAGGCTTCGCAGACAACATGCAGTGGAGGTCACTTTCTCCTCCAATCTTCTGGGGACCAATATTCTTATAAAATAAAAATAGTAACAACTAATAAATGAAATAAATGAAGGTGTACAAAATATAAGCTCCAATTCTTTATTACATTCAACAAATTTAGAGTTACCCTATCAATTTGTTAACCATTTCTAAATGACTGTCCCTATTCATCACAGGTCAGTTACAAACAGTTCACAGGACAATCCGTGTCTGCAGATTTCACAATAAGGAGCATGCCTTAAACATGAAATGGAAGTTCAACACCTTCACTTCCTCACTTCCTATTATGCTTCTCCACAAAAGACCTCTTCTTCCATTTGGGGTAAATTCTCAGTTACCCTCCTCCTTTTTCATTCATCGTCTCCCTTCATTGATTAGCTCTCCCTTGACCCTCACGAATGTCTTGGCAGACACCAGATATAAAGACTTGGGAGTACGTCATTGGCACAGAGGTGGTAGCAACACTGTGAAAGGTGAGAGAAAAGCAGGCACCCTTTCTTGTACAGGACAGCTACAAAAGGACAATGAAAGACCCAAAAACAGAGTTATCGTTCTAATCTCTGTCACCAAATTAACTAAAACCAGGTAGTAATAACAGTACCGAAATATCAAAGGACAATGGGATTACAAAGAGGAGATATCTATAGTTATATGAAGCAAAAGAATCCAAGAGAAGCAAAACAGAGCACTTTTACATCTATAATTTATTAATCTATGCAGTGATTTTGCTTATATTTGGAAATGCTAGAGAAGTTCACATACAAAGGTGAAGTATAACCCATTGCACAAAAACTCATTTATTTTCTCTTATCTCGAATAAGTAAACCATAAAAACCTGCATGAAAAGGGTAACTAATGACCTAACTACATATCCTATCTCTAAACAACAGTTTTTGAGCCTACCATTTTTAAAACCTTCTTTAATTTTTCCTGTAGGATGGGAGAGTAGAAAGGACATCCTAGAAACTGATATGAAATCAGAACATCAGCTCTGAAGACATAGGGTAGAAAAGACAGCTGTTCAGAGGCTTCATGGTAAGCACACACTGATTATGACTGGGTACTTTAAAGAGGACTAGATCGATGGTTTTTAAAGGGCTCTAAAAAATGAAGGCCCCTAATAGCTCACTGCTAATCCCTTTCTGTGATGGTGGAGTGATATTCTCATCTGTCTGCAATGGTTTATCCAAAAGTATCTGAAAGGGAAAGACCTGATAAATTCTACACTCTCCTCGAGGCCTGTGTGACAGGGGTGGGTGTTCTCAGATTTATACCTTACCACCCTTGTCATGGTGATGCACAGCTGAAATCAAAGGTTACATTCAATACCTTCTGCCTCCTACCCTCACCTAGCCAGGAAGCACCAAGTTCACCATGGGCCAGGGGGAGAAAGGATTAGTAAGTATTTATTGAATAAATATACACTCTAATCAGATTCAAATTGGCTTCATCCCAAAGTACTTTTTACACATAATTTACACACTTTCACCCCTCCCTCATTACCTCTTACCTACATCAGGGGGGAAAAAGTCTCTCTGTTCAAATGTAGGCAAGAAACAGTTTTCAAATATCTATAAAATACATGTTCACGCATATTCATTTACCAAATACCTGCTCATTTCTTTAAAAAAAAAAAAAAGCATTCCGCTTCTTTTATTTTTTTAGTTGTAGATGGACAACACGCCTTTATTTATTTATTTTTATGTGCTGCTGAGGAGCGAACCCAGTGCCTCACATGTGCTAGGCAAGCGCTCTGCCATGGAGTCCCCTTGCTCACTTCTTTACCCAGGGAATTAGCATGATCCACACATGGTAGAAAGGAAAATAATAAATAAATAAATAAAGCTAAACAAAGCTCAAGTCTAACCTAGTTAACATCTAAATCCAAGCTCTCTGCCCCCATCCATGTCTCAACCACTCAACTCGAAGGACACAGTCACTATACTTCCACAGCAAGCTCTGATTACTTAGGGTCTTCCAGTTCAAAAGCCCACATCAAAGAATAAAGTCAACTCTTCACACCTGGTCCTTATTCACCCTCCTCAATCTTTGGGTTACCCAAATCTGTACACCCCTAAGTCTCCCTATACCTCACCAGACTCTGCAACTCACTATTTCCCAAATATATTCCATGATTTCCTTTCTCAAAGCCTCACTCCTACAAGTCTCTCTACCTAAAACAATTTTCATCTCTCAGATCTACTTTCAGCTCCAAATGCCATCTCCTTCATTAGGTTCTTTTAGATTCCCTTAAGGTCATCTTTCTCCTGAGACCCCTTCAATGCTTAATTATAACTTCCCACTGATACAGTCCCCTATTTAGATATGTATAAATCTTATTTTGTAACTCTCTCTCCCGTATTTGTCCGTGAACACAGTGGGACACGATCTGTCTCATCCATCCTGATTCCTCAAAGTACCTAGCACGGTGCTGGGCGCATAACAGGATTATGCATGGCACACAGGAGGGATTCAACAAATGTGCTCACTCAATTGATGCACTGTGAAATTAAAAGTCTACCCATTCAGGGTCAGACACAGTGGTGCACACCTTAATTCCAGCAACTCAGAAGGCTGAGGCAGGAGGATTACAAATTCAGAACCAGTTTTAGCAACTTAACAAGATTCTGTTTCAAAATAAAAAGGGCTAGGAAACCATAAGGATACGTGCATACCCATGTTTATAGCAGCACAATTTACAAGAGCCAAACTATGAAACCAGCCTAAATGTCCATCTGTGGATGAACAGATAAAGAAAATGTGGCATATATACACAATGGAGTTTTATTCAGCCATAAAGAAAAATGAAATTGTGTCATTTGCAGGAAAATGGATGAAACTTGAGACTATTATGTTAAGTGAAATAAGTCACATTCAGAAGGTCAAAGGTCATATTTTCTCTCATATGTGGAAACTAGAGAGGAAAAAGGAAAATAAAGGTGAGGGGTGATCACATGAAAAGCAAAGGGAGACCAGTGGAACAGAGCAAAGAGACAAATGGATGGGATATTGGTCAAATTATAGTGTTATATTATGTGCATGTATGAATATATAACAACAAATCCCACTATTATGTATAACTATAATGCACCAATTTAAAAATGTGGAGAAAAAAAACAGCACTGATAGAAAAATAAAAAGGGCTAGTGAAAGCCTCAGTGGTAAAGTGCCCTGAGTTCAATCCCTAACACCAGAAAAACAAAAAGGTCTACCTATTCATATGTATGTAGGAAAGTTTTCAAACATCTATAGAATACATGTTCATGCTTACTCATTTACCAATCAAATACTTGCTCATTTCTTTACCCAGGGAATTAGCATGATCCACACATATCCTGAATGGTAGAAAAGGAAAAAAAAAAAGATAAAGATAAGAAGAGCTCAGTCTAACCCAACTACCTGCATCTTCACACAAAAACAATCTTACTATTCTATTACTAAAGATATTTCTTATGATTTATCTAGAAACAATGACCAGGAGTTCTCTTACTAGTTATACTATTAACCCAACTGCTTCTAAAAGCCCCTAGGCTAAGTATTAATATCTTTCGATATCATTTAAACCCCAGGCAACAGTACTATGCAAATCTGTGTTCCATGGAGCTTAAAGTTGCCGATGATTTACATACAGAATGGAATTTTATCATGACCCATTCTCACAATTTGGATTATTTTTAATCTGGAGCTCCAAAAAAAGAAAAAAAAAAAAGTTTCAGTTTCAACTCTAAAGAAAGCAGAGGTTTTATGGTTCTGTACCTTCAGTTATGGTATATAAAGAACTACAATAATATACTACTACTTTTAATTCATGTAACAAATTTAGTGCTAATATATTGTATTATTTAAGTTCCATATAGCTTTTGGGGTTAATTAAGGACATAGTCAAGATTCAAATTCTTCCATATTTGGGGAATCTTTGCACATAGGGAACACATTCTAGATGCCAACAGAAATCTATTAAGTGCCATTTTCCCTAGTAAGCTTAAAAGGAAATTACCTGTGTCCAGTTTTTAAAAAATCTTAATTTTAGGACTCCTTAGAGTGTTAATAGCTACATTACCATAAAATTAAAAGCCTCCAGTCCCACCTCTGCAGCCTGTTCCTCCACAGGTCTGACTGTCAAGTCTCAGTGGACTCTCGCCGCTGATGGCAGTCTCCTCTGCCCCTGTACAATACCTTCAAAGACAAACAGTCCACCACTACTCCCACCAATAACATACCAAGCTTCTGTCTTCTGGACCTCACGAAAACTGAATAACTGATGTAGATCCCAGCCTACTTCTGTTTCTCAGAAAGCTGACTTCAGTCTTAGTACCTTCCTACAACTTCCATCTAGCTGGTCACAAAACTCCCTTCTTTCTTCAGGATTGGAAACACAAAAGGCAGAGAACTCTTAAAGGGAACATCAACACAAAAGTTTCCAGGGCCCCATCTCTGTTCCTTTCCTCTTCTAGAATCCACACTCCTTGAGGACAAGGTCAGTGCCTTAAGTAAATATTTATATCCTTAATATTTGATAAGTGATGAATGAGCAACAACAACCAGAAATCCATTGAATACTGAAACACCAGAGCATTAAAAAACTGTAATAGTGTTGCATTTTTCTCTGCTAATGTCATCCATCCTTCGAACTTAAAAATTACTCAGAATCTGCTATGACCCTCACAGGCTTCAGGGCAAGATGTCCTTGCCTGATAATGTTGAAAATAACCACAAGGGAAACCTGGAGCTGAAAAAACCAACTTCCATCTGGCTCTGGCCCCTCCCCTCCCAAAGGTCACTGAAGATGGACATGGGCCGGAGGCCTGCACCACACCAGGCTCAAAACCCAATGACCCAGTCAGAAAGGAACCGACCCTGGGCAGGTCAACGTCTTCCCATTGCAGAGGTGACATGAGAAGGCAACAGGCACAAAGAAGCACCACGGGCAGTACCAGTTTTCCTGACATGAAATCCAATGCTCACTGGAACATGCCAGTTCCCCCAAGGAGGTGCTGGGGAGATGGTGATGGGAGATGGGGAGGGCAAGTCTGGGGCTTCTTTCCCAGGGTAGAAGATATCCGAGACACCAAAACTCCACATTATAAAGACAAAAGTCAGCATTTTTTTCTTTTTAACGAAGTCTGACAACTGAAGCCATGGGCAGGAGGGGGAATGTATGATTCTCTCAGATTATGGGAGCTATTCCAAATCCCTCCCTCAAATACAGTCTCCTATGCCTACCAAAGGAGCCCATCCCCACCACCCCAAAAGGTCTCCAAAGCCCACCATCTTCAACCTTTCTCTCCGGCATTGAAATTCTGGCACATGATATGGAATTTATCAAATGGGAGTTTATCCCAATTCAAGAAACCATGTACTGTTGATGATCCCTCCTTCCTCATGCCACCTCTTACACATCACAGGAAGCTCAACATCAATGTGTTTATTCAAGTTACCCATTATTAACTCTCCAGAAAAAACCAACATTGGTCAAGAATCTGACCCTCTGAATTTTCAGTGGCAAACTATGTAATAAAGTCCCTTTAATAACTTAAAACCTTCATTAGTTTTTCACAAAATCACCTCCAAACAAGTCAACAGAGCACACACATTATTCAGTTTCCAAAAAAATCAATAATAGCAGTTTTCTAAAAAAAAATAAACATTCTCTCATCACACATATCAGAAGGTTCTTAAAAGAATAAAGAAAATAAAAATGGAAAATGAAAACAGAAAAAGCCTGGGAAGGAAAAGGTTAACTTAAGAGATTAAATATTCTATAAATTGTAGCTAACACAATAGTTTATAAATGAATCTAATAAACTATAAATACTATGGCACCTCTGCTCTCACCACAAAAACTCTGCTTTCTACTGAAGAAAGCAGCACTGAGAGAAGGACATAAGAAATAACTCCTCTGGCTGATCGAAGAAAAGCAACTCTTTCTGTAATAAAATAATTTGAACCAAAATTGTCATTTATAACTGGTTTTGTTTGTTTCTTTTAGACAAGGCTAAGCAGCCTGAAATGTAAAATGCCCTAGATCAACACAGCGTATTCTACAGTAACAAATTTTAGGTTAACAATCCACAAGAAGGTTTTTCCCTCAGGTCACTTAATTATTGGAACCAAAGTATGAGTAAATCTATGATCCTTCATCCTGAAATAACATTATTTGATTACTAAATTAATTCTTCTTGAATAAGGTATTGTCAAGATCATTTTTAGATTAATTTTGTAATCCTTGAGTTTATTTTTGTGTCATTTTACCCTAATACCACTTAAACACAAATGCAATCCTTCTTTCACGGTTGGTGGAAATATGAATGTCATTGTCACTACAAACTGGTCTGAGATCAATGAGATGGACACGCAGGGAGGATTTCCACTGTACAGAGGTTTCATATTCTGCTATTATCTCGTCTGTAGAGACACTTGATGAAATGAGGAGCAAACAAAGTATATTAAAGTCTTTCTTATACTCAGGGGAAAATCCACTGGTTCAGGAGTCAGCAAACTAGATTTTGTTCTTATCTTCACTGCTAACTAGCCATGACCACAGACAAATCAGTTGCCCATGAAGGACCTCATCTTCCTCTGTAAAATTAGGGAGCTAGACCAGACAACCTCAAAAAACACCTTTCATCTCCAGAACAGTATGATTTCATCTCCATAACACACATTTCCATCAACCCAGAGAACACACGGTACTTTCCAAAAAGACTGACATTACCCATTTACAAGTTTTCAAGAAACTCTGATTTTTAAATTATATCTTAAAATATTCTTTTAGACAATCCCTGCCTTTTTGCCAAGGGTAGGGGGGCTAAGTTTAGTTGAGTAACCTTAAATAAATTATTTCATTTCTCTGTTCTTCAGATACTCCACCAAAAAGCAAAATAATAAAACTAACCATGTCTGGAGCTGGGGTTGTAGCTCGGTGGTAGAGCGCTTGCCTAGCACATGTGAGGCACTACGTTTGATGCTCAGCACCACATAAAATAAAAATATCTATCTATAATTAAATTTAAAAAAAAAACTATCCATGTCTACCAACCAGATTTTCCAGATGCACAGACAAGATGGTTTTCTAAAAAAAATAATAATAATAATCAAACTGTCAAATGCAAGCCAGGTGTGATGATGCACAGCGGTAATCCCAGCTCCTCAGGAAGCTGAGGCAGGAGGATTGCAAATTCAAGGCCAGCCTGGGCAATTCAGCAAGATCCTATTTCAAATAAAAATAAAAAGGGCTGGGGATGTAGCTCAGTGGTAGTGTCCCTAGGTTCAATCCCTACTACCACGAAGAAGAAGAAAAAAACATCAAATGCAAGCCTTCATTGTTTCACAAGAGCCTCCTCCTCTACAAGCATGGAATGCAAGGCCCTTAACTGATGAGTGACACCTGTGTTACCAAAATGTACGTGTGTGCCCTCGCTTCAGTAACACATGATGCACTGCCATGCACACTGTACAGACACTAAGAAATACAAGAGTAATTTTCAAAGGATACCAATTTGAATATCTAAGTATAGTGCTTAGTTTTCCTTACTATATTCACTGCATTTGCTTTTTCTTGATAGATCCATTCACTTATGAAAGTAAAGTAACTGGAAAATATCAGAATATATAAAGGAAAAGTCACTTCCCTGTGTTTTTGTGTGTTTCCTCCTAACATTTTTCTTACACACAATATATTTTACACAATTGTGACCATACATATTTCTATACACTACTTATTTTTTACTCAATATTATAATTTTCCCATGGTAGAAATTCTCCATCAGCAGCACTTTTAAGGGTTACATGATATTCCTTCAGCTTGCTCTCTTAAGTAATAACAGCATACACTTAGTGGGGATTTCCTTTGTGCCAAGCTGTACTCTAAGTGCTTAACGTGCTATTGCTTGCTTCCTCACAAAGGTCTCTAGGATAAATGCTATTAAGAAGCTCACTCTCTGGATGAAGAAACAGAAAGCAGAACCAGGAAATGCAAGAGCTGGGATAGGAGTCTCCTGAGCCCAGGACGTATCCACCATGTCCTACTGCCACCCCAAGCAAGAACACAGAGAAACTGTGCTCTACCGCCATACTCTATGTCCTAGAATTGAGGGAAAAAAATGTGTGCTATTTAATTTACTCCTGAAACAAAAGAGGAAGACTTACTAAAGCATCTGTAAGATCATAAAACCTTTCTATAAACAAAATGTTTTTTATAAAAAAGTGAACCATTCCTATATGACACTACATATCATTGTTTTTAATTTAGCATGGTTAACAACTTTCTTTATAATATTTCTACATCCATATGACTGAACATGTATTTCCTGTTAAGACAAAAAATGTATGAAAACAGGGTGTATGAATTTCTGTTACATACATTCAGAGTTTCAGAATAAAGTTCAAGGGGTCAATAAACTCTGGATAGTTCATGGCCACCAGCTTCAGATATACTTTCAGTTTAATATTCCATAAATGAGAAAAATCTCTCATTGCATCCTCACCCTGACTTAACTATATTTATCCCTGTCAACTTCAAAGACAGGGAAGAGGAGATTCAAAGTTCTGATCAGACAGTAAGTATCCTTGCTATCAAGGAACTGTGAGTCAACAGAAACAGAAAATAAAAGTGTAAAAGAAACAAATAACTTTACCATCCAAGTGCTTCTTGATGGTTTGCAAAACTCATTGTTCAATGAATAAACAGTAATTCCAGTGGTTTTTATCAATTCCATTTTCGCTTTATTTTGTTTCATCTTCTGAGAAATAAGTTACTAAACACCAAACCAAGAGTTAGATCAGTGTGTTCTTTTACATTTGGAGGCTCTACAGAGCTGGTAAAAACGAACAGTCCTCAAAAAGGAAATTCTTTAAAATATTATGCAAAGATCATACAAAGATACTGATATCTGACCAGCTCTTTCTAAACTAAAGCAAACAAAGGGCCACCTCAAAGTGTGATAAATTCTTAAGTCTAGGGAATGCCTCTGAATTTACCACAGGTAAATGAGAAACCTGAATCTGGCAGCAGGAGAGAAAGTGGAATGACAGAAAGGGCAGAAGGGAGGGAAATCAGAGGCACTGTAGCATCAAAAAAGGATGAAATAATGAGGTGTACAATCCTCAGGATTTGTTTATTCATCAAAAAAAATTGAGCCACTGTTATACTTCAGGCTCAGGGGGAACCGTGGTGAACTGTTCGTGAGGGAAGTTTTATTTATTGCACACAAATGAACATAAACAGTGCTGAATGGTACAAAGAAAAGACAGGACAGGCGGGCACGGTTTAGTTTGAGTGGACAAGCAAAGACTGAGTTCGGTTCCAGAGACCAAGGGGAGTGGCCTGGCAGCTGAGGAAGGACGTAGGGGGTGATGACGTCCCTGGCAGAGGAAAGTACTTCTGCTGAGGCCCTGGGGCTTGAGAGAGGCTGACACACAGGACCATCTAAAAGCCCAGCCAGTAAGCAATGGGCGGGAGGTGCCTCATAAGAACAGCACCTTCAAGTCAAGGAGCAGTGGGCAAGTACTGGTGTCTTCAGGAGTCAGAACGGAACCCTACAGATGGAGCAAGAATGGCAACAGAGACCAGATAGAAAGGACCCTGTCCCCTGCTACTGAGGGACCAGGACAGAGCAGAAGAAGGAGAGCAGGAGATGCCAGATTGCAGAAGACCTTAGTGCTACTCACCGAAGATCTAAGTTCTCCTTGTAGTCATACAGTAAAGACTGTCTTTCCCTGCCCTTTGAAATTAGATGTGGCCCTGGGGCTTGCTTTAGCCAAATGAGAGTCACCACATTTCAGTTGTCCCTACAAAAACCTGCCATAGTTGGCTGTCCCATCAACTCAGGTCCCAGGACAATATGGAAGCTGGTCTCCAGAACACCCTTGAGGGATAGTGGGGGATAGAAGTAAACTCTGATGGTAGTGAGGGGGAGAAACAAACCTAGCTACTTTAAGCCACTGAGAGCTGAGAGTCCTTAGCCTATAATGGATGACTTATGATACAACGCAACATAAAGGAGATACAAATGCCTGAATGGGGCAATCAGCAGGAGACTGCACACCTGTATCCCAGTGACTCAGGAGGCTGAGGCAGGGAGGATCGCAAGTTCAAGGGCAGCCTCAGGAACTTAGCAAGGCCCTAAGCAACTTAGGGTGACCCTGCCTCAAAATAAAATAAATAAATAAATAAAAAGGAATAGGGATGTGGCTCAATGGTAAAGCGCCTCTGGGTTCAATTCTAAGTACCAAAAAAAAAAAAAAAAAAAAAAAGATGAACAAAATAAACAAAGGAGGAGACAGAGAATTGGTGATGATGAAATGGTGTTTCTCATTAAAGAAAAAAAGAATGCAAAAAGGACCACGAGGTTTGGAATGAAAAGTGACAATTTATGTTTCACAGATGCTGAACTATAGGGGCCAATAAGAGAAACATGTCGGTATCAGGCAAGATGAAAGAAAAGCAGGGCTGTGCTGGGGAACAAATGAGAACTAAGTTGCAGAAATCACAATGACACGGTGCTCGCTTCAGGGTGGAGGGAAGAGATTGAACACGCTGATGAGGAGGTGGAGAGGACCCCCTTTAGGAAGGCCCGCCACTGTGGTGAAAGCACAAGGGGGGAGCGCCAAGAGACAGAGGTAGAAACAGGAGGAAGGAGGAAAGGCAAGGTAACCCTGCTTCACAGAAGGGGACTGGAGGGTGCAGAGTGAAATCAGGGACACTAAAGACAGAAGTAGGTCACAGGGGCCAGGGAGCTGGGGCGGTGAGAATATAGAGGCAGATCCAACAAGCACTGTGGAATTAAGAAGAGAGTGGAGTCGCAGGATCAGAGGAAGGAGCCAAGGCCAGGAGTGGCTAAAGGCAGGGGGAGCGGTCTGGCAGCCCCCCAGGTCTCAGTAGGCTCTCAGGTACTCATCTCTCCCTCACATGCCAAGATCTGAACAACTTTTTTTCAGATGAAATAAAATTGCCGGTGCTCAAATATACAGAATGAAACAGAAATGAAATTAACTATCTTGTAAACACAACTGGCCTTCCTCTGAGGATTGTAACAAGTGTGGTCTGTGACAAGAGTCCATTTATCACAGCACATTCTCAAAACCATGTCTCCTGTCAACCTGTTTCAAACCAGTAAAAGCAATGCATGTCGACTGTAGAAATCTGAAAAGAACAGAAAATCGAAAAGACAAACTGTGAAGCTCTCCATATCCCCAAATCCGGAGATAAACACGGCTAACAGTGGCATTATGGTTGGTGCCAAAGGCTACACGTGATTCATGCCGATGGCCAGTCAACTGCTGTGCAGGATGGATCTGTGCTAAAGAAAAATGATTTTATGACAGGCACACTTTTTAAACTTCATTCTTAACAAACCTACATTCATATCATACAGTATGTCATATGTCCAAAAATCATAAATCTTTTTCAATCTTCAGGATTCTTGGGAATGAACATGCCTGATCAGACATTGTGGCTAGACAGTTTTGTTTTGTTTATTTCTTTATATCCCTCCCAGCCTTTTTTTTCTACACATATACTTTGTGAAAATACAACCTGGCTCAAGCTGTGCTTATAATTTTGTAACCTGGTTCTACTCCCTTTAAGAGTAATTATAAATATAACCAGCCACATTTATTGCCAGAGTTCTAAGAGTTTTGTAAGAATTCATTCATTTAATTCTCACAACAACCCTATGAAGAGGTATTATTAGCATCCCCATTTTTCTGACGGAAAAATCAGGCAGGAGTTAGCACCTTGCCCAGGTCACACACCATTAGTAACAAAGCAAAGGGGACGTGGACCCTAAGCAGCCTGACCCACTGCCCCTGAACCACACCACGCACCCATATCCGCTGCCTTCCAATGCCATCACATAAGAATGCTCCCAAGTCATTAGTCTTCTAATACAAAAATGTGATGGTTTTATAAATGGTCCACATTCCAGAATTTATTTAAGCCACTGAAATGACCTTCAGATAGTGTGCAGTTCATCAGTAGTCCACATTCTCTGCCTTGAACATGCCACAGTGCCTGAAGCCATTCAACACTGTGGCTTCAGGCACCATGCTTTATGCACACCTCAGGTCAGAAATGCTTAGAAGTTTAAGGAACCCCGTTAAGGTTCTTGATACATATATACACAGCCCCACTGCAAAACGGTTATACCATCCATCATGTTATACACTCCAGGAGCGACAGGGCTCCCAAAGAGCCATGTGAGCGGCCCTGGCCTTGGAATGGGGGATCCTGCAAACAGAAGTGCTCGATTCACCCCATCGATGAGAGAATCTTTTCTATCTTTGCAAATGTGTCAGACAAAAATGGCATCTTGTTTTACTTAACCCTTCTTTCATCATTAGCAAGACTGAATACTTTTTTCCTGCTCTTTATTGGCTAACTATATTCCTTTCTGCGAAGAATTGCCTATTAATGTCCTTTCCAATTTTTCTACTAGAGTGTTTCTCCTTTTAAAATTGATTTGTATGATTTTTTTTAATTTAACTCTAAGCCAGAGATTGAGTGCTAGATAAATAACCAGAAGGCAAATGATGTTTCTCAGCTTACTGATTGACTTTATATGGTACTGGTGACACACAGAACAGACTTAGTGTTAACATGGGGAGGCAGAAGGCAGATCGCTAAAAACTCAGGGCACGAAGTCACCATGCCTGCATTCAAGACCCAGCCATGACCTTAAGGTGACTCAATCTCCCCTATGTGAAGCTCTTACCCACATCCTAGGACATTATATGTGCTCAATAAATACTGTCTCCAAGGATAGTCAAGATAACCAATATTTTCCTTTATTAACACAATAAAAGCTTACATTTATTAAGTGCTTACTATTAAGTACTTTACACACATTACCTTATTTAATCTTTATTTTTTAAAACTCCCTAAGATAAAAAATACCTTAAATTCCTAATTCTCAGATGAGCAAACTGAGGCCTAGGTAGAGTAAGTTTCTCAAAATCCTCTGCTTAACAGTGGCAAAACCAAGGTTCACTTCCAAAGCCCAGGCAAATTGGTTTTCTCCTGTATCCTCATGCTTTAAAAATACCTCCACACTTATACGATTACTGGTTCTTTTTTGTGCTGTTTTACATTTATTTATTTAGGTGTGTGATATAAGGTGGGCCTCCGACATTTTTTCAACACTCTTTAATGAGTGGTGCACCCACCATATTTGACTACCGCTCCCACAGCATCCTAAATGCTTAAATCTCTGGCGTTTTCTCACAGGCCTCTTCTCGTTCTTAGGTTTGCATAATACAAAATAGTCACATTATTTACTTCCAGGATTACACTTAAGGGAAGATCTCTCTAAGAAGCATATGTTCATGGGCTGGTTTAAACCTCTGTCCTAAAATAGGTTTCAAAAAGACAAGGAAAACAATCTATTTTGTGATGTGTCTTCAGCCAATGCTTGAGTATGTTGCCAAATTTAGCGACTGTATTTCTCAAAGCTTCTCTCCCTTCCTCTTAAAACTTGCCCATCTTTGCCCAAGCTACTGTGCTGCTTCTTGGCCTACCTTGACATTCGAAGCATGTGCTCAATTTCTTATTCTTTCCCAGAAAATAAAAACTTTAAAAGTCTTCCTTATCTCTGTATCTTCCAGTTCAATTCAATTCTTCATCAACCCCTCCCCAAGTACACCATTTCTCTTCCTAGTCTCTGAGCCACATATTTTATATTTTCAGTGATGCTCCTTTATACTGTTACCATGTTTTTGTAGATGAGTGACCTGTCCACCTGCTTAGGTCATAAATCCTTCAGGAGCAAAAGCCCACTAACTGATACATCATATTCTCAGCACTCAGCAGCGAGTCCTAACTTAGAGCAGGCCTCCGGAAATGTGGATAAAGATTTCGCAATTCCTTCCCTCCCTGTTCAAATGCTCTCCCGTCTAATATTCATCATACTAGAAACCAAAGAAATGGAACCTGTTGTTGATTATCTTGTTGGAGATGGGTCTCCACCCAGCTTCCTGTATTTTAGGACATTTCTGTTTGTTAGGACTCTCCAAGAGGGTAGAAAGACAGTGAGTTTCAGTTGTCAGCTTACTAAACTAACTGATTTTAAATTATAGCCAAAATGAGGTTTTACCTTACCTGAGGATTTCAGAGAACCACCCTACTAGGGTCTCACATTACCTCAGATAACACTGGAATCTTGAGGTGAGGAGTGGAGCGGGGTGGGGAAGGCCTCAAGCAGAGTGCAGTATATTATCACCCTGCCTTCTGTCCACCCTCCTCCAGTGACACAAAGGAAAATTCAGCAATGACCTGACCCAGTGTCATTTCATTTCATATTGCTGGATCTCAAAGAGATGTGGAATGATACCCTTGGCAAGGGACTGACATCGATGGAGAGTGTGAAGCTGAACACACCAAGATAAGATCAGTAAGGAAGATGGGCAGCCAGATGACTTGCATACTAATACCCAAGTGCAAGGTGGTCTGTGCACCCTTGCAAAGTGTCACAATATAACACAAATCTTCCAAGGAAGAATATTTTTAGGCCTTGGGTGATACATTCTCTTACATGTAAGGCCATGATGATGCTGTCTTTAATATATCTGAAAGTTCTGAGGTAAAATTCCTTCAGGAACTCTAAAAAGAAATCAGAACCCAATCAGGGAATGTGTGTGTGTGTGTGTGTGTGTGTGTGTGTGTGTGTGTTTGTGTGTGGTACTAGGGACTAACTCAGGGCCACTCTACTACTGAGCTACAATTCCAACCATTTGTATTTTAAGACAGGGTCTCACTAAGTTATTGAGGCTACCCTGGAACTTGAGATCCTCCTGCCTTAGTATCCCGAGTTGCTAGGATTATAAGTGGGCACCTTTGCACCCGACTATTTCTAGCTTCTCTATTTGGGTCACAGACATTTTAAATATTATCCACCCCTCTTGATTACTGTAAATTTGTGGAAAGTTAATTCTGAATTTGTGAATATTCTTATTCATTACCAAGATATCATAAATTACTTTCCCTACAGCTAGGACTAGTACTAATAGAACCTCTATTACTCTTATAAAAAGTAGCTAAGAGTGGAAGCCTGTTGGTAGATAAGAGACTCTAGAAACAACTAATACAGCTTCTTATTTAACAGAACAGGAACCCTGAGGTTCAAAGAAGTGAATGTAACTACTCCAAGAGAACGTAAGTAGCTGGCAAGAATGTATGCTTTGTCTATACTGCTCATTTAATCCTCCCAACGGCTCTATAAGGTAAATACAATTAGTATCTCTACTTCAGATGAGGAAACTGAGATCCTGCAAGGTTATGGTACAATACCTAAGACTGCATGGGTGGAAAGGGCAGAACTGGAATTATAATCCCTGCCCTGAACTACAAGAGGATTAAAACCCAGAACTCCTGACCTCACGAAGGTTCTCTCAGTCATAAATAATTCTAAGGCTCATGAATGAGCAAACCACATTTAAAAAGGCCTGCAAAACTTTTTTGGATTTTAATTAGAACAAACTAATAATCAAAGATCTTATTTAAAAATATGGGAAATCAGAATAACACATCAAGTGTTATTGTTGTATCATAATGGCATTATAGTTATATAATAAAATATTCCTGTTTTTTAATAATATATACTAAGTATACAGGGTTATAAGGCTTGGAACTCGAGATCACAAAAAAAAAAGGAAAACTGGGACAGACGGAGCAAGTGAGACAAAATTCTGATAATTAGTGAATCTGGATTATGGAACGTGAAGGTTCATATTATTCTTTCTACTTTTTCATATGTTTATTTTCAAGTTTGTCAAATTAATACAAAATAATTTATAAAGGCCCATAAAGCTGAGTCCAAGAAAAATGAAGTTATCAAATAATGAAAATTGTATGAACACATATCACTCTTATATTCTAAAGTTTATTCTTTAATGGCAGTCTTTATTACCCACTGAACTATTTAATTTCATCATTTCCAATCTGATCTCACAACGGTCCACTCATCAATATTTGAAGTATGGAAAGATCTAATTACTCTCATACGTTTTAATTTTCTTTTTAGGCCATCTGCAGAACTGCTTTATCAGCCAGCCAGTTAAGAATATTTATTGAGCATTTATTACGTTGTGGGTATTGTATTAGCGCTGACCCAAGTTATCAAAGAAAGCAGAATAATAATTCTTCTATCCAAGGTAGAAGGTAAGGCTTGGTTGATGTACTTGTCTCCACAGATCCTATTCAACGGAGATAGGCCAGAATTTATGTGACAGGTGTACCTGCTGTGACTTCCTGGCACATTGGAGCAGCAACAAGCAGTAAGCGGTGGCAGAGTATCAGGTAGGAGGTGAGGGGCTGGAGGTTTATGGGTAATTCTGAGTGTCCATAAGCTCTCTCAGATTTCTCCTTCTGCAATGCAGAACCACGTAATGCATTTTCCAGAAAGCCAGGAAGGCCCACATGCAACCTAAGGAGGCCCACATGTTCTCCTGCATTTTGTAATTGTTTCATCACAGGTTCTATCAGACAAGTTACCCCCAGCAGATAAGACTAAGAATTGAGACACCAGCCAGGCATCTGGTCATGCTTAAGGGTGTCCAGGGAGAAGAGACATTCTACTAAAGTGTCATGAGGTAACAGTAGACGCATGTTACACATGGGAGTGAACACTACTAGGTCACTATCAGTAGGCCTTCCGCTATCAGGAAGGGCATGTGTTCAAGGAACACTGTACATCAGTAATAAGTGGTGTCGTACCTGTGTTGGCACATCTGTGCTCCATCTAAATGGCTTATTAAACTCATACCTCCACTTCAACTGGGGTCTGTCATAGCACAGTAAGATTTCCCATGGACTCTTTTTTTGCCTCAAAACTTTTCTGAGCACAACAGGTCCCAATTTAAAAACAGAGAAGACACCACAGAGGCTGTGGGCTTTATCCTTAATACGCTCTCATTGGCAAAAGTCAAGAAGATGCAAGCAGTCATACTTAGGCCAAAGCAACAGATGTTAGCTGGGGTTTTGGAAGAGATGGCCAGGTTCTGATCTGTCCAACTCTTGCTCTACTCCTTACCTCAACTGATCAGTTTCCCTAAAACAGAAAAATAAAACCCCTCCTATTACAGACCAAAATGAAGTTTGAGAAATCTGGAGTTGGCAAACACTAGAAAATTCAAACTCAGCAAACTGGATATGGAAATCAGCAACAATCTCCACAAACATCATTCATGGCAATTCTGCCTCTGCCCAGGATGGGCATGGATCAGTCACCAAAATGATGAATCTGCTCCTGTTAAGAGACCCAGAACGTCTGGACAACCCCCCACACACAGCACCACAGAGGCCAGAGAATTGCTTTCAAGGCCCATCTTCTCTCACAATGTTCCAACAAACAGCACAAGTCACCTACCCACAAACAAGCCCCTTAAGAAAACACGTCTGGGACAATGCGAGGAGTTGCTCAAAGTTTCCAGCTGCCCTGCAGAGCTCGCTCCTGCTCAGACATGGCCATACTCCCGCACCATCCAGCCATCTGAGTGTGCTGCTTTTCCAAATACTGCAGGACCAGCTCTAGCTGTGGACGAGTTGATTCAAACTTCATCTTCCTCACACCCAGAGGCCTATTCCTTTAAGACATTCCACCATGGCCAGATTCGACCTGGGCTATTTGCTTTGCTTGCCTCAAATCCCCAAACTTCGCAGTAATTCGCTGAAATTACTAAGAGTTCCTATGGGTCCCCTAACCCAAAAGAGGAGGCCAAACCCCAAGATTCCAGCTTACGGCACCAGGCGGAGGAGAGGATGCTGAGCCCCTTCCCTCCAGAAGTTTAGCCCATCCTCGGATCCGCAGGGGCTATCGCCCAAGCTTGGAGGGCGGGATCAGGAAGACCCCACCTCCACTCCCCGCACCGGTCCAGGCCACAGGTGCCATCGCCTCAGGATGGGGGATAAGCAACGTAATTTCCCAGGCGGCAGAACAGATAAAGTGGGGTGGAGAGGTTGAGGCAAAGGGCGCTCTCACTCAGAGGAAAATTCCCAGGAGGGAAAGGGCAGCAATGGGGAGAGAACACCGGGACTTGGGGACGGTCTGCGAGCCGCTGCCCCTCCAGGACCTTCCCTTCTCCCGGTCCAACCTCCTCTTCTCCTTTCCGCGCAACCTCTTAATCCCGCAGCCCCAGCGCGGCCGATTTAGAGGAGCCTGGCCGCGGCGAGCCCGGCTACCTGCGCCCGCCCGCCGTCCCTCTGGGGTCCCCGGCCGCGCCGCACTCACCAGGAGCACCGAGCCGCGCACCACCTCCGACACGCTCTGCCGCAGTTCGGCCGCCGTGCCCGGCTTACTCAGCGCCCGGGTGAACTTCCGAGTCTCCGCCGAGGCCGGCAGCAGCGGCGGCTGCGACATCCTCCCGCCACCGGCTCCTGCTCCCGCTCCCGCGATCGGGCCCGGCAGCGCCGCCGCCAGGTGCGCCCTCGGCGCCCGACCCGTTCCGCCCGCAGCTCCCGGCGCCGCCGCCCGCCCGCTCCCCCCGCCGCCGCCGCCGCCGCCGCCGCCGCGCGTCCGGCCGCCGCAGCCGGGGCCGCGCCCTCCGCGCCGTGTCACTCCCCGAGGCGCCCCGCGAGGCGCCCGCGGCCCTCAGTGCTCGCAGCAGAGCTCGGGCTCGCTCGGGACGACCGTGCGTGTGGGGACGGCTCCCCCATGCCACCAGCCTCCCTCGGCGGCTGCTCGCCGGGCCGCCTCCTCGGGGCGGGGTGTCCGGCGCGGCGCGGGGCGGGGCGGGGCGGCCGGCGGGCGGAGGAGGGGCCGAGACGGAGAGACGGCGGGCCGGGCAGGTCCGCGCGGCCCAGCGCAGCAGCGAGGCGGCGGGACTGACGCGGGCAGCGCGGGACGCTGTCCCAGAAAGTGCGGGGCGCACGTGCGAAGACCCAGGGCGAGGGTCGCCACGCCCGGGCAGAGCGCACACCCGGGAGCTGGGCCCGCTGCCCATGGAGCCCGCCGCGCTCCTGGGCACCGCGAGGGCCCGGCGGGGTCGGGGCTTGGCGACACCACACCCTGCTGTCCGGGACGGACGTCTAAGGAAAGTGGCCCTAATGCGTCACCGAGAGGGCAGAAGGCCCTCCAGAGTCCACCGCCCGGGCATCTGGATGGAGCGCCCCTGCCCCGGACCTGACTCCGCCGGGCCGCCCCGGAGGCATCGGTGGGACCAGGACGAGGACGGGACGGGCGTGGGAGACACGCAGACCCGGGCCCGCCTGCTGCGTCACCTTGGACGTGGGCAAAACTTCTCAGTCATCTGTCTGTAGCCTGAGAACAACTGCTCGCGAGGGGTCGAAGGGACACAGCGGCTCCGACTGCTGCCGCTCCGCAGCCCGACACCAGGCACAGTGCCCGGGAAACCCGGGATGCGCCGGCCTGCGAGCCCACCGTGAGCCCGAGAGCCGGCGCTCTGGCAACCGCCTTCCCTTCCCAGGAACTTCTCACCCAGCCTTTCCCGCTTCCCGTCCCTAAGGGCCCCCACGACTCCTATTCCTTTTTCCCTCTTTTCTGAGGAAACCCTGCGCAGCCTAAGCCTGTCGGAATCTCTGAGAGGGCGCGCGGGCAGATTTGCGCTTGGCGTGCAGCGCATGCTCCGTGGTCTCGCTTTGGGAGGGTTTCGGGGGCGGGGAGCCTGCCTTAAAGGAGCTCTTCTGATTGGTCGACCTGCTTAGGCCACGCCTGTCGCCGCCCGATGGACAGCTACTTACCTGCGGGATTGGCTTCCGCAGCGCCGGATGGTCTTGTGAACCCAATCTTGGGGGATTCCTAGCCTCACCTCCTGCGCAAAATCCCTGAGGCTTCGTAGCTCGCGTCCCCGCGGTAGAAGAAACTGCCACATTACGTCCCACCCCACAAGAGTCAAACGCCGGCCTTAAGCGTAATCTTAAAGCGGTGGGGAAAATACCATCTAGTGCAGAGAGCAAAACACCACCATTCTGGACTTAATGGGCAGGTCTGGCACATAATAAGACTGGAAGTTAGGCTTGCAGTCAGCACTCAATAAATGCTTACTAGATAGGATTGTTTTCCTAGTGGGTTGGTAACACTGAGTGAGCCTGACAGGTTGGACGATAAACAAAACAAGGCGTATGTGATAAAAACAATTACACACCAACCCATTTCTTCCTCGTGAAATGAGAGAAGGCTCAGCCCTCTTAAGCGTAGAGTGACCCTCAACACAGCCGGTGGCAGGGAGAGCAGCTGCAGGCCAGCCTCCACACTGCCTTTTAGGGGAACTGGTGCTGTTTTGTGTAATCATGCTGAGCTACTCTGGACTAGGTCAGCCCTGTTCTTATCTGAACTATTAGATACTAGTCTGAATCATGAATTAAGGTTTTCTCTTTGAACTTCTGACTCCCTTAAAAGTCCTAAACAATATAAACTTTTCCCCAGTTGTGTTACTTTGTTCTCTAAACCATATCTACTTTCATAGAAGGCAAACAGACTTTGTATTTTAATTAAAAACAATTCCACTCTGACTCATGGGATTCTAGAGGGAATCAGTCCACAATCTTAAGTGGTAAGTTCTTTTTTCTGTCCAGTGTCAGTATTTTGATGCTAGTTTTCAACCTGCCAAATATCACTGGCAAAGAAGGAAAAGAAAAGAAGCAGCAAAGTCACCCTAAGTTCTAGGGTTTTGTTTTCTCTATTCTTTCCTTTAAAGTGTGAAATTATAAAAGAAAAGAATATCTATTTCATCCATGATTCTACCACTTCCATACTTGCTTGCTGATTCCGTATATCCTGAATTGACAATTATTCTTTTCTTACTGTTAATGTCCTAACAGTAATTATTGACAATGTCTAGCCAAGTGCAAGAACTAACAATCATGGAAATGTGAACTAGACCAAGGAAGGCAGATTTGCTTAGCCTTTTCATCCTCGTGAAGGAGTGAAGTGCACTGATGGCAAATGGGGCATTCCTCATGTTTAAGTTTCACCAGAAACATGATCTTCACTGCTATGGGTTGAATTATACTCTAGGGAGAAAGAAAAGCGACGTCAAAGTCCTAACTCTAGCACCTGTAAATGTGGAAATATGTCCTGTTTGGAAATATGTCTTTACCGATGCAGTAAAGTTAAATGAGGTCATACTGAATCCAATACAAATGGTTCCTTATTAGAAGAGGCACAGATAGCAACACAGGAGGACACGTGAGACAACAAAGGACTGCAGTAGGGACTGCAGCAATGTATCTACAAGCCGGTGAATTCCAAGAAGCTGGAGAAGGCCAGGAAGTTTTGTTCCCTAGGACCTTCAGAGGGAGCATGGCCCTGCTGACACCTTGATTTCAAACTTCTAGACTCCAGATCTGTGAGACGACAAATTGCTGTTGTTCTGAAGTACCCAGTTTTGGGTCCTTTGCTGCAGCAGCTCTGGGAAACCAATACATTTAAAATGCTTTTTTTTTTTTTTTTAATTGCTAACAGAACAGGACCATAAATGTATGAGTTCTTCTGACATCAGCTCTTCCCTGGGAAGAGATGACTGCCTGATAGGAGGAGGTGTATCAGCTCAGGTAAGGGCCTGCATGGGATAAGGCTGACATCTAGGCAGACCAGATGTGTGGTGTTTAATGTGTGGCAGAAGACACAGCCATCTATTTTGGCTTGAGAGCGGAACCTGAACTTTGTTTTTTCAAAACTATAGGAAGCACACTTTCCTTTCTGTTGAGGATGAGACCGGTAAGTAGTGGAAATGAAATATAATTGTAGCCAGACTTGAAACTTTACACATAAATAACTGTTCTATGCCCAAATATCTATAGTCCAAGCATTGCACATTTTAATGATAACCTCTTACTATATCATTTCCTTGTTAAGTTTGCTTTAAGATTTACATGACTTAATGACACATAATTAGTTTAAAAGTGTTTCAAAAGGTATCTTGAAAAAGCATATCTGGTTTTAGCAAAAACAAAAAGTAACCTGTAAAGTAGGTACTCCTGAGGACTAGCATCTAGGGAAGAGGACTTTCATTACTTTGTCCTTGAATTAATTGAGTTTTATATATAAACATCTACTACTTTTGTACTTAATAAAAGGATAGTAAGCAGACAGCCTTAGCTTCTAGCTCTTATCAGGGTCTGCCACAGCTATAGAAAGGATCATTCATATACTTGCCAGGGAAACTCACATTAGATGAATTAATGAAGTAGGAGCAGAAAGGCTTGGGCAGTTTGGGCTGATAATGGGAACATTCTCATAGAACATATTTCTTCCAAATCTTTCTGTTGGTTTGGCAAAGCATTACTTGTCCATTTCTCCCTCTACCCACAACCATACCTTCCCCTTCCCCTCACAGGTATTGATCCCTAGTAAACATCTTCCCAAACTTATATGCAAACTTCACCTCAGCATCTGTTTATGGAGAACTCCATCTGCAACAATCAAGGCTGCAGTGCAAAGAATCAGATGGAAAACATGAGGAAAAGATAGAGTGGGAAAAAATCTAACATGAAACTGAAAGAGGAGAGAAAAAGAAATCCACACTGAGACACATCATATTGAAACTGCAGAACAATGCAAAGAGAATCCACCAGAATGAAAAGACAGACTACTCACAAAGATAAATGACAACTCAACAACAACAATGAAAGCTAGAAAACAGTGGAATAATAACACCAATGTCCTCACAGAAAATGCGTGCCAACTGAGAATTCTATGCTGAGCAAACTACTTTTCAAAAATGAAGGCAAAATGCAAACAACAAAAATGGTATCAAGGAGATACAGAAAATCTGAATAGGCCTACTCCCTTAGAGATTGAATGAGCATTGTAAAACTTCCCTTAAAGACATGACGTGGTTTTATACATAACAGAGACAAAGAAAGTCACAAAGAAAAAAATTGTAAGAGCTAACAACCAGTTCAGCAGTGTTGTAAGATGCAAGATTAAAATATTTTTAAAAATTAATTTTATATACTAAAAGAGAACAATCCAAAAATGAAATTAGGAAAACAGTTCTGTTTACCATAACATCAAAATAATAAGATATTTAGGACTAAATCTGACAAAATTGACTTGCAAACTGAAAACTAGAAAACATAATTAAAAGAAATTAAGTAAGACCTAAATATATGGAAAAACATACCATGATATTAGACTGCAAAACGTAATATTGTTAAGATGAAAATATTCCCCAAATTAATATACAGTTTCAAAACAATCTCTATCAACATCCCAATTGACTTTTTGCAATTTCAGTTGACAAACTGATCCTAAAATTCATATGGAATTGCAAGGAACTAGCCAACCCAGTTCTGAAAATAAAGCAAAGTTGAAGGATTCACACATCCATATTTCAAAACATATTATAAAGCTACAGTAAATTGAACTGTACAGTCTTGGCATAAGGATAGAAATGTAGATCAATGAAATATAATTATAATCCAGTATAGACCAATACATTAAGGGCAAGAATGTCATGGCCATTCGAGGGCAAAATCTATTCAACAAACGGTGCTGGGATAACTTAATGTCCACATGTAAAAGAATAAAATCAGGTCTCTGGATCAAAATGGATCAAAAACCTAAATGCATGAGCTAACACTACAAAACTCCTAAAAGAAAATTAAGGTATTAATCTTTGTGAACTTGGATTAGGCAATGACTTCTGAAATACAACACCAAAAGTCAAAGAAAATAGATAAGTTGGACTTCATCATAATAATAATAAAAAAACTTTCATACTTTTCAAAGAACACTATCAAGAAAGTGAAAGGATAAACCATAGAATGAGAAAAAAACATTTTTAAATCACATATCTGATAAAGGTTGTATCCAGATTATATAAAGAAATATACACAATAAAAATAAAAAATTAAAAATAATTCAATTTAAAACTGGACAAATGAACTGGATGTGGTGACACATGCCTTTAATCCCAGTGACTCGGTAGGCTGAGACAGGATTACAAGTTTAAGGCCAGCCTCAGCAATTTAGTGAGGTCCTAAGTAACTGAGCAAGACCCTGTCTCAAAATTAAAAAAAAAATAAAAATAAAAATTTAAATAAATAAAATAAAAAGTGCTGGGGATGTGGCTTAGTGGGTAAGCACCCCTGGGTTCAATGCCTGGTACTCCTCCCACAATGAATGGACAAATGATTTGAGCATATATTTCCCAAAGATATACAAATTACCAATAATATATGAAAAGATGCTCAACATCATTTGCATCATAAAATGCAAATTAAAAAAGAAAAATGTAAATCAAAACTACAATAAAATATCATTTCATATACTCAGGGATGGCCATAATAAAAGATAGACGATGTCAAGTGTGGGTAAGGATGTGGAAAAATTAGATCCCTCATACATTGTGGGTGGGTATTTTAAAATAGAGGAGCCACCTTGGACAAAGTTGAACTAGTCCTCTAATTTTTTTTTTTTTTTTTTTTTTTTGTGGTACTGGGAATTGAACTCAGGGCCTTATGCTTGCGAGGCAAGCACTCTACCAACTGAGCTATCTCCCCAGCCCTAGTCCTCTAATTTTTAATCATAGAGTTATACCATATGACTGAGCAGTTCTGCTCATAGTCATATGCACAAGGGAACTGAAGACATGTGCACACAAAATCTTGTACACAAATGTTTGTAGCAGTATTATTCATCATAGCCAAAAAGTGGAAATGACTCAATGTCCATCTACTGATGAATGGACAAACAAAACGTGAAATGTTCATGCAATGGAATATTATTCATCTATAAAAAGGGACATGTACTGTTTTATGCCATAATATAAGTAAACCTTGAAATCATTATGTTAAGTGAAAGCAGCCAGACACAAAAGACCTTATACCATGTGATTATATTTAAATGGAATGTCCAGAATAAACAAATCCGTAGAGATAGAAAGTAAGTTTGTGGTTGCCAGAGGCTGGGAAAAGGGTTGCATGGGGAATGCTTGCTATTGAACATGGACTTCCTTATTGGGGTAAGGAAATGTTCTGGAATTAGGTAGTGGGACTGACTGCACAACTTTGTGAATAGGCTAAAGCCCACTGATTGTACACTTTAATGGGTGAATATTAGAATATATGAATTATATCTTAATAAAATAAAAAGGAACTGAAGGCAAGAATCAAGTAACCCCAAGAGGAAAGATCTGAGATGCAAAAATGGTGAACCAATAAATTAATAAATATGTGAGAAGATCTAAATCTAAAAAATTTTTACCATACCAAACAGAAATAGTGATACCTAAGTTGTGGAATTTATATCAACAAAGAAAACTAAACAGCACGGTATAAACAAGGATGGCATGTGTTCATGAGGAAGTGATCAATTCTAGAAATTGTTAAATGTAAATACTAAAATGTCTGTGGTATTCAAAACATCTGCATGGAGTGTTTATCTTCCAAACAAGGAATATAAAAAAATAAAATGAAAATAGGAAAAAAAAATCAGTATGAAAGGAAGGAAAAAGAGGGAATAAAAATCCAGAGAAGTGCAACATATAGAAAGTATAAAATAAACTAATAAAATGGAACCTAAAATATATCAGTTACCAATTAAATATAAATGGACTTAAGACTACCATTAAAGACAAGATTGCCAGTGCAGTAAACAAAAGCCACATATTTGCTATTTGTAAGAAGTACACCTAAATCATAAAGATCGTGAAAGATCCAGGTGTGTGAGACACACCTGTAATTCCAGCTACTCAGGAGGCTGAGGCAGGAGGATCACAAGTTCAAAACCAGCTTCAGCAACTTAGCAAGACCCTCTCTCAAAATAAAATAAAAAGAACTGGAGGTAACTCAGTGGTAAAACATCCCTGGTTTCAATTCCAGGTACAGCAAAAAGAAGGAAGAAAGGAAGGAATTAAGGATGTAGAAAGATGGAAAAATTTATACTAGTCAAATACAAACCAAAATAAAGCTTAGCACAGCTATATTATTTTCAGAGTAAGGAGATTTGGTGCAAAAAGCATTACAGAGTTAAAGAGATTTGCTGAAGAATGACGAAAGGAAAAGTTCAAAGCTTTAATTCCCTAGGAGGATATAAGAATTCTAAACACACGTGCATCTAATATTTGCCTCAAAATATATAAAGGACATTTTGGAAAGAATAAGATTTACCCCAAATTATCAAATGTATTTTTCCCTGAAGCTTCAAATTCAGACTATACTTTTAAAATATCTCAGTAAGATCCAAATGTTAATAAAAGAGTTGAAAATATTCTAAAATGTATTCTTTAAAAATAAATATGAAGTGTTTCAGTACACCCTGAAAGGGGATTCAACAAAACAGAACTTATTAAATCATAAAAAGACACTCAAAAGGAAATCATTCAATATTCTTTAAAATATAGTCATTACAACCATATCCAGTGATCTCTTATATTTCTCGTAATTGTTAATGTTTATGATTCATCTGCATTAATTTGGGTTTGAACTATCCCTTTCATAGTAAATAGTTGCTTTGCTCCAATTTTTTGCTAAATTATTTAGAGTGGAAGGATTAATCAGACTAAATTTTGGCAGTTCATAATGAACTGTGAACTGGAGAATGGAGTTAGCTTTAAGCATTTTCAAAATGCTGTAGGTTTGATGATAGGATTTTAAAATCATGCTGTTTGCCTAAACTTGTCTAAACACACATATCCTAAGTCATAATAGTTTCCCTTTTCCTTAATTAAGATAAAGTGAGTATCTCAGGGAAAGTGAAAGTACATGATGTTAATCAAATTTAAGTATTTAAAAAACAGAATCAATGTAATACATTAACAGAATGAAGGACAGAAATCCTATGATCATCTCAATAGATGCTGAAAAAGCATTTGTGAGGATTCGAGATCCTTTCAGGATAACAGACTCTCCACAAAAGGGCAGGAGCTGGGGAAGGTAGTTGATCAAATTGTGCTACGTCCACGTGTGAATCACAGTGTGTTCCAATTTTACATGACTATTTTTAATGACTATTAAAAATAAATAAGTAGGACTGGGGCTGTAGCTCAGTGGGAGAGTGCCTGACTGGCATGTGTGAGGCACTGGGTTCAATACTCAGCACTGCATAGAAATAAACAAACAAGTGTCTATCAACAACTAAAAAATTTTTTAAATAAATAAATAAGTAGAAGGAAGACCAATAGAGTAGAGGAAGGGAGGGAAATGAAGGAGGGGAGGGAAAAAGGCCTTACTGGGGATTGAAATGGAGCAAACTGTGTTGTTTGCATCTATGAACATGTGAAAATGAACCCCGCTCTTACATATAGCTAGAATGCCCTAATTTAAAATAAGGTTTTAAACTCTCAACAAATTATTTACAGAGAGAAGGTACCTCTACACAGTAAAGGTCATCTATGACAAGTCCACAGCTAACCTCACAACTCAGTGGTAAAAAGCTGAAATTTTTCTTCTAAAATCAAAGACAAGGCAAGGATGCCCACTCTTGGCACTTCTATTCAACATAGTGCTGGAAATCCTAGACAGAGCAATTAGGCAAGAAAAGGCAACCAAAATTAATCAAATAATAAAGGAAGAAGTAAAATTTTCTTTATTTGTAGATAACATGATTATATTCATATGTATGTATAATACTTATATAAATAGCTATATGTATAATACGTATATAGAAAACATTTCTTACTAGCCAGATTAATTCTATCCCCCTTTCTTAAAAAAGCAGCACCAACTAAAGCTTTTTTTTTTTTTAAGGAAATGTATCTTTGCATTAAAAATAAAAACTCATAGGGTAAGAGAAAGGTACTGTTTGACTTTCATCTAAATCCCTAAATCCCAGAGTGACTAGTATATCACTCTGTAATATACTTCAAAGAATAGTATATCAAAATATAGATCTTTCAAAGTATAACCTTGGGATTGTGATGAAAGTTGCAGATCCTACTCTCCACCCCCATAATGAACAACCAGAAATTAATCCAGAGCAGGTCCAGGGTTGTTCTGGCCCAAGCTAAATATTGGGAGAGGAGGAGAATTCTGATTCTTCCTGGCAGAATTCGAGATTTTGTTCTTAAGCTCTTAGAGCATCCTTTCCTCTCTAAAAATAAGCTAGTCCCATCTCTGACAGGCAAATGCACTCAAATGAAAAGGAGGTTTGGAATTAATGATCAGCTCTCCCAAATGTACTGTAACCCATGTTCCTGAAAGTGTTAGACAGTTGAGAACACCAATGGAGTGGACTTTTCTCATTTCTGAACTTCTGGGGCTGGTCTCATGGAGAAAGTCTCACAGTATAGGAGTTCCTAAAGGTATTCCTAGCCTGTGTCTCAGAATTCCAGTTTGGAATTCCTGTTTGCTCTAAAGACCAAAATCAAGAGTAATTTACTACCATGGGTTGCCCCTTTATCATAACTTCTTGGGTTTCGTACAATGAAACATGGGAGTATAATGGTTCTTTGAAGACTAATAACTGGAGTTACGGGTTTGTGTCAATTCTGTTCAATAATACAAAGGATAAAACATGGGAAAATGCTAAGGAAGAAGCAATAGACAGAGAGAGAAGGAAGAAATAACCATATATTAATGGGAAAATACAGATATTTTACATAAGAGACAGGAAAAAGAATCTTGCATAAACCAGTTTAATCACTAGAGTCATAGTTGTCAAACTTCCCAAACAGTGTCCATTTGCAACCAAATATTTATATAGAGACAGCTGCATTGAGTGACCTTGGTTACTATGGTAAGTACAGTGGGTGTTACTCTGACAGAATATGTAACCAAATATTTTGATCTCATGGCCTTGATATTTTAAACCACATTTATTATAAAATATTTTCATTCAACAAAGTAGTTTACCCAACAGAAAACCTAATGACAGCTCTAGCACCTCCTGCAGCTTCTTTGTTGATAAAATTCTAAATCCATGGATTCCTCCCTTGTTAAGCTACATCTTGAGGGTACAGGAGAAAGGAAACAGTTACTGAACAGTCCTAACTTGTTCTCTTCCCGCCTCCCTGCAGGAACATGGAATCTGTTACCCAGCACCTTCTCCTTGCTTGGCCTGATACCCTGATCTCATTACCTCTGCCATTCAATAAGCAAGGGAAAAAAATCCAACTGCCCGAACACCCGACTCTGAAGGGATGAAAATGTATCATAAAGCTGAAGGAATAGGTAAGTTGCAATATACAAACAAAATGTAAAGAATTGTTAGTGACATTTTTCTATTAACTTGCAAAGATTTATTTTTAAGTAAGTGATCTGGGGTTTACAGAAAGAGGCAATAGTGTGGAATTTCTTGATTCATTTTTTCCATTTTATTCTGTTTTAACTCTTTATTCTTTTCTCATTGAAAACTTCTTAGGCAATTAGAGTGATCCATAATTTTCTAACATGAATCAAAATATAAATGTATTGTTTTTCTATTATTTTTCATATATGGAATGGTTTAAAAATGATAGTTAGCAATGGGAAATGTCTATCTCTATAAGACTTTAAATTTATCCTCTTCTTTTATAAGCTGACACAAATTTATTCATTTGCTAAACATATATTGAGCACCTACTCTGTGCTAAGAACAATTCTAAGCACTTGAGACATAATGTTGTTTTTAAAAGATTCAAATCTCTGCCCTTTGTGGAGCTTACATTCTAGTGCCAGATGCAGTCAATATCCAATTCCAAATGATGGAAAGGCAGAGAATTCTGATAAAGTTAAGTGCTAAGATAAGAAATAGTCAGGCTGGGGTCGTGGCTCAATGGCAGAGCACTTGCCTAGCATGTATGAAGCACTGGGTTCAATTCTCAGCACCGAATATAAATAAATAAAATAAAGGTTCATTGACAACTAAAAATAAAATTAAAGAAAAAAACAGGGGCTTGGGGATTTAGATCAGTGGCAGAGTGCTTGCCTAGCACGCTCAAGGCCCTGAGTTGGGTCCTCAGCCCCGGTGGAAAAAAAAAAAAAAAAAATTAAGATAACGAAGCAAGAGGGGGGGATCTCTGACATATTGCGGTTGAGCTAGAATGAAATGCAAATAGTGAGGCCAGGAAAGTTCTCAGTGAGAAAGGAGTCACTGAATATATAAGGGCAGAGAAGGATTGAGCTGTGTGGGTGTCTGGGGAAGAACATATGGGACAAGGGACTAGAGATACAAAGGCACTGAGGCAGGCCAGCCTAGAGTAGTAGAGGGGCAGCCAAAGCCAGTGGGACTGGGGTGCAGTGGGGTGAGGAAGTAGAAAGGTAGAGAACCCAAAGCCAGAACCCTAAGGTACAGATGGTAAGTGGCATCTTACCAACTTCTGAGTGAACTGGGAAGCCACAGTAGGGCTCTGAGCAGAGGAGTGATGTCACCAGATGTGTGCCACTTCTGTTCCCTCTTCCTGGAACACAAGCACAAGACTGCATTTCCCACCCTCCTCGCCGGGAGTTGGGTCGTCAGTGGAAGTGGATCAGAGTGCTGCCCACCACTTCAATGCCCAGCATAAAGCTCCCTGCGTGGTCGATCCTTCACGCCCTCTCCTCCTTGTGCTCCGGTAACATGAGAACCACACAAAACAGGTGTGGGGCTCCAGTGGAAGGACCCTGGCCTGAGTTACTGCTTAGAACAGAGCACCTCAGGAGCACTTCCCGGCAAGGAATATTGGGTTTGTATGATCCATACAGAAACGGACGGTGACTCTGGCTTTGTGACAGCTGCATTCAAACAGACCAGGGTTGGGGAAGGAGAATGCACACAGGAAAACCAAGTGGGTGACAACAGTGCAGCCAAGGGTAAAGTGACTATGACTATTTTAAATTTGTTCATTAAATCTAACGTCCATGCTTCTGAAAAGCTGTTTACAGTCTAGTGGAGAAGAGAGACCCATCACCCATGAGCCAATTGCCAGAAGATGGGCCTATTGAGGAGGAGCAGCTAACTTTATAGGATGAGCCGGCGGGGGCGTTTCACAGAGAGGGTGAAGTTAGAGCTGGACCTTTCACTGGACACTGTCTTGCAACCCATGTTGACAACAGCCCAGCATGTGGGACCTGAAGTGTGATGTGTTTACATGATGATATTTGTAAAACAGGAATACAGGGTCTATCTCACAGCAAAGGATCAGTGATTATTGGCTGTTAAATAATAAAGGGTTTCAAGAAATTATTAGCAGAGCTGTTTAGTGTACATATAGAGAAGGTCCAGACACTGAGATGAAACTCCCTGCCCCATGACAAGGGAGATCTCCTTACCAACTTCTCTCTTTTTGCCTTAGATTTATGCTCTCTCTCCACTACTTTTTTTATTAATTTTTTAATTTGTTCTAATTAGGTTATATATGACAGTAGAATGCATTTATGCATTTTGACAAATCATACATAAATGGAATATAATTTCTCATTTTTCTGATTGTACACAATGTAGGATCACTTTGGTCATGTAGTCATATATGTACATGAGATAATAATGTCTGTTTCACTCTACTGTCCTTCCTACCCTCATACCCCTTCCCCTCCCTTCACTCCCCTCTACCTAATATAAAGTAATTGTATTCTTTCCTAGTGCCCCTGCATTGTGAATTAGCATCCCCATATCAAAGAAAACTTTCGGCCTTTGGTTTTTTGGGTCTCCACTACTTTTAACTAGCAGTTTTCTTATTTGTGAACAATGCTCATATTCTATATAAATTGGATAACCAAAAAGCAAATGATATTGTTTGATTTATTTTTTGATCTTTAATGTGTACTCCAGAACAGTATTGATATTCTTTGTAGCATTGTGCATTACAAAGTCTAGGTCTGACATGTCATCATGTAATAAAAGGGTTGGCGACTGATGTTGAGTGACAGTTGTCTTTAATACAACTGAATGTCAGTACCTTGTTATCATTTCTGTACTGTATATAATCACATAATGATCATACATAATAACAGTGACTGCATAATCATAATCATTTGGTTTTTAACCTGCTGTATGTAAACCATTTTTACCTATCAAATTAATTCTCACAATATTCTTGGAAGGTAGGTTAAAGTTCATGTCACAGATGAAGTGTACAAACAGAAATAGAGGTATGTTCCTAAGTAACTCAGTGTTTCTTAGACAGGCTGAAATGGGACTTCCATATTGTATTAGCGTTTTCCAGAGAAACAGAAATGTGGGTGTGTGGGTGCACACATATGTAATGAAAATTATTATAAAGAATTGGTTAACATGATTATGGAAGCTCTCTGTTGCCTGCAAGCTGGAGACTCAGAGAAGCCCATGACATAGTTTGAAGGCCTGAGAGTTGGAGAGCCAATGGTGTATATTCCAGTCCAAGTTTGAAGGCCTGAGATTCAGAAGCACTGAGAACAGAAGATAAATGTCCAAGCTCCAAAAGTCAAGTTTTCAACCTTCCTCTACCTTTTTGTTTTATGCACACCCTCAACAGAATGGATGCACCCACCACACGGGGGAGGGAGAGCATCTGCTTTACTCATTCCCCCAACTCAAATGCTCATCTTTTCCAGAGACACCCTCACAGACACACCCAGAAATAGTTTCATCTGCTATCATGGCATCCCATGTCAGTTGACACTTCAAACTCTATCTCATGGGTATGAAGGTCATATCCTAGGAAGTCATTAAGTTTCCTCCTCAGTTATTTCCATTGTAGATAAGGCTCTTCAATGGGTAGATACAGCAGAGATTAAGCAGCAATTCTGCATGATTTTAAAATAAACATCTATATCTGTGTTAACCAGTTAAAACAGGACCCAGTTTCCTTTGAAAAAGATTTATTTAGCAAAATTTGCACATTTTTATCTGGAGAATAAAGTAAAAATATAGACATTAAAGGGGTGAGAATCAGAAAAAATTTTTGAGCTTAGAAAAAGGTTATGCCTCTTAAAATACACCACTTCTCATAGCAGAAAAATGTTGATCTCTAAATGCTTTTTTCCAGGCATGGTTTCTAGAAAAATGTTGGCCAGGATAAATGCAGAGGAGCAGGGCCAAAGGGAATCTGTGGTTATGGTGTGGCATCCCCTGCATTGTTCCCTGGAGGCAGAATCTCTTTTCCACTTAGGAAAAGCTCCGGGGTCTGGAAGGACAATGATTCCGTTCAGGACTTGCCACGTAATTTACAGAACTTACTGCACAAGGAGAACGTGGAGCCTCTTAATCAAAAGTATGAAGGATTTCCAGAGCACAAGGGCCCCTCTAAGCATGATCCCCCTTCTCCATCAGCCATTAACCCTGTTGATACTGAATCATGGAAGATCCTGAAGGAGAATTCCCAGGTAGTAGGGAGGCCTTGAGTTTCAAGGAAGTAACTATTTACCAGAGGGTAAGTACAGAGTCTAGTATTCTTACAACAGATCCTGGGTTACCAGTTTTAACATCAGCCAGACATAGAAAGAGCATCATCACTGAGTGTGTATGGGAATGAACCTTGAAGTTTTCAGACAGATGGTAAAATGGATAAGGATGCAGAATAGATCTGGCCTGATAGAATAGAAATGTGTGTATGAACAGTAAACTCTAAAGTGGAAACGGTAAACCCACAAGGCTGGGATCTGGGATGTCACCCAAAAGCAAATATGAATGAGCTAACACCAAGGACTGCAAGAGAGAGAAAAAGGAGAACAGAAGTACTGAGCAACAATGTTGAAAGGCTTTATAGGGTTGTGTTCTAAGTGTGACCACAGAGGTGGCTCAGCAAAACTAACCCAGCCTCGACTTAAAAAATATACCAAAAAATGTATATATACATATATACATATTAAGGGGACTGGGGATGTGACTTAGTGGTAGAGTGCTTGTCTAGCATGCATGAGGCCCTGATCAATCCCCAGCACTGAAAAAAAAAAAAAAAAAAAAAAGTCTTTATGTCCATTAGGATGGCTACTGCAACAACAACAACAAAATTATTGGTGAGGATGTGGTGAAATTGGAACCCTGTGCACTGTTGGCTGGAATATAAAATGGTACAACCCTATATAAAACAGCATCGAGGTTCCTCAAAAAATTAAATATAGAATTACTGCATGATCCAGCAATTCCCCTCTGGGTATATATATCCAGAGAATTGAAAGCAAAGTCTTAAAGAGATATTTATACACCATGTTTATAGCAGCACCAGTCGCAAGAGCCAAAATGTGGAACCAAACCAAGTGTGTCCATCAAGAGATGAATGGATACACAGATGTAGTGTATCCATACTGTGCATTTTATTCAGTCATACTAGGAAGAAAATTGTGGCATGTGCTACAACATGGATGGACCTAAAGGACCTCATACTAAATGAAATAGCCTTTCCCCAAAGGACAAGCACTGTTTGAGACTACTTTATAACATACCTAGTAGTCGAATTCATAGAAACAAAGTAGCGGGGTGGCAGCCAGGGGCTGGAAGGTGGGGAGAATAAAGGGTTCCGTTTTGCAAGATGAATAGAGTTCTGTGGATGGATAGTGGAGACGGTTGCATAACAGTGTGAATGCACTTAATGCCACTGAACTACATACTTTAAATGGTAAATTTAAGTATATTTTACACAATTCAAAGTTACATGTACGTATGTATGTATGTATCTACATATAGCTATGTATCACTTAATGACAGGGATATGTATCTACATATAGCTATGTATCACTTAATGACAGGGATATGTTCTGAGAAGTAAGTCACTAGATAATTTTGTTGTTGTGCCAACATCACAGTGTACTTACACAAACTAAGACAGCCATGATGTCACTAAGTGATATACTCTTATGAGACCTGAACCATCATTGTCAATTCAATCCTTTGTTGACTGAGACTTTGTTATGTGGTGCATGGCTGTAATTTAATATTTATATGCATTTGTTATTGTATTTATGCTCTATCTTCAACAAGGGATCAGCAAACAGAAAAGTAGGGAGGATGAAGCCATTGTCCAGAGCATGTGAGAGGGACTGTTCTTAAGACAGTACATCTAGAAATGTACAAGAAGGGACAAATCCCCTTGTGTGGGGCCTAGAGCATAAAAAAGAGGAGTCCTCTTTTTTTTTTCAGTACTGGAGATTGAACCCAGGGGTGCTTTGCCACTGAGTACACCCTGGCTCTTTTCATTTTTTGAGGCAGGGTTTCGTGAAGTTGCCTGGGTTGCCCTTCCCTTTGTTTCAGCCAGTGGAGTTGCTAGGTTGCCAGGGCTGTGCCACTGCACCAGCACCAGCAGCCTTCTTTTAGAAATAGAATAACATTTTAAATATCAAATTGATTACAAAAGGGGATACTTAGTCAAGAAAAACCACAGTAGCTGTAACTTTTTTCCCACATTTTTATGGGTGCATCATAGTTGTCCATAATAGTGGGACTTGTCGTTACATATTCAGACATGCACACAATATAACAATACAATTTGTCCACTATCACTCCTGTGTACTTTGCCCCTCCCTTCGCACATCCCACACCCTGGTCCCTATCCTCTGTGCTACTGTGCCCTTTGATTTTCATGATATTCCTTGCACACACACACACACACACACACACACACACACACACACCACCTTTCTTTTCCTTTTACCTCTACAGTTTCCACAAGAGAAATTATGACCCTTGACCTTCTGAGTTTGGCTTATTTCATAATGGTCTCGTGTTCCATCCACTTTTCCACAAATGACATTATTTTGGGTTATTTTTTATGGTTGAATAAAACTCCATTTTGTATGTATATCACATTTTCTTTATCCATTCATCCACTGAGGGACACCTAGGCTGGTTCCACAGTTGGCTATTGAGAATTGTGCTACAATAAACATGCCTATGCATACATCACTATAGTATGCTGACTTTTAATATTTTAGGATAAATATGAAAGAGTAGTGTAGCAGTTATGGTGGTTCCATTTTTTAGTCTTTTGAGGAACCTCCGTACTGATTTTCATAGTGGTTGTACTAATTTACAATCCCACAATAGTCAAGAAGCACGAACATCACAAAATCCAAAAAATAGGTGATTTTATTAATTAATTTTCTCACACATCTTGAAAAAGCTTTTTTCCCTACATACATTCTGATAGCCTTTTTGAAAGACAGTTATTTTACAACATTTTTCGTAGTGAGACTAGAAAGAAAATTCAGTCTTTTCTTAAGCATTGTTAATTGAAATTTTTAGAATTATTGGTAGTGTAGAAAAACTTCTTTCAGGCTGGGACTGTATCTCAGTGGTACAGTGCCTGCCTAGCATGTGTGAGCCCCTGGATTTCATCCCTAATACCACAGGAGGGAAAAAGCTTCTTTCAAATAAAGTAGTGGTTAGTAATGTCTTAAACATTTCTTGCATTTCATCAAATTTGGGAAGTCCAATTTATTTCATACATATGAGCTACAAAGTTTTCAGGATGTGTTTTAGTTTTTTTGTGTGTGTTAATGTCTTTGAATTGATAATATCCATTAGACTGTCTGTGGTCAAAGTTCTCATTCTATGGGAGTATTAAGAGTTTTGTGTTCTTTTTACCAGTGTTAATATTTCATGTTTAATCCGTAAGGGTATTATCTTCTTTTTAAATTAGTTAATATAATTCACAACTCTTGATTAATCATATTTCCAAATAATACAGATATCATTCATTTCTTCTAATAGAACGTCCCTCCCTCGGAATAAATGATTGATTTAGATAGATCTGAAAGGTGTTACCCTTTCCTTCTCAATGTCAGAATAACAGTTGACACTCACTCATCCACAGTTTTGTTTCATAGATAATTAATTTTTACCCGAATTTTCTCAGACCTTTAATAAATGTAAAGAATGTAAAATGAGCTACCCTCTATGTAACCTAGGTAGGACTTTGCAGTTTCTCATGTGTGTTTATTGAATGTTGTGCGGTTAATATTGTGTATTCCAGCTCCACCTCCCCTTGGCAAACACCAAAGCTGCTCCTGAGGTGTGTCGGGAGGGGAGGACCCCATTGGCCTACCTGACTGCAGCTGAAATGTGTGACATCCTCAAGCTTTGTGAAAACTGAAGACCATCTCAACAGGTTTCTAGGCCCCTCCAAGGAAAGTGCGGTGCAGAGGTGCCTTGAGGCTGAGCCAACCCACCTCTGCCACCAGCCCCAGCAGAAGCTGCTCCCCGGAAGCAGCGTTCGGAGAACAGTCCGCAGTTTGCAGTTGTAGAACACTGTCATTGTTTTGTTTCATGACCATCTCTTGCCAAACGCCTCCTACTCCTGCTACAATTGGGTACAACAATTAAGAATTCTTTGCTTCTTCCTACTCCCCTCCGCTCTCCTTTTCCGCTGGCTGCTTTTCCTGCTCCTCTAGCATCCTGGGAGAAGATGCCTGGGTCCCCTGCTGTGGCTGACAGGTCTCATTAGCCTGATGGAAATGCCTCTCCTCAGCCCCTCCTTTGGCAGTCTCAGCTCAGGTCAACACCAACCGGAGCAGAGCTGTCGCAGCTGATGTTGTCCACGTGATGGATTAGCAGGTGGCAGTCAGTGGAAATCCAACTGGCAACCTCCCTTTAACTCACATGAAGAAAGAATATATTTTGACCAGAGAAAATAACACAGGGTCTGGGGTTCAGTGGTGGAGCGCTCGCCTAGCACACGTGAGGTCCTGGGTTCAGACCTCAGCACCATATAAAAATAAAAAAATAAAAGTATTGTGTCCACCTACAACTAAAATATATATAATCTTAATTATATATATTACATTAAAATATATATTTGGGGCTTCTAAAGCCCCAAATCTGAGCTCTGTGTCTTGACCCCTCTGCCTTTTTACATGTCTGTAATTATGCCTGAGGGAACTGAAGATTCAGAGCGCTACAGGCTTTAAATAAGGTGATATCCAACTGTCAGGGGCCTTTTCAATGTCTCACAATCATAGTTTTTAACATGTGAAAGAGAATTCCATTCTCAGTGCCAGGAAGAAAAAGGTTTCTGTGGCGAGCAGGCTGTGCCCTCTCTGAGTTACTCCATAACATACAGAACAGCAGTTTCCAGACTGTGCCTGAACCGGAGTTACTTCATTTTGTAGAGCAGTAGTTTGCCGTAAGTGCTGAGGTGGAATGACTCCATACCTTGTTTGCACAAGTGAACAACTGAGGCGAGAGAGAGAGTTAAAATGGACAGGCAAGAAACCTGGGCTCCTTCCAGGTCGGTTCTCTGTGTGACCGGGCTGAGAAATTACAGCCACAAGCCAGACCTCACCAAGGTCAGGCCGATGCCTGTGTAAGTAGAGAAAAAAAGAACTAACTGATAGTGAGACATCTACTACCTGGTACCCAGACCCTCATCAAAAAAAAGGCAGGGGACACAGTAACTTGATTGGACCAAAGCTCCAACTGGATTGGATTCAGAGCTCATGGACTCCGAATGCTTTACTCAGGACTGGATAGGGGGCTAACTTCCTTAACCCTGTAGATCCATATAAACCCCAGGCAATAGCCACTCTCCAGTACCCTGTCTTGGGAACACTCCCCTTTGGGAGCTCTGCTTTCTTTCTTTCCATTACTCTAATAAATCCTGCTACTTTGCTCTCTCCCTTGTGTCCATGGATCTCGTTCTTGGGATTTGTGAGACAAAGAACCCAACCTCATGATCCATGCTACACAACTACCGTCTGCCTAGCACAACCATAAAGTACAAACTGATAAGTAAATCATGCTAAGAAGAGTGACCCCCTGTGAACTTACCATCAGAAGCACACGGATGCATGGCACATCAAACTTATATCAGGAAAAAATAGGTTCATGAGTTTATCAAACACACCAGACCACCAAACAAGGCAACCGCCTCACTTGAGACCCATAAAAGAAGGGGCACTCTAAGACTGGGCACGATGGCACCCTGACCCTGTCACCTGGTCACTCGTCATGAACCTCGCCCAGAAAAATCGTCACAGGGACAAACCTCCAAATCTCTCTCCACAGGCTTTAGCAAAATGTTTCTCCTGCCCTTGATGACCAGGCAAGTCCCTCTCCAAGCGACACTGTGAAACTGCCTTCCATCCTGACCTTGACCTAGAATAAGTTCCTGCACTTTGACAGCTCTGCACCCTGACCCAGTTCTTTGACTGGTTCTAGTTGGTGATCTTACCTGACCACCTACAGTGACTCTTCATTCGTATCTGCTCTCTACCTTTGCTCTCATTTCAGACTCCTGAACCCCTGAGGCCACTTGAACTCTTCCCTCACCTTTCTGTAATGTGTGTGTATAAAGTGTTACTTGAGTATTACAGATATTAGAAATTAAGATTGAAATAAAAGAGCCTGTGATTGCCTGACTTATGACTCCAGATGACCCACAAGTATTCAGTAAACTACCACTGATGAAAGTAGTGTATCCTGTGAATTTATTGTTGTTCAATAAATTATTAATAACAGCATGCTCACAAAAGTTGCAAAAGGTGGTCTGGGACTCGGGGTGGAGTCCAGTGGTAGAACTTCACACACACTAAGTAAATAAGTAGGTAAAATGCAGTTTCTGGACAGATGCAGTGTTGCATGCCAATAATCACAATGGCTTGGGAGGTTGAAGCAGGAGGATCACAAGTTCAAGACCAGCCTCAGCAATTTAGCAAGGGCTTAAGCAACTTAGCAAGACCCTGTATCAAAATAAAATATAAAAAGGACTGGGGATATAGCACTCCTGTGTTAAATCCCTGGTTAAAAAAAAAAAAAAGTACAGTGTCTGTTCATAGAAAAACTCCCAATTTTCCTATTAGGCTTAAATTTAAGTGTCCTGAGTAGAGCATATGAGCAGTATAAACAGAGACAACACACTGCTAATAAGACTCTAGGAAGTAATACAACAGTATCCACTGAGTATGCCTGTGTATCTTACATAACTGTCTTAAGACAGGTGAGACCCATGTTTATGCATCTTGGAGGTGAGCCCAGGAGTTCATGAACTTTCCCAAGATGTTTCCTTCCTGTGGTGTCCCTGGAACTTTCCTCTCCCTCTGGTTTGGTGTGTGTGGGTTTGTTGTGGTGGTAGTGATTTTGGTTTTGGGTGGTCGTTGCTGCTTGGGGTCTTCCATCTAGAAAGCAGGGGCATTGGTTGTCCCACTCTTACATACTTCTCAGAACAGTGTCCTGAGAAGGGAGGACAAAGAAAAAGCAAGGGGACTTTCTCCAACCCTGGGCTCAGGGCTCCTCCGACCCTGTCTCCCTTGCCCCAGAGCTTTAAATACCTGAAGGCTCCCACCACTGCTACTGTGACGGGTTACCTGAGGTCTGGGGTTCAAGAGACTGGAGAAAGGAAGAAAAAAAATGGAATTTCACTCCAAACTCTCTTGAGAATTCCCTTTTAGTTGTTGTAGCCCAGACTCAGAGATCTTCCTGGAGCTCTTTCTTTTCATGGGTTGGACCCACTTCTAGCTTTAGGACTACCCTGAGTTCAGACATGGGGCCTACTGAAGGGGCAAAACAGGAAACTCATCTCCAGTTGGTCGCTCAAATTCTAGTCTTTTCTCCCAATATATCTGCTACCATTTACTTTTCAGAGTCCCCAAATAGCTTCTTCATGCAGATTTTACAGCTATATTCAGTGAGAGAGACAGGGCAGGATATGCTTTCTCCATCCTACCTAGTCCAGAATTCCTGAACACAGGACATCTTTTACAGTATAGACCAGTATTCCCAGGAATGTGTCATGTAAAATCAGGAGATAGTATACTCGATTTTTTTTGGAACTGTACAAAAATGTGGTTAGCATTTTTGAAAGTCACCAAAGGCAATACCACCTAAGGTACTTGGATTGCTAGTACACACACCCTTTTGAGCTTGCAGTTGTAGTTTTTTCTGGCCCAGGATTATAAACATGCATGCACTCTTCCTTCATCTACACTCTGTGCTTTGCCAGAGACATCAAAATATTGAAATACATATTATTTTATTATGTTACTTTTATTTTCCTTTATATTATAGATCAGGCATCATCTTGATGTTTTTGAAATGATTTTTTTTTTGTCAGATTAAAGATAGCTTTCGATCTTTTGACACTCCCCCTTGCAAGAGGTACTTTGGGGGCTGGCCAGGCATCTCCATCTTCATGTAATTTCGGGGATTCTCCATGTGTTCTCTTAGCATGGTGGTCTTTGGGTAGCTGAACTACTTGGCAGCTCACAGCTCCAAGAGTTCCAGAAGGTTGCTGTAAGAATTCTTATGACCTAGCATTGGAAGTCCCCAAACCATATTTGTTTAATCGAGAAAGTCACTATGGAGCAGCCTAGACTCAGGAGAAGATGAGGAGGAGATCTGCCCAGAAAGGGCTGGTCCCAGAAAGGGCTGGTGCCAGGAATGGCTTGTGGATAAGAGAGTGACCTGGAGAACCAAGACTCCCTGAACTCCAGTCAATGAACAAACCTCTCAGCATTGACTACATCTTGATAAGTCACCAAACAAATAGGAAATTCCCTTTTGTTGGGTGAATTTGTGCAGTGTCCTTGATCAGAGCTGCTGCAGATGTCCTTCAAAAGTCATATACAGAAAGCAAGTATATAGGGGCTGGGGAGATAGCTCAGTCGGTAGAGTGCTTGCCTTCTAAGCACAAGGCCCTGGGTTCGATCCCCAGTACCAAAAAAAAAAAAGAAAGAAAGAAAAGAAAAGAAAGCAAGTATATATTTATTCACTGTCACAGCACAAAGCATTATGGGTGACAAAGTTAATTTCTGTTGTCTTCCCTTTAAGGTTACAATGCTGTTATAAAAATAAGTATGCAGGTATTTATAAATAAAGCACTGTACAAAAATTGCAACAGATGAGGGTTGAAGAGCTTTATGAACTCAAGAAAAATAACTATTTTCATCTCTGTGACTTTAACCTTTGCATTTCACTGGAATCACCTGACTTTGTTTGTTTTGTTTTGTTTTGTTTGTTTGTTACTGGGGATTGAACCCAGGGGCACTTTACCACTAAGCTACATCCCCAGTTCTTTTTTTGAGACAGGGTCTTGCTAAGTTGCTTAGAGCCTGCTGAGGCTGGTCTCAAATTTGTGATCCTCCTGCCTCAGCCACCCAAGTCGCTGGGATTACAGGCAAGCACAGTAGCCCACAGGGCAACTGAGGGAACTTTTTAAACATAATTCTGATTTAAATGCATTGACTTAATCCATCAGTATTTTTATCAAGCTCTCCAGATAATTCTAACGAGAAGCCAGCATTGTGGCCAGTGCCTTGGATTTCCCTCCTTTCCTGATGAATCAACTCAACTGGATTCCATTGTGAATAGTGTGGTTTTCCCTGGGAGACAGGGATGTAGGTCTTAGAGGGACAAGGAATTTGCCATTTTAACAATTACCCAGGTGAGTCTTATCAGCAGGGATATTTGCTTAACACTGCCTTGTTCCAATCGCTTCCCAGGACTTACTGCAAACTGCACTCTGAATCTAAACTCTAACCTACACTCAAATAAGGAGGCATTCCCCACCCCAACGGAAAGCTAACTCCAATGCCAGTCGTAGACTTAGTCCTAGCCCACGATTTACTTTAATTCCCATACTAACAACTATGTCAAATTTTAATTCCCAAATCCATTCACCTACATCTCTAGGAGAAGGCCCTATTTTTAGCCCTATTTCTTCCATCCTTTCCTCTCTATCAGCTCATTTAGCCCAACATGGGAGCTGTTTGGTATTTTAGCTTCAGAGACAGGGAGCTCTCTGCTTGAATTCTAGTTCCAATTTCAGCAAATTGTTCTCTAAGACTCCCCTTTCCTAGCAGGACTAAAGTACCTGCCTTATGGGACTGTTTGGAAGAACTGAGACAGCCACAGACAGTCTGAAGGGTGTTTCAGGTCAGACAGTCTGAAGGGTGTTTCAGGTCGGCAGGTATAATGAACATTCTTAGAACTTCTATGATGTCCATGCCAGCCTTCAATCCCAGAAACATCCATCTAAATTCCTGTTTCAGAAAACCTAAATAAGATATACTTGGCAGTGTGAAGGTGACAGAAAAAAATCTTACCTTTACTCACAAGAATGAGAAAAATTATGAGACACAGCTTGCGAGATTTCTGCTTTCTTTCCCTTCTACCTATCAATGAAAATTCAGAAAGTCAGTTTTAAAAATTTAGGCCCACTTAATTTGGAAATTCTTACAACAACATAAGCACTAGATGACTAAAATCAAGAAATGTTTCATGTTCTTTCTCTTTTGACCTCATTTTATAAAGCGACCATAGTTTGTTCTGTTTGTTTATTTTGAAGAACTCACTTTTTCCTTCTGTCTTTACCTTTTCTCTTTAGGTTCATGAATTCATATTTCCCTATTGTAGAAGAAACAAAAGATCATGTGATGCATGATTTCAACTTTGCTCTTTCCAATATTTTAGAAAATAGAGAATGATAATTTTTTTTTACAATATCCCCTTTCATATATTCCTTGGCTTGCACAGGATCTCCTCTGGAAGTAGGACATAACCTACTTTTATGTCCATTATTAATAAGAATTAAAAGAAAGCGGGGAAATGCTCCTAACCTAATTTTAAAATGCCTGCTTCTCTAGTGGAATGAGATTGACGGGAAATGAGCTGTCAATGAAAGCAGGAAAGAGGAACGATCACACGTGGAAGAAACATACCCACACAACACGTACACTAAGTTCACGTTAGTCAGGTTCAGGGCAGTAGCATTAAGGAAAAGAAAATGTCTTATCAAAACTGACATTCTCGTAGAACTTGTGTGTGTGTGTGTGTGTGTGTGTGTGTGTGTGTGTGAATTCTCCAGATTTAAGTTTTGAAACTACAATCTTAATGGAACTGTGATTAAAATTTTCTGACTGAGATATATTATTTGAATTTCAGTAACATGAATGAGAGTTGAGGACAGCTGAGAAAGAGGAGGCCATTCCCCTCCATATTGGGAAAACTCCATTTCTCCTGACTCCTTTTTGGTTAGGAAGAAAAATAATCCTATCCCCCTCTAAGCACGTGTGCGTGTGTGTGTGTGTGTGTGTGTGTGTGTGTGTGTGTGTGATTTTCTTTCTTGCTCATTTTCTCTTTTTGTGTGGGTGACTGCCATAACAAGAATCCAGCATTTTTAATTCCTCAGTAACCTGTAAACATACAACTAAAGTGAAATGAAAGGCACATACTCTCTTAGCCAAAATTTTCAATTCCTATTTATAATTTCTAGATTAATGAAATCATCAGTCATCTGTCTGTATTTATGTCTGGACATTAGGGTGATACCAAACAGCAGAGCAAACAACAAAAGCCTGACTTTGTAATCCCACAAGTTGGGAAGCTGAGGCAGGAGGATGAAAGGTTAGAGGCCAATCTGTCTCAAAAAAAAATTTTTTTTAAAGGGCGGGGTGCTGGGGATGTAGCTCAGTGCCTCTGGATTCAATCACCAATACCACAAAAGGAAGAAGAAGAAGGAAGAGGAGGAGGAGGAGGAGGAGGAGGAGGAGGGGAAGGAGAAGAAAGAAGAAGAAGAAGAAGAAGAAGAAGAAGACGAAGAAGAAGAAGAAGAAGAAGAAGAAGAAGAAGAAGAAGAGAAGAAGAAGAAGAAAAGTTTCAGGGGGAACTTCAGTTACTGGGGTGCTTGCCTAGCATGCACGAGGCCCCCCCCAAAAAAAAATGTTTCAAATCTTAATTTATACATATTTGCAATGTGCCATAGGGCCAACCTGCTTCAGTGTGTACATCATGTTATTGCTATTTGGGCTAAAACAATGGTAGGAGTTTTGCCTTCTCTTCCATTTGACTGCAATAGAATGAGATGGCAGCATTGACCTTCATTCTTGTGCTTTATCAATCTATCCTGCCAAGCGTTTCTGCTTAAAAATTTCTTATGCCTTAAACTTCAGATGACAAAATAAATGAAAGCCCTTCTTTGTCAACATGACATCTCACCATATGGCCAAGCCTACATTTTTTTTTCAATAAGAGGAACCAGAGCAAACATGGAGCACATGTAAGATTCTGTAAGAATGGCCATCGCTGTGGAGGGAGGTCCCAGCGGGCGGCAGGGGCAGATCAAAGGAAGGAGGAAACGTTTCTGTTGGGGCCAGCGCCCAGCACTGTGAGCCTGAGATGGGAAGCAGAAGGTCAGGGGTGAGTCGCTTGGCAGGAAAGCACTCCAGACACTACCTGAGTCCGTCGCTTTTCCAGAAACATACGGAAGAGAAGAGTCGAGCTAAAACCATTAGTCACATTTTTGTCATGAGCTTCCTCATTTCCCACAAAGCACAAATACCCAAAAGGGAGCTGTTACTGGCAGCCATGATCCAGGCACTGCACTGACAAAAACCTTCTTGGGACAGGTAAAGGGATTCCAAAGGGCAGCAACAGGACCAGGGAGATGTTCAAGGGAGGTGAATTTCAGTGCAGCTCGGAAGAGGGCATCCTAACTGCTGGAGCTCTGGGCCCCAGCTGCCTTCCTGTGGAAAGTCACCTCCTGCTGCCCTAGCACCCAGCAGCTCCCCTAATGACTGTGCCTTTTTACAGCTCAACCCTGCCAGGTCTCATACCCAGATTAATCCACAGCCAGCAGGTGGTTAGTGACCCCTCTCTGCAAGTAAGCAGGCTTAGGCCAGTTTTGGCATCCCTTGCTCTGGCCCGTGTGCCACAGAATCTGGGGAAAACCTTGCAATGAAGCCTCTCTGGCTCCCCCGAGCCCTGAGCCTCTCCTGCCCCGCTGGCCCTCCTGGCACGTTCAACTAGTTCTCCCCAGGGAGGGGCAGCAGCTGGAGGCCCTGGCCAGCCCAACATTTGACCCTGTATGCCAGGGTTTTTCACCCCTGGGGAACAACCATATACTGAGTCAGCCAGGTCTGGAAGGCTGGTATTTCCATGTCATTCCTGTCGATTGTGTTATGTGGCACTGGTGACTAGTCATGGCATGATGCCGTCTAGAACTGCCTTTCTCCTCACTGCTCATCTGCATCCCAAGGTGACTCAGGTTTGCCCATGTGCCCTCAGACTCGTCACCTCCCTTGCTCCAGGGGTTTTCCCTTCTCCCTTATACTCCTCCCTACCCTGGACATTTCTGGGGTGAATGCTCACCTGCTCCTTCAGATTGAAAGTAGGGAGGGAGCTTAATTCTTTCTGTCCACTTGTATACAAAAGGGGCTCTCAGTGTCCCCCCAAGGGCCCTAGGGTTCACTTTAATAGATAGCTGACTCCCCAAATCTCCACTCAATGGTTTTTTTTTTTTTTTTTTTTTTTTCTGGTTCTAGGAATATGCTATACCTGTGCACAGGAACAGGTCATTCCCCTGAAAGTATCCTAAACCTATGACAGATGGAGGATTGTCAGCTAAATGTGCCAGCTCCCTGACCCTCTGGCTGGGTTAATTCCAAGTCACAGTTTTCAGAATTTCCTAATAGAAGGTGGGCACAGTGGTGTATGCCTGTAGTCTCAACTACTTGGAAGCAAGAGGACCAGCAAGAGCTGAAGCAGGAGTCCAGGAGTCTAGTCTGGGCAACATAGTAAAACCACCATGTCAGAGAGAGAGAGAGAGAGAGAGAGAGAGAGAGAGAGAGAGAGAGAGAGAGAGAGAATATGAGTGAATGGATGGATGGATGAGTTCCCCAGAGGATTGAGCTCTAGTTGTCCACAGTGGTCACTGGCTTGCTCAACAATGTATCCTTTATTGGCTTCACGTCTGCCACTACCAGTGTTTCCTAGGATCCTCTCTTAAACAAACTTCTTGCACTTTGTATCCTTATCTCAGCATCTTCCATGAGATATGTGTCTAGCACGTAGTAGGCACTCAAGTAATTGATCAATCAATCCTCATCTGGTCATTTAACCATATTACAGATGGGATTTCCACATTGTGAGAGGGGGTTATCACTTTAATCATAAAGGATTCTTTCAGGAGCAACAATCTTCCTATGTAGAACTAAATGGTCTTCCAGCTAGGAGTCCTGGAAAAAGAGCTTAAGATGAAAATGTGAAAAAAAAAAAAAAAAAAAAAAAAAAAAGGTGATTTTCTCCCCTGCGTGCCGACATGCTTTGAGATGTGAAGGGGGAAGCGAGGCTCACAGGTTGGCTATGAAATCATTCAATCTCTCCAGCCAACACATTGCCTTTTATGGATGCTGCAGCCTAGACTGCTGTGCAGGGAGTGATTTTCCATCACGTTCTATATAGTTCACAGCAGAGCCAAAAATAATATAAGATATTCAAACCCGAGAGTGTTATATTATAAATACGTCTGATCAAAATCATATACAAAATAAAACTGTAATTACCCTGTGACCCACGTTCTTCTAACACTCTTTCCTGTTTGCTTGGCACTGCATCAGTGTTGCTGTGTTTCCAATGAGGAAATGAGTCACAGAAAGGACGTGCTGAAGACTCCGCAGCTGCTGTCTGAGGAGAGCTGGAAGAGAATGTTCCTGACCACTCAGATGTTCAGGCTGATGCCAGTTTCAGACTCCCAAAACTTTCTGATAGGTTCTTACAAGAGTACAAACCTTGTGGCTAGTGGTGGGCTATACAAGGACTATTTGTGAAGGGGAATCTGATGAAATTATATACTGTTGAGTTTGAATGAGAATGTGAAAATCTGATTTTTTTTTTTGCAGCAACTGAGTATAAATTAGGGTTGAGCACAATCAGATTTTTTGCATAACAACTAAGATTTCCATATAGTTGAGCATGTGCAAAATAAGATTTCCCCCTTCCTAGGAGCTGGATTCCCTATTCTTTGTATGGATATGTACAATGAGATATGCATTCCATATCCTTTGTATCCAAATGGGAACCTATAGATGGAGTTGATGAGACAGGATAGCCCAGGAAGGTTCAGTACCTGGAGTCTAGACATGCTCGTGGAACAAAGGGAGTTGCTTGTGGCAGGGGACCACGTGCAGGCAGCACATCGCCTGAGAGGACTGTGGCTGTCAATGGACTGGGCAGTGTTCAGCACTTTGGAAGTTCAGAAAAGTGGTAATATGTAGGTGTCGTGCAGCCTGAGACATAGAATACGCGTTCTCCAAAGAGACAAGCAATGAATGTATCTGGCAGCCCTAGGACTGACTGAAGGGATGGTCACTTGTCAGACTAGAGAAGTGAGTTTGCTAGTCAAGAAACACTAGGACTAAGTGCTAAGAAAGGGGAAGGAGCTCAGGCGACTGAACCAGAACCAAGATTCAAGAAAAACCAGCCACGTAGCAAAGACGCTCCAGCGACTGAATAAACTTTGGGCTTCCCCTGAAGCTAAAGACAAGCTGGCCCCAAAGGTGAGGGGGGACGTGGAAGTCGTTCACGGGTCTGGGGGGCATGTTAGACCATTAAGAGATGGGAGGGCAGGTACAGAGGCAAAGAGATCTGTCAGGTCACACTGCGAGTAATCTCCAAGAAAGAAAACATCCATTTCTGAGAAGTAAAGGTAGAGAGGTATCTCTTTCTTTAAATCTGAGGCCCATGGAGAAGGGCTCATCAAGGTTCCCAAAGTCAAAGGAGAACAAAAGTAGACTTAAACCAGAGCAGTGGGACACACCTGCAATCCCAGCAACCATGGCGCTGGGGGATGTTGGTAATGGCAGACGCTGTGCATAAGTAGGGGTGGGGGATATATGAGAAATATTGGTACTCTCACCTTTGCTGTCAACCTAAAAGTGCTCTAAATATTAAAGTCTATTTTTCAAAAGAATTCTGACAAAAGTTTGAGGGAAAATTATCCTAAGTATGCCCTGCTCTGCTCCCCTCCCAGCTCCAGCCAACACCAGGGAAACCAGGAAGACAGAAGGAAGGATCTCCACTTGATAGAGCAGACAAGACTTCTTGGAGAAGGTTTGGCCTGTGGAGATCCATGAATCCTGAGTCAGTCAGGGGTTCTCAGAAAAATAGAATCAACAGCATGATCCTCCCTCTCTCTCTCTCTCTCTCTCTCTCAAGGAAGCCCCAAGGGCCCTTGTCATTACATTTAAGGCCCACGAAGATAATTCAGGATAATCTCCTATCCCAAGATCCTTTACTTAATCATATCTGCAAAGTCCCTTTTGTCATGGAAGGTAGCACATTTATAAGTTCCAGAGATTGGGATGTGGATATGTTTTCTGGAGGTGGGTATCGTTACTCTAACCACAATACTTAAACGGACGGAGGTCATCTAAACCCCAATGTGAGACACATTCTCTGACAAGAGTGAAAAAGAGTCATCCAAGGAAATCAGGACCTCTGAGGGGTTTCAACCTTGACACTATAGACACTTTGGCCAGGCAATGCTTTGCTGTGGGGAGTGCTGCCCTGCGCATTGATTCCCCTCCCCTTCAATGCCTATTATTTTATTTCATTTCAATCATCCCCATGATCAGATATGTAGAGTCCCCACACTTGTCCTTTTTTTTTTTTTTAATACCTGTACTGGGGTCTTCCACGTGCAAGGAAAGTACTCTACCATGGAGCCACCTCCTAGCCCTCTCCAATGTGTTTTTTAATGATTTCATCTGATTTCTGACTGCTCCTTCAAAGTACCTACTTCCCCATATACCTAACTCCCAAGGTGATATTCGAAAGAGTTGGCTCCTGGTATAGCACAGGAATTGGGAGTAAAGCCCTTGAATGAGCTGACCATCCATTCGCAAATGATCTTCCTGGTCCCTGAACTCCCCTCTGAACTTCACATCCACACTTCTGAACTCTTGCTCAGCATATTCACATGGATTCCCCTCTGGTACTGTAAGATAAAAATGTCCAGGAATGACTTCTCTCCCAGAATTCTGCTCCAGAATGTGCTCCCTCTCTTTGTTAATGGGGTCACGATCTTTACTGTGCCTGGAATTATAAAACTCTGGCATGCCTTTGACTTCTCCCCAAACAGGCATTTGCTGCTCAAGTCTGGGTCATTCTCCATGGTGAGATTCTACCTCTGCAGTTGGCTCCATGTCCACGCCTTTCTTCCTTCCCATCCACCAATACTGGTCGGATCCTCTTCATCTCCTAATGGGATGCCTTTCTCTCCACTTCCATTTTCTCTCAAAACTCATCCTTCCTACATGTTGATATCAGTCCATCCTCCCTTTTGGCCTACCAGTTCTCAAAAGTAGCTTCTCCAATTGTAAGGAAAAGTCTAAACTCTTTATTTTGGTGTCCAGGTTTCTCTATACTTGCACTTTGTGGCTTTGGGTGCTGCTGGTGTTTATGCCCTGAATGTGCCCCTCTGCATGAGCATGGGTAGGACCTGTAACTTCCCTCCAAATGACAGAATATGGCAAAGGTAACACTCGTATGACTTTTCTATACACCCACGTTTTCCAAAATAATTGTACAGTGGCTCCATCTTGCTAACACACACTGGAGAGGCTCTGTCTTCATTTCTGGTTTAGAGAAGCAACTGTTGTGTTGTGAGATACACACGCAGAGGGCTGATGACAGGAACAATCGGCGGTCTGTGGGGGCTGAGAGCAATGCCTGACCAACAGCCAGCAGGGTAGCCAGGCCCTAAGTCCATCAGAGGAGGACTCCAGGAGGAGATGAAGCTTCCAACAACCTGAGGGACCCTGGAAGTGGATCTCTTCAAGGGTCTAATGGGCCTACAGCCCTGGCCAGCACCTGAATTTCAGCCTGGTGGGAACTTCAACAAGGATCCATTAAGATGTGCCTAGAAGCTATGAGATGATAAATCTGTGTTGTTTCAAACAGCTTAGTTTATAGTAATGTGCTGCATAGCAATAGGAAACTAATATGGGTCTTACTTCCTGTCAAATCTGTGTTCCTAAATTTGTATCAAGTGGGGAAAAAAAATGGATGAATAAAGACAGCCTGGGGACAGTGATACAATCCAGAAGTTGCAGAACACACAGAGGCTATGGGAGGACACCTGAGAACCAAAAAATTTCAGAGGCTCAGGAACAAGTGCAAAGTCAACTGACCAGGAAAGCCCATTTCAATGGACCACGTCCTACATTATGTTGGCAGGAATGAGAGCCAGGCTGGAAGGGAGGCCTTGCAAGATTGCCACACAAGATACCTATGTCAGCAACCCTGCATGACGCAGGTGCCAGGTACGTAATGAAGGCACAGAGCCATCTGGAATGTGGGGCAAGGCTTAGGAAAAGACTAGAGCAGACACAGAAGAAAGGCATGTGTTGAGGTTGGAAGGGCAGATCCAAATATGTGACCACATCAGCACTGAAGGCAAGGAGGACAGGAGGGCTTCCCATGAGTGTGCCCCAGGCACGCCTGCTCCAGCACTGGCAAAACAAAATCTGCATTCCTCAACCAGCTGCTCACTCATTTATTCAGCCAGCACTTTCTGTATACCAGGCACTACCTGGTTTTACAGGTGAAAGCCACGTGGAAGCCTGTCATGTTTTGAAAGCAGCTCGCAGGCACTAAAGGCCTGTGATTTTTGATGTTACATCATTAAGTGATTGTGGGGACAGCAGCACAATTTAGAAGGGCTCAAAGAATCAAGGGACAAAGCTATAGCACAATTCCTTCCTTTCCCATCGACTTAATTACTGTGAATGTTTTCTTATGCTTAATGTTTTAAGAAGAGGAAAATTGGTGTGAAATTGATGGTTAGTTCAGCATTAATTCTAACAAGACCATCAGGAATTAATATTCCCTGAATACGCAAACTGGTGGAAGAAATTCTCACCTAAGAGAAGCACTTCAGTGAATTTTTTCCAATATTTTATTATGAAAAACTCCAAACATACAGAAAAGTTGAAAAAATTGCAGTAAATACGTATAGCCATTACCCAGATTCTATAATTATTTTGTTAAGCTTGCTTTTTTATATATCATTTTATATGTCCCTCCCTTCTGTCAATCCAGGTAAGTTTCAAAACAAATTTCATATTTTCAGCATATTTTCTCCTAAATATGTCAGCATATGTATCATCGTTGTCAATATTTGTTGACAGTTTTTTTTTCTTTTGAGATAAAACTAACATACAGTCAAATGTTCACCTCTAAAGCAGACATTTAAGGTTGCTTAAAAGCAGACACCTGTAGAACCCAACTCCTGTTTACAAGGTATGATACCATCACCCAGAAAGATGCCAGAAGGAACCAGGCCTGCCAATACCTTAATCTTGGACTTCTAGACTACAGAACTATGGGAGAACACATCTCATGTGTGGCAAAAAGTAAGCAGACTCAGAAAACAGACACAGGAACCCTTTGAGTTATACAAGGGGTCTAGACACTACCTCTCCATGAAAACACTGTCAGAGAGTTGAAATTTCCATAGTCACCATGGGAATGAACAAGTGACTGTATTTCAAGCATTTATTATACTGGTAATCAACGGGTAGGCCATAATTAAAATATAGGAGAAAAGAAATATTTTGCGCATAAAATAATTGCGATGCCCATACAAAATACCAGGAATTCAGAAAAATACAAGTCTTTTCCCTGAGGCCTGTTACCAATTACCCTAACTCAAGTTCTGGCTCTAATTCATCACTCCCTGGCTGTGACGCTGTGGGTCTCTGTGTGCTTCGAGAACACTAACAATTAGGCAATCATCCTGGGGAGGTTTGGGTCATATTTTACATCTCAGAAAACTGAAAACGAAGTGAGCATGTGGGCCAACTGCAACTCAGATGGCCCATCGATGTGGTTTCATTAAAACACCCTGATAGCCTTGGTCTGTGGTCCAGCTCTGACCCCAAAGTGGAGCTGAATTTATATTTCAAAGCCTTGGCGGGAAGACTGCTGGCCTGTCATCATCTGCTCTTCCCTTTTGCTACCAGTGTGGCTTGGATCATGCTAAGGAAATGGTAAGTGTCTTTTCATTGGTTATTCCTTTCCCCTCTGAGAAAGCCTCTTTCTGCTGGACCTGAACATGTCACAGATGGTGCTACAGAAAACAAAGATTACAGAGTTTTATAGGTTTCGGGTGGATTATGAAAAGAGCTCATTTGTTTCTGAAAAAAAAAAAAAAAAAACTGTAAATGTGGTGAGAACTGCATTAACAAAACCACTGACTTTTTAATTGGAACATCCCAGAGCCTCACTGAAACTTACCAGTCACAGCTGAAAATTTGTCCCTTGCCCCTGCTCAGTGTTTTGCAATTGTTCTTCCAGGAATGTTCGCATTTTATATGTTGGGATGGCGGATTTAGTGCGTAATTATTCCTGGTCATTGAATCTGTGTTTGCTTCCTCCTCTTGGGGTGCTCTTGATTGAAAGCATCTACTCCGGCTCTTTGATGCAGAATTACTGTTAGTCGGCTTTCTATCATTGTAACAAATGCCTGAGATAATCAACTTATAAAGAAAAAAGGGTTATGTTGGCTCATAGTTGGAGGTTCCAGTTCATGATCCATTAGGCTTCTTGCTTTGGGGTTGGTGATGAGGCTGCACATCATGGAGGGGAGCACATGGCAGAGCAAATTGCTTGCCCCCGTGGCCATAATGCATAAGAGAAAGAGGAAGGGACCAAGGTCCCATGATCCCCTTTGAGGGCACACCCCTTATGACCTAAAGACCTCTCATTAGGCCCCTCCTATTAAAGGTTACACCACCTCTCAGTAGCACCATGCCAGGGACTGAGCCTTTAATACATGGATCTTTGGAGACCACAATCCAAACCATAGCAAGCATTTTGTAGTTACTGGGCAATCCCACTTGCCTGCAGGTGAAGTCCCTGGGAGGTGGTCTGTAACCTGATGAGGAGCTGGGGCAAAGAAGCCCAGCCCTTCACCTGGAGAACCCACTCAGGCATTGCTTATATTAACCATTCCCGGATCAGGCTACATGGCTGGCTCTGGGGATTGGCACGGTTTGCATTTTTCCAGGTTCTTCTTCCCTTCTCTCTCTACTTCCCCAGGTCCTTAATGGTTTCACTTGTGGACACTTCCTTGCCCAGTTACTCCCACACCAATCTAATTCTATAAAATCAACTGTGGTCACTTCTTCAGACTACTGTAACAAGGTACCACAAACTGGCGGCTTAAAGCAAACTTATTCTGGGGACTTGAAGTCCTAAGTCAAGGTGTTGGGCAGCTCTCTAGGGGAGAGTACTCCACGTCTTCTCTTAGCTTCTGGTGGCGCCAGCAGTGCTTGGTGTTCCTTGGCTTGTAGATACACTGCAATCTCTGCCTGTCTTCCCATGATGTTCCTGTGTTCAGTTCTCCCCTCTTATCAGGACACCAGTAATATTGGATTAGGGGCCACCCTCATGACCTTACTTTAATTCAATTACCCTATAAAGACATTTCTAGATAAGGTCACATGTGAGGCCTTGGGGGTTAGGATTTCAACATATGAATAGGGGTGGCGGGAACATTCAACTTACACCACCAAACTAAGACATTTTATTTATTATTTTAATACTTTGTGAAGGTCAAGAATATAAATACCAAACAAATAGTGTGCACTGTATATATAACACAGTACTCATATTTCCCAATTGTTATTAAAAAATCTTAAAATATTATTTAATTTTTTTCTGAATCATTGGCCATAAAACCAGGAACAGTAGTATGACTTTATTTGTGAAACCTGTGAATTTATGACATAGGTGTTTTTGCTTCCTATAGTTAAGATTGGATTATTTTTCTAAGTACCTGATTTGAAATGGAAATTATGTGCCCTTAAGTATTGTTTTGTAAGAAACAAATGAGTCATTAATAACACAATAAATACACCATACAGTGGTTAAGAATGTGGGCTCTGACGTCAGAGCGCTGAGACTGCCCCCTGGCCCCATAACTCACAAGCCATGTGATCTTCACCAAGTTAGTTAAATTCTGTGAGCTCTCATGCCTTAGCCCATAATGGGGAGGTGAGGACAGTACTGTCATTTTGAAGCACTTTGTATAGTTTTTATTTAAAGTCAACACTAATTAAATTTTATTAGCTATTATTTTGTCTGAAGTATTAGTTTATATACAATAATTTTGAAAATGAAAAGATGTAATTAACTAATTTTTTGTTATCTATTTAGATAAATACTCACACTTTTCCAGAAAACTATTACTAATATTTTCCTTTAAAATGATGGGACAGGGTCCCAGCTACAGCTCAGAGGCAGAGAGCTTTTCTAGCATCAGCAGGGCCCTGGGTTAGATCCCCAGCACTTCAAGAACAACAAAATGAAGACAAAACATAACTAGTTTTTTTCTCTGTATCTTAATGGTTTTACAAAAAATAGGTAATTCCTGGATATGATACAAATTCAAACATCTCAAAATGAACTATAGTAAAGAGTAAATCTCTTCTCCTTTATCCCAAGTACCAGAATTTACTTGCCTAGCTCCCCACCATGATCATCTGGCTGGTTTCTTTTGTTACCACAGTACATAGTGATATCTTTATGCCTAAGTGCAAACATCATTAAGATAAATTCCTAGATGTGGAACTGTTAAGTCAAAAAGTATCTTTCCTCCAAAGAGAATGGACAGGTTGCCTTCCCACCCATGATATCAGACCTCCTTATAACCATGAAGGAATGATTAAACTTTTTGAATTTTTAATCTTGTATCTATATCTCATTAAACATTGGATTTGTATTTCTCTTATGAGAATGAGATTGAGCATTTTTGTTAGTTTATAAATGCAATATAATTCCTTTATTAGAAACTGTTCAAATAATTTGCTCATTTATCTACTTAAGTGTTTATTTTCATAATAATCTGTATTAGCTATTTACTTATTAAGTAGTCTAACCTTGATTATGGGTGGAAGATGCTTCTCCTGTTTTGTCATTTGTTACTGATTTTGTTGTAGTAATTTTTGTCTTGCAAAAGTGTCTGATTTGGGGCTGGGGATAGAGCTCAGTTGGTAGAGTGCTTGCCTTGCAAGCACAAGGCCCTGGGTTCAATCCCCAGCACCGAAAAAAACAAAAAAAAAAAAATAGTGTCTGATTTTCCCTTGTTCTCTGGCTAACTTTTTTAGTAAGGTAGAGGCTACTGCACAATGCTCCACGGATAGGAGGTCAGCTGGTTTGGGCTGGAGGGTACTGTGAACACGGCATGAGGGGGTAGATCGAGGAGGGTATTAGGAAGCTGGAGCTGTTGAACTCGGCTGATGTATTAAATATGGTGGGACGGTGAGGGGAGGCAAAGAGAGGCTGACTCTGCAGCTTCTGACCTGACCAGTCAGGTGGACAATGGTGCTGCTGACACAGGGGCAAGTGTTTGGGAGGAGAAGTCTCTAACCTGTCTCGCCAACAGGCTTCCACTTGCCTGGTTGCATGAAGAGATGCATATCGAGCCTGCTCGTTCATTGTCTACTGAGTTCTCGCCATCAAAGTAAAATGTTGAGTCAGACAAAGCTTCTGGCAGGTCTGGAATAGTCATTCCTATGCTGCGTGTATTCCTAGGTGATGACTCAGATACTGGAGAGCCAGCACCGAACCTGTCCTGTATGGCCTCACCTTGTGTCTGCTTTTGATCTTTTCTGAGGACTTTAGCACACTCTGCAATGGGTGGGGACATACTGACCCCTCTCTATGTCTGGGACCTGTTTTTCCTGAATTCACAGGCTTAACTGACAAGTCAAGTTGATTTAGCAACTTGGCCCAGTAAACCAACAACAAAAAAGAAAAAACTAGACTGGTTTGTACATGTCCACAGGGCCATGATCTTTGAGCTTACTTGGCAGAGGCAAGGGTGAAGGTTGATTTTTAAGAGGCTGAAAATATGAAATTCCTCATGGATGATTAATACTTCTGTGAAATGTAGTGGATATTGGCACACAATATTAAGAAAATCTTATTGAAAGAGAAAAAAAAACAATGTTATGGAATGATCTCCTCTGAGAATTTCAAGGAAATATTTGAAAGTCTGTTTTAATCCGTATCTTTTCATGTATCCCTTTGGTGGTAAATTTAGTGCATAGCATTGTTGGACATGCTTATGGTCAATTAAAAATTTGGTTCAACTGCTGGAGTGGATTATCAACTCTTTTTGTGATCATTTTGCTTGGTCCCTGGCTGTTCCCATGAAATATATTTTATTTCCTGACTCACTGCAAGATTTTTATTTTTTTTTGCAGTACCAGGGATTGAACCCAGGACCTCACACATTTCCATATCTGCAGGGTCCCCATCTGCAGATTCAACCAACCATGATGCAAAATATTGCCATCTGTACTGAATATGTACAGACTTTTCTTGTCATTATTCCCTAAACAATACAGTATAACAACTACATAATACTCCCATAGTTACTAAAAGTCATCAAGAGATTATTTGAAGTATATGGATGTGTGTAAGTTATGTGCAAGATGTCTGCTGTGGAAATGCTTATTTTTTTTTTTTTTTTTTTTTTTTTTTTGGTGCTGGGGATTGAACCCAGGGCCTTGTGCTTGCAAGGCAAGCACTCTACCAACTGAGCTATCTCCCCAGCCCTGGAAATGCTTATTTTAACCTGGAGTTTAGGAAGACCTGGTAAGTCACATATCCACGTAGATGATTGACTAGAATTGACTCTCACTTGCCAAATACAGGACACCAAGAGTCCCAGGAGACAGAGGATCAGTTCCAGGTGGAGAACAATGGACAGTCAGCATCTCTGCCAGGCTGTAAGTACCCCCAAGGAGAGAGGCCTCAAGTGCATTGTCCACAGCAGTGTCTTGACAGCTAAAGCCATGCAGGACGCTTTGGTGACCGTTCTCGAGCATTGGTTGGGTGAAGAAATGTGAACTGGGCAAAGGGAGGAGAGTAAGTGTTCATAAAGGGACAGAGAACACAAGGGTCTGCTCTGTACCAGCACTCCCTATTCCAAACTTCCAAACTGGCTCTGGAAGCAATCTAGTGGGATTAGGAAAAATCTTAAAAAGAAAAGGGTGTGATGACAGTTTCTGGGAAAATGAGAAGAAACAAAATGACATCTGCAAAGAAAATCAGAAAAAAAGTCATCTGCAAGGAAAAACTGGTAACAATCGTCAATTTTTTTTTTTTTTTTTACTGTTAGAGTGAGATAAAATATGCATATAGTAAGTGTACTAATCTTAAGTGAACAGCTCTAGGGAAACTGTTTAAAATGACAGTTTCAAACAGGCTGCAGGCTTACTTTCTTGCTTGCTGGATTTCACAAAAGTTCAAGTGAAATACTTAGTTTTACAGTCTAGCAAGATGTGACTGTTCCCCTCCCATGGCTTTAAGTACATTGTCAAGGTCTAATTTCTTTATTTCTCCTTTCAACAGATACTTATTTGTTTTTTGTTTGTTTTATTAAGTCAGAGTCTTAGTATGTGGCCCTGGCTGGTCTTGAACTCCTTGGCTGAAGTGACTCTCCTGCCTCAGCCTCTTATGTAGGTTGGATTACAGGTGTGTAGCTCTGCACCTGGCTCAATAGGTACTTGTAAAGGACCTCTTATGTGCTAAGCATTAGGTTCCATGCTGGGGATATAATAGTGCTGAGTGAGATAGCCCTTGTCCTGGGGGAGGTTACACTCAGGATCTTGCTAAAGAGGGAACCTGGAAAGTAGGAGTCATGCAGAAGTAACTAGAAACAAGAGGAAAAGGAGAGATGAAGGATCTAGAAATAGGTCATCAGGAGCCTGTGGAACTTGGAATTCAGGAAGAAGCCACTCAGTGCAGAGGGCAAGGATTGACTAAACCTAATTCAGATCCCCCCTCCCAAACCTTCAACCTTCCTGTTATTTTCCATCCCAACAATGAAGAGCATCCCCCTCCACTCCTGGCATTATCTGAACCCCAGGCACCATCCTGACCGCTTATTCCACACATCCAATCCCAAATCCTAAACAGCTTTCCAACCAATCTTCTTCATCACAGATATTGAACATTCCCAGCATCCCTGACATATTCTCTAAATGAGGGAAAAGAAGAAAGTCATTATTCAAAGAGTGGATAGTTATGTTTTAGCCAACTCTTTTGCTGCTGTGACTAAAGGACCCAACTAGAACAACAGTAGAGGAGGAAAAGTTTATTTAGGGGCTCACAGTTTCAGAGGTCTTAGTCCATAGTCAGTAGGCTCCATTCCTTAGAGCATAAGGTGAGGCAGGACATCATGGCAGAAGAGTGTGGCAGAGAGAAACAGCTCAAACGATAACCAGGAAGCAGAGAGAGAGAGAGAGACTCCACTCTGCCAGATACAAATATATATATACCCAAAGTCACGTCCCAATTCCCACCTCCTCCAGTCAGACCCTACTATTTCAGTTACTACTCAGTTAATCCCTATCAGTGATTAATTCACTGATTGGGTTAAGACTCTCACAACTCAATCATTTCTCCTCTGAACCTTGTTGCATTGTCTCACACATGAGTTTTTGGGGGACACCTCACATCCAAACCATAACATATGATACTTGCTTTTCTTTTGTGTTGGTTCTGAGCCATCAAATATTCTCAGCTGTTGACTTTTCTAACAATGTTCCAGATGCTAAGAGGGCAGAACAGATTTATCTACTGAGGAAGCCTAAATTCCTCACCAGCTAAGCTACAGGTTAGTGTGACCCTAGGGTAGGGACATACATATTACCTGCCTTAGACAATTGCATTTTCCCCAGAATGATGGTAACACTGGGTTACATCCTTTGTGCTCCTGTGAAGTATCGTTTTGTCACTCTCCCATCAAGAGTTGGGGTCATGTTTCCTTCCTTCTAAAACTGGACCAGCTTAGTGACTTGCTTGTCTAAGAAAATATGGCAAATGTGATATTCTGGGACTTCCAAGCATAGGTCTTAATAAGCCTTGCAGCCTTTGCTTGAGAATCTTGGATCCCTGTCTTTTGGAATGTTCCCTCATTGAACCCAGCTGTTAGGCAGTGAAAAGCCACATGGTGAGGACATGTCTGGGTGCTCTTATCAACAGATCTAGCTGAGCTCTGGGCCAATAGCCAGCTTCAACTGCATTTCATGAGAGTGAGGGATCTTAGGTATTCATTCCTGTTGAGTCTTGGAAGGACTAAATCCCCATCTGACATCTAATTGCATGAGAGTCCCCAAGTGAGAGAACTTCCCAGTTGAGCTCACTCAGCCCAAAGAATGGTTAATGACTTGTTAAGTAGTAATATGGAACAGAAACATCTGCCATTGTGGATGCAATAGGGGCCAGGGAAAATAAAGTTGACAAAAATATATTAGGCATATGACTTCCTGGAAGATACAAACACTATGTATGTAGCTGAGATGGGACATTTACATAAAAGAGTAACAGACAATTTAAGGTAGCACATGACACTTAAGTAGAGACAGGTAAGGGATAAAAAGGTCATTACAAGCTGGAAAGTCTTCATGGGGGAGAAGGGACTTGAAGTGCAAATTAGTGGGTAGGGGGAAGCATTCAGGCTGAGAAGCATGCAGCATGGGTACAACATGGATGTACGTATCGCTTTAGAAATGTGCCTTAGCTCAAAGACCAAACAGGTTCACTGGACTGGAACCCAGAATTTATGAACTCATGTAGCAGGTGATAAAGTTGGATTGGTCTTGAATAACAAGCAAAACCACTTATCAAAAGCAAGATTAGTGCAAGAGTTGTATACTGAAGAGCAATCTGTGTATCAGTGAGACACAAGGCCATGAAATGAAGGTTTCCAAAGAAAGAACCCTAAGATAATTTCAGTTGTTTGTGAGGTGTATATAATCTTATAAGCTGGTCATTTGCTTTTTGTAGAATCTAATTTCCTCAAAAGAAACTCCATATTGAACAGAAGGAAGAAGGAGTTTCATTCAAGGAAAGAGAAGAACTCAAATTATCATCCTTAAGGAGAAAGAGGATGATCATGAGTGATTTCACCCCAACAAAGAAGAAATTTGGGGTCAAAATTAATCTAATTGGAGTTGAGGTCACTGATCCCAGATGGTGAAAACAATCTAACTATTTCGGTTTCTGGATAATTTATAAAGGAAAAAAGGTTATTTGGACTCATGATTCTGGAGGCCAGGAAGTCCGAGGGCATGGTGCTGGTGTCTGTTTGGCCTGTGAGGGCCTTTGTGCTGGATCGTAGCATGGTGGAGGGGAGAAAGGGTAAACAAGTGCTAAAGCAAAAGACTTGCTTCCCAATAGCCCACTCTTTGGATAACCCAACCACTCCAATAACATAAATCCACATGACCTAAGATCCTATCATCATACCCACCTCTCCAAACTGTCGATTTGAGAATTAAGGTTCCAACACATGAACTACTCAAATCACAGCCAAGACTGATGTGGTTGTATGTGTGTATATATATATATATATATATATATATATATATATATATGATGCATGCATCTGTGTGTATTTATATAAATGAAAACTAGCCACATATATTTTATATATCAGTATGTGTATATTTATTTATTATAGGAATTGACTCACATGATTATGGAGGCTGAGAAGTTCACGTTCTACCATCTACACACTGGACAACCAGGAAAGTCACTGTTGTGAAGAAGATAGATGCCCCAGTTCAGGGACAAACCCCTTCAAGCCCTTTCTCAGTATCTCCATGCTCTGTCCCCCAACCAGCCTTCCTAGACTGAGCTCCAAGAGCTCCCTCACCGCCATCTGTGCTGCAGAGTCTGGATCATCCTGTTCCTTCATGCGGTCCACGCTCTCCTCTGATTCTGTGCTCTCCACTCCCTCCACCTGGGATGCGTCTCAGCCTCCTCTCTCATACTTGCCAGTTGAAGTCCCATCCATATTATGGGCTTAGAGTGAGGGTGAATCCACTCTCCTGCTCTCTTTGTGTTCTATTCAGGCCCTAAGCAGATTACATGATGCCCTCCCACATTGGGAAGAACCATCTGCTTTACCCAGTTCATGAATTCAATTGATAATCTCTTCTAGAAATACCTTTGCAGGCACACCCAGAAATAACATTTTATTAGCCATCTGGGCAGTCCTTAGCCCATCAAGGTTGGCACATAAAGTGAGCCATCCCAGATATTTACCATTGAGGGGAACATCAGTTTTCCTAGGGATTGGAGAAGACAATTAAGTCAATAGCAAAATACTTCCCCAGAGGAGGTTGGACCAAGGGTTATGGAAATTGAGTTACATCTGGGGAGACCTCACAGAGGAGGAGCCATTTATCCAGGACCTTGAGGGATGAATGGGATTTCAACTGGCAAATATGAGAGGGGGTAGGGTGAGGCTCATTCCAGGTGGAGGTCGTGGAGAACACAGAATCAGAGGAGAGCGAGGACCGCATGCAGGAACAGGATGATTCAGTCTGTCTGCAGCACAAATAGTGGCAAGGTAGTTCCTGGAGCTCAGCCTGGAAAGGCTGGTTGGGGGACAGAGCACAGAAACCTTAGCCACTGAGAGAAGGCTCGAAGGGTTTATCCCTGAAAGAACACAATTAGAGGAAGTTTCAGGATGATTGATCTGGAAGCATTATGCTTCTGCAGTATTGAATTATATAGGAAATTTCCTTCCATATGGGAAGACAGCTAGTTATTATTTCACAAATATGATTACTACGTGCCTTAGGCCAGAACCAACTCAGACCCAAATTCCATTTCAGTATCACTTTGAAAGATCTTTCTGCCACTTGTGATGTTATCTGGAAGGTATAAGAAACTTGAAAACCAAAGTTATCTTCTATAAACACTGTATATTTGAGTGTCTTTAACTTCAGATGTAGCATCTGTAGTCACAGGTAGCAATTTTAATTTGGCAGATACATATAAGGGCCAGATTACTCCCAGCACTTAAAAATATTAGCTCACATAATTATTATAAAAAGTCCTTGTAGGAAGTTCTTCATTAGTGTCATTGCACAGCATGGTAGACCCGGAAAGGCCAGTAATGTGCTCAAGGTCTCACAGCTAGTAAGTGGTGGGGCAGGGTTTGGACTCTGGCATCTGGCTCCAGAGTCCATACTTATGGGTCTCTATGGGACCCACTGAGAACTTGGGGAGGTGAGTGGTACCCCAGGGTTGGGAGGGTGTCAGGAAAGCAGACATTAAAATAGAAAAAAAGCTGCTTTCATTCCCTTTCAGAAGGCTAATATGTAGGGGTATACTTTGACCTATTGTGTTTTCCAGAGCCTAGAGGGTCAAGACCTGTGACTGGAATCATCTCTCATACCCTACCACCTTCTCTCTCCCAAATCCCTCCCCAGCTCAACTAGAATCTCTATTACAGATGGGTTCAGATAAGATGATTTCCCTCTAAGAACACCCCTGAGAAGTTTAATTTACCTTAAGTTTAACTATCATTCATATTTTGAAGAGACATTTTATTTACAGTTTCTGAATGTATAAAATCCATGAAACCCAGGACATTTTATTCAGAATTTATCAAACAATGAATAAAGTCATCCTTTGAGGGCAGGCTTAAATTAAGTGACTACAAAGAAATGAGCTCTATTTTGTATCCAAGGGAAATTTGAGGAGTGAAGTTCCAAAGAATATTTTGACACCAGATTGCCCTACATGAATTACATATATGTTTGCTTACAGTACCTGCTTCCATATGCTTGATTAAGAATGTACTTTATCTTTTACGGGATTTGTGTAAAAGAAGATGCTAGTGTTCAGTATCAAACTCCCCTCTCCTTGTTGCTCATACAATCAGACTACACTTCCTGAGCTTCTGCTATCTAACTGAGGTCTTGGCCAAAGAAGTATGGAAAGAAGTGATGTATGGTGTTTCCAGTCCTAGTCCCTAATCCCTTCTTTGATTTCTCCATGTGTATATTTTCCCCCGACTGTTAGAAAATCCTCAAAGGGAGAGGATCCAAGATGGTGGACTAGAGAGAGGCTGCGTTCCTTGTAGCTCCGTAACTCGGGTTTCAAGCAGAGGCTATGTGTTTCTCTGTGAGGCAGTCTTTACTGCTTATCGATCCCCTGCTGTTTACCCCATTTGTCCACTGTGATCACCTGCAGTCTGCCAGCATATCGACTACTTTTTGAGTACAGATTGTTCACTGACTGGCGCCTATCATCTGCCACTTGCCCGTTTGTCTGCCTCTTGCCTTTTACCTACTCATCACCCACCACTCGAGGTTCACCTGCTGATCAACTACCAGTAACCTGCAGACCAACCACAGATCGCCAACGGATCACCAGCTGCTTGCTGTTGCCTGGAAGTCCACTGTCACAGTACCCGCGGTTTGGTTACACGTGGCTGCTGCCATTTGAGACAACAACCAGGACCTGCAGGACCCCTGGCCGAGCTGATCAAGTCCCATCTCCAGGACCCCTCAGCCCCACCAACCGCGCCCTGCCTCCAGGACCCCCGGACCAACTGAACACACCCAACCGCCAGGTCCCCAGACCGACCACGCCCACACCCCCGAGCTACAGCTCCCCATTTGCCAACACATTTAGAAGCCAGTGTGGCCATCTTGGATTATCCTGGAAGCAGAAGCTCTCATCTTTAGGTGGGGCAAATCCCATCCTGAGATGCCTGCTGGAGACTGGAAACTCATTGTCAGGTACCTCTCATGCATAAGGTTACTGAAGACTGGGAGGTTTGAATACTGTATGACTGTTACAGTGTAATTTTTTTTTTTCTTTTTTTCTCCTTTTTGAAAATTTTTAAGTTTTTATTTCTTTACTTTTCTTGCTCTATTTTCTTTTTGTTTACCTGTTTCCTCAGAGTTTTTCTCCCTTTTCTCATGTTAACAACCAACTTCTTTTGATTACACTTTCACTCTTTCTACTATCTAGAACTTCTATATACTCTTTTCTTATCCCATTGACAGTTACATCCTACACCCCTCCCCATCCTCTTTGTCCTCCATTAGAAACTGCAGACCTTATTGCAAATCTATTTGTTATATTGTAAATAATAATCAAACTCATCCTCTGTTTATTATGACAATATTGTTAACATCTTCATAGGGGTTATTTGGTTTAGGGCTGCATATTGTCTGTACTGGGTGCTGCTAATATTGATCTTCCCCTTAAAGAAGAGGTTTTGGAAACCTATATGATCACTACAAACCTATAACAGGGAAGCTGCAATATCCCAGATCTCTGAAAGAACAAGGTTGCCAACCAAGAATTCTATACCCAGCAAAACTAACCTTCAGATTCGAAGACAAAATAAAATTCTTCCATGATAAACAAAAGTTAAAAGAATTTACAAATAGAAAATCCTCAAAGGATGCCTGGGTTTCCATCTAGAAGAAGAAGCCTGGGTCCTTGAATGACTGATTGTATGGAGCAGAGCCCTTGCCTCCCACCAATGCATGTTGTTTGAGGACTCTTTTTTGGTTAAGCCCATCAGATTTAAGCATTGTATGTTAAGGAGTGAGCTTCTCCTGACAATCCACATCATAACTCTTAGATTCTGAAGATATTTTGAATGATGCTCTGGGAGACAACTACCATGTATCTGAACACTAAGTCTGTGAGCACTGGACTCAAAGGCTGTTTTTAGATTTATCTAACACTTGTGCTATACTTTTCAGTTCCCAGGGTGAGTTCTTCCAATTCAAACTCTATTTCACTGGTAACTACTGTCAATCAGATCAACTGCTTTAGCAGTTGTGAAGGCAGTGAGCTGTGTTTCTGGTAAGAGGCTTTATTCGGGGTTCCATTTTACCAGTTTGTTATAGCTCAGTCTCTTCAAGTGACAGTCACACAAATAGTAATGCATAGAACTGGGAATAAAAGATAAAGGGTTCTAAGTCAAAAATTTTAAGATACCTCCAAATAAGATGTTATTGGTGTGATACTCACAAATGTAGGCAAATTTATGCCTCTACATCTCTGGTTAAGTTTCACTCCCCTTAAAACGTGCCCTGAATCTTTCCCACATTTTCTTGAATGTGTGCTTTGAGACTACAAACTGTCAGTGCATAGTAGAGCCTAACCCAAAGTGCCAGAACTTTCCATAACATCACCAGACCACAGATTTCACAGAGAATTAGAAATCTATTTTTCATGTCACTCTTAAGGTCTCTTTTTGTGTCCTCAGGGAGAGATGTGCACAAGTTCATTCTATGCTTTTTGGGTAATGAGTCAAAGAGTACAAACCAGTAATTTGAACACAAATGACTAAATTCTCATGTATTAAGCTCAAACATTCTCAGTAAAGTTAGCAAATGAATGGATTTCTCTGGCAGCTCAAATTTGCCAAATGCGTATCTTTATCTATAGCCAGGTAGATTTCACTGGTGTGGGAATAATTTAAGGTGATAAAGGTCTGCAGATTGTTGTCTATAGGTCTCCTAGAAGACCCTAAACAAAATAGCCTTATGTATAAACGCAGGCTATAATCCTGCAAATTAACTGCTGATGGTCTTGATGAATAAGAATGCTTTGTAGTATCTTATTTGGTGGTATCAAAATCAGAGTGAGCCCAGGGACATGTATTTTTACTGAAAACAATTGAGAACTGTTTATCTGCATAGCTCTGGATTACTTGAGGCTCTGACATTCTATGTTGTTTTTCTTTTTAATTTTTTTTAGTTGTTGATGGACCTTTATTTCATGTATTTATTTATATGTGGTGCTGAGAATGGAACCCAGTGCCTCACACATGCTAGGCAAGTGCTCTGCCACTGAGCCGCAGCCCCAGCCCCTGGCATTCCATGTTAGTCAACTTTTTGTCACTGTGACCAAAATACCTGACAAAAACATCTTAGAAGAGGAAAAGTTTATTTGGGGCTTATGGTTTCAGAGGTTCAGTCCATGCTCAGTCAGCTCCATTGGTCTGGACCCAAGGTGAGGCAGAATAAATATGGCGGAGGGGCATGGAGGAATAAAACTTCTCAGTTTATGGTAGCCAGGAAGCAGAGAGTGGGCAAACCACTAGGGACAAAATATAAACTCCAAAGTCACACTTGCAGTGACCAGCCACACACTACCTGCCTACAGTTACCACCCAGTATAGTAGTCCTTTCGAATCATATACCTACCAAATGGATTACTTCACCATTTAGGTTATAGTTCTCATAATCTAATCATTTTACCTCTGAACATTCTGAACATTTCTGCATTGTCCATCACATGAGCTTATTTGGGGACACCTCATCTCCAAAACAATACATTCAGACACTTTTGTGCATGTATTAATATAAAATAATTAATTAATTGCTTGTCACTTTTTCACATTCCTTTTATGTGAAATACTGAATGACAGATGACATAGCCTGAAGTGATCTTGGAGATGTTATGGTTCAATCTCTTCAAATGACAGTCACACACCTAATAATGAGTCAAAACTTTTAAGAGGCCTCCAAAGATGTCATTGCTCCAATATTCACAAATATAGGCAAATTCCTGCCTCTGAGAATTTGAATAGGCACCAGGCGGAACATGATTACATGTAAGAGTTTTGCAAGCTATGGAGCATTATACTAAATAGTTATCATCGTTTCTTTTTTTTAAATACTTTTTTAGTTGTAGATGGACACAATGCCTTTAATTAATTAATTTTTATGTGGTGCTGAGGATCGAACCCAGTGCCTCAGACATGCTAGGTGAGTTCTCTACCACTGAGTCACACCCCCAGCCGTCATTGCTTCCTTTACTATAAACATTTATCAAGCATCTATAATATGCCAGGCACTGCCCTTAGTCACTTAGATTCCTCAGCAGACAAATCAGAGTCCATGAAGCATATATCCTAGTGCTTGACAGATAATACATAATAGATTTCTAATGTAAGGTCAGAAGGTCACTTATAAGGCTGCGGTATAAAACAAAATGTGGAAAATAATAGGGGGGTAGGCGCTGTTCTCTTAAGTAGTGTGGTCAGGCAAGACCTCACTGAGGAGGTGCATTTGACCAGTGACCAGAGACGGGAAGGAATGAACTATGAGGCAACATAAAGGAAGAGAGCCAAGCTAGAGATGTGGAGAGGTCAGCATGTGGTTGTTATTCATATCCATGGACTTGAATGAGGCTATCTAGAAAGAGCTGTTGCAAGCATCTAGATAGACAAGAGAAGAGGCATTCGATCACTTAGAAGGTGCAAAGGGGAAAACGAGCCATCAGTGGAGACCAGGAAGAAGCAACAAATCAGTGGGAGGAAAACCTGGAGCCCCTGATGTCCCTGAAATCAAGTGAAGAAAATGTTTCAGGAGAGCTGAGCAAGCATCTCCACACAGAGACAAGCATAATTAGTTCCCCACCGCCCCTTACACATAAAAACAGATCTCACTTGGGTTAAACACCTGAATGTGAAGGGTGAAACGCACCAAAATTTTTAGGAGGCACTGCAGGCTGATATTTTTTGTGACCTCAATGAATGAAAGTATGTCTCTAAAAAGACATAAATAGCACACAGTACAAAGGGGAAAAATTAATAATTAAAAAGTTCTATTCATCAAAAACACTTTTAAAAATGTAAAAAGACAAAGCACAACTGGGAGAAGATATCACCAGAAGCTTCTTAGTAATCTAGACTATGTAAAGAATTCCTGCAAGTTAGAAAGACAAAGATACATAACCCAACAGAAAAGTTAGCCAATGACAAAATTAGGCATTATCCCCTTAGGGAAAAAAATGAATGGGCAAATAAGCATATGTAAACATGCTTCACCTCCTTAATAATTCAGAAAATGCAAATTTAAATCCTCAAAGGATAACAAGCATTGTCAAAGATATAGAGCACGTGGGAGATATCATTCACTGCTGGGTGGTAGTATAAATTGGCACAACCACTTGGGGAGCAATTTTGGTATTTTCTAACAAATTTAAAGTTGCACATACCCTATGGCCCAGTAATCTGGAGAAACTCTTGCCCGCATGTATCAGGAACCCTGAGCAAAAATGATCATGATCATAACACCACAATTCATGATACCAAAAATACAACAAAAAAAATGAAATGTCATCCAATGAATTATAATATAGTCAGGGTAGTAGCCAACCTCCAACATCATTTCCTGAAATCCACGTGATTATGTGGTCCCCTCCTAAACAGAGTAGAGCTGACCTGCGCAACCAATAAGGTATTCCAAGGCTAGGTCATGAAAGTCATTATGAATTCTGCCTTCCTCTCCTGATCTCTCACTGGAGGAAACCAGCTACGATGTTGTACGGATATTCAACCAGTCCATGTAGAAATAGCCACATGGAAAGGAACTGAGACTTCTTTCCAACACCCAGAACCAACTCTCAGTCACATAAATAAGCCATCTTGGAAAAGAATCCTCTAGCCCTAATCAAGCCTTCAGATTACTGCAGACTGAGCGTATATCTTCATGACAACATTGTGTGAGATTCTGAGCTACAACAACTTAGTTAAACCTTTCCTAAGTTTCAGACTTACAGAAGAATTTTATTGTGCTTTGAGCTGCTGAAATTTGGAGCAATTTTTTGCAAAGCGAAAGATAGCTAATACAGGCATTCAATGGAATATTGCACAGCAGTGAAAACAAGTTACAATCAGGAAAATAATGTTGAGAATTAAAGCAAGTTGCAAAGATATGTACAGTTGATGCCGTTTATATATTAAAGTTCATAATACTGTTAGAGATATATACACATGTATAGTACAATTATGTAGGATGGCAAGGGAATAATAAACACAAAATTCAGGAGAGTGTAACCACTTGTGAGGGGGTTGGAAGGGACAAGCAGTCAGAGGGACTCGTGAAGTTTTCAAGTAGAAATATTCTACATTTTAAGCTGCGTGATGGGTTCGCTGGTGCTTATGATATTAATTTTTATAGCTTTTGGGTCTATGAAAAAAATGTCATAATAACTTTTTTTTCCAAAGGTGGGAATGATCAACTATGTGCAAAGTTTCTGAGAGATCAATGATATTAAGGACAAAGGACTGACCATTGGATCTGGTAAGGCTGAGGTCATTGATGACCTTAATGAGCAGGAGTTAGTGAATTGGGGTCAAGGCCTGTCTAGAGTCAGATGAAGAGAATGGGTGTGAGGAAGTGCAAACAGCAAGTACTAGCAAATGCTGTGAGACTGCAAAGAAGAGCAGAAAAATAGGGCGGGTGAAAGCAGGAGTGGAATAAAAGGATCTACATTTTTGCATAGGATATTTTTATAGGGTCCAACAGAAAGTAAAAAAAAAAAAATGCTTGTCAGAAAGACAAGCAAGATTGTATCTGCTCTTGAATGGTTGCAAGATGATAAGACTCAATTCCAAAGTGAAAGATGGAGCCAGCTTTGGATAAGAGCACAAGTTGTGTACACTGATATTATAATGGATTCATGGTAGTGCTAAGGCTGGATAGCAGTTTTCATGCCAGAGAATAGAGAATACAGTCTTACATGATCTTAATTAAGGTGAGAAAATGGGTGATGGGGAAGACATCAAAACCATCCCTATTATCTAAGAACAGGAATGAAGACAAAATGGTGAAGCAGATACTTTGTTTGCAGGAGCCACCGTTGACCATTCCCTTGTCCTTGCTTACCTCTCTCCTCTTCCTTCTTTTCAGATTCTTTTTGCAGATTCAACCTCTCCCAATCTGATCTGGTCGAGGAAATCGCACTAAGGTGCAAGAAGTTAGCAAGTTGCCTTTTTGGGAGCTGGGGCACTTAATTCAGTTCCATAGTTGAAGGTCTAATTTGGAATCTCTGGTCTCTCCTTCCTCTAATACGTGAGTCCATGAATTTGAAATCTTAAGTAGACATCGTCTCAACTCAAGTCACCTGGAGGGCAGGTGTTAATACGATAGTTTAAATGGTGGGCTGTGAGACCCATTTGTGAGGAAGCCACCGCTCTTTCTTGGATAGGTAGAGTTGAATGGGTATGTCATGAATATCAGAGGATTCAGACACCACACAACTGGACCAGTGCTAAAGATGGTGCCAAACCATCTCTATGCTCAGGGATCACACCTGAGAAAGGAAGGTAGTGTCACCTGAAAGGTGAATAATTTCCTGATGCAAAATGCCTGGGAGAAAGACAAAGAAATTTTTGCTAGCTCCAGTTCATCTCAGAGATAATAAATAGTGTCTAACATTACTAAGCACATGCCGTGTTCAGGCACTATTCTGATTTCCAGATATAAAGCCACTTGACAATGTGAGAGATGCCCCACCATGGGCCAGGGACACGCAGGAGACACAGAAGCCCTTGGGCCAGTCACTCCATGCACTACACTCTAATTCTGGGACTGATCTTCAGAGGCACTGGTATGTCCTTACCAAGGGCCTATGAGCTCCAGATAGAGAAGATTATTGAACCTGAGAGCTAAGAGAGACAAAAGAGGCCAGACCTACCTACGAAAACCTGGAGAGGAAAGGGAGGTCCAAGAAAATGTACTTAAAGACAGACCATGAAAACTGCTGTGTCCCCCAAAGTTCATGTGTCAGAAAGTGGATCCCCAGTCTGGTGGTTCTGAGAGGTGGGGCCTAATAGCAGTTGTTAGGGTCATGAGGGCTCTGCCCTCACCAAAGAAGTCCTGCTGTTATCGCAGGAGTGGGTTCCTTATCTCTGGACAAGCACCTGTCTTACTCTTTCGCCCTATCTTTGCTTCTCCACCTTGGATGATAAGTAAGAAGGTCCTCAGAAGAGGCCGGCTCCTTGATCTTGGATTTGCCAATCTGCAGAACTATGAGCCAATATATTTTTTCTTCATTATAAACTACCCAGTGTATGGTATTCTGTTTTGGTAGGACTATGACAATGTTGATAGAAACTACAGTAACAAAGAACCTAGAGAGAAGATTCAAGAAAGGAGTGCATTACATTTAAGTAAAAAAGGAATTATTTTCCTAACAGCATTAGAGGTTTGAAATTAAATATTGGTAACCCAAATCTTGTATTTTTCATGTTTCATACCCTGTACTTAAATCTAGTTTGGAAGTAAGTAGCTAGCCTCTTCTATTACACCAAAACAACTACATGACCACTGATAAAATGTTCTACATTCCCCGAACCAGTTTCAGAGTTCTAGAAATATTTTGCTGATTCTACAGTATTTTAAAAGGACTTTCTTATCATAGTTCTCACACCTTGATCTTTCAGTTCTATTGCTTCAAATTCATCTGACTAGAATCCATTCTTGTGTCCTAGACTGAAATAAGGTCAGTCCATGTGAAGTTTTGTTCTAAAAATTTCAGTTTCTATTCTTGTTCCATCAATAGGCATTCCAAGGAGAGGGATCTGTACGCTTTTCATTTTTTTTTCTTTTTTCTCTTCTTGTTTCCATGCCATAGGTCAGAAACTGTAGCATTTTTCTGCCTCTGAACCAGTGAGGAGAAAGAAAATTGTGACTTCCACAGTTGCCTCCAGTGAGGGAAGGGGTCATTTCTTGGTCCCACTGTGTATCTGGCCATGCTCCTACAAAGCATCATCTAGTCATTATTTTTTGGAAATAGAGAAACAGTGAGTGCGGCTGGGGGTGAGGGTGGTAGTGACATTCCACAGCAGAGCGGAGAGTGCTGTGCGAGCAGAAGTCCAGGACCGGCCATCCTTTACTGCAGCCTGCACTCAGCAGGGCAAAACACGCCTGTGTGAATCCAGGTTAATTGCTGCTAAAATTATACTGGGTTTTTTTTTTTTTTTTTCACTCTTTATTGTCATAAGAGAAAAAAAATCTAGGAAATTCTGCAATTAATTGCTTAATGAACAAAAATAAAATCAGGAAGTCTTTAGCACTTGTCCTTTGCAAACCCCAGAAAAGATTTTCTTCACTGACAGGCTCAGGGCTGCCTGGTTTGGGAGTCAGTGTTTAAGAGGACAAGAGGACATCCAAATATCTCTACTTGTTTCTAATACTGTCGCTGCCAGTTTGGGTCAAGAATCTGTTGTGCTGTTGAAGACCTGTTATGTCCTGCATGGAGCACTGTCTCCGGTTACATCCTGTGTGGGCTGGATTGTGTCTCCTCAAAATCCATATGTTGATGTCCTAACTGCTTTTGCAAATAGGTCAGTCAAAGAGGTAATTAAGGTCAGATGGGGTCATTAGAGTGTTCCTAATCCAACATAACTGGTCTCCCTATGAGAGGAGATTAAGGCACAGATACACACAGTTGAACTGAGTGAGGTCACCATAAGAGGGGACCATCAAAAGCCAGGGACAGAGCCCTCAGGGGAACCCAGCCCTGCCGCACCTTGTTCTCAGACTCCCAGCCTCCACACTGAGAGAAAACGTATTTCTGTTCTTTAAACAACCAGTCTATGGCACTTGTTATGGAAGCTTAGGAGATTAATTCAGGATCCAGTAATTTATTCCTACCAAGTAACAGTGATTCCCTTTTCTTGTTCTCATTGAACAAGCCCCTATGACCATTAGGACCAATCTCTGTCATGAACCCATCCCTTAAACTGGAGGTCAACAGATTTTTTTTTTTTTCTATGAGAACCAGTTAGTAAACATTTTAGACTTTGAATAAAAAGAGACAAAAGAAAGAATATTATGTAGATGCTTATGTAACCATAGCACTAGTCACAATAGCTAAAAGGAAGAACAGAATCCAAGTGCCCATCAATGGATGAATGGATAAACAAAATGTGGCACATCTGTACAACAGAATACTATTCAGTCTTGAAAAAGAAGGAAACACTGATGCATGCTGCAACACGGATGAACCTTGAAGACTTGCTAAGTGAAGGAAGCTAGACACAAAAGAATAAATATTGTGTGACTCCATTTGCATTAGGTTCCTAGAATAGACAATTTTTAGAGACAGAAAGTAGAATATTGGTTATCAGGAACTGGGAGGAAGGGGGAATGGGAAGTTATGATTTCATGAATACAGAGTTGAAACTGTATGGGATGAAGGAAAAGATCTGGAAATAGAGGTGACTGTTGCACACTGTTGTGAATGTATTTAATTGCACTCTTAAAAATGGGTAAAATGATAAGCTTTGTGTTATATATAGTTTTCCACAACTTTTAAAAGTCTATTAAGAAGGGCTTGGGTTGTGGCTCAGCAAGCTCTTGCTTAGGATGTGTGAGGCACTGGGTTCAATTCTTAGCACCAAATAGAAAAATAAATAAATAACGTTACTGTGTCCAACTATAAGTAAAAATATTTTTTAAATCTATTAATAAATATAAAAACGAAGGTGGAGGGCAGGTGGTTGGGAGAAGAGGGAAGTTTAGTCCATTGACTATAGTTTGCCAACCCTGCCCTAAACTGTTGGGGTCCTGTTATGTGAGGTATCCCCCAAAAACTCACGTGTGAGACAATGCAACAAGGTTCAGAGGAGAAATGATTGGGTTGTGAGAGTCTCCACCCAATCAGTGAGTTAATCCCCTGACAGGGTTTAACTGAGTGGTTACTGAAGTGGTGGGGTGTGGCTGGAGGAGGTGGGGATTGGGGTGTGGCTGTGGGGTATAGATTTGTATTTGGCAAGTGGAGTCTCTGTCTCTCTCTGCTTCCTGGTCATTATGTGAGCTGGTTCCCTCTGCCACACTCTTCTGCCATGATGTCCAGCCTCACCTCGAGCCCCAAGGAATGGAGCCTGCTGACTATGGATGGAGACCTCTGAAACCGTTGGCCCCTGAATAAACCTTTTCTCCTCTACAATTGCGTTGGTTGGGTCTTTAAGTCACAGTAGTGAAAAAGTTGACTAAAACAGGTCCCTCTTCTATTCAAGCAAGACACCTGTTCTAAAACAGGCAGATCACCTGTAATTATTAGCTCCTGTCCTCCCGTGTAGTAACTTGTGTCTGGAAAGTCCTCATACTTTGCCCCTTCTAGAATGCACACTTTGAGTGTCAAATCAGGCCTAAACTTCTCACATTCTTTCTTGGTTGCTCACTCTGAGGACAACCCTGCACCTGGTGGTTCCCAAACCCCAAGTCTCTGGGTATTTGTTTTGTCTCTTTTCCCATCATCCTGCACTGCAGAGGTCTCTGAATGCTTTGAAGCCTGTCCACCAGGGCTATAGGTGGAGATGTCTAAAGGTTTTGATTGGGGAATGACTTATTCATGAGGGATATGAACAAGTTAGAGAGTATGATTCTAGTTTGGTTGCAACAGGACCACTATTTAATAAAGGAGAAAATAAAACTGACCAGGTGTGGTGGCACATGCCTGTAATCCCAGTGGCTCGGGAGGCTGAGGCAGGAGGATCGTGAGGTCAAAGCCAGCCTCAGTGAGGTCCTAAGCAATTCAGTGAGGCCCTGTTTCTACATAAAATATTTTTAAAAGGACTGGGGATGTGGCTCAGTGATTAAGCACCCCTGGGTTCAATCCCAGGTACCAAATAGAAAAGAAAAAAAAAAAAAAAAAAAAAAAACAGAACTGAATTTATTGCTGACCATAGCAAAGGAGAGCTCTGCTGGTTGGGCTCAGTCTCTCTGAGCAGAATAGAGTGTTGAATGTATACCCACCCATGTTTATAACAGCACAATTCACAGTAGCCAAACTACGGAACCAACCTCGGTCTCTGCCAGTGGATGAATGGTAAAGAAAATGTGGTATTAGACACAGTGGAGTTTTATTCAGCCATAAAGAAAAATGAAATTATGTCTTTGCAGGTAAATGAATGGAACTTGAGACCCTTATGTGAAAAGAGATCAGCCAAACTGAGAAAGTCAAGGATTGTGTGTTTTCTCTGGTATGTGAAAGAGAGAAAGAGAAAGAGAAAGGGGTGTGTGGGTGGGGGAGAATCTCACAAAATAGAGGGGAGACTAGTAAATAAAGGAAGGGGACCGGGGAAGGGGTGAGAGGCTGGAAAGGGTAGGTAATGGAAAACAAAATTAGATAATTTTATTTTGTGTATGTATGAATATGTAACTACAAATTCCACTATTATAATGCGCCTATTCCACTATTATAATAAAAAAACTAAGAATGAGCCTCAAAGAAACAAATATATATATTTGTATATATTTATATGTATTTTTGTACCTATATACATGTGTATGTATATATTTGTATATATACATAAATATACATAAAAGGGAGAGCATATTTTATATATACATATATAAAGAGAGTGAGAGAGAACAAACTGTCTTGCATAGGGTTTGGAAAACAGCAGCTCAGGGATCAGAGGACTCAGAGGCCTCAGTGGGTTGTCCTCCACTGTGGAGGTGTGGCTTCCACCTGAGCTGCTGTTCATTGGTTGGCACTCAGAGGTGTGTTTCTTTAAGGCCCCAGACCACAGATTGGTTAACTGATGCCAAGTATGTTCATGGAGGCAAGTGGTCATTGACTTATTGACCAGATGTAAAACCAGTTCTGGCGGTGACTTCTTGCCACCACTGTGGCACTGCCAGTCTTTTTATGGCTTGCAGGAATTCTAATTCCAAGACATAATCTGTGTAGTTGGCCCCCTAGATCTGCCTTCTCCTTTTTTAAAATTTTTTTGTTTGCTGTAGATGGATACCTTTATTTAATTTATTTTTTTATGCAGTGCTGAGGATGGAATCCAGTGCCGCACACGTGCTAGGCAAGCGCTCTGCCACTGAGCACAACCCCAGCCCCTGCCTTCTCTTTTGTGTGGTCCCTTACAGGTGACAGCTACTTCAAGATGAACCTGCACATCTCCTTCTTGGTAACTGGCTTCCAGAAACTTATCAACATGGACAATGAACACATACCTCAGACCCCTTTTGAGAAGCATCCAGCCACAGAAGTTACTGTTGACGCTCTGGGAGAGGAAAGGAAGAGTTATGTGGGCCAAGTCAGTAATGGGAATAATGAACAAGGTTTTTCCAAGAAGCAGGGCATTTCGATCCGTGGCTATGTTTGCCTGCTACCAAGTAAGTGGCATTCCTGTCCAAGGAGAATTGAGAAAAGAAAACACAAATCTGGCTGGGCTTGCATTGTGGATGCTGATGAAAATACTCCCAATTTGGTTGTAAAAAAGGGAGAGGATAATCTTAGACTAACTGATACTACCTGTGCCTGCTTGCCCGAGGCCCAAAAGACCTGACCAAACCCACAAACCTTTGAACTTCTGCAGAAAATGATATCTGCCAATGTGTTAGAAAACCCTTAAACAGAGAAGGTGAGAGACACAGGACCAAAGGGCCTAAGATTCAGCGTCTTGTTGCTCCGTGCATCCTGCAACAGAAATACATTTGTATTGCTCTAAAGATACAGCTGATATTTTGCTGATCTTTTGACCAAGGGAAAGAAGGACACTAAAGAAGAACAGCTGGAACAGATTGCCAGGAAACAGAGGTGGTCTCTCTAAGAACTTCTGCCTCCAAGTCTCAGTCCAGTTGAACAAGATTTGCTAAGAGTAACAGATAAATGTGACCCCCCCCCCACACACACACACAAAAAGCAAAACAGGAAAACAAAACCCTATCCACTCCACCTAGCCTCCGTGGCGAAGCTGTTAACTCCAAAATCACTCCAGATAGTGAGAATATAGAAATCCTGGAGATTCCCATAATATAGAGATCCCGGAAATCCATTCCAAGGATTGTGAGAAAGATGTAAGAAGCCTCTTAAGTCTTTGAGGAATGTAACCACACATATGAATCCTGCTTGAATCTCTGAAGCCACCAGTGATGCTCCTGGGGGACAAGGGTCATGAGCACCTCTCTAGCAGAACTCAGCCCCTAATGCCACCTGTCATAACACAGCGAGTGTGGCACCAGGAAGGAAGCCTGGTGTGGAGCAGAAAATGACTGGAGAGTTAACTTCTTGAGGAAAGGGTGGGGATCCAACCCGGGTATAAACTATAGGTGAGGCAACGCAAGACCAGGTGTTCCACTAGGGGGTGATAGAGTCCCATGGTTAAGGACACAGACTCCGGGACACAGCCTGTTTCAACTTTGCAACTGCTCAACTTTGCAGATGGGTGATCTGAAACAAGTCACAACCTTTCTGAACTTTAGGTTCCTCATCTGTAAAATGGAAATGATAGCAGTATGGGCAACACAGGTGATATTGCGGATAGTACAGCTGTGGATAACGCACGGGTCTGGCATGTTTGTAAATACTCCATCTTAGCTATTGTTATCTGCTGAATTAGCTTATCATTCATAGGACTAGTAGAGGGGAAGGCTGGGGGGTGGGTGTGCAGCAGGGCTGATGAGCACACAGCACCTGGGTACTTACTCAGCAAAGCCTGGAAAATGCTGCTCACAAGGTGAGCTGAGGAATGAATCACTATGGAAAGATGGGGACATGTGTCACATACATCAGACTGGGGCCTGCCCACCCACACTCTCCTTAACCTTTGTCTAGTTCTTTTTTTTTCCAATACCAGGGATCGAACTCAGAGGCACTCAACCATTGAGTCACATCTTCAGTCCTTTTTAACTTTTTAAAATTTGAAACAGGGTCTTGCTGAGTTGTTTGGGGGCTTGCTAAGTTGCTGAGTCTGACTTTGAATTTACAATCCTCCTGCCTCAGCCTTCCTCATCACTGGGAGTACAGGCATGCACTACCTTGTTTCTAGTTCATTTTATAAAAACATGGGCTGGGGCTGGGGCTCAGTGGCAGAGCACTTGCCTAGCACATGTGAGGCACTGAGTTTGATCCTTAGCACCACATACAAAAATAAGCAAATAAAATAAAGGCATGCTTTCCATCTACAGCTACAATTTTTTTTTTTTTTAATTTAATTGTGAGCTGGGGTCATGGCGAAGTATTGGTAGAGTGCTTGCCTAGCATGTGTGAGGTACTGGGTTCAATTCTCAGTACTGCATATAAATAAATAAAATAAAGTTCCATTGACAACTAAAAATATTTTTTTAAAAGTCATTAATATATTTAATTGTGGTCAAATATAACATAAAACTTGCCATCGACTTTTTTTTTTTGCCCATGTGACAAAGTTTACTGAGTTCTGAGTAGTAGCCTCCTACAGCCTCTTCTAATTATGATGGGAAGGAGAATCAAGGTCACTACTATAACCTTTAGTACTTCTTTTCTCACGGTGAGAATTGGACTTGGTAGTAGAGGAGCTACAGTGACTTTAATTAAATGAAAGGCCAGAATCCAAAACTGGTTCTTCAGAAAGCTGAAAAATTTCCATTGAATCGAAACCTTCTAGGTGCCAATGACAGCAAGTTTATCTTATCAAATGTTTGCATTGAGGTCATATAAAAAGCCTCAGCTTGCTAGATTCCTCATTGTAATAAGACAAGGAAATGATAGGAATTGCTATAGTTGTGTGTTATGTAGTAATAATAAGCTGTATTTGGTGTTTGCCTGAACTTATAAAACTAAAATAAAGGTGCTTGGTGACAAACTTGCTGTGTGGCAGGATGACACTCCTGAACGAGGCTGATATGAACCTTTATCTATGATTTGAGTGGGGGCTCCTAGTACAGTTGTGTTCTGGTCTTTATCAATGAGGACGAGAGCATGACTGGGCTGAAAATCACTACTTGAACCCCTGGACTTTTGGAGCAAACTGTCAGCAGCACTGTGACCAGAGGCCTCCATGTTGCTCTGTCTCTTGACTGCCCCAGCTGCTGTCCACTCCATCACTGATTGCTGATCGACCGTTGTCACCGAGACCAGATGACTGACCACCTCTCCTGTGGTGACAACTGCCACCTAGCCTCTGGTTTATCAGACACCCAAGGTCAGTCAAAGACATCTGAGGAGCTGAGAGAGGCTCTGACTGAGAAGAATCCCCTCAGTCCTGTTGACTGACTTCTTGATTAAAGACGTTGCATTGAGTAAGTCCATGGGGGTTGGACTCTAGGTGAACAAGGGAGTGAATCTTCAATGTATTCGTGACTTGCTATTATTAGGAATGTTGAGTGCGTATTGCATGAATAAAATCCACTTATTGGGACCAAACTTGATTCCTCTCTTACTTGCTGCTCGCAACACTCATCTAGTTGCCAACAGGGGGGAAGGAATCCTGTTCCTGAAAGGGTTTGCTCAGGATTGAAATGAAAACTCAACTGCAAAAATGGTCCCTGTGCCTGTGAACTCCTTGCTACTAGATCTCTTCTAAATGTGTTGTTGGGATAGAGCAACGTCGCCTCATGAAGACTGACATCATGACTTACGGTCTGGGCAAAATTTACATTTTAATGTGCTGCAGAACTCATGCCATCCTAGATACTGCCTGGGCCATCAACCATTTTTAAGTGTACAATTGAGTGGCATTTATTTCATTCACTTTATTGTGCAACTATGAACACCATTCATCCAGAGAACATTTTTCATCTTGCAAAACTGAAACTCTGGATTCCTTAAACAGTAACTCCTTTTTCTCTCTCCTACCCTAGCAACCACCAATCTATTTTCTGTCTCTATGACTTTGCCTATTCTAGAAACTCCACATAAGTGAAATCATAGAATATCTTTCCTATTGTGTCTGACTTCTTTCACTGAGCATTATGTCAAGATTCATCCATGTCATAGCATGTGTCAGAATGTCCTTTCTTTTTAAGACTGAATAATATTTTATCGAGGGGCTGGGGCTGTGGCTCAGTGGCAGAGTGCTTACTTAGCCTGTGTGAGGCACTGAGTTTGATCCTCAGCACCACATAAAAATAAATAAAATAAAGTTATGTGTCCATCTACAACTTCGAAAAAAAAAATTTTTAAATAATATTTTATTGATGTATAAACTATATGATGTTTATCTATTATTCATTGATGGACACTTGTTCAGTTGCTTTTGAACCATCAAGAATTTTCTGGAGAAGGCCAAGTAACAAAGGGAACCAGAGACTGGCCCCTGGATGAGAAGGAACCTCCAATGTGGAAGAACTTAGGAGAACAAGATATAATCAGCAGACTAGAGAAGAGAAAGTCAGCCAGTGTACAGATTCAAGTGCACATATAGTTCCTAGATGTCACATGTGGCTTTGCATATTTTCCATGACAGTTCTTAAGCCGATGCCTTTCAGCTCCAAACCGAGGTTTCTCTGCCTGGCTTTGTGATGGACTGAGACTGTGTAAGCTATGCGTTGGGTTCCACCAGTTAGCAGAGCAGCGGAGGAAGGAGGGACCTGTGACCTTCCTGCTTGTGGCCCCTCTGAGCAAGCAACACCCTGTCACACTCTTCACCAGCGGGGGCACTTCCTGCCTGAGGCAGTAGTCGATTCCAGTTGCCAGAGTTCCTAACACCTGCAGAGTGTGGTTTTCATCACTCTCACCCATCAGAGATCTGGTCTCGGACCCAGAGGACTCAGTCCCAGGGGACCTCTGTTTCAAGGTTTTAAGAATTCTAACTGCTTCTCTTTGTTCACTCAGCCCATCCCAAGAGGTGGTAATAGCTTCTTTTGTGATATCGTTTTATTTTATTTTATTTTTTTACCCTTCCAGTTACCTAGTTAGCTTTATATGTAGTTAGCAACTCTTTTTTCAGTCGCATGCTGCATAAGGATGTTGTGGTCAATGACAGGTCACACATATGATGGGGGTCCCATGAGATAATGAGGGAGCTGGGACATTCCTATCACTCAGTGGCGTTGCAGCTGTTGTATTGTTAGAGCACGAGGTGTTTGTGGTGACGCTGGTGTGGACAGCGACTGTGCTGCCAGTCATAAATCCACAGCGTGTGCAGCTGGCTGTGTGCAGTACCTAAGGTTTGATGATAAATGACTACATTCTGGTTTATGTCTTTACCATATTTTTTATCATGATTTTAGATTGTATTCCTTCTACTTACTAAAAAGAAGCTCCTTGTAAAACAGTGTGGGGTGGTGCCAGCAGCAGCTTCCTGCATCTGGTCTTTACAGTGTGCCTTGATTGCACAGAGAGGCTACGTGAGTGACTCACCTGTACCATCTAGATTTGGTAAGCACTCTGAGGTTTTTGCAATGAAATCTCCTAATGACAATTCCCAGGACACATCCCCATCATTACACTTCAGGATGTGTTTAGTTCTATTTTCAGTTTTTCTGTACTGCTGGTCCCCTGATACCCCACCCTCCACTATGGTCTGAATGTGTCCCCTCAAATTCATGTGTTATAAATTTAACCCCCTGTGCAACTGTGTTGGGAGTTGTTTGGCAGAGCCTTTGCGACTAGATTAAGACTGTCATAGAAAGGGCTTGCAGAAGTAGGTTTGCTCTCTTCCACTCTTCTGCCATGGGAGGACACAGCAAAAAGTCCTCATGGATATCAGCTGGCATTGATCTTGGACTTCCCAGCCTCCAGAACTGTGATAAATACAGTTATGTTCTTTATAAATTATCCAGTGTCGGGTACTCTGCTATAGCAAGACAAGTCCTTACCACCGTCTCAAACCTTCGGTGTCCTTCCCAGGCATCTTCTAGGAAGGATGAGCTGGTCTCCCGTTTTACTCAGAAAATCAGAACCATCACAAGTGATCTTAAATCCCCTTCCCTGCTCTGACTCCACCATCCATAAACATCTCTATAGTCAGTGTCCTTGCCTTCAATCTCAAAAGATAAAGAACTTTCTTCTAGTTCAATGCCAAACTTTCCACAGTGCTTTTGAGTCCAGCCCCCCTCCTATGTCCTCTGGGACCTTGTTCTGATCTCAGATCTTTTTTTGTTTGTTCTTTGGTGGTGCCGGGGATAGAACCCAAGGCCTTGTGAATCCTAGGAAAGTGCTCTACCAACTGAACTATATCCCCAAACCATGACCTCAGGTCTTAATAGCTGCTTTCTATCATCTCCAGGAGGATCAGCTAAGGTCAGGTGAAGGGATTGGTGGGTACTTCTCTTGCTCTCTCCTGTGAACTACACCCACATTTTCTCCCTCTGCACACCCACGTGCAAGTTCTGCTAAAGGAATCCCTGAATGGGCAGCATTGTGTATATAGTAGAGTTCAGGGCTGACTCCTAGGGCCACATTTCTCACAGTGTGACTCTGGGACCACCTGCATCAGAATAACCTGCAGAGATCATTACAAAGGCAGGCCCAAACCCACACTGAAGGGAGATTATCCAGGGGACACAGGAGCGCACAGAAAGAACTTCAGTGGCCAATGTTGGAACAGTTTGAGCAACAAAACAAAGTAGTATTGGATTATTATCCAAAGTATAAGATAAATATTCATGAGTTCATACTGATAGAAACAAATGGGGGCGAGGAAGAGACAAATTTGTGCAGAAGAATCCTTAGTAATTTATGTAGATACTCTGTCCTTAAAGACAGAGAGCAAAACTCACTCTGTAAGTGTGGCCATGCATTGTGACTTCTTCCAAGGACTATAGTGTGGAAGGCAGAGTGATTTTTGCACTAGAGAAACCTGACAAATGTCACTCATCCAGGATCAAGGTTAAGGTCAACAGTGGTAAGTCAGGTTGATAGTGTGCACCCTTGACAAGCCAGGAGGAGCCCAAGGAGACACAGCAACTAAGGGTAATGTGGAAACCTGGACAGTTTTGGAATAGGACAAGAACATTAAGCAAACAGTCAGGAAATCTGAATAAAGTATGGACTTTCATAATGAAAGTATGGGCTTTAAGTAACAATGTATTGGTACTGGTTTGTTAATTGTCATACTTTAATGTAAGATGCTAATAAAGGGGGAACTGGATATGGAGTTTATGAGAACTCTTTGTACTATCTGCTCAGTTTTCTTTTTCATAAATCTAAAACTGTTGTAAAAAATAAAGTCTATTAGGTTTTTCTTTTTGTTTTTTTTTTTAATTTATTTATTTATTTTTTTTGGGGGTGCTGGGGATCGAACCCAGGGCCTTGTGCTTGCAAGGCAAGCACTCTACCGACTGAGCTATCTCCCCAACCCCAGGTTTTTCTTTTTAGATGTAGATTCCTGGGTGCTTCCTCAGGATCTCAGGTAGTGAGTCTCAGGACTCCACATTTGAAACAATTATGTTGTGGTGTTTGTGCATGTGAAAGTTTAAACAGTGTCTTGGAGAACTCGGCTCAGAGACAAGAAGAATCATTGCTGACCATGGCTGGTAGAACCTGGTCACCATGCTGCGCCAGCCAGGTAACCATGGACTCTGCTCCACTGCAGTGTTTGTGGTGTGCTCTTCGGCTATGGAGAGGGCCTCACGGGTACTCATCTGCTGTAGGTCTGCCTGTGGCATCAGTTTGATTGACCTACATACATATTGATGTGAACCACCATTTAACTCTTGGAAGATTCTTCATTAAAGTCAAAACTCTGGGCCACATTTTAGATCCCTCATTTCCTGTGGCTTTCCCACATAGAGCTTAGAAGTGGCTCAACTCTTCAGATGGGACATGTGTCAATCAGTTCAACACAATCTCCACCACGCCCTATTGCTCCCAGTGCTTTAGGGGAGGTTGTTGACATGTCTGTGTTGCTACCTTTCAATCTGGGGAAAATAAGAATTCTTTATTTCTGTGTTACTATCAAAAATGGAAAAATAAAAGCTAAGTGCTCAAGCCTGTGTTTTTAAGCACTGGGAGAGAGTCCTTTAGTTGTGTAAGTGGAGGCTATTACTGCATAATGAACATGCACGAGAGATGTGTGTGCTGATTGCTCACACCACCTGCTTCCCTTGACACACCTGCGAACACCTGAGTGTGCCAGGCCCCACTTGGACCTTGGGCCAGTGAGGGATGCTGCAGCCATACACAGACCCAAGGTGGACCATAGAGGAAGGAGGAGGAGGGAAAGTGACTCTTCGGTCCCCTGTTTTTATCACAGCCTGTGAACACTACAGGAAGAGAAGCCTGACTTGCCAGAGAATCAGGATCCTGGGGAGCTGTGTTCTCAGGTCCTTCTGCAAATGGCAGGATCATTCTGTTCCGGATCTTCATTTCTAATTACCACTTTAGGGACAAACAGTCTCATGAGCATTCTGGCAGAAATGGACTTGATTTTCAGATCTGAGTCAGCGTCCTTGCCAATGTTCAGAGTATGATTACTAAAATGACAATGGTAATAATAAGAGCAAGCACTTGCTGTGGGAAGGACCTGTCCTGAGTGTATTTTAAATTTTTCTTAGTGCCTTTACTGCTCAGAAAACCCCTAGAGGCACGCATCATTATTATCATCATTCTCTTTTCATAGATGAGGAAACTGAGGGTCAGAGGGGACAAGTAGCCCTACCCAAGGGTCTAGCTGATGTGTGTGGAGCTGGGATTCTAAGCCAGGCTCCAGGTGCCGTCACAGTGCATATGCTCACGACCATCTAAGGGACTGAACTGATGTCTAGAACGTTCACTCTGACAGTGTATCTAGGGTATGAATGACACAGGGAGTACCATTTATGTACTTTGGGCATGGGGATGTAGCTCAGTGGTAGAGCACCTGCCTAGCATGCACATGGCCTTAGGTTTGATCCCCAGCACAGTTAAAAAAAATAAAATTAATTAAATAAATATGCATTTTTATACTTTTTTAATATTTATTTTTTAGTTGTAGGTGAACACAATACCTTTATTTTATTTTTATGTGGTGCTGAGGATCGAACCCAGGGCTTCACTCGTGCTAAGAGAGCGCTCTACCACTGAGCCACAACCCGAGCCCCTAAATATGCATTTTATGTACATAACATACATTTGTGTCCACATTTGAGGATGTTACATAACATATGGCACCAAAATACGAATCATTTTTTCCTGACTGGGGGTCATTTTATTTATTTTTTTCCTCATTTTTTCTCCCTTCCTCCAATCCCCTGGTCCCTCTACTCTATTCTGCTGCTCTCCCTTTGATTTTCATGAATATCCCCACATTTTTTTTCTTTTTCCTCTCTAGCTTCTACATATGAGAGAAAACATAGACAACCCTTGACCTTCTGAGTGTAACTTATTTCACTTAACCTAATGGTCTCAAGTTCCATTCATTTTCCTTCAAATGAAATAATTTCGTTTCTCGTTAGGATTGAATAAAACCCCATTGTGTATACGTACCACGTTTTTTTTATCCATTCCTCTGCTGATGGATACCTAGGTTGGCTCAAGTGAATTGTGCTTCTGTAAACCTGGGTATGCATGTATCACTGTAGTATGACGACTTTAATTCTTTAGGATAAATTCCGAGGAGTGCCATAGCTGGGATATACAGTGTTTCCATGCCTATTCTTTGAGGACCCTCCATCCTGACAAAATTTTTTAATAGAATTGTTGATAAAGGACCTGACATTTTCAGATTTGGTGTGATGGACTCTTGGCTGGAATTTCTAAAAACCAGAACAAAAAGTTCTGCTGGGAATTTACTTGGAATAATTTGTTTTAAATAGCACTTTTTGTCTTAAAAATTCAAGTAGATTTTTTTCCCTTAGCAACACAAACTTTGGGTTTTTAGTGAATTGAGGTGGAGTCTCTTTCTTTCCCTTAGGAAATCTGGAGTAAGGGATTAGACCTTGCCAGTTACCATCACAAATGTGTAATGATCAGTGACATCTAGCTTATGGGTAGAGTCTCATGTACCATTTAAACACTCTGATGTAAGAATAATAAGGAAAACTGGAGAGGATTCAAAATAAAAATGAACATGATCAAAGGGTTGGAAGTTAATATTTGGTCTGGAGAAGAGAAGGCTGAAAGCTGTTTGAAAGGCTCATTTCAAATAGATGAAGAGATGAGTCCAAAGGATATTGAACAGAGGCTTTAGTCATCTCTGGCTAGTAGAGCAGGCTTGGTCAAGGTCACTACATAGAGTAACTGCAAAGGAATAAAATGGGGAGATTTGGTGCCAGAAACGACGGCATGCTGTAAACGGAAGGCTGGTCAAAGCACATCGACAGTGGTTTGTCAAAAGATACTTAGCCAGGTGGACACACGGACATCAGGACCAACTAAGGTTTTCTGTCCTTGAAATCAGACTCCCTCACACAGGTTCTGCTCTGTCCACCTGGCACGTTGCACAGGGCAAACCCTCCTTAACACGCATTGGAGGCTGGGGTGCAGCTCATGGTTGAGCACCTGACTAGCATGTACGAGGCCCCAGTTCCACTTTCAGCACTGCAAACACTAAAGCAAAACAAACACCCTGCAGGCCAGATGAGGCTGCTGACTGCTGGTGCCCAAGCTGTTATTCTTTTGTATTTTGGGTGAGGTACTCATTGCTAAATCATTTCCTTATAAATAAATATTGGACTCCTAGCAGGACTAAGGAACATTTGGCAAATTAGAGCAACCATCTCAGTTGAACATTTTTAAGCAAGTCCAGCTCCTATACATATATGACATCATTGTAACAACATCAAGGAGACTAGCCATAGACTCTTAGATGCTCCTGCAATGTAATTCATCCTATGACAGTTCTGGAATCCCTTGGCCATACTGTGGGGAGGGATGGAGGGTCCAGAGTCCTGGGATTCACATCTGAGTAACCTGCATGGCAAGTCGAGGGCAAGTGCAGTCAGGCTCCACACACCATCCAGGGAGGGGTATGACTGGCCACAGGTGGTACCTGTCAGAGTACACAGTGACAAGGGTGTTGGCCCATCAGAGTATGGCAGAGGGCAGACAGGAGCACACTGTATTTGAAGGGCCAAGCAGATGGAGGCCATCTGTTAGCTAGGGAGCCAACAAGAATGGCACTTCCAGGCAGGTCATTAGTCCTTGGAAGTGGGTGGAAGCATGTACTAGTTAGGGTTTTCCAGAGATACAGAACCAATAGTATGTGTGTGTGTGTGTGTGTGTGTGTGTGTGTGTTCAGAGACAGACTTACCTTAAAGAATTGGCTCATGAAATTTTTGGGCCTGGTGAGTCCAAAACCTTCAAGTTTGAGAATGTGGAACAGAAACAAACTCAATTTCTCCTACTCTATACTCACAACCCAGATCACTTGTGTGGTTCCAAAATGTGCAAAACTCTCTCCCCAAGAGCAACTAAGCAACGGATTCTGCAACAGACACCAGCTTGGTGTCCTCTAATTTAATTCAATCCTGACAGTACTCTGCAGTCCTGAGTCCTGGCTGTGAGAGCTTCTGACTCCTGGGTCACTAATTGGGCAGACAGGAGCTGAACAGCTTTCCTCTGCCTCACCCTCCAACCATGATGCTACACCTCATCTTGGACCAGGGCACTGTGATTCACTGGCTATGAACTGACCCTCAGAAACTGTGAACCAGAATAAACTTTTTATCCTGGTCAGGGTCACAGAGATACAAAGCTGACTAACACACATTCAGATGTTTTTGATGCAATATCTGGGTACAAGGGTCCAGCTGCGTCAACCCATGAAATTCACCATTGCAGCGGGATAGTGGAGAATAACTGCAAGAGTAAGAAGTCTGGAAGCACAGGCACGTGTCACTCATTCACTGGAGCATGGAGTACACACTGGATCTCTGGAAAAACTGAAGCCCCGGGTCAAAGCTGGGGAAACCACAAGTGAAGTGTGGTTTGATGCTCTATTTCCTCCTTCATCAAAAAAATATATATATACATTGAGACCCTACTGTGGGCCAATCAGTATACTAAACCTTGGGGAACAAAAATAAAAGCATTTGCTGATCACAGTTGAGCAGAGGAGATAAGACATCACATGATGACCACTGGATAGTGTGTGCTAACTTTGATCAAGAAATACAGAGGCACGAAATACATGAAATCCAGCAGAAAGGGCAGAGCAGGGGGTGGGATTTTCTCTACTCCCCTTAGCAAGCACCAGAATTGGTCCTTGTGCCTGGACTGCAGACTCACCAGCAGAGGGAGAGGCTGTTGCAGGGGGCTGGAACCAGGTGAGTCAGTGACTGACAGTCTTCCCTAGACACTGGACAGAGCAAGAAAAAACAGCTCTTACTTAAATCAATTTGGATTTGTTTGAAATCACAGGGAGAAAGATTTTTACCTGCACTGTTTGTTCCACAGTCTCATCATAAACACAGAATATGAGATGACACACGATGTCACCACTGGATTGTTATGAAGAGCATGGTAAGCTGTGCCTTATGGTTGCTGGACAGAAAGGAAGTCTCAGATTACACATAGGTAGAAATAAGGGAGAGGAAAGGGAAACAGATAAGGAGCAGATGGAATAAGACATTTTAAAATAAGAATTAAAGGCAAAGCTGACTGGATTACTCTCCCAGGACTGTCATAAAAAGTTCCATGAACAGAGTGACTTAAAACAACAGGAATTTGTTCTTTCACAGTTGCAGAGGCTGGAAGTTCAAAATCTAGGTCACTCCCCATGAAACCTGTTGGGAAGAGTCCTTCCATGTCCAGTTTCCAGTTTCTGGCTGTGGTCTGCAGTTCTTGGAGTTCTTGGTTTATGGCTGCATCATTCAGACCTCTGCCTGTCACCACATAGCCCTCTCCCCTTGTGGGTCTGTATCTCTTCATATAAGGACACCAGTCATATTGGATTAAGGGTCACCCTACTCCAGTCTGACCTCATCTTTTTTTTTTTTTTTTTGTACTAAGGATTGGACTCAGGGGCACTCAACCACTGAGCCACATCCCCAGCCTTATTTTGTATTATTTAGAGACAGGGTCTCACTGAGTTGCTTAGTGCCTCACTTTTGCTGAGGCTGGTTTTGAACTCGCCATCCCCCTGCCTCAGCCTACCGAGCTGCAGAGATTACAGGCATGTGCCACCGTGCCCTACTTGACCTCATCTTAACTAATGACATCTGCAACAACCCTATTTCCAAAGAAGATCACTTTCTGAGGTACTTTAATGTATCTTTTCAGGGGAAATAGTTCAACTCATCACACAGAGAGAATTAAAGATGTAGATGAAAGAGAGGCCTGAAGTCCCGGACTTAACTTTCCATAAAAAAATAAAATAAAATAAAAAGAAAGAAAGAAAAGAAAGGAAAAAATCTGAAATTAAGAAGCAAGATTAACTGGGTAGTTAGTGATGGGAAGTTTTTAGTATTTCATTTTCAACTTATTTTCTGAAATTTAGGTCATATTTTCAAGAGTTTTTTTTTTTTTTTTTTTTTTTTTTTTTTTTGCAGTGCTGGGGATTGAACTCAGGGCCCTGTGCTTGCGAGGCAAGCACTCTACCAGCTGAGCTATCTCCCCAGTCCTTGGGTTCTTTTCATTAGTTGCTGTGGTAATGATGCTGTCTCCTGTGTATGTGAAGGTATATTTTGATTACATTTCTATGGATTTACAATGATCAATATTGCCGAAACTGGCACAAGAGATTCTGAAGGATTTCCTATATACTATTTTTATGATTATTTAACCTGGGGAAAGAGAGAAAAAAAATTAAGATAAACATTTTACTTTTGAATGTTAAGAACATGAATTTGAATCAGTGTGCTGATTGGCATGAACTGGTCATGGACAAGCACAAACAAGATTAAGCTATTGAGCCAATGATGATCTTTGCATCTCTGAGTAGGCCTTAAAAGTAAACCAGTGAGAGCAGCTCCTACTTCTGTGGGAACAACCTCGGGGAGGTTTATCTTCGGTGTTCTTGCTGTGAAGGCAGGTGGCAGGGCACTTCCATAAGAGGATACGCCCTGCTCAGGGATGAGATTATTATGTCTGACACACCTTTTCTGTTTTGATCATTCTCTGAAATCTAGCTTGCACCTTGGCAAGGATCCAAGGCAGCCTTGTCATGGTCCAAGAGGAACCAGTTACATAGCACCTATCAGTAGCCATCAAGAGGAAAATATTGGCCTCACAAAAACGTCCTGCCTGGGACCAGAGGGAAGATGGGAGAATAAGCAAGTTGAACTAGCTTCTTTCTTTTTACTTGTAGGAGGTGCTGCTGTCCTCTTTGCCTGCTCAGGGAGTCAGAGAGCTTTGGTGCATAGTTTCACGCAGCCACTTCTGTCTCTGCCTGAGGGCTTTCTCTGGACCTGGGGGTATGCTCAGTCCATGCATGAAGCAGGCTCAAAGTGTAGAACCCCTCAATCAATGAATACCAGGTGTTCCTCAAAAGCACAGGAGGCAATGTGGCCATGTTCAGAGGGGAGATGATTAGATTATGAGAACAGTGACCTAATCTGTGCATGAATCCATTTGATGGATTAAAATTTGAATGGATTACTAGGTAGTAACGGTAGAGGTCGGATGTGACTGGAGGAAGTAGGTCACTAGGGACGTGCCCTTTGGAATTATATTTAGTCCCTGGCTCCTCGTTTTCTTCCTGTTTTCTGGCTGGCATGAGCTGAGTAGCTTGCCTCTGCCGTGATGTCCTGCCTCACTTCAGGCCCAAAGCAATGGACTCAGCCAACCATGGACTGAACCTCTGAGACCATGAGCCCCCAAATAAACTTTTCTTCTAAGTTTTTTTTTTTTTTTTTTTTGGTGGTGGTGCTAGGGATTGAACCCAGGGCCTTACACATGGGAGGTAAGCACTCTACCAACTGAGCTACACCCCCAGCCCCTAAGTTGTTCTTGTCAAATATTTTGGTCAAATATTTTGTCACAATAAGATGACTTATACAGGAAAGGAGTTGGCAAATAGACCAGCTTCTCTGTGCATTGTTAGGACAGTTTGGGGATGTGTTCTACCTAGTCTCTCAGAGGGTCTTTGGTAGGACTTACTTCCAGTTGACCACAGATGACAGTCCCCTGTTTCCCTTCCCTAGTACCTCACTAGGCTTCTTAGAATGGCCTATTAGAGAGGTGGAGTTTACACCCAAATCCTTGTCTCAAGAGCAGCTTTGGGGAGAATATAAACCCATGGCATTATGTTATATGAACAGTACTCAATTTGTTCAGTGTGGAGGGATCAGGAAATGAGCTGTGCTAGCAACAACGCTGCAATGGGAGGCAGGAATCAATTCTACTTTCATCATCACAGCATGACTGTGAGCATGTGTTAGCTGGGTTTCCACTGCTGTGACATAATACCTGAGATAATCAAAAGAGAAGAAAGGTTTATTTTGGCTCATGGTTTCAGGGGTTTCAGTCCATGGTCACTTGGCCCTACTGCTTTTGTGCTTGTGGTGATGCAGTGCATTATGGCAGGAGTATATGGCTGCAGAGGGCTTTTCACCTCATGAAGGGTTGTGGGGGACAGGAGGAGCCCAGGTCTCAACATCTCCTTCAAGGGTATGCCCCCAGTGGCCTAACATTCTTCCACTAGACCCTACATCTAAGAGGTTCCACGACTTGCCCGTAGTGCCACAGGCTGGCAGCCATCCATTCACATATGGGCCTTTGAGGGTAATTTAAGATCCAAACCATAGCAAGTAAGAACTGCTCCACTGACCAAAATGATGCTTGGGAAAGAAAAATACCCAAGGAACAGGATAACCCTATATTTGTACATAAAATATAAATGCTCTAACCAATGGTCAGTATTATGGGATATGGCTAGATGGCCATATTAAGAAATTAAAGGGATGGGGATATAGCTCAGTTGCTAGGGTGCTTGCCTGGGAAGCACAAGGCCCTGGGTTCAATCTCCGGCATGGTGAAAAAAAAAAGGCTCTTGTGTCCCCTCTTTTTGGGTCATATACCTAAAAACAAAGTATAAGAAAATGTCTTATGTACTTGATTTGTAATTTTGAACATCATCTACAGTTGTATTGTCTTTATATCACAGTAGGCTGTTGGGAATTCAATTATACTGTGTCATGCATGAGTCATCCTGTCCAATGATTTTCAATCACAGGAAACCCTGTTCTGCCTTTTATAATGCATATTCTTTAGTTCTGCTTTTAATATCTTAAATACACAATATAAAATTTTGATAATCAACATAGCATCCTTATTTTGATATAAAGGAGAGACAAAGGAAAAAGTTATAATGAAATCTTGCATCTTTTGATCTGTAGGTCTTTGAGTATAATGACAATAGCAGACAATGCCTGCCCCCACCTATAAATATATTAGTTTATACAGAAGACATAAGAAGACCAGGGGCTTTGGCATCCACCATGAATAGAGAAAGGAAGAGCCAAAGTATGATGCAGAGCAGAATAAAAACTAGTGCAGGATGAGCGAACACACACTGGTACCAACAGATGAGACATGCTCGCCTGTGAGGTGAGAAAGGGAAATAACTAGCTTATCTCCAGCAAGAAGCAGACATCAGCTGAGATGAGGAAGTAGAGAGTCTTCACACGTGTGATGGACTCTGTGCAAGTGGCTTGAAAATGTTTTCCTGTTTTTATGGGGTAGTGATAAAGTTACTCCTATTATGAAATCCCACCATATGTGAGGACATCTGTTCATTTCCAGAACTTAAAAGACTCTGCAGACCACATCCTTTGCAATAGGATGGGGAAAAGAAGAATTGGAAAGAGAAAAGGCTCTAGAGACACAGCGGGTGGACTTCTGAGGTGTGTGCTTCAGGAAGACCGATGGGGTGGACGGTTGGACACCCCCCACTAGCCTCTTCAAAACCCCACACCATAACTTCCATATTTAAGTTTCTTGGCATATCTTTCCTATCATTGTAGTATAAAACTAGGAAGAGCCGCGGAGCCTGGTGCGGGAGATACTGTTGGGGCCCCACTCCATCCCCAAGTCTTCGTCACCTTTTAGCTTACTCACAGAGCAAACAGAAGTGGTGTGGAAGCGGCACTGTGTGGGGATAGCCTCAGTAACCTGCGGGCCTCAGTGGGTAAATGCCCAGCTCCCTCACTGTGGGGGCCTGACTCCCACACTCTGAGACTCGGGTCGCAGGTTTCCCAGTGTGATTAAGCTCCAGCTGTGCTAGCTGGTTTGCTCATTCACCTCTACAAACTCTCATCCTTCCCTTCCTTGGTCTCACTTCCAGTTCTCCCATTGTGAGGTTCCAAGACAAACAGTACCTAAAACTTTGTCTCAGAGACTGTGGGAGAGACCCAAACTGAGACATGTAGCACTAATATGAAACACTTTAATTTTATTGGTGGAATTTAATGAGGTTCTAAAACTGTTCAAAGGACCCCCAAATGTTCTGTTACATTGTTGCTTTTGCAGTAATGGTTGTACTGCACAGAAACCCTTTCCACCTAAATGTGCAGCAGGAAATACTATCCTAAATGATGTTGTTCTCATTTTACACGACAGATGAAAGTTTTAGCTGAATCCAAAATTTTTTTGTAATTAAACAATTCTTTTGTACCCTAAATAACTTTTTAGCTTAATTAACATTTCCTGCAAGCTTGGCCTAATACGTCACATCATTTTCAAGTGGATTAATCATGTCATCTGGCATCACAAATCCATATTGAGTTTTAGATTTCATCATTACACATTTTAAAAGTGTTAAAATTAACAGTGTATTTCCAAACCAGTGACCTTAAACTAGTCTTACCTGCTGCAGACAATGAAACTGTGAAAAGTAGGGGCAAGCAACTTTCTTTTAAAATAATTAAGTTGATTGAAAAATCTTATAATTCTCTTGTCCTCGCTATATTAATCTCATTTGCTTGTAGCTTAATGTGTGTGTGTATTTTGATTCTTATAGTTTGAATCTGAGCTATCCCCCAAAAGCTACAAGCTAATGCTATTCCTGCATTAATATTCAGAGGTGCAATGATTGGATTGTGAAAGCTGTAATCTAATCAATCAGTCCATCTAGTTTGAATGGACTGACTAGGCATGAATGTGGGGCGTGACTAGGAGGTGGATAGGGTGGTGGTGGTGGTGGTGGTGGTGTGTGTGTGTGTGTTCTAGAAGGGTGCATCTGCTCTTGGCCACTCCTCTTTCTGCTTCTGGGCTGCCAGGAGCTGAGCAAATTTCCTCCACCTCGCCCTTCTGATTCATCTTGGGTCCAGAGCAATGGGATGGGCAGACCATGACTAAATCTCTGAATTCCTGAGCCCCAAATAAAATTTTCTCCTCTAAGATGTTCTTGGTCACAATGATGAAAAGGTGATTGACTGTTTAACACCAGTTTGATATCACTATTCAACTTCTCATTTATTGAGACAAAAATTATACATGTTAAAGAATAAATAAAATATTTTAGAACAATTTTTGGAAAGCTGTCTCTTTTTTTTTTCCTATCTAGAATAAGAAAATCAAACTCTTCATAATCATTACAAAGATTACAAAAATGATCTTTTATTGAAGGCATCATTTTTAATTTTTTAGTAGCACTGATAACATTCATTAATTTGTGGGTCTTTAGGATTATTGGTGACTGAGGTTGTCATTGAATAATTTGTTGACTTGCTTGGTGACTGTTACTACTTTTCAGTTAGTTCATAAACCCACGATATCAGTTGATCATAACTGCTGCTTCATCTGTTGCATAATGACGTTGAAAAAGGAAGAAAGTTTTCCTGTGGAATAATTTTGAAGAGTTTCACATTTTGGCAGCTCAGCATCCATTGTCTGTTCAGTTGGAAATAAATTTTCCACTTAATATTTCCATTCTCCACATCCATACTTTCAAGTAAAACTTCATTATTATGTAGATTACATATATTCACTTGCAACAAAAATTCTGATGGCCCATTATTTCATAACTGATTGTACCTTTTCAGATTTACATAGATCCTTCTACATATATCATTGCCCAACAGAATAAAGAAAATTATTTTTAAGTTTCTTACCATGATAATAACTCATCTATACCCAGTAATGTTTTCTCCAATTTTGTTTAGATTACTACATATTGCTATCATTTGCGCTATTCTGTAAGAAACAGGACCTTATATTAATCAGATTAAACTTCAAAACAAAATTCAGGGACAATATAATTTTTAAGCTTTCAGTAAATTTCTTGTTTTTCCTGGTATTTTCCCCACTTTTTAATTGGTGCATTATAGTTATACATAACAGTGAGATTCATTGTTACATATTCATAGGAGCATAAAATTTGACAACCTTTCCCTAAAATTCTAAAGTCTTTATCTTTTCTTTATAAAGGGTTCATTTAATCACGATGGGTTCATCTCTTAGATGAATTAGAAAAAAAAATGTCTTGTCCCACAGACATATTCAATCTGATACCAACTTTCAACCTTAAACTAGTCTTACCTGCTGCAGACAATAAAACTGTGAAAAGTAGGGGCAAAAATCTTATAATTCTCTTCTCCTCGCTATATTAATCTCACTTGCTTGTAGCTTAATGTGTGTGTGTGTATTTTGATTCTTATAGTTTGAATCTGAGCTATCCCCCAAAAGCTCCTGTGTTAATGCAGGAATATTCTGAGGTACCATTCAGCCTGATACCATAGTACTTTATGAAACAAAAAATTATGGGGAAAAACATCACATTTTGGCAAGTGTCGTTACTGGAAGAAGTCTGCTGGAACTTCATATTTGCTTCTGCTTTTAGTTTGCTGTAAAACATTCTTTGGGATGAAGTTTATTAAGAAAATCCCATTTCACAAAGAGTTGGGAAAGCAAGCATTTTAAGTCTTTTCAGATACCCATTTTGAGACTATATCATAAATGTACAAGTTATTTTTTGTTTTTGTTGTTTTTTTGGACAGGGTCTCACTGTAAGGGAAATCCCACGGAACCACGCTGGACACAGGAAATCACATAAGGGAATTTATTAAGCAAACAGAGTGTCTCCCTGCAAGGTAAGAGAAAAAATGAGAGGAAAATAGAATGGAAAGAGAAAGGGCGCCTCGGGAGAGAGTGGAAAGCCAGGAGGATAGAGAAAAGTGAGGAGGACAGACAGAAGGATGGGAAAAGATGGCGGGAAGCTACAGTAAACAGTTGAATTCCGCTGGGTAAACGGGGACCAATATCTGAGAAGGATACTTGCAAGCCTGACTGATGAACCAATAGCTGGCCAGGATGTTCACAGATTGACAAGTGGTTGGGGGGGGGATGACTGCAACGGGAATGGGCCGGGGAGCAGCTTTATACAATACACTCACTGTATGGCCCAGGCTTCCAATTCATGAACGTCCCATGAAAGTTGCTTCAACGTCCCAAGTGGTTGGGATTACAAGGGCATGTCACCATGCCCTGATAAGTGCTGGTGGTAGTTTCTTTTTCCTTTCCTTTCCTTTCTTTCTTTTAAATATTTTTTTAGTTGTAGATAGACATAATACTTTATTTTTATGTGGTGCTGAGGATCTGACCCAGTGCCTCACACATGGAGGACAAGCACTCTACCACTGAGCCAAACCCAGCCACCCATGGTAGTTTCTTAAAGATTAAGTGCAATGAAGAGACTGAAACCATATGAGTGAACTTTTTGTACCTTATACACTGAAATTTATTGGTTTGTCTTGCAGTCAAATTGCTCTTTCATGATTTCATAATGAAGCCAGAATTAAAGACAGGCAATTAGTGTAGATAAGGCCAGATGGAGAAAATGGAGGCTGGTTTTGATCTGGGAAGTCGGGAAGTCGAGACTGACCCTGGGACATTGGAATGTCAGTGTCTCCAGAGTGCTTTGATGACCAAGATTACCTGCCAGTGCTACCCCTCCCCAAAGGTTGCACAAAAGGAAGCTGTTAATTAATGCCCCTTAGGCTACTTCTCGTCCAGATCACTCCATCTAGGCCCTTCCAGCCCATTTGCTCACTACGCCCCTCCACCTCCACCATTCCACCGTCTCCCAGTCGCTGTGCAGGGTGTGTGTGTGTGGGGGGGGGGGGGGGGGGGCGCGCGGATGAACAACATAAGGGAGAAGAACGCAGGAGAACACGGAGGCAGGGCGCTCTCACTCCTTGGGATACCAGAATACCAGCCATGGCCCCCTTCCCTCTCCCCGAAGTCTGCATTACTACCTTAAATAAAACCTGCTTTACATGCTTGCCTCGCAGTGCTTTTCTAATGCTCAAACTTCAACATATGAGGAAGCAGAATTAGTCACCTAAAGGGCAGTATCAATAACATCATGCACTGGTCACTGGACATTTTGTTCACAAAGTTATGCAGTTTTTCCAAATGTGCAGTGGAAAAAACCCTGTTTCATATATTTGAGTGAACAAGAGTGGAAAAGAAAAATATCTAAGAATATAATTGTCTTTTGAACCCCATGAATGGGTCACAGGTTCCCACTTTGAGAACCACTCTCTTACATTGTTTATAGGTTTTGTAGCCAATCAACTTCTGCAAACATCAGAGACGGTTAAAAAAAGTTGAGTTCATTTAACTAAATTGAACGAACCTAAGTGCGAAGTTTAAGACTGTAAACAAACAACAAATACGACCCAAAGGAAATAAAAATCACCTATTTTTGCCTTCCAGATATAATATAAACATGTTGACCCACTGGAATCTCTCAAGAACCGGTTGTATTTTATTAATTTATGAATTTCAGATTTAGCCATTGGCTGGCACTCCCTAACTCTCGGAAAAAAAAATTTTTTTTAAAGTATTTGATAGTTTTGTAGCCTGTCCTTTTCATTTAGATGTGTGGCCAATTCCTCACATGTATTTCTTTAGAGGCAGGGTCTCGCTGAGTTGCGAGGCTGACCTCGAATTTGCCGTCCTTTGGCCGCAGCCTCCCGGGTAGCTGGGATTTAATGGACTGGGGTCTTGGCTCAGCGGTGGAGTGCTTGACTAGCATGTGTGAGGCACTGGGTTCGTCCCCGTGCCCAGATGGAGGGTCACCTGGGGCTCCCTATCCACCAACAGCCCGCGACCTCCGGCACCCTGCGGGAGGCCGGAGGCCAGGTGCCGCTGGCCCTGGTAAACAGTCGCCGCGGAGCGATCTCGGCGACCCGCCCAGAAACGCCGAGCATGCGTCGAAGGCGCCCCAGCCCCGTCCAGGGAGGTTAGAGGTCGCGAGGAGGGCCCAGCGCCGTGTTACGGAGGACTCCGCTGCCCTCGCGGCTCCAGGGCGCATAGGGCGGCGCTGGGCACGCGTGTGCAGCCGCCGAGGGCTGCGCCCCGCGCCACCCCGCGCCCGGTCCCAACGGCGCCGCCGCCGCCGTCGGAAGAGCCCCGACTCCGGGCCCCGCCGGCTGCGCACGCACTTCCCTTCCGCGGCAGGAAGGGCGGGCGCCGGGCGAGCGGGTGCGCCCCACAGGACGCGCATGCGCCGTTCGCCCAGAGGCCCTGGAGCGGCTTAGCCGCGCCGTTTCGCCACCCCGCCGGGAGTGCGCCTGCGCCGTGGCCGGGGCTCTCCACCTCCGCTTCCCCTCCCCCTGACCCCCGCGGGGGCTCCGGCCCGGCGGGACCATGTTCACCAGCACCGGCTCCAGTGGGCTTTGTGAGTACTGGCCCTCGTCGTCCTGGCTGCCGCCTACGCGCTACCTTGGGCACCTCCTTCAGGCTGGGGGCCGCGGGGAGCCTTGGGTTTGCAGGAGCTTGGGGGGCCGGCCCTTCATCCCCGCGCCCCAACCTTGGTAGTTCCTGCCCCTCAGGTCCCCGGGCTTCGTCCCCACCTCAGCCAGGAGGGGCGAGTGGGCACGGAGTCGCGCCGCCAGCCGGGCCCCCTCCGTGAGCCCCAGGTGCGATGCGCAGCAGCTCCAGTGGCTGCTGCAGGTGGGCAGGGCAGTTAGGCTCGGGCTGGGTGTCCTGGTGTGCTCGTGGCCCGGCCCCGTGCCCTTGGCGGCGCGGCCGCCTGGCTGTGTAGGGGCTGCCCTGGTGGAGGCGGTGCTGGAAGCCTGCCCCCTTCACTGTCACCTGCCCCATTCATTTAGGGTTCAGTGGGACCGATGGACTCCCCCACATGCAGAATTCCACCTCTGCTGCAGGAGCCGACCCCTCAGTTGACTTAGATGGATTTCTTCCTCAGTCTTCGTGAAGAGTTTTTAGACAAACAAAAACTGATTAAAGTGCTTTAAAGTGTAGGGGAGTTAGAAGTCATCCGGCCAGAGAGCGTACACTTTGCTGCTGGATGTGCTTTATTTTGCTGGAGTGTCAGCCGTGGTCAGCAGGTAGAGGGCAGGGAGATGTGTGCAGCCTTTGAAACAACTTTTTATCATCGCGTTGCTTCATTGACTTTCGGTAAAGTGGAGTGTGGCAGCCGAACAGTGCGGAGATGAGACATTGATATGCCAGCAGTGAGCTGTTTGACAGCTATAATTTTGCAGTCGCTTATCATTGCTAGTAGTTCCTATTTCTATGGATGTGTAGTCGATGTTGCCAGAACACAAAAAAGCCTGACATTTCTAAATAGTAAGTTCTGTGAATGTCATGAATCTTTTTCTGAGTATACCTATTTTAAGTCTGAGAGTGAGTTACTGTCTCAACCACAGGCATCATTTTAAATCTTCCTCACTTCTCAACTTCTCAGGTTTTGAAGTGAGTTTAATATTTATGATTTCCTTTGTTTCATAATTAATTTGATTTATGGAGACTTTCATGCAATGGACCCAGAGTCCACAACAACTAGTGAATTAATCTTCCTCAAACTACCTTTGAATGAAGAACTTATGATTGGTGATGAAGTTGATATTCAAGAAGGTAATGTGGTTTTCCTGGGATCACACTACACTGGATATGAAATGAACAATAGGATCCTTCAATTTTAGTTGTTCAGCATTTTGAGTTATCCTTGCTGATCAGTAGACATATAAAAAATCAAAAAGATAAAGGGGAAATCCATTATTAGTTGATGAACCGTATTGACCATTAGATTATATGGGCAAAGTGTATTCAAATTAGATACAGGGTGACTCTGGGGAAGGTAATTCTTTATTTCTTATGGCACAGGCAGGTGAATTCTAGGAAAAACACTGGTGCCTGGGGAGAGGCGTGTTCCCAGGGTCCCTCCTCAGCTATCTTGTCTTGTCTCAAAATAAGTGTATCTGCAGTGTAAGAGTTGATTGATAGGATGGCCCTTCCTCTTCAGGCCGTGTGTTATGTGCTCATTTAACAAACAGTTTGGACATTACTGTGGGCTGTGAACTGTGCTAGGTACCAGGAACACAATGATGAATAAGTCTTAATCCTTGTGTTTGGTGCTTACAGTAGAGTTTAGGCCATTTTTCCCGGACTGGTCATTTGACAAGTCAACATGTTAGCAGTTACTCTGTGTTGACTTTTTTTTTTTTTCCTGGCAAAGATACCCTCTGGGAGGGAAGTGATTTCCTTTAGATATGAAGTTGTGTGTCCATTTTGTAAGTCATAGCTCTGCTCCTAAGTATCCTAAAGAAGGCTAATACATGGGCCTATCCCTGCACTCAGGAGAACAACAATCTCCTTTAAGGAAGAAATCCCTGCCACTTCTTGCACCTGAGTATTTCCTGCATTTTATGACTAGTAGATAATAGTGTTTTAGTGTTAAACTTAACTTTCTCCTCATTCATTCACTCAACAGGTGTCTGTTGAATACCTTTATAAGCCACACACAGTTTATGAACAGAGGATAAAGTGATAAACAAGGTAGAGACTGGCATTATATAGGTTAACAAGTAATTAAAATTACATAGTGACGTTATGAGTAATGGCAAAAATTGAAGTTATGTGGAATACTGCTTTAACATGTGGTCAGGCAAGATATCTGGGAAGGTGACATTTGAACCCAAATAGTGTGAAGAATCCAGCCACATCAGAAATTAAATTCCATGCATATACGAATTTGTTGAGATGAACCCAACTATTATATATATGAAGAAAGGGAATATCAGACACAAAGAGCAAAGCCAAGTGCAACCGGGTGCTTTCAAGTTAAAGTTAAAGAAAACTTTCAAGTTAAAGAAAACTTCAGCCAGGGCAGTAAATCAGGGCAAGAGGGGCTGGGGAGATAGCTCAGTTGGTAGAGTGCTTGTCTTGCAAGCACAAGGCCCTGGGTTCGATCCCCAGCAACACACACACACACACACACACACACACACACACAAAAAAAAAAAAAAAAAAAAATCAGGGCAAGGGCTTTCATGACTTGAAACTGTTGCTTTCTGGCCCATCATCCAGTTATGCCTGAGTAAAAGTGCATGTAATGTTCATGACTTCTTTAGGTTCCTACTTATATAGCAGTGCTGTCACTCAACTGTGTTGAGTAATATATCTCATTTATTAACGTTTCCATTATTTATTCACTTCACAGTATGTTCACTGTGCAGTGATGCACTCAGCCAACACCTCCATGTTTATGTATCCAGGTGTAGTTCCTGAGCAGTTCAGTGTCCAGGGTAGGATTAAAAAAAACAAAACAAAAACAAAAACAGCTGTGCTCAGTGCAGGGCAGGACAGTGGGTTTACTGCAGTGGGATGCTTGCTTGTGGGGGGGCACAGTTGTTAGGACTTCACAGTACAGGTGATATACATGTCACTTTTTTTATTAGACCATTGTAATTATGCTTAGTAGTTGGGTTCATCTCAACAAATTCTTATATGCATGGAATTTAATTTTCCTCATGTTCATGTTCTCCCCTCTCTCCTTCCTCTCCCATTCTTCTTCCTCTACTGATCTTCCTTTTGTTCACCAATTAATTATTTTTGATTGGTTCTTTCTACTCATACATAAAGTTGAAATTCCCTGTGGTATATTTATATGTGCATATGGCATGGTTTTTAAAAATTCATTCTGCATTTTCCCCCCTTTTCCATCCACCTCTCTCGATCTCCTTCTACTCTACCGATCTTCCCTATGTCTTTATGATATCTGATCCTCCCTTCCATCTTTATTTTGCTCTAGCTTCCACATGAGGAAAAACATTTGACCCTTATTTTCTTGAGACTGGCTTATTTCACTTAGCTTGATGTTTTTTGAGGAAAAAGTAAGAATCTATCAGGCCTAACAGTGAAGAGAGGCTCTGTGAGGGATGGAGCAAAGCCTGGGGGTTGTTGATTAGGCTGTAGTGGGCAGCTCCTTTGGTGTGTGGTGCGTTTGCCAGAGGGCAGTGGAAGGTGGAGGCGGAACCTGTAGACATTTTAATCTTTGAAGAGGGAGAAGAGGCAGAGCTGGGGAGAAGACTGAGTCTTGGCCAAGGAGGTGGAAGGATGCCAGGGAGCAGAGAACTCCAGAGTAGTAGTTAGTAGCCTTAAATGCTGCAGAGATTTCCAAAAAAGGACTTAAAAGTGACCTTTCTGGAAAGAAAGAGGAAGCCTAGGGCCTTTCCAGAATGGCTTGTCCAGTAACTGGGGAGAGAAGTGAGATTATGGTTGACTAAGGAATGAGAAGAATAAAAAAAAAATGGAGGCAATGAGCTTGGGAATCACCTTCAAGAGCATCAGACCTGAAGGGCGGTGAGCGAGTTGCAGTGGGGCTAGTCTCAGCTGCGGGGAAGGTTGCTTCAGGTTGAGAGAGACTTTAGCTTGTTCATTGTTGGGAAAGACTCAGTGGGGAGGATGGCTTGAAGATACAGGAATGGGTGATGGGACAAAGTCCCGAGAAGCAGAAGGTAATCACCATCCTGGGCCAAGGCAGGTGTGCTGCTCATTGCCTTGAGAGGGAAGACAGGAAATTACTGTTGGTGATGGGGAAGTGAATTCCAAATGCTGCCTGTTCCAGCAGTAAAAAAGCAATCAGGGCAATTTCAGGATGTACACCCTCCGGGACCCATCCCCAGAATCACATCCAGAAGGGCTAATGTGGATATCAGAAATCTGAAATTTTTTTTTTTTTTTCAGTGCTGGGGACAGAACCCAGGGCCTTGTGCTTGCAAGGCAAACACTGTGCCAGCTGAGCTATATTCCCATCCCAGAAATTGGTATTTTTACAGGCTCCCTAGAAGAGTCAAATGAACAAACATTTAGATCAAAGCAAGAGGATGGCCAGTAGGAAGGGCAGGGAGAACAGTCCAGTGGGGAGATGCCAAAGGCCCAATGAAGATCTTAGCAGTGAGAATGGGTGGGATAGAGAGAAGGATTTAAAAGGTGTGTAGGCAGGTAGCTGGTGTCAGTCAAGTTATCGGATTGTCAGGTGGAAGAGGAGTTGAAGATGACTCTGGTTAGTGGCTTAGACAACTGGGTAGATAATGCAGTTACCAACGCAGAGAGGAGGAGGAGCTACTTTTGGGGAAAGATGAGTTCAGTCTTGGACCCATGTAAGGTCAAAGAGCCTGCAAAGTCCAGTTGGAGATACACAGAGCTCTCTCGCCTTCCTGGGTCCTCCCTGCCTGGTTTCTTTCCTCTCTTTAAAGCAGTGAAGCGGCCTTCTGACTGGGGTCTGCCTCTGCCTACTCTTGACTCTTCCTTGCCTGCCTGTTCTAGTGCCACTCATTTCTTCTCTGCCATCCTCTCTTCTGAGAGTGAGCCTGGCTCATGCTTAGAGCTGATGATGCTTTCTCCTGCGGGTGCCCCAGTGACTTTCTGAGACTCCCTGAGGGGGAGCCTCTCTCTTGCTGCTCTGTTCTCCTGGGGGTGCATCTTTGTCTTGGTGAGTCGAACTGTCCTTCAGATCTCTGATGGTGAAAAGGAGGACAAAGAGAGTTAACACAGTAAAACTTCTGGAATTTGCCCTGGCGAATGTTTTTAACTGGATCCTTCTCCTGAGCATCTACATACAAAAGCATCGCCTCTCCTTGGCCTTCCCCGCACCTTCCCAGTTGTGGGCTGCTGTCTTTCCAGCTGTACTTCTTGAAAGATGATTTTCTCTAATTCTGCTCTCTGTTCACCAGTTCTGCTCGTGGCTCGCCTCCCTTCACTCCTTAGTGCTCTGTAGCTGGGCTGCTGTTCTTCAGTGCCACCTGCTGTGTGGGGATGTGTTCTTGGTTCACTGCAGCTCAAGCTGCCCTGGATGAGGTGACCAGTGTTATCCATACCAGCGAATCAAATGGGTGCTTCTCAGTCTTCATCTTGGTGAAGCGTTCTCTTGCGTTTGGCCTTGAATGCTTGCTTCTGAAATTCTTCTTGACTCTCCATCCCCTTCTGTGCTTCCTTGGTTCCCTTGTTATCTCCTGAGCACATCTACTTAATTTCATTTATTATCTTCTTTTATTTGGCACTAATGGGTCATTGGTTGCTTTAGGAGAGCAGTTTCAGAATGTCTATCAGGGTCAAACAGGCTTTCTTTGGGGGTACGAAGTGAATCGGAGGTAGAGTAGAAATAGATTGGAGGGATGCCTGTGCGTTTAGACAGCCAGGTGAATCTGAATGAGACACAGCTGGACTCAGCCCTTTGAGGACTCAGAAGTCCTCCAATACGCAGGGTGTCCTGTAACTAAAATCCACACCGTGCTGCGAGGGAACCAGAGCAAGTGCCTCAGTCTAGAGTGGGAGGTGCAGTGCTCACCTGGGTTGCCACTTCTTCCTGAGGAAACTGTTTACCTGATCCAAATTATTTGTTAGTGAACCTTGTGTCAGAGGCAGTTAGAGAGGTTTGATGACCCCGAGGTCCACTGGTCAGCCTGTGACATGGGCCTATCTCACTGAAAAGATGGACAAGCCCTAAGGACTGGTGGACCTTCATTTCAGCTGGGGATCCTGCTCCGGAACCTGAATACCGTGTCCCCATGTAATGCTGAGACGGACACCTCCAGTGCTTAGCACGGCTGCTCCTTTATTTGTGCTGACAGGAAGGACCAAACCATGTTCTTACTGACATATTCCTAAGGACGTGTTCACTGTGTTGAATGTATAACTTGTGGGAGGTGGAGTAGCTCTGCATTTTGGTCTCACCAGCCCTGTAAGTATTACCCAGACGGAAGCATTGTGCCTGTGTGAGAAGGTGTCAGGCCTGTGGGCTGCCCCTCCTGCTTCAGTTCACTGAGTCAGCAGGTAGGCATTTATGATCTTGCCACTCTTCTGGGTTCTCACGATTTAGTGGTAATTACAAGACCATTCAAGTGGTGGTAATCTTAGGTAACAGAAGCCATGAAATAGGCTCATTTAAAAAATCAAGTTTTCAGTTCAGTATATTAATCAACACTTAAGCCTTCAAAGGTAAGAATTTTTCTCCCAGTTTGGACTTGTTGGCAGCCTTATAATTTTGCATGTTGGGGTGGAGCCTCCGTTTGGTAGGCTGCAGCCCTTGTATTTTGGTAACTCAATGGAAACTCCCAATTTTATCATTTGTTTTAGTTGGGTGTCTGTTTTATGAGCCAGGAGTCATTTTGCTGGCCCTTTTAAGGGTGACTTTAGGTCTACTCATTTCTGCTCTAACCAGGCCTGGGTTTCCCAAACCCTGTGTAAGTGCCTTTAGAGCCTGATGTTGGGGGTAAGCTGTTCTCCACATAGCTGAAGATTTTGGGGACTTTGGGCATTTGAGTACTTCTGAAATGCCCAGTCTATTTATTCATACATTTTAGCTAAGAAGGAAAAGTAGATGTTAACCAGGATGGGACAAGTTTAAGAGAAGATGCTTTTAAACATTTTAAAAGTGGGATTAGCTACTTTATAGAAGTGTTAGTATTTCACTTAGTTTTCTTTATCTTTTCCTACTCACTTAGGTACTCGTTTTAAAATAACTGATTCTGTTATAAAACAAGTACATGTTCATCAAAGGAACTTCTGAAATGTAGAAAAACATGGGAAGAAATAAAATGACATTTATTGGCATTTGGGTGTTTATTCTGTTTTTCCAGCAAAAATGAACAACCAGATAGGTAAAAATAAATTTATCACACTCAAATGACTGTGTAACATGCTTATTTCACCAAACAGGATCTCCTAAAGTGTAATCTTGGTGACTGTGTTCTGTTGTTTGCATCCTGCTTTTCACCTCCCTTACTGCTGGCTGTACTTTCAGAATTAGGTGTTTTTCTTCTTTCTTTGCTGCTGTAGTCATAATGCTGAGAGTATCTTCATTTTTAGATATTCCTAGAAGTGAAAGTTTAAAGAAAGTACATTGTCTCATAATTTTTGATGCATACTGCTGAAGTCCAACCCCAAAGGGGTCTCCATTCCACTTGGAGCTGTGGAATTTAAAATGTCACCAGCAGTTTAAGGGAGAAATATTGCTATACTTACTACATTTAATCTTCACAGCTGCCCTGTGGGGGGATAGGTTTCATTCCCTGTGCCCCCCACAGGTGAGTACATTGAAACTCAGAAGACAGTTTGTCCAGGATCATGTAACTAGTTTGTAGAAGAGCTGAGATTTGTCCCAGTTTTGCCTGCCTCCAAAGCCTGTATCCTTTCCACTGTATCATGCCACATTAATAGTTTAGTCCCTTTAAGGGAAATGTCATAAATAAAGGGACATAAATTGAGTCCCTTTAACTTGTTATGTCTGAAGCTTTCAATTATGTGAGCATAATAATTATTCAAAGTTACCATGTGTGGTATATTGGTCATTCACATCTAGGACAATGGGACCGAATGGGTTAGTGGAAAATGACAATGGCAGTATAACTCGCAAACCTTAGGAAAGAATCATGATTTAAATGAAACTCTCTGTGTTTCTGGCCATTTTTCAACCAATAACTAGTATGTGAGGACTCTTAGTTCTGTTTAGAGATCGCTTAACCACACGCTGGGCGCTGCTCTCAGCAGTTCACGCGTATTCATTCCGTTCTCCGCGCTGCGCTGCTGCCAGTTCCCTCCTCTTCTCTGCAGCACCAGATGAGGACACTGAGGCACAGCCAGGCAGGGGAGCGGGACTAGAATTCGGCGGGTCAGCGTATGCGCTCTGCACGCTGCTGCCTCTTAGGCCTGGAGACGTGCCGGCAGGTGTCCCTCTTGGCCCCGAACTGAGCTTCGAGCTTCGCAGGCCGCTGGTGAAGACACCAGCTCGGCCTCTGCGCCACTGCCCTGGCCTGCCGCCCGCCTCGCGCCCGGAGCCCTGAACCCGCCCTGCCTTCCTGCTGGCGTTCAGTCCACTTTCTTCCTGCATCAGGACCAGGGTCCAGTTTGCTTTCAGTGGAGAAGTTCTGACCTGATTAGGACCTTCCTGTGGTAACTGACGCTCCACACTCTCACTGTGTACCTGTTCCTGCCTCCCTCCCTCTTCTCTACCAAGTCACATCTTCCTTCTCAGACTTTCCTCTGCTTGTGTCAGCATCGGTTTCAGTATTTAGAGTGGAACCTACCTTACATCAAGCAAATTTAAAAATGTATTTCTGTAGAATTTTAGTGAGTGCAGCTTAATAAATAGTGTTCTTTTGAAATAAACTCTGTGAAACACTGGTACTTTCTGAGGGGTACCTGAAATTTTAACCCCCATTTAAATTATTAATATAAATGAGAATTAAAATTTCATTCTCATTTAAATCATGATTCTTTCCCCCAGATGTTTATCCTGATTTTGTAAGTCACATTGCCATTGTTCTAGGCCATTTTCCAGTCATTTGTCATTTTGGTCCCTTTCATGTTTAATGGCACAGTGGAAAGAGTAGACTTATATTTGGAAAGGGTTCTGTGGCCAACTAGGTCAGGAATGTTATTGGATGTATTGTTTTTTAATGATTGATAGTGCACACTCACCCTTCAAAGGCCCTTGAACCCAGCAACAAAAGAAAGTTGTTTTAACTTTATTAACAGTTTTTAAAACTTATTGGGAATGAAAAATAAAATATAAGGAAGAAACATAAACTTCTTTTGATTGTACTGCCCAGACTTGATCTTTGCATATTGCTATTGTGTAAATTTTCACCTGTGTGTGTGTAAACATTTTTTTAAAAATTATTTTTATATATTTCAGTTGCTAATAGACCTTTATTTTATTCATTTATTTATGTGTGGTGCTGAGACTCGAACCCAGTGCCTCACACATGCTAGGCAAGCACTCCAGCACTGAGCCACAACCCCAGCTCCCGTAAACATTTTTAAAAAGCAAAATTAGGGTGTGTTTTGTTTTCTGCTTTTTTCACTTAGCCTTCTTAAATGAATTTAACCATGACATTAACAATCTTCAAAATCTTTAAAAATTTTTCTTACAAAAATGAAACATGGTTGCTGAAAAAAAAATTAAAAATTATACAAACATGTAACAGAAAGGAATAGTCTCACATAGTTACCATTCCATGTGGATAACCAGCATTGATAGCTTAGTTATTCTCCTGGACTTTGCCATGTGTGACTTGCCTATGAGTTCCCTTTCTTTTCACAGATGCATAGAGATATGTGCACACATATATGTATGTATATTTAGTTTTATATAGAAATGACCTTTGAATGTACATTTTTTGTTCTCCCAACATTATCTTTGAACATAAAATGTACAAAAATCATGAGTTTGAATGATTATAACATTTTATCAGACTAAAATGTTTTTTTTCCCCAGTACTTTTCCATTGAGAAACCATGTTAAGTTGAATAATCTCTATACCTAGGTTACGATCACATCTCTGACTTGGTCCTAAGGAAATCATCACTAACGTGGAGTTACAGAGTGAAAGGATCACAGCATTGGGAAGCAGCATTGGGAATCTGTTTTGCCAAATCCTTCCAAAGGCTGTGTCACTTTATGCTTTTAGCAGTCTAGGAGTGTGTATTTCTTACCAAACTATTATAACAATTGAGAATAATGATTTTCAATAATTTTTGTCAGTAGGTTAAGAAATGTCATTTCATTGTTATCTTAATATGCATTTCTTTGAATGCCTGGGAAAGTGAATCTTTATCCTCTTTCTTTTTTGGTACCAGGGATTGAACCCTGAGGTGCTTAACTACTGAGCCACATCCGCAGCCCTTTTTATATTTTCATTTAGAGACAGGGTCTTGCTAAGTTGCTTAGGGCCTTGCTAAGTTGCTGAGGCTGGCTTTGAACTTGTGATTCTCCTGCCTCAGCCTCCTTAGCTTCTGGGGCTCTTTCATTTTTATTAGCCTTTCATCTTTCAGATTTGGTTTGGTTACCACTTGTTGTGGCTACCTTTATAATTGTAAACAAAGGACAACTTACCCCCCCCCCCCTTTTTTTTTTTTGCGGTACTGGGGATCGAACTCAGGGCCTTGTGCTTGCAAGACAAGTACTATACCAGCTGAGCTATCTTCCCAGCCCCAACCTCCCCCCTTTTGATTTTACCAATTTTTGGCATACTCAGGAGACTCTGCTATGAAAATGAGAAATTAACACAGGAAACAAGTGCACCTCTTCTGTACTCTGCTTCCTAATTTCTGTGTTATACACATGCTATGTGTGTTTATAATCTGTTCTGTAACAATGTGCCTTCCATGCTTGTCTATGGGTTGATTTTATAAGGCACATCAAAACCAACAGCTGTACTGGTGTTACTGTGACTGTATATTTACTGTGGAATCCAGACTCGAGATTGGACATATAGAAGGAAGTGAAGTCCTTGGTCAGGAAAACTGTGCTGCTTCAGGGAGTCTGAATTTCTTTTGAAATGTCTTCTTTACTTGTGAGCTCACATTCAGCTACTGCTGTTTCTGAAATCCTGCATCATTTTTTTGTCCTGGCACTGTTTTTTTTTTCTGATACCTTCTTGGAATACATTTTTTCATCTGAAGATACAAGTGCTGAACTTTCTGGATTCCTTCCGTGGCCGTTCTTATACAGTACTGAATGAATTGATTCTTTCTTAATTACCTAATGAGGGCCTCCTTGTTTAAGGGTAGATTTTTTTCCCGTTCTTTCTTCTTCATCCTGAGGGAGAAGGCAGGGCTGACCACAGGCCCTTTCCCAGTATGCAGGGCCTGGGAATAGGCTGGCTTCCACAGAGTGCAGAGGTGGGACGAAGGCTGGCAGACACCATGAGAACCCCCTGCAGTTGTCAGAATTAGGTGGGCTTGGCGCTTGTGGTGAATTTCTCTTCTGGGTGAAGTTGTCCATTCCCTGTCATCCCATTCTCTGATCTCTTGTGGAAGATTTGAAATCACCCCAAGTTCTCTTCTACTTGTCTTCCAACCCTTTCCCCAAGCACATTTGCCCCCTTCTTTTATAGAGAATTTGTAGGATTTTATCCAACCCTTCTTTCCTACTAGGGTGGTGGAATGGAGGAAAGAATGACTGTTGGTTAGAAAGAATGTCAGAGACTGGATTTGGGGATGGGGTTTTGTGGAAGGACCAGATGACCCTGATGACATGTGTTCAGGGCTTTAATACTACTGGAGGTGACTTTAAATGATGTTAAACCCAACAGTAAACACCATGCATTTTTTTTTTTTCAGTCCTGATTATATTATCATTCAGTTTATTTTAGTCCTGATTATCATTGAGGTTCTTTTTTTTTTTTTTTTTTTTTTTTTTCCTGATTACATTAAAGAGAAGAATCTTGATTCAGTTCTGGTTGTGAATGCCTCTCTAATGACAGATGGTTTCTCATCATAACAATGAGAACAGGAGGCAGGCCTAGATTTTTCTGTCAGTAACAATATTAGTTAGAATTTAATAACTTTATTCTGTTGTTAGTGTTTATTTTTGTGGTTACCACCTACTGATTACAATGTGACACTTGTTTTCCATTTGTTATAGTGGTATGTAAAGTTCCCTTTAAAATATATTTCTTTATGCAAATCATAGTAAGGTGACTTAGAGAAAAATACTAAAGAACAGGATAGGTAACAGTAGGATGTGGCAGGGATGGCTGTTCGAGAAGTGCTCTGAGCTGCTGCCCTGACCGCTCGTGCTCTTCCGGGCTCTTGGGTTTATTGGTTAGTTCCCAGGATGCAATTGAGAGACACATTGCTCTGGTGTCTTGGGTGTTCCTTTATTCCAGTACAGCTTTGGAAGGGAGGAAAAGTGGACAGGTGTCCTGACTGCTGTTCTAAACTGGAATTCTGTCTGGCTGTCTTTCTGGTTTCATTTCTTCATTTGACTCTTCACTCCTTTTGGACCTAATGTTGGTGTTTGGGAGTTAAGAGGGACTTTTCCTCTTCTCCAGCCAGCCAGTTTTCTCAGCACTCTTGGTTGGAGGTTCTTGGAAGCTTTTGGTCCATCATCCACTCACAAAAAATGCTGAAGGGTCACAGAGAAGTCCAGACTCAAAGGGCTTTCAGCCTGGTTCTCTTACGCTTTTGCATCAGATAGAAGCGGGAAGGTCCCTGGGCTTGTTGAACTCCTGTTTTGTCTTCCATCTCTTCCCTAAGTAGACTGCCGTAGTCTCCATGCAGCCCCTCCTATTGGTCTTTGGGATGTCCCGTGCATGTCCCGTGCAGTTCTGTCAGCCTTGCTGTGGCAAAGGGCATCCTTTGCTTGGTTGAGAGTTGCTGGGTCTTTGCCTACCTGGAACCATCCCTGGCTTGTCATGTGACCTGATAGCTCAGCCCTCTTGTAAATCGGATTGTTGATAGATGCCACCTCTCTGATGCTTCTCAAGGCCAGGCTTGGGGACAGGCAGGCCACACAGGTCTCTGGTGTGTGTGTGTGTGTGTGTGTGTGTGTGTGTGTGTGTGTGTGTGGCGGGGAGTGGTTGGGGAAGAGAGTTGTTTGCCAACACTTTGAAATGGGGGTATTCTCGCAGAAGTCCAGATTTCTGTTTTTTCCTGGGGTGAGTGACATGGCAATTCAGGGCTGAACAGTTACATGACAGCAACCCACTGAGCATGTGCTGGACTTGCCATGAGTTGCCTGTGGCTCCGATGCTGCCTGGAGTAACTGGGTGTTTCCACTTTTCAAAATTATATTTCTTCTCTCTTACGGTTTATTGCACAGGTCCAGAGCTTTCCATGAGCTTCCTGATTCACTTGTTTTCATAGTTGCACTTGCTGATGAACGTGATTTATTCTATATTAATATGTAATATTCACAATTTTCTTACCTCTTTGGCTTTTAAAATTATTTCATTATAAGTCTTGTCTGATTAGCACTTTTAACAATTACTGCTGTATTACATTTAATGAAAGGGTTAATGTTGGTATAAAATCTCCCTGAGAAGTGTAAATTTGATTAGTGTCCAGCACAGTGACAGGACCAGAATATAATAAATGTAGGTGCCTGATGCCGTTATTGGGGCCTTGCAGATTTGCAGATTTGATGTGCTTTTCTCGGGCACCTCAAATGCCCAAGAAAATACTATTTCAGAGCTTCCTTTTCAAATTTTAATGCCCCCTCATTCACAGAAAATGTTTTAGATGCAGAACACATTTTTGTATCTAGAGGTCAAGTCCTTCCTGGCTTTTTTTTTTTTTTTTTCTTGGAGACGTCTTAGCATTTTCTTCTGGTTATTTTCCTGATACTTTATAACCACTGGTACAGTCACAAGTGTCTTGGCCACCTTCTTGAGCCAGGCACTCTGCCCCATTGTATGGGGACCCACATGAGGAATGGTCAGTGTGCATGCACCCGGTGTCATTTTCTCCCTAGGGCATTAGGGACAGGATGCAATTCACAGGTGGCTTTCAGCCTTTTACTTCTAACACTATAAGGGAAATGGGCACAGCAGAGGCGAACGGGACCTGTGGAGAAGGCCACCAGGAGGCAAACGTTCCTTCCTAGAGTGGTCACTGAGGTTTCTTCTCGGAAGCCGGGAGGCTTGGGAGTGCGTTGTGATGGAAGCGGAAGGTGCCCCTTACTAAGCGTGGCGTGCTGCACTTCTGTGGATTTCTACCTTTATTTTGGACTTAGTTCCTTTTTGATGAAAAGCTTTTAAGAAAGTTGCTTCATGAGATACCAGATCACCCCATTCCTGTGAGAACCCTGAGCAAGTGGTTAACCATTCAGAATCGGGGAGACCAGCCTGCGGTAGGACACTGGCCCCTCCTCTCAAGGTGTGAACCACACTGGCTTTTGTCCTGTGTTCTCTTATATGCCAGACTCTGGGGCTATTGGAGCTGCTGGGCTGCTGCCCCCACCGTGTTTTCAGCTAGAGTGCTTCTGTAACAGCCCAGAGGCTGAGCTTTGCAAACCTGTGGTTAGTGTCTTCAGGACCAGAAAACGAGCCTGCTATTCAGGTCACTATCACAGAACAACATTCGCCATGTACACTTATTGGCTTCTAGAACATTTGTGTTGTTGAGCAGTTAACAGAAACCACGATGTAATTTCAGCACATTTCATCACTACACACAGAACCCAGTACTCATTAAGTGGTCACTCCCCGTTCCTCCTGTCCTTGCCTGTTTTCTGTTTCTATGGATTTTTAAATTTTTAATATTTGATATACATGGGATCTGCAGTGGGTGGCCTTTTGTGTCTGGCTTTCACTTAGCATAATGTTCTTCAGGTCTGTCCACATAGTGCACTTCATTGATCCATTCCTTTGTTGGTGGACATTGGGTTGTTTCCGCTTTTGGCCAGTCATAATGCTGCTACTTTGAACATTTGTATATAGCTTTTTGTTTGAATATCTCTTTTTAGTTCTCTTGGGTATATAGCTAGAAGTGTAATTGCTGGGTCATATGGTGATTCTATGTTTGACTTTTTGAGGAACAAAAATGCATTTTAAGTATGAAAATAGTGTATAAAGTTTTATTTTCTTGTTATATAGTAGGGAAACCTTTGTTTCTTTACAACAGGCAGAATTGGGTTCCATGCCAGCCTCTCCGCTAACAAATTATGATGTTGGGCAAGTCATTGAGTCTCGTAGCCTCTTTTTCTCTCTTAGGTGTGTGGACAATCCTGCCTCCATGCTCCTGCAAGGACTCACCAAGATGGTTCACCCAGAAAATGCTCCTGTCCTCACAATGCTGGCACCCACTAACCCACAGCTCCTGTAGTCACCGTTTACCTCAGTGTTGTCACCTAAGCCTGACTGCTGTTCACTGCCACAAGGAACTGGCTGTGTACTTTGGTCATAGGAAAGAGATATAAGAGATGAGTGACCCAAAAGGAAATCTTACATGTTTTATATTATCTTTCCTATAGATGCTTTGTAGTTGTAGATTGATTCATTGTCTGTTATTCTTAAAATTTATAGCATTGCTGTTTTCAAAGGTAAAAGAACCTCTTGCAGAAAAGCGACCTTTTTAACCTCCTATTTGATCACTGCTTGGGTTCTTTATGTGTGAACCACTTCCTGACTGCACTTACAGACAGGAAGATTGCTAGTGACTATCTTACCTCATGGGGATTTAATGAACCTTTTTCCTCAATTAGTAACTAGTTAAAAAAAAGATGTGTGTATAAAGTTAAAATCTCTTTTGAGTAGATCAGAGATTACCACTGTTAATGTTTTGGTAAATGCTTTAAAAAGCTTATATTATGTAATATTTTTTAAAAGTATTATATGATAATACCCCTAGGAATATTTTTAGGAATGTCTTTCCAAGGCATGAAATATTTGATAACATCCTATTTCTTAGCATTGAATATTATTCCATTTTGTGGTAGAACATAATTTACCCATTTTCCTATTGGATATTCAGGTTGTTTCTAGTATTTTTACTATAGACAATGCTGTGATGAACATCTTTGTAGAAAAATTTTTGTGTATGTCTATGATAATTACTTTGGGCTGAATTTCTAGACATAAATTTTCTTGAATCAGAAGGGGTTTGTGTGCATGTTTAAAAATTTTATTTTTGTGGGATTGAACCCAGAGGCACTTTACCACTGAGCGATGTCCCCAGTCCTTTTTATTTTTTGAGACAGGGTCTCGCTAAGTTGCTTAGAGCTTTGTTGAGTTGCTTAGAGCCTCACTAAGTTGGTGAGGCTGGTCTTGAATTTGCAATCCTCCTGTCTCAGCCTCCTAGGTTGCTGGGATTACAGGTATGTGTCATTGGGCCCAGTGTGTTTAAAATTTTGATAATTTCAGCATTTAATAAGTACCCACCACTCTGTGCTGCCCTCTTCCCAGACTATAATGTTTTTATATCTCCATTCAAAATGGTGCCGTGAATAACAAAAGTAAACACAATTGTGACTAAAGGATAGGAATAAGGTAGACATGGGAAGAGCAGTTTGGGTAGAAGGAGAAGTAGCTATAAACAGGCCTGTGGTGGGAATCAGTGTCAGGACCCAGGTAGTAATATAAAGTGCTGTGCTTAGTAGTACTTTGCCCTTGACAGGTGCTCAATAAATGTTGGTTAGTGTTAGTGGTAGTGAGTTAGAGCAAAGGGACAGCCTTGTCATTAACCATACAACAGTAAGAGACCACTTTTGTTTTATTTCTGTGGTGCTGGGGATTGAACCCAGGGCCTTGTGCATGCAAGGAAAGCACTGTACCAACTGAGCTATATCCCCCAGCCCAAGAGACTACTTTTGCGTCATGAATCGCCAGAAATTTGGTTTCATAAGCAGATTCTTGGGCAGAATGTGAACTGGGTTTCATAGTGCATTTTTCCTTAATCTGTAAATTTGGTGAATTACATTGATTTGCTTTGCATACCCAGTATAAACTTCATTTGGTCACTGTATTCTTCGTATATGTTGTTGGATTTGACTTGCTTTTTTTTTTTTTTTTTGCATCTATGTTCATAAAGGGTATTTTTCCCTTTTCCACTTAATGTCTTTGTCTGATTTTGGTGTAAGCATAATGTTGGCCTCAAAATGATTTGGAAAGTAGTCCTTCCTTTGTATTGAGAAAGTGCTTGTGTAGAATTGTTATTCTTTTCTGTTAAATGCTTGGTAGAGTTCTCCAGTGATACTATCGGTCTTGGAGTTTTCTTCGAAGACTTTTTAAACTATGAATTCAGTTTCATAATATCTATAGGACTCTTTAAATTATTCATTTCTTCATGAGTGAACTTTGGTAGATTGTATCTTCGAGGAATTTATTTCATTGAAAATATCAAATTTTGAGTTTGAAGTTGTTCCTAGTATTCCCTTCTAATCCTTTAAAATTTATTTTAGTTGCGATAACACATGAAATTTTACTATTTTAACTATTTGAAGTGTGTAGTGGCATTATATATGTTCACATTGTTTTGAAACATCTTTTAAATGTTTCTGGGATCTGTAGCGATGACCCCTTCTTTTGGTAATTGAGTTTTCTTTTTTTTCAGTCTTGAAGGAAGTTTATCAAAATTTATTGATTCTCTCAAAGAACCAGCTTTTTAGTTTCACTAATTTTTCTCTTATGATATTTTGATTTTTCTGTTTCATTGATTTCTGTTCTTATTATTTCATTCTGTGTGCTTGCTTATAGTTTAATTTGTTCTTTTTCTAATTTTTAAATGATTGCAACCTACATCATTATTTGAAAACATTTATTTTTTTTCCTATTACAAGTATTTAGTGAGGTAAATTTCCCTGTAAGCATTATTTTGGTTGAAGTTCACAAATTTTGTTTGATTTGCATTCTATTTAAAATATATTCTAATTTTCCTTGTAACTTTTTCTTTGACCCAGATATTATTTAGAATTGTGCTTTTGAATTTTCACATAGTTGGGGGATTTTCCATCTATCTCTTATTGGTTTCTAGCTTGATTCTGTTGTGGTCAGGGGCATACTTTATATGATTTCATATTACATTTATCAAGGTATCCTTTATGACTTAGTATGTGGCTGGTGTTGGTGGATGTCCCATGTGCAATTGAAAATAAATGTGACTTGCTGTTGTTGGGTGGAGTGTTATATGAATGCCAGTCAGGTCAGATTGGTTAATGGTGCTTTTTAGGTCTTGTGTATTCTTATTTACTGTACCAGTCAGCTTGGACTGCCATAACAAAGTACCACAGAGTGTAGCGTAAAATGAAAGAAATTAATGTTCTCACAGTTCTGGAGCTGAAGTCCAAGGTGCAGGAGTCGGCAGGTCTGCATTCTCAGAGGCCTCTGTCCTTGACTTGCAGACATCTGTCCTCTCATGGCCTTTCCTCCATGAACACACACATTCCTGGTGTTTCACCCTCTCACAAGGGGATCTGTCAGATTGGGTCAGGGTCTCATCTGTGTCCCCCCACTCTTAAGCACTGCTACGAGGACACTTTCCAAATATAGTCACATTGGGGTTAGGGCTTTAGCATGTGAGTTTTAGGGGGACACATTCAGTCCATAACAGTGATTTTCTTTGTGTCTTGTCAGTTACAACATTCCTAAGAGAGGAATGTTGAAGCTTCCATCTGTATTTGTGGATTTATCTGTTTCTCTTTTCAGTTCTGTCAGTTTTTTTGTTTTTGTTTTTAAGAATACTTTTTTTGTGCGTGCTGGGGTTGAGGGGTCAAACCCAGGGACTCGTGTGCTAGGCAAGTGCTCTACCTCAGTTATACCCCCAGCCTAGTTTTATCAGTTTTCATGTATTTTGAAGTCTTGTCTTGGCTCTCAAATTCTGTAATTCACTGTGTACCTCTATCCAGTGTTTTAATTATGAAAAACTTCAAACATACAGAAAACTGAAAATAGTGGTATAGCAAACACCTGGGTACCCACCACCTAGATTCTACAATTAACATTTCGCTGAATTTGTTACCAAATATTCATCCCTATATTCGTTTGATAGGACCACCTTATTTTTTGACTCATTTCAAAGTAAGTTATAGTTGTAGCTTTCTATAAATTTAAGTGTGTATAAAGTAGAATTGTTTAGTTGTTTTTTTTAAAGTAAATTTTTCAAAAAATCACATACACAGATCTTGAGTTGATCAGTAAATCCTGCTGTCCTTAGAAATACTGCTTGCCCTGTGACGTGAGTCTTCTCGGATGATTGCATGTTGTTGCTTTTAACGTGGGTGTTAGGGATCTGGGTTTTCATTCTTTTTTTTTTTTTATCATTAAATTTTTGTTTTAATGGGTCTCAAAATTCTGTGACAGATTTTTGGTCAAGTTGTTTCCATTAAAAAGTACTGATTTTAAAAACTAATAACTTAAAACTGCCACACACACACAAAAAAACAAACGGTCCACAAAACATTCTCCTTTCCTTCTGAAGGTTTTACGATGCATTGTTATCATTAACCAGTCTTTTACTATTAAACTTAAATGGCCAATTGAGACAAACAGTTCTGAGACCGTTCTTCCACCACTGATTAAGACGGGGGTGGCAGGTGTTAGGGGTAATATTTAGCCTTCTGAGCTTTCTGGGCAGACGTGGTGACCTTGCCAGCTCCAGCAGCTTTCTTGTCCACTACTTTGATGACACCCACAGCAACTCTCTGCCTCATATCACGAATAGCAAAGCGACCCAGAGGAGGAGAGTCAGAGAAGCTCTCAGCACACATGGGCTTCCTGGAGCCATGTCAACGATGGCAGCATCACCAGACTTCAAGAATTTAGGTCTATCTTCCAGCTTCTTACCAGAACGGCGATCAATCTTTTCTTTCAACTCAGCAAACTTGCAAGCAGTGTGAGCTGTGTGACAATCCAGGACAGGGGCATAGCCAGCACTGGTTTGGCCTGGATGGTTCAGGATCATCACCTGAGCAGTGAAACCAGCTGCTTCCATTGCTGGGTCGTTTTTGCTGTCAGCAGCAACATTGCCACGACGAACATCTTTGACAGACACGTTCTTGACGTTGAAGCCCACATTACCTCCAGGAAGAGCTTCACTCAGAGCTTCAGGGTGCATTTCAACAGACTTTACTTCAGTTGTGTCGTTGACTGGGGCAAAGGTGACCACCTTGCCAGACTTGAGAACTCTAGTCTCCACTCGGCCCACAGGGGCAGTACCAATACCACCAATTTTGTAGACATCCTGGAGGGGCAGACGCAAAGGCTTGTCAGTTGGACGAGTTGGTGGCAGGATGCAATCTAAAGCTTCAAGCAGTGTGGTTCCACTGGCATGGCCATCTCTATGGGTGACTTTCCATCCCTTGAACCAAGGCATATTAGCACTTGGCTCCAACATGTTGTCACCATTCCAACCAGAAATTGCCACAAATGCTACTGTGTCAGGGTTGTAGCCAATTTTCTTAATGTAGGTACTGACTTCCTTAACAATTTCCTCATATCACTTCTGACTGTAGGGTGGTCAGTGGAATCCATTTTGTTAACACCAACAGTTAGTAGTTTCACAACCCCAGTGTGTAAACCAGAAGGGTGTGCTCACGAGTTTGCCCAGTCTTGGAGACACCAGCTTCAGATTCACCAACACCAGCAGCAACAATCAGGACAGCACAGTCAGCCTGAGATGTGCCTGTAATCATATTTTTGATGAAGTCTCTGTGTCCTGGGGCATCAATGATAGTCACATAATACTTGCTGGTCTCAGATTTCCACAGGGAGATGTCAATGGTGATACCACGCTCACGCTCAGCTTTCAGTTTATCCAAGACCCAGACATACTTGAATGAACCCTTTCCCATCTCAGCAGCTTCCTTCTCAAAATTTTCAATAGTTCTTTTGTCGATCCCACCACATTTGTAGATCAGATGACCAGTAGTGGTAGACTTGCTCAAATCTACGTGTCCGATGATGATGTTGATATGAGTTTTTTCCTTTCCCATTTTGGCTTTGATTTAGCGGTGGTTTTCACAACACCTGTGTTCTGATGGCAAACCCGTTGTGGAAACAAAACAAAACAAAACAAAACTGGTTTTTCATTCTTAAAAGGAGATTTTAAAGGCGTTTTTCAGATTTATGAGATCTCTCTTTTGGGGGTTTGTTTAGTTCTAGACAGAATTAAAATGGTTGTATAAATGGGATTAGTTATTAATCAATAAGCATTTATTGTTAGTTTTTTCCCTTGCAGTTCTGGGAGTGAACCCAGGGCCTTGAGCCCCTTAGAGGGTGCTCTACAACGGCTGCATCTGCAGCCCATTTGGATTTTGTTTTATATTGGGACGAGGTTTTGCCAGGTGGCTCAAGCTGACCTGGCACTCGTGATGCTCTTGCTTCAACCTCCCAAGTAGCAGGGTTTTCAGGTGTGTATCACCCCACCCAGCTGGGTCTACAGGTGTGTATCACCCCACCCAGCTGGTTTTTAAAGTTTTAATTGTGGTAAAATGTACATAACGTAAAATTCACAGTCGTATCCATTTTGAAGGGTCCAGTTCAGTGGTGAGTAGAGTCCTGTTGTGCAGTCTTGTTCTTCGTCTTGCAGACTGAAGCTCTGTGCGTTAAACCACACATCCCTCATTCCTTGCTCTGGGCCGCTTCTTTGTTTTTATGAATTTCACCACTGCAGTTACTTCACATGGGTGAATCATGTCATATTTGTCTTTCTGTGACAGGCTTATTTCCCTGAGCACCCTGTCCTCAAGGCTCATCCATGTTGTGCATGGGAAAGGATAACCTTGCTTTTTCATCCTGAATCAAATCTCATCTGCTCATGCAGTGTAGCCTGTTTTATCTGTGTCCGCTCCTCTGTCAGTGGACACTGGCTGCTCCCACCATTAAGTTCCTGGGCAGCTCTACATGTCAGTCACCTGAGCAGGGCGTGGCAAACACACATTGATGGCCTTCAGTGGCTGGGTCCTGTCAAAGCCAGAGGGCCGCCGAGGAAGTGAACACACCACACTAAGCCGCTGCCCACACTAAGCTATGTGCCAGTGGAACTGAAGTTTGGGAAGATGGACAGTAGCAAAGGGATATATTTTTTTTTTTAATTCTAAAATGCAGGATTTTTATATTTTAATGTTTTTTAAATTGGGATGTGCCTTGTAATTGATGACATCTTTAAAATATACTTGATTATATTTCCTTTTTAGTGTCACTAAATTTTATGGTGTATCTTACAGTCAGCTTGAATTAGAGTTGGTGAATTACTCAAGTCTGCTATTAAGTCAGGCCCATGGGGAGGACAGTTGTAAAGGGCGCTTCACAAATAAGGTGACATTTGAGCTTAGCACCTGTTTAGCTCTGATGACATTTTTTTTCATAGCAGGGCTTTTTAAAAAATATTTTTTAGATAGACCTTTGTTTTACTCATTTATTTATATGTGGTGCTGAGAATCGAACCCAGTGCCTCACTCACGCTAGGCAAGTGCTCTACCGCTGAGCCACAAGTCCAGCCCCATAGCAGGATTTTATCCCTGATTGAGACAATATGTTGATTAGCATTCTGGCACAAACTCCTTACCTGCTTGTGGGCTGGTAATGGTTTGCAGACTGGTTCACTGAATGGTACTGGAGTGTAAAACCTGGGCGGATGGGATATGGGAGCATTTTGCAAGATGGGCCCAGATTCGCAGGTTTGATGAAAACAACATCACAGTGATCCAGAAGGGACCCTCTCTATACCTGGCTAGTTGCTCATTGGTGTGACTCTTGACTTCTCTGCTTTCTCCTGTTTTATACCGTTAGTAAATCCTGCCTGTTGTACCTTCAAAACACCCCAATTCTAACCTCTCTCTGCATCTCCATCCCAAGATGGAGCTACAGTTGTCTCCTACCTACATTATCAGAACAGCCTCCTAACTGGTCTTCCTCCTCTACCCTTGCCTTCCTATAATCTTGTCTTTTCAATTTAGCAACCAGAGTGACCATGAAACATCATTTTTCTGACGGTATTCTTCCTCTACTTAAGTTCTACTTAAACTTAAAGCCTCGTGGGCTGGGGGCAGAGCTCCCTGGTAGAATGCTTGCTTAGCACACATAAGGCCCTAGGTTCATTCTGTATTACTGAGGCGGGGAAAAAAGAAGAAAGAAAGAAAGAAAGAAACAAACCAGTGAAGTCCTCCTGTGGCCCTCAGTCACTGAGGAGGAAGGACTGGCCTCCCTTTGACAGTCTCCAGGGCGCTGCCTCCTTTGCTGCGCACTGCTTTGACCTCTGCTCCCAGCCGCACCGTGGGCCTCGCTGCATGTCGAACGTGTCCCTTCCTCTCAGCATTTGGACACGCTTTTTCCTGCCCTAGGAATGCTCTTTCCCAGATGTCTGCGAAGCCCACTTCTAAGGGCTCTGCAAATCTCTCCTTATCAAAAGGCTTTCCCCCAACTGCCCTACCTAAACGGAGGCCCCTGTTCCCCACTAGCACTCTTACCCGAGAGCAGGAGGGCTGAGTTATGCTCCAGTAGCAGACGACTCCAGAGTGTCAGAGGCTTGGACTACAAGAACAAGGCTTGCTTCTCTCCAGCACCACCTTGCCACTGTGGACACCTGGGTGGAGAGGGCCTCCCCTGTGTAGTTTTCAGCCCTGGGATCTGGCCGATGTGGAGGCTGCCATCTTGAGCGCTGGCAGAGGGAAGGAGAATGTGTGATTCACTGCTCGTAGAATATCTGCCTGCAAGTGACGTGCTGTACATTTACTTGACCCAAGCAAGTCACATTGCTGCCTAACTTCAGTTGGGAGTGGGGGGTGGGTAGCAATCCAACCATGATTCTGAGAAGAGACCAGGAAGTATTGGGAGATAAAGGCCAGAGGCTGGGACTTGCTTTTGTTTGGTGTTTGTTTCCATCTTACATAGTTTTATTTGTTTTCTTTTCTCTCCTTTCTAGACTATAAATACCACAGGGGTTTGGGCTTTGTCTTTTACTGCTATACTCTGGGGCCTAGAAAAATGCTTGGGATATATTAGATGCTTATAAATATTTAAAGAGTGATTGAGAATACCAAGGCAAATCGGTTTTCATTTGGTGACACATGAGCCAAGTTAGGAGTGTGAGTAGGGAGTTTGGAGGAGCAGGAGGAAGAGCTGCGATCAGACTTCCTGAGAGGCAGTGGAGTTAGTGTGACTCCATCATGAGTTTGCAGGGAAAGCTTTTGGTTCGGCCGTGATGACGGCCAGGCGTGTGGAGTTGCTCAGGAGTGGCAAGGAGGAGGCAGGAACGATTGGGAGCCCAAGTGGAAGAAGGAAGTATGACCCCACTGTCCCTCCCAGGTGCGCCTGCAGCACCCCTGCTCCCTCTCCTCAGAATGAGGAGAAGCCTTCACAGGGGGGAGCCTGCTTCCTGGGGTGCCACCGTGGTGTGGTGGTGGGGGCCATTTGTCACTCTTCATTCTTTCTTTCCTTTTTTCTCATGGCACTCTTGAGGCAGGTTCTCATTTGGCAGGTGAGGAAAACAGGCTTCTGCTGTTCACAGCACAGTTCAGGTTGTCATGCATGTGGCCATGGTCTTTCTGTGTACCTCGTGAGATTTTGGATCCGTGGTGCCTTGGTGAAGAGCATGCAGCCCCTTTCTACTGGTTCCAGTGTAGAAGTATGCAGGACCTCGCCAGAGAGGAAACACTTGGGCTGTTCTTAAACAAGAAGGAACCACAGTGTCAACTGTAACTGGTAAACCACCCCCAGGGAATTTCTTATGAGTAAGATTAAGGTGTGCTGACAGAATCTGAGAGTGTTCCCATCAGTGGTACTTGCGTGGTCTCGCCTGTGGGTGATCTGAGCATTTCTTCCGGGCCAGGGGCTGTGCTCAGCTCCTGGCAGATAGGAGAAGGGAAGGTGTGTGGTCTCCCTTCAGGAATCTGGAAAGCAGATGGGAAGGCAAACTACTTGGAACCAACTGGGAAAGCAGTATGCAAAAGTCCTTTAGGCTGCAATGGTTCACTCAGGTGGAAGGTGGAGGAAAGTAGAGTCGAAGCTGTAATTTGAAGGCTGCCTGTAAGGGAGCATTTGTACTGGGAAGGCGTGGATAGTATTTGGGATGTTAAATCCAGAAAAAAACTTTCCAAAAGCACTGAAACAGAAACCTTGTGTTCAGGAGGTAGTGAGATGGGCAGTGTAGTTGCAGTACAGGATCCAACCAATGGAGGTCATGCTGGAGAGGCAGGCAGACCCAGGCTGTGGAATCCGGGGAACAAGTGCAGGGCTTATCATCCTGCCTTGGAGCAAGCAGAAAAGTGACAGTGTTGAATGCTGATTTAGAAAGAAGATCCACATGCATGCAGTCCTTGCCCCTCAAGGTAATATAGGACCATGAAAATGACTACAGGCTGAAACCAGACAAAGCTATTTCAGTAATAATGGGGAAAATTTAGATAGTTTCATGACCTTTAAAAAATTTTGTTGAAATAATATCTTTTTAAACTTTAAAAATTTCTTAAAATGTGTAGTTATATAGGGAAATGAAAATAGTAAAACTAATATTTAGTGCCCTGTAACTTGTTAAAAATATTAGAGACAGAATCAAAGTGTTTTCTTTTTTTTCTGTTTAAAAGTACTTTATTGTTTTTCCAGTCAAATGACTAGTTAACAAGAAGGGTAAACTTGAATTAAACATGCTATAATTATACATCATCGCATTAAGGACAATGAAAATAAGAATCAGTGAGTTATACAAGTGTTTTCTTTGTGAGAAATATATCGAGAGTAGTTTGAGCAGAGTTTGCTGCCTTCTTGCATAGCCTATGATATATATATTTTTTTTATATCTTATAAATTGCCATTACCTTTCTGACCTGGCTGAATTTTCAATATTTTATTCTGTTTTTAGTGTCATGAAATATTTCTGAGAGTCCTTAATAGGAAGATTTTTTTCCAGCATCCTTTCTTCTGGAGTATCTTAATCCATTTTTTCTTTTTTTAATTCACAGTCACTGTATTAGTCTCCCATTGTTGCTATAACAAATTATCACAAACTCGATGTCTGCTTTCAGAACAAGTTGCCACAGGTTGTCTTGGAAAGTCAGCTTGAGCCCTGTTGTGTTCACAGTGCAAAATTCAGGAGGCCACTATAATCAACAGTGTTAACACTTTAACCTCTTTTTAATTTTTGAAAACAAGTGTTTCTGTATGCAAGTCTCCTGGTTGACCTGGTGGAAATGGTGCATCTCTTTACCCTTCAGTAACAGTTTTCTGGAATTGCTCTGTGAAGGTGGCTGGCTGTTCACTTGGTTCAGTCTCCTGTAAGAGCCAGCTGGGAGGGAAGCCCCTCTAGGGGATTCCTCTTGTTTCCCAGTGTCCTTCAGTCACTCACTTCCGCATGTGGATGTTCTAGTAGGAACTAAATGTCAGAGCTTCTGGACTTTGTCTTCATTCTGATTCAGAAGATTGAGTTCTCTTGCTCTAGATCCACGTGCTTTTTTAAATTTTAGGAGCAATCATTCTGAATGTGTTTCCTTTCTCCCCAGACAAGGCACCTCTGTCCAAGAGTCTTTTGCTGGTCCCCAGTGCCCTGTCCCTTCTGCTGGCCCTCCTGCTGCCTCACTGTCAGAAGTTCTTTGTGTATGACCTCCACGCAGTCAGGAACGACTTCCAGGTGAGTGGTGTCCATTGGTCTCTGGCCGGAGAGAAGGTTTTTTTTTTTTTTTTCTCCCCTCTCTTCCATATTTGCCTTTTCTTTCTATTTATTGGTACTTCAAAGCCCCTGGATTCGTAAGAAATATTATTAATATTCTATTAACAAGTACATTTTCTAGTTGTATTTATTGACATTCTCAAGCAAAGCAGAGTATAATGAAAAATTGCATTATTTCCTTTTACTGAATGCATGTTTCAATTTCACTTTTTACTTACGGAAAGGCAATTTATAATTATAAGGGTATACACACACACACACACACACACGCACACATATTCACATGTATATATATCTCAGTCTGAATATTTAACATTTTCCAAAACTTGTCAGTTTGAATATTTGATTAGATGGTCTAAGTTCTTTCAGCTGCAATACATTGTGAATTTGTGATTACTTATGATTACCAAATAGGGAAAAATTGTCTTGAATTTTTGCTTTCTAGAATAGCAGGACTGGGTGACTTTCAAGATTTATGGATGGAGCTCATTGAAAATGATGGTGTTCAGGTCTTGTCTGAATTAGAGTGCTGGTACAAATTATGCTGTGTAACCTGCCTCTCTTTGGAAAATACTTGGTTAGCGATTTCTAAGAATAACAGTCTAGTTCTTAGACACTGACACCTTTTCTTCAGTGATGTGATTAGATCCTCAGATGGAGGGTTTGAGGATGTGTTTCCAGTTTGGTCTGGAAGAATGAATAACTTGTGAATTAGCAATAGAGAGAGAAGGGCCTTTTGCTTCAGGAAGCCATTTGAACTTCAGACCCTCAGGAGTGTGGTGCAGGAGGCAGGGCTGGAGACTAACACAGGCCTGGATAGGAGGAGTCCTGAGGGGCAGTTGATAAAAGGCTTTATTTTATAGGTTCTGAATCTTCCAGATTTTGACAGGAGAGGCTGAGGTACTGTTTCATTTTCCTTTAGGTCTTTGTTGATTCCAAGCCAGCGACCAGTCTTTAGGGGGTGGTCATCTTCTTAATAGTGAGTAATAGTTTATTTCACACCAGTTCTCAGATTTTCATGTCCTTGAGCATGGTTGCAAAACAAATTGTTTAAAATTGTAGCTACTAGTTTCATTTGCCATTAACCCAAGGAAAACAAAATAAATGGTGTTCTATAATCATAATTTGTTGTATTTTAGAAATTATAAAATCTTTAATTTCCTTAATCCCTAGATTATCTTCGTGGTTCCCAGTGAGTGCTTTCACTATAGTGTTAAATGTGCGGAGAGATGATTGGAGTTGTCTGTCATAGTCTTTGAATTTGAAGAGATGACAGTCACATCGGTTTACATTTGTAAATTAGTTGACAGTGTCTGAAGCCCTCTTGTGTACACTGTCTGATTTGATCATAGGGATGGTAGTATATGCTGGCCTATAGTTTCTGTGATTCTGGTGCAAGCATGAAGTTTCTGAGGGAGAGAAGAATTAGTTAGGAGATGTCCTCTGTAACATGTATGTGCTCATGGTGGTCATTCCCGCCTCATAATTCTTTGCCAAGGGCTTTTCTCCTTGAACCCAGATGTGGCCTCTCCATAGACTTGCAGCAGGTGAAGTGAACTCTCAGGGACATCCATGAGCTAGTTCAGTGCCTTAGATTTTGGAGTACACTGTTACAGAGATGCCTGGTGTCTTGCTTGGGGAGGAGACAGAAGCAAACTGTTTTGTCAGTTGCTGTAGTTAGTTTTCTCTTTGTGTTCTTGTTATTTCAGTTGGCAAGAGAAGAGGTTGTATGACTTTAGAAAGTAAAATACTTCCTCTGTGCCTCTTCTTGATCTTAAAATAGGGATAATATTACCAGTGTTTGTGGCAATCTTATTCCCAATAGCCAAGGTGGAAACAAGCCAGTGTCAACAGAAAAACTAATGAGGAAAATATGGTATATACAGAGAATGGAATATTATTCAGCAATAAAAATGAAATTCTGATCCATGTTTCAACATATACCTTGAAGAGATTACACAATAATCAAGCAATTGAGCCAGACCCAAAAATACAAATACTGTATGATTCCAATTAAATGAGGTATCCAAAATAGGTAAATTTGTAGACAAAAAAGTACAACAGAGGTTATCAGGAGCTGACAGAGGGAGAATGGGGAATTAGTGGATGCTGAATTTCTGTGTGGGATATTGAAAGCATTCTGGAAATGGACAATGGTGATGGTTGTACAGTATTGTGAATATTCTCAATACTGCTGCATGTGTACTTAAAAATAGTTACAGTGGTAAACTTTACATCTATTTTACCACAATAAAAATTCAAAGAAAAGATAGGGTAAATTTGTTTTACCAACTTTGTAAGGTAAGGTAATTGTGAAGGGGAAAAAATGATCAGAATGTTTTGCAAATGTCACTGGGCTAATCTTTAAAAATCTGGAAAATGTTTAAGACTCAAAATTGATATTTGAGTAGCTCTTTATATATTTCCTTATATGTTTTTCACTCAACTAGAAGTCGATTGTAAAAAACTGATATTTCTAAGCCTGCTAATATTGATCATTTCTGACAAATTACCTTGCTATTAAGTAGTTGAGTTGTCAAAATTAGGCTCAGAAATTTATATTTCAAGTTTATACCTAGATAGTCATTTTTTCCTTTGTTTTATTAGTAGCATAAAATGAACATTAGGTTAGCCTTTCATTTCAACTCATATAATTAAAAGAATTGTTTTTAGTTGTAGATGGACACAATACCTTTATTTTATTTATTTATTTTTACGTGGTGCTGAGGATTGAACCTGATGCCTCCCACATGGTAGGCAAGTGCTCCACCACTAAACCACAACTTCAGCCCTCATATATATATAATTTTAAAAAATCTTATCTAAACACAGTTCCAAATTTCATTACAGAAAGTCTTCTATCGTCTTAATAAGAGCACATTTTCTTATTGTACTAAGCAAAATAAAAATTCCCTCTACACCCTTTGTGCTGTTGGAATGTTTAGTGTCACAGAATTGAGCACTTAGTTTTCCTTTTGTACGTGCATCATGGTTTTGCTTAAAGTAGTGTATACAAATGAGCAGTATAAAGTAAACAATCAATTTGCCAAGGCAGAGACCGAGTAACTCTTGCTTTTATTCATTGTTCTTTTTTAAATCCTTTCTAGATTTGGAGGTTGGTATGTGGAAGAATAATTTGCCTTGATTTAAAAGATACTTTCTGCAGTAGTCTGCTTATTTATAATTTTAGGATATTTGAAAGAAGATATGGAAGCAGAAAATTTGCAGTAAGTATTTATGTATTTTGCCTTTGCTACTTAGGTTTTAGAAAAAAATTTTGTTCTTTTTCCTTGTTTCATAATAGGTTTTATTTTGTTAAACTTGGTTTATTATTTATAATTATCTTCTTAAGTACATGATCCTGTATCTGATTTGGGGCACGGACATTAACCAAAGAAAAAATTTAAATTTAAGCCAATAGCATAATAAAATAATAAAATGATGATGATAGTAATGGTAATAGACAATATGAAGTGTGAACAGTAATAATTTTAACTAGGACTTTTACTTTAATAAAATTCTAGTCACTTGTATACTTTTTTAAAATTTATTTTTATTTAAAATTTATTTATTTGGTACTGGAATTGAACCCAGGGGCCCCTTACCACTGAGCTGAGTCCCCAGTCCTTTTATTAAAATTTTTATTTTTAAACATTTATTTATTTATTTTTATTTTTTGGTAACAGGGATTGAACCCAGGGGCACTTAACCACTGAGCCACATCCTTAGCCCTTTTTAAAAAAATTTTTTTTTTTTTTTTTTTGAGGCAGGATCTTGCTAAATTGCTTAGGGCCTCATGAAGTTGATGAGGCTAGCTTTGAACTTGCGATCTTCCTGCCTCAGCCTCCCGAGCAACCCATTTTTATTAATTTTTTGAGAGAAGTTCTTGCTAAGTTGCTCAGGCCCTTGCAAAGGTGCTGAGGTCTTGCTTGTGATTCTCCTGCCTCAGTTGCTGAGATCACAGGTTTGTGCCACCATGCCTGGCATCGTCACTTACATTCTTAATGGTTTTTGTGTTCCTTATTATAAGTATGTCTTGCTATAAATATCATTTTTCAACCAATTTGGAAATTAAGAAAGTTAATGCATTTGAACAATATGATTTTACTTCCCAATTTTGTAAAGTCTGTTCTAATAAAAACAAATGTTTAAAAAATATATTGCTTATATATTTATGTTGTTTATATATTATTTATATATATATAAATGAGCTGATTCTAACTAAATAAATGTTAGTTTATTTTTAGGTAACTTCTCTAACATTTTCTCCTGTTTTATTTTTCAGTCCTTTTTGCTAGGTTGCTGGATTTTGTCAGCCTTGTTTGACTTTCTCCTTGTTGAAGCTATGCAGTATTCATTTGGTATCACTGTGGCCAGTAATTTGCCTTCTGGATTGTAAGTAGTTCTTAGAGATTGGCTTAATTTAGAACTCTTAAATCTTACTGAAAGCATTATTGTTCATGAAAGTCACTAAAAGAATATTGTAAAAGTAAATCCAGCATATGTTTATCTAGTCACTATGCTCTTGAAATAGTTAATTTTATATTCACTCTTCTTTTAAACTGCGACATTCTATGTTTTAGAGAATTTTTAATGAATTTGCTATGCAGGTCTTAAAGACAATCTGTTTTGTGTTTTTATAATAATATTTTGTCTTTGTAATTTTATAAATTAATCAAACACAAATTAGAAATTTTAATTAGATTAGAAAATACATTTTGTAGAAAGTTAAGTTTCTAAAGAAATCTTTTTAGGCTGATATTGTTTAAATATTTCCACCAAAGGTAAAACAAAGTCAGTACACAGGTCACAATTTAAGCCCAGTCTGCAGGGACCAACTTGACTCAGTGTGTAGAGGTCTCCACATCATGTTGATTTTCTAAGAAACGAAAACTCTGTATTACTGTGTGCAGTTACTAGTAGCTAGCAGTAGAGTTGTCAGCACATATAAGTGGCCTTAAAGCACCACCTAAGTAAGTATAGGAGACTGGATTTGAGAGATGAGATAATTTGAAAGACAGATACTGGATATATAAAATTCTGTGTGCTAACTGTAGTCTTGTTTTAATTTTAGATATCAGGTTTGAGAATGATCAGGCCACTGCACATATCTGGATTCAAATCCACTTTGGATCCCTGTTTTTCAAATGTGATTCGTGTTCTAATGGCTCTCATGCTTACATTGTTGGTATTGACAGTGTAGTCGCCTTCCTGCAATTTACAGAATTGTTGGCATGAATATACATGAATGTTGACCTGTAGCTGTTTTAATGATGTTTGGTTCTGAATAATTTTTGCGAGGGGAGGTACAGGGTTGTTTGTGATAATTATCATGTAGTTTCTGTTGAACGCCACGGATTGTGTTTGAATCAGTCTGAGTTTGCTGTTCTGCCCTGGGAGCCCAGGTTGTCTCGGGAAGGTGTCAGGTGAACTCAGGAAAGAGGCAGCGGAGCCGAGGCTGCCATTCTTCTCCAGGTGTTTCTCACCCAGGCCAATTATTTTTGTTTTTCTGTGAAGCCTACCGAGTTTTGGAAGGGCACGTGTGTGTCGTGTGTTTGTTAGAATAAGTCTTGGGGATGAAGAACAATTATAGTTATTCTCATTTACATTGTCCCCTTGTCTGAGGATATTTCTCCTACTGCACATACAGTTGGGTGACAGTAGAACCTTCATTTCGTCTAGTTTATTATGGAATTCTATCAACTGGTACACAAAAAGTCCGATTCATTTTTAAAGTTGGCAGGAATTTTTACTTACTCTTAAGAGAGAACTATTTAAATCTCAGTTTGTACCAAGAGTTGCAAATGTGAATGAATTAAAAAATGATAGCATGTCCTTTGAAAAACAATGTGAATGTTAATTCAGCCATCTTCTCTTTTCAAGTCACAAAACATGATAGTATGACTTTTTAGAATCTTGAACTTCTTGAAAAGTAAACCATTATTTTAATAAGTAAACTTTGGATTTTGTAAAAATATCTTTTATTGGTAATGGCAAAACTTCAAAAATTTAAGAGAAGAGGGGCTGGGGTCATGGCTCAGTGGTAGAACACTTGCCTCGCATGCGTGAGGCGCTGGGTTCCACCTTCAGCACCACATAAATAAATAAAATAAAGGTATTGTGTCCATCTACAACTAAAAATTTTAAAATATAAAAAATTTCAAGAGAAGAAACTACTCTTTAAATCAACACACCTTACATTTACATTGTTTTTCACATGACATCTTTTTCTTTTCCCATCAATGCCAATTCTGTGTGCACTCTCTACAATTCTTCACTTTCTATTTACTTCTCTTTTAATCTCATCGCTGTTGAAACTTCTCCTATAAAGTATCCAGCAACCACGTGATTTCTGAAGCCAGTGGTCATCCTGTTTGACTTCAGTAACACATTAAGTGCTTTTAACCTCCTTTCATTTCATGAAACCACCTGCTCCTTCAAGTCCCAGCATCGTCTCTCTCAGTCCTTTCTGTTCTTAGTTACCATCTGTAACTGTCTTCTGCTCACTCCCTGTGACTTCCTTGGACTATTTCATTCACCGCTAGGACTTCAGTGACAGTTCCAACCTGTTGTTTGCTTCCCAGCCCTCTCTTTCCAGCCTGAACTACTCTCCTGATCTGCCTGGAGTCTTAGTTCCTAATGCCTTCTCGACTCAAAGAAAACTCATCTTGTTCTGAAGCTCTCCTCTCTTTTGGTCTCCTTTCTGTGTGCCCTTACCCCCTCCTCCTGCTATCCTTTCTTTAGTTACTGGCTTTCCATATGTTCAGTCTTCCAAGCAGGGAATATTTCCCTTTCCCTTCAATGGGACAGAGCTCTGAGTGTGTGTAATCCAAAGTCCTCAATAGCACACTCATCCATCCCCTTTTCTTTACTTACATCATCATATCAGTTTAAATTCTGATCTTTTCTTGCCTGAATTTTGACAAAAATTCTCTAACAAGCCACTTTGTCAATTTCAAAGCATTCCATATGATGCAGTCAGAAGTTATGTTTCTAAAATATGCACTTGACCATGCTAGACCTTGTCTTTAAAACCTTTAAGTCCCCATTTCCTTCAGAACAAAGCTCATACTCCTCCAAGATGTCATCATGACAGTTGGAGTAACAGGAATGGCATGGGTTTTGCCATCACAGAATTGAGATTCCATCTGTGCCTCTAGCTGGTTGTGTGAAATCTTAAGCAGGTGGCTTCTTTCAAGTTCCACTTCTGAGCTATTTATAAATGGCTGTCATGGGCCAGTTGGAGGCACTGCACTTCACAGGTGTGGAGAGAATTAAGGAAGCTCGCACGGAGATCCTTGCAGCACGTTTGGTTTTTCTTCTCTTTAAAGCCTGTGTGATTGGACCACCATCCATTCTATCAAGCCTCTCCCCCATCAGTCATTCATCTTTCTTAACCTGCTGTATATAGTATTTGTATTCTCATGCCTGCCTGGCCTTTTTGCCCTTTGGCAAGATGAACTGTCCTTTTAGGTGTATTAGAACAAACATATTAATATTCTTATTAGTATTTATTACATTTATTATCTTAATGTTATTATACCATAGTGATTTTTGTCATTATCTATACCTTCTGTGCTACCTACTAGTTCCTGGAGAGGGAACTAGGTTTTACTTTATGTGTTTATTTCCTTACACTCAGTATCATTAAGGGATAATCTTGATTACAGTGAGCCCTAGTCAGACTAGGATAAGGTCATTGAACTCTATAGAGACCTGTTCATCTCGTGCTTTGCATAGAAATTGTGCCTGACACATGATAGATGCTCGTGACTATTATTTCAATTCAGAAAATATAACTGTTGTTTGCAAAGTAAAGAAGCTCCATCATTGGACATACTTTATATGAAAAGACATAACTTATATGTAGCTTTTCTTACAGTCTATGTCTGGTAACCCATTCTGGTCACACATCTGTCCTTACATGCTTCTGTTTTTTAATTATCAGTGTTTATGTGTGGATGTTACATTGTTTTCCAGAATAGTAGAATTTGAATTTTTATTTTTATTATTTTTTTAAATGAATTTTTATATACTAAGTTTGAATGTGTCTAATTGTGTTGAGTGTGTGGCCCATGCCTGTAATCCCAGTGGCTCAGGAAGCTGTCAGGAGGATCACAAGTTCAAAGCCAGCCTTAGCAACTTAGTGAGGCTCCAAGCATCTTAGCAAAACCTTGTCTCAAAATTAAAAAAATAAAAAGGGTTTGACTTGAGATGTGGCTCAGTGGTTAAGGGCTCCTGGGTTTAATCCCTAGTACCAAAGGGATAAAAAAAAAAAAAAAAAAAAAAAAGGCTAATTTCAATGCTAAATAAATTTTCATTAACTGTTTTAGATTACCTAGAAGTTTATTGTGACACCCAAGACTTATGTTTTCACTTTGTTGGTATTTTGATTTTTTTATTTTTAAAATATTTTTTAGTTGTCAGTGGACCTTTATTTTACTCTATTTTTTTTTTTTAAACATGTGGTGCTGAGGATCAAAACCAGTGCCTCACATATGCTAGGTGAGCGCTCTACCACTGAGCCCCAGCCCCAGCCTGCTTCATTAATATTTTGTCAACAAAGTCTCTTGTGCTTTGTATTCTCAACCCAAACTCTTCTTATCAAGAAGTTATTCCTAGAGCCTGAAGTAGGAATTTTTAGGCATTAAGTTTATTTATTTATTTAGTCAGAGGAAGAAACCCAGAAGGGCAGCTACCTAATATGGAGGAATTTTAAGCTGTTATTTATTTGAAAGGATTAACTACTCCAGTGGGCTTATGATGGAGACTTAATATAGGGAAAACTGACAGGAAATAGAAGTTGTGACTCCAATTCTTTGCTTAATTTGAAAAGATTATAAAATTAATTATGGTTGAAGATTTAGGAATAAATTTGATAGGCATTTGAGAAGATTATAAATTTTCCTTGAGTTAGAATATGGACCTGACTCTGAGAAGTCCTATCATCCTATCTTGATGTTTTACAATAAAATGAAAACTGAAGGAAAAAAGGAAGAAAAGCTATTGCAGAGAACTTGCCACTTACTAAATTACCTAAGAGTGAATTCATTTGTTTGGTTGAAAGTAGGCTATCATTATGTATCTTTATTTCCCCCTGAGGGCTGGGGATCAAACCCTGGACCTTGAACATGGTAGGCAAGCGCTTTACCACTGAGCTACAGTGCTAGCCAACTTTGTATATGTGTACATAAAACCATATACCAGATACAGGAGTTATTTATCTTGTTTTAGCTGTAATTATTCACTTAAAGATACTTATTAAAAACTCATACTTGATTATTCAAACTAAAAACTTCTTTATTTTCTCTTGAGAAACTTTCTCAGTACCACTGTTATGACAGTGTTTATATTTCATAAGCCTTTTTGCTTTTCGTTATTGAAAAATTAGTGTTGGACCTGAAAGGGGAGCTGAAATGGGTTTCTAATCCTTCAGCTGAGCAAGTTCCATAAGTTCTTTCAACCTCAGTTTCTTTGTATTTCCATCAGTAAAGTTGGACCTACTTCATCTGAGAAATCTGCTAGGGCTGAAGTGCTATTTTAATGCTAGACTCCTTTGCGTTTTTCTTTTTCTTTTTAGAAAAAAGAATGTGCATTTACCCATGTTATTTCTAGAAATCCACTTACAACCAATGCATGTATTTGATTCTTAGTCTCATTGGAATGGGTCATGTTAAGAGTAATAAAGGTGTTTTGGCAGAGAGGAAGTTACAGTTGAATCATTTTTTTTACTTCCATAGTATTTAGGATGACAGGAGTTTTACAGATTATAGTTAGGTTCCCTCTCTTTTGTGTGGAGAAGTTACTTGGTTTGTAACCTAATGGAGAAATTAAGTGGCCAGGCTGGGGTAAAGCTCTGAGGTCCCTGATCAGTACTGCTCACACTGTGACCTATAGCGTGGAACACACGCCTTTCCTAGCATGTAACTGAAACACACAAGAGCAGCAGGCTCTCAGAACTTCAGAGAATGGCATTTCACCACAGTGTAAGCACCTCAGATCCTTGGATTATTGGGCGGAAAAGGATCATTAGTTTTCATCATTAGTTTTATGTGGGGTTGGGCGCATAGTAGGCTGTCAGAACGTTTTTGTTGAATGACTAGTCTTTACAGAAGAAACCAGGTTCAGAGCAGGTTCGGGTCTGATGGCGAGACCTCCCAGACCCGTCGGCTGCTTGCCATCACCGGTTTTGCTCTGCAGCAGTGGGGATGTGTTGAACATAGTTGTTTGTGTAGAAATATTGAATTTATATCTTAAGTCCTGAGATTAAAATAGGCACGAGACGTGCTTCGGATTGAAAATAGTGCACCCAATTACTTTGAACAGTGGCTGGATTTTTTTCTCTTGAGACACAGAATTAAATTCAAAATATTTATTATCAAGTAGATAAGACTTGACCATGAAATGCTGGTTTGGGTGTTTTTTCCCCAATAATTCATAAAAATGTTTTATACAAGTTTGAAAATAAAAAAATCAGAATGTGTAATAACATTGCCACAATAAGATCCCATAAGTTTTTAGTTTTTTTTTTTTAAAGCAGAGAGGGGATTTGATATTATTATATAGAATATACACTGACCCTAGAGTAGTTAGAAAAATGAATTTTAAAGAGGTTGAAGAAAATTCACATTATAACATTTCACTGTTCACGTTGCTAAGTGACCGTAAACTGCCAGATCGGAAGCTTTTTCTGCGCACACTCCGGAGGTAATTGCGGTACAGCATGACACTAATGACCCGAGCCTGAAATTGTTTGGAAACGATGTAGTAGAGAATCACATCCAGACAGGTGCTGAGGTTCATGAGGAAGGTGGTGAAGGCTCCCCAGGGGCTGTAGCTGTTCTCTTCCCCGTCCAGCATCAGGAAGGCGAAGCACGTGTGGAAGGGCAGGAAGCAGACCAGCACCTGCACCAGGAGCGTGATGATGATCCTTATGGACTTCTCCTTGACCTTGGGCTTCAGCTTAGATGTCTTGCCGTGCAGGAGACTGTGAATGATGATCAAGTAGCACCCAATCATGATGAACACAGGGACCAGGAAGAAGAAGAACAGTCGAGTGAAGTTCAGCACGTTGATGGCTTTGAAGTGGATGATGTCAGAGAGCTTTAGGCAGGTGGTGGGGGAGGAGGCTTTATCTGGGTCTTCGTAAAGGAGCAGCAGAGGGACAGTGGTTGTCAGGGTCATTGTCCACACTCCCACACAGGCAAGCATGGCCTTGCATGTTTTTTTAAGTTCTTTGGCATATTTCGGCTGTACAATGGCCATGTATCTGTCAGCACTGATAAAAGCAAGAAGCCATAGAGCAACGCTCGGGTAGAACACTATGAGAGCCCCGAGAATGTGGCAGAAGTACTCTCCAAATGGCCATTCGCCTGTTGCGTAGTAGAACATTCGGAAGGGTAGGCTCATTATGAATACTAAGTCCAGTAATGCCACGTTCATCATGTAGATGGTCACGGTAGTTCTCTTCTTGGTGGTACAACTGAAAACCCATAAGGCGGTGACGTTGACAAATAATCCAATTAGGAAGATACAGCTGTAGAAGACAAGGGCCGCGATTTTGTATTCATCTGGGTATGAGCTGTTATAAGGGACAGGTTGATCTTGATCACGTGGGGTAGTCATCTTATAACTTGTTGGTAGGCATGGTATGAAGAAGCTGTAAAAATAGTTGAAAAAACTAGGAATAAATCTCTTGGTTGGAAAATAGCTGATTAACATTCTCACACTCAGCTTGCTGTCTCATTTTGAGAGCTTTTAATATTATGAACTCAGCATGTGGGTCTGCATTTATTAGGAGTGCATTCCCTAGAGATGATTGCTGTGCTGTACTCATCTTTTTTCTTGGGCTGGGGATTGAACTCAAGCAAATGCTCTAACCCTGAGCCTCACCCAAGCCCTTATTATGTACCAATCCATGAACGTGGCTCCGAGGGTCTCCATGCAGTGCGAGATCCATTCATTTCACTCTCCCTGTTCACCTGCCCTCTGCCCCAAAGAGCAGGCTTTTCTTTAAATTTTTTTTTCCCTATAGTGTGAAACTGGGTAGCTGTCAGTCCTCTATAATGAGCATTCTTTGATTTGGACCTATTGGGAAAAGGCCAGTCAGTATTTTCAATCTTATAAAATGTTTTCCCATTTTTTTCTCATCACCATTCTGTTTAAATATTTTGTAACCAAATTATTAATGTCAAAATAGTACATTTTTACTCAATAAATACAATGGGTAAGGGTGTTGGGGATTGAACCCAGGAGCACTCTGCCACTGAGCTACATCTCCAGCCATTATTATTTTGTTTTGAGACAGGGTCTGCTAAGATGCCCAGACTGATCTCAAACTTGTGATCTTCCTGCCTCAGCTTACTGAGAAGCTGTGATTACAGGCATGCATCACTGTGCTCAGCCATTCATTAATTATAATTTTAATATGCAAACATATATTGGAAAACTGACAAAAGAACCATACAACCGATTACTGAAAAGTTGCAATAATTCTCATGTAAGAGAGAGTGGAAACTTTGTTTTCACTTCTATGTCCCTCTTTCTAATTGTGCACATAGTAGGTGTTCAGTAAATAAATACTTGCTCAGTGAAGGAGAGTGAAGGAAAGAATGTTTGATGAGGTGACGGCTGTTCTCTGGTTTGACAGTGAAGACTTGCACAGTTGCCCGTCAAACCTTTTATTTATTTATTTCAAGTGGTAAAAACCTCTTCATAGTGTCTTCTCATGTTCTCTTAAATTTATCATAAGTCTAGAAATATCAGTTTTGTGTCATGGTCTACAGATCAAGAACTGGGCTCCTAGAGCAACAGCTGAGCCGTGCTCAGGGCAGGGGAGTGCCTAAGGATAAAGCTGCCAGACCCTGTGTCCCAGGTCCTGGGAGCTGAATACAGGGCCTCCGTGGTGCACAGAGAACAATGAAACCTGAAAACGTCACCGGCCAGGAGAGCAACTCTCATGCTGCGCTCACCTCGGCCCAGAAGCATGAATACTGTTTGTCAAATTATGTTAAAAAGAAGTAACTAAGAGAAGTAGATACTAATAAGAAGTCATCAGGGGCTGGGGTTGTGGCTGAGTGGTAGAGCGCTTGCCTAGCATGTGTAGACAGAGTTCAATTCTCAGCACCACATATAAATAAATGAATAAAATAAAGGTCCATTAACCTAAAAAAATTAAAAAAAAAGAAGTCATCAGTAACTTGGATGTGTATGTCAAAAGTGATAAATTCCAGTCCATTTCAAATGGAAGGAGTTTATTTCAAAAAAAGTGTCCATTTCAAATGGAAAGAGTTGTGATTGTAAATATCACTGACCCTCAGAGTGAAACTCCCTCACCATGATGTAGCCACCAAGAGACTTTAAAAACAGCCTCACTACAAAGAGATGGAACTTTGAGGCATCGTTTTGAAATATGGAGGTGTATAAAGTTTCCTTCAAAAAATGTCACTTTGTAGAGTGGTTTGTCTCTAATGCAGCCCTGACTTTCTCTGGTGAGAATTATGGGGGAGATTAGAAACGTGTGGTCAGTGGCATCACGGGCTGCTGAGAACGGCTTGAGCAGCGGCTGAGATCACGTACAAGATGCAAACTTGCTTTCCTCCCTGCTTCTCTTTCTTTCTCCTTCCCTTCCTCTTCCTCCTTCCTTTGTAACTTTCTAAATTAGTTTCTCAACTATTTGGATTGAACATGATATTGGTCTAAAATTCTATAAATTTTAAACCCTGTGTTAAAATTTTCAAATATCAATGTAACTCCGGTATTAATTTCTAATTATCAGATGAGAAAAGTACTGCATAGGAATATCAGATCTCTGGAAGAACTTGGGAGGTTGAATCTTAAATTTTAACTCTCAGTGAATTTTTAAATAGTAGAAAATGTAATGTAAATGAAATTTATATTTTTTTTTTCCCTTCACCTATCTTCATCCCTAATTTTGTTACATAACGCCTATGTTTACAAACCAGCTCAGGGACCCTTTCCCCTCTTTGGGCTCAGGCTGCTTTGGTGCAGTCCTTTTGCCATCTGCACTTGTCTTCATTCATTCATTCCAGTTTAGAAACAGTATGAGTGATGCAAGCGTCTTAAAACCTTTACTGTAAAGGCTGTGCTCTACCAACAGAAAATTTTGGATAAATTTTGAAAAGTAATTGGCTTTCAAGTCAACTTTTTTAAAGCTTTAGAGTCCATGATCACCTATAGTTTTTCTTTCCTTAATTAAACAAGTAATCTCATGCCAGGTGGAGTAGCCCACACCTGTAATGGCAGTGACCTGGGAGACTGAGGCAAGAGGATTGCAAGTTCAAGGCCAGCCTGAGCAATTTAGACCCTGTCTCAAAATAAAAATAAAAAGGAATGCAGATGTAGCTCAATAATGGAGTGCCCCTAGGTTCAATTCCCAGTACCAAAACAAAAAAATAATTTCATAAATCAATAAAATTGAAGCAGTGAACAAAGACACTTGAATATATTTATGATTCATCATGTCAGTGTTTTCCTTAATTTGAAAAATCAGCATTAATGTCTAATATTGAAAATAAGTACAAAACCATACTAAATGTGGAAAGATAACATTTCAAGATCCTTCACCAACATAGTTTCTGTAATGTTTTCTAAATGATCTTGAGCTTAGTACTTCTGATAGTGATTGTGATGAAGTGAAAGGAATGCTGCTTACCTCCTTCTGTCAAAGCGCTGTCTTAGAGGTGATGATTTTCCGGTGTACCCAGTCTGAAAAAGAGGTATCTGTGAGTTGCTTGTGTTAAAATAGCTCTGTATGGAAATGCTGCACTTCAGACATGCAGTATTTCTTTTGTGTTAGACTCACTTGTCGTATTAAAGGCTGTTTGACTGTGGTTCTGGCTCGCTGGAGGAGTTGGCGCTACTGGGCTGTAGTCATTGCTCTGTCTCCTTCAGGAAGTGCTTTCTGAAATAGGCTTTTCAACTTGTAGCCCGACCCTAGATGTGGTTTTTTTTTTCTCTCACAAGTGATTTGTTTATGAAGTCACACTTAGCATAAGCTCCTCTTGAGATGATGGCATATAGATAAGAGTCCTGTCAAAAGGGGAATGTTTTTTGAACTAACTCTTTCCTTTGATGCTTAAAGTGTGCATCGTTTATAGAAAGAGGAGATTTGAAGTTGAGCAGAACAGGATTCAAAGTTTAACTACTTTCTAAGTTGTGCAACTTTGTCTTAACTACACTGAGCCGTTGTTCTAGTTTCTATATAGTTAAAATAGATGTGATACCCACCTGATGGGATGGATTGTGAAGATTCTAATACAGAAAAACCCCCAGTGCTTAAAAAAGTACCTAGGCACTTAGCAAGTATCCTAAACAGTGTCACTTTTCTATCAAGTTCCCCAAATCATAGAATATCCACTTTTTACTTTTAAACCTTTTCCCCCCGATACTGGGGGTGAAACACAAGGTTGTTCTGCACTGAGCTACATCCTTTTTTAAATTTTGAGATAGGGGCTTGCTAAGTTGCCCAGTCTGGACTTGAATTGGCTAACTGAGTAGCTGGGATTACAGATGTGTGTCACCATGCCCAGCTCTATTGAGACATTTCTAAATGTTTAAAGTTGGAATCCTTGATTCATGCATTTCTGCTTTGCTGTACACATTTGCCTGCTTTGGTTTGCTTTGTTTTATAAGTTCCAGATGCTTCACATCCCTTTTTGTCACATGGAAGTCTAGAAACCATTTCTTTTGCATGAAGTTCCATGGGAGTTATAGCAGAGATGGACACTGGAGTCTGCAGTGAAGTGATTTACATAGTAGGACATTTACATAAGAAGGGAAATGAAACCAGCAGAAGAGGAAGGGAGCAGTGCAGAACATTGCCTGACTAGTTATGTACATTTGTTTTTTTAACTTTCTCTCTTCAAAACAAAACAAAACAAAAACTCATTTGCTTATCCTAAAATTTTGATTATCTTTATATTCAGGTATGCATGATTTGTCAACTTTTAAAGGGTGCTTGAACTTAATTGTATTTGTTTTTGAATTCAAAACCATTTGAGAGAGAGAGAATGAATGAGAATGTGTGTGTGTGTGTGTGTGTACTTGTGTTCTCCTTCAGGCAAAACCATAGTCGTCTTCATAGAGGTTACTGAAGTTCTTGCCTTGGATGATGAAACACCTGTGAATCTGTCAGCTTACCAGAATGATGGGTTTTAGAGGCACTGGAGATAACCACAGCAGTGTTCTTGTGTCGATGAGGAAGTCGAGGGCCAGAGAATGAGTGACAGCCAGGCCTGGCTTCATGGTCATTCAGTGTCTCCAGCACCGTCGTGACTCCTCTTGAGGCGGCTACCGTGATTTATCCCCTGGATATGACTTCCTCGTTACTGACTTACATTCATGCAGTCATTAATCGGTGGAGTTTCATGTATTGCCCAGGAGTGTGACATTTCAGTCAGATAGAAACCTCGTCTGCAGACCTCATCTGTTTACAGCCAGTGACAACATCTTCTGAAATTATGTATTGATTAGATTCCTGTGCTGTGTAAATTAACGGATGCAGTGATATATACATCTAGGATGTCAGGAGCGTCCTTTTCTATACATGATGTTGTTATTTCATTTAAAAAAATATATTTTTAGTTGAGATGGACACAATACCTTTATTTTATTTATTTATTATTAACTGACATTTATTTATTTACTTATTTTAGTTGTCAGTAGACATTTATTTATTTATTCATATGTGGTGCTGAGAATTGAACTCAGTGCCTCACGCATGCTAGGTGAGCGCTCTACCACTGAGCTACAGCCCCAGCCCTATTTTATTTATTTTTAGGAGGTGCTGAGGGTTGAACCCAGTGCCTCATAGAAGCTAGGCAAGTGCTCTACCACTGAGCTACAGCCGGAGCCCCTGACGTTCTTATTTTTGATTTGCCAGTTTCTTAGAGGCATCCAAAGACAAATGTAGGAACTCCGCACATGGCGGGGGTAAGGTTGGGGTCAACACTCACTGTTTTCCCACCATACTCTGCATTTCGGCCAGATGGGGCCTTTTACATGTTCTCCTCCAACCTTTTGCATGCTGTTCCACCCCCAGGCCCTTCCTACCCTGCACTCCCACCTCCTGGGAGGTCTGGCTGCTGCAGCGAATCCTGGAAGCTACCTTTCCAGGAAGTCTTCTCTGCCCTGAGCTTGGCCCCGTGGCAGCACGTGCTCCTGCTGCTCTTGCACGCTGAGTTGCCTTCGTGCTGCACAACACAGCGTTCTGTGTGTGTGTGTGTGTGTGTGTGTGTGTGTGATTGCACGTTGGTTGACGGTGTGACTGAACAAGTGGGTGAGCAAATGGAAGCATTGGTGAAGTCGAGGTTGAATTCCTGAGCCCGGTTTCTGAGCCCGGAGTTCTCCTGGGCCCTTTGCCAACTCGTGAGGCCTGGATACAGGCAAGGGCCTGGCCCAGGCTTCCTTCCCCTGCAGGCCAGGCAGTGTGAACACTGGGCTCTGCTCGGCTCTTCACCATGATTTTATGTTGAGAAGGAATTAAGGGAAAAAGTAAAATTCCCCAAACAGTTCAGCTGATAAACAGTGGATCAAGGATTAAATTTTCGATCTTTTCCCATCCTTCTGTCTGTCCTCCTCACTTTTCTCTATCCTCCTGGCTTTCACACTCTCTCTAGTGCACGCCCTTTCTCTTTCCCTTTCTTTTCCTCTCATTTTCTCTCTTACCCTGCAGGGAGACACTCTGTTTGCTTAATAAATTCCCTTATGTGAAGAAAAAAAAAAAAAAAAAAAAGGATTAAATTTTCATGTCTAGTTTGCTTCTTTAATACTTAAACCTAATGAATTTTTTATTCGAACAGAGGAACTTATCTGATTCAGGGATCATTCATGCAACTTTAAATTCATGTAAGTGAAAGAAAAATTTTACTCCTTGCCAAAGAGGGATTTCACATTTTCCCAGAGACTGCAGGATTCCCTTCATGAAGTGTCACAGGCCCTATGAAATAAGACAAAGAACAGTTTAGTTCCAGTTTTGAGTTCTGGTTAAATGTTAAAGGCTCTAAGTGAATTTTGATTTTAGCACAAGTGTCCAGTTTTTAAGTGCATATAATATGATTCAGTTAAGCCAGTTATATAATTATTAGAAAGACTATTTAATAGATTTATACAGCAGATTCCCCTGATAAAGCATACTCCTATGTTAGAGCTATTTCTTTGTCTTAACGTAGTTCCATAGCAAGAGTGAGGAGGGCAGCTTTATCATTGCTCCCCACCAGGACTGTGACCAGGGTACCACTGCAGTGCTATTATCTGTCCCTCAGCAGGAAGCTCTGAGAGGTTGTGAGATAACCTGTCCCAGGGAGAGGAATTCTCTGACCTGTGGGAGAGTCACCATGTGGCCCTGAAGGTCTCCAGTTTGATATTTTGGAACCTTTCTCCCCTGCTCCTCTCTGTCTCAAACTTGTATCTGATCTGACTGTTCTTTTGGAGGGACTGAGGGGAGGTGGAGATTATGTGGAATGGTAAGGGATTTCTGGATAAAAATTGAGAAACTGTATTTAAATGTGCTTTTTAATATGTGTTTAAAATCCCAAAAGTTTATAGCTATGATCTTATAGCCAAGTTAGTATGAAACTCCTTTCAGTTTGATTTCCGAAATTGTATTGTAAATTTAGTATTCCCAAATTCCTTTTCTTTAGCATCTTTTGACCATTTGAAACATTTTAAAGGCATATAAACAGTTATTTATCTCTTGGCAGATAACTCGAACCCAGATATGATCATATATATAATAGATAATTAAATAGACCTACATAAACAGTTAGAGTTAAAAGATATTAAAGAATCTGTCACCAGAAGGTCCTCAGAGGGGAAGCCCTGCATGGCAATTGATCAGTCCTGGAATCACTGAAGTCCCGTAGGACCCCAGGCCAAGAGTTCACAGTGTAATGTTCCCTGACTGAACAGAGGCACAGTCAAGGGCCCTATAGCAGCTGATTGGGAATTCCATGGTTATTGTGATGTACTTGACCTTCTGCTGCTAATTCTGATCTCACAGAGGTGCACATGGAGGTGAGTCTATGGGGAAACACCTGTACTTAGGAAGTAGCAGTTCAGGCGAAAGAGGATGTGTAGAGTCTCATGCCGTAGAACATGGGCCCCAGAGCCCCACGCATTAAAGGCTTGGTGTTCGCCTTGGTACTGTTGGAAAGCGGTAGGAACCTTTAAGAGGTGGATCCTGATGGGATCCTGTTAGGTCATTGGGGGCATTCTCCCCAAGGGAATTATGAGGCACTGATCTCTTTCTCTCTCCAATTCATTCCTGGCCATGAAGTGAATGAGTTGTTCCATGAGACACTTTGTTGATGGGTTGCCTCACCACAGACCCAAACCAATGGGGCCAGTCAGTCATGGACTAAAACCTGCAAAACTGTGCACCAAAATAACCCTTTTCTCTTTATAAGTTGGTTTATCTCAGAAATCTGTTACAGTAACAGAAAGCTGACTAACATAGCCAGGATTGGTAAAGAAATGAGAGATATGAAGTTTTTTAAAAACAAACCTATATTCTAGTGCGTGAGAGTGAGGGTTTTGAAGATTTTAATGTTTAGGCATCTGTATACTAAAAGTAGCCACTTTTGTGTAAGGTTGTTGGTTTACAATGACTTACTCAGAATTTTAAAATTATTTATGACATTGTTCCTATCTGTATTATCAAAGGTAATGGAGATGAATCATCATCAGGCAGGGTTCTGAGTGCTGTACGCATTATTCAGTTCCACCTCCATGCTGACTCCAGAGTGTGTTGAAGACATAGAACTTGTAGGATACGAAATTTGACCCGGGGGTGTTGTTCATGAGTCTCAGACTATGTGCTCTTTCTGTATTACATGTCATATTATCTTCATTTTAGTAAATTTTGTTGAAGTTGGATATCAGAAATGATCACTTAATCTGTAGCAAACAGTCTCCCAATGGAATAGACCATCTTTTCCTCCCTGTTCCTCACTAGAGTTGCTATTCCCAAGGAAATGTTTTGCAGCTGGATTCTGCAGCCTGCACAGGTGATTGTGCCCAGAAGAATGCTGCCATCTGTGGGCAGAGGCTCGAACCCACATGTGCATCTGCTCAGCTTCATTAGTAATCTGGGAAATGAAGGTTAAGACCACAAAAAGACATTACCCACCCAGCAAAATGCTTGTAATGAGAAAGACTGACGTTGTAATGTGGTGGTGAGGGTATTGAGCCATCGAGAACGCTCATGCGTTGCTGGTGGGAGTTTACATGTGGAAGACAGTTTGATGTGGAGTACTAATGTGGATTCACACGTGCCGTGACACAGTTCACACCTCCCTAACTGGTAAAATGCTTGGTCTTGTGCACCGGAAGAAGCGGACAAGAATGTTCATAGTAGCATTATTTATAAGACTCCAAATTAGGAACCAAACTCCTCAGCAGCTGTAGAATTGGTAAGTTGTGGTGTAGGCAGAGTAGAATACATCACAATCCAAACGAGAATGGTCCCATAAACAGGGTGTTAAGTCAAAAAGCGAGACAAAGAAATTCACACTGGGTGGTTCCATTTGTATGAATTTCAAGAAGCAGCCAAATTGGGAGAAGCAACAATGAGGGCTTCAGACACCTATGTGGCAGAACCCTGGACTGTTGCTTTGTTACTCTTATTGTCTGTACCCCAGAGACCAAGGTAGTGAGGGGACACTGGACTCTGGACAGGGGAGACCCCTGTCAAGTAAGCCGCCTTGGGAAGAGGGGTGGCTTTCTGTAGAGACCGTGAGCCTCAGTTTCCCCTTCAGGAAGGAGCCAGGGGAATAAAGACTCACTTAAGCAACCCTGACCGAACCCCTCAGCTCCACTCCAAGACCCCGCTGGAAGCCAGGGGCCTGGGCTCGTTGGTGGAATCTGTGCTTGCAGCCTCAGGGACAGGGTGCAGGGTGGAGAAGGGAAAGAAGCAAGTGGGTTCTCCAGTCTGCCACCCTTTTCTCAGTGGGTGGTACACTCCTTAGTCAGCTAAGGCTTTTTAAAGACAACTCGAACTTGGAGTTGGCAACAGCTGGGTGTGAGGGCCTCCCTGCCATGGGAAGCTGCCTCGGAGCGAGACTTGCTTGCCTCCTGGAATCTCATTCTTGGAGTTGCCTCGTGGCTCGCAGTGTGGGTCAGGCGTGTGCTGTAGACACGCTAGTTCTCTCTATCCCTGTCCCCTCAAAAGTGTCCCCTTTTTTCTTTGCAGCAGATTTAAATTTTTCCTGTTCTTACGCTGGGACTGGGTAACTGTGCTGGAGCTCTGTGCCACTGATTAATGGACCGAGTTGCCTTAAACAAATCATTTTCTCTGGTCACCACTCCCCCGGTTGGAAGGAAGGGGAAGTTGGCCGAGGCCTTCTCTAGGGGCTGTCCACTTCCTGCATTGTGTGATTTACTGGACTTCTTCCTACCTCTTTCCATCTCAGTGAGGTATTTTATCTGTGGTCTTCTGAATTTCTGTAGATGAAACCTAGCAGGATGTGAGCTGGGCCTCTCTGCGTGGAAGTGTTAATGTGTCCCTGGCTCATTTAATAATGCCTCATTCTGGGAGGACATCAGGGCCTACTTGAAACCAGAGCAAGGCCCCCGACAGGGTCACATTAATACCTGGCCTTGGTCATCCTTTTGATACTGGCGTTTACCAGTGACGCGTTGTGGTTCCTCAAATGTTGAAGTTTGAACATTAGAGAAGCACGTCAAGGCAAGCATGTTAAGCATGTTTTATTTAAAGGTAATAATGCAGACTTCTCCCAGGAGGGAGAAGGGGGCCATGGCTGATGTTCTAGAATCCCAAGAAGTAAGCACACCCTTCATCTTTTATAGAGTAGGGTCTTCTTTGTTGTGTTCTCCCTGCTTATCTCTCCTTCCTGCCTATATGATTAGGCTCAGGAGTTGCCAGTGACATAGCAAAAAAGATGAGCAGCAGATGGCAGGGGGAGGGCCAAACAGAGATTCAGGTGGAGACCCAGGGGACGTTAATTAGCAATTCCCTGCCTGCAGTATTTTGGGAGGGGTAGTTAGGCAGGTAACCTTGGTGATCAAAAGGGCTCTGGTGACACTGACATTCCCAGTCTCTCAGGGACAGTCTTCAACTTCCAGATGCAGATGACTTTCATGGCCTCCATTTCCTCAATCTGTCACATTCCCTATTTCTACACTAACTGCCTGTCCTCAATTCTGGCTTCACTTTCATTGTGTCTTACTGTGTTGTTGTTTAGTGTGTGTGTTTTTACCTTATTTTAAACTTACCTTGTGGAGATATTATAATCATCCTGCAGAGGAAGACATAAAAATCATGCATGTTTTGTTCTTTGCTTTAGAATAAACTGTACTGATCTGGTTACTCAGAAGAGCTGTGTGTAAGAACCCAGAAACCACACCAGATGTGGGAACACGCATAAGAGAGTTTATTAAGCAAACAGGCAGAGTGTCTCCCTGTAGGGTAAGAGAGAAAATGAGAGGAAAAGAGGGAGAGTGAAAGCCAGGAGGAGAGCATGAAATCGAGGAGAAGAGGAAGAAAGAATGGCGGGGGAACCATCCTTAAGTAGTAGAATTCTACGGGTTAACAAGGACCAATAACTGAGAAGGAGACTTGCAGGCTGACTCATGAACCAATAGCTAGCTAGGATGTTCACAGACTGACAAGCTAGGTTGTAAGTTGGGAGGCAGGGAAACAACTGCAGCGTAAAGGGCAGGGCAGCAGCTTTATATTATATTATATTATACTGTGTACCAGAACTCCCTGCTTGTGCTTATAAATCTAGCAGCAGTGATAAATCAGTCAACGTTACAGTAGTGTTTTTGTCTTACTGCTGTTGCTTTGCATACTAATATTCTTTATGAAACATCATGGCTTTCAGCTTATATAGCCCCTTGCCACCAGCAGGCCACATGGTCTAAACAGAGTCCTAACAAAATGGGGAAGGAAGTGGGGGGTAGTACCATCCTCAGACACACGGGTGGCCTGCTGGTGTTTCTTTGCACCAAATAAAGCCATAGACCTTACTTTTCTAATGTTAGTGTCACATTATTTAAAATCAGTAGTCACAGGTTTTAGACCTGGGTCTGGAGTAAATTGTAACATCTGTCTTTTGCAGTTGTCTGGTCACCACGGTTAGCAAGGACTCAGCACATCTTCAGTGCCCCCATGATAGTGCTTCATACACAGACCCTCAATAAACAGGCTTAGTGATTGGACTAGTGGTTGTGTTTTACTGTAAAGAAAGTTATGCTTTGTCTTGAGAAATGAGTGGCTAGTATTTTCAGGTAAGTCTGACTACAGAGATGTGTCATGACTCCAAGCATGACGCCAAGAAGAAATCCGTGTGTTAGGATTGGCCGTGGCTGTGGAGGCCTTCAGGGAAGGTGGGCGGGATGCAGTGGTCTCCCTCAGAGAGGTCCCTTCAGTTTGCTGAGTACAGGAGTGCTTGCGTGTTAACTGGCAGGAGGTGGCTTAGGTTCCTGATGTACATTTTCTCGTTTCACAAACTGATGGTTCAAGGTGCTTCCACGTAAATCCTGTGCTTTTACTGCCACCTACAGGTGATTGTGGTCTTGGAACTCTTCACCTTCATTGGAGTTGAAGTCTTGTTAGGTTATAAAAATATCTGTTAATTTATGAACACTTTTATATTATATGGCTTTATGTAATAGACTTGTCCTTGTTCCCTGGCTGGTAGGCTAGTTCTTCTTCATTGGAAGCATCCTTTTTCAGGAAATGGTTTTATGTGTTGACTGTGTGTTCCTGGTCTAGGCCCCTGAGAACATTCCATTTTTAAATATTATTTGTGCCTGATATTCTACTAAGAGTTAAATGTAAAGAAGCCTTGGAACAAATTTGGCATGTTTTTTAAATACATATATATATATATGTATGTATGTGTGTGTATATATTCACATAAAATATAAACGTGTGTGCACACATAGAAACACAGCATTCATCGTCCTAACCAGTGTCAAGTGTGCAGCCCGGGATGGCTAGGTTTGCTGGCACTGTTGGGCAGCCAGTGTCCAGAACCTCCTCCACCTTCCCTGCTACTCAACACCCATTCAGCAACTCCCAGCCCTCACTCCCTCCTGCTCCTCTGACCTCGCCATTTTTTTGTCCTCATGAATTTGACTACTCTGCCTCATGTAAGTAGAGACACGGCATTTGTCCTTTTTGTGACTGTTTATTTCACCCACAAATTCCTTAAGGTCCATCAATGTTGTAGCCTATGTCAGAATTTTCTTTTTTTATTTTTTTGTGGTGCTGGGGATTGAACCCAGGGCCCTCTGCATGTGAGGCAAGCACTCTACCAATGGAGCTGTATCCCCAACCCGGAATTTCCTTTCTTTTTTAAGGCAGAGTGATGTTCTGTTGTCCGTGCACACCATGCTTTGCTCGGTCAGTGAACACCATCTTTTGCTTTTGTGAATAGTGCTGCTGTGAACATAGGTGAGCAGATCTGTCTGGGACCTGCTTTCTGATCTGTTGGGTTGCATGCCCAGAAGTGAAATTGCCGAATTGCCGAGCCTCATGGTGGTTCTGTTTTTACTTTTTTTTTTTTTTTTTTTGATACTGGGAATTGAATCCAGGGGCACTTCACCACTGAGCCACATTCTCAGCCCTTTTAAAATATTTTTTATTTAGAGACAGGATCTCCCTAATTCACTTAAGGCATGGCCACACTGCTGGCGTAGCGGTTGCACCCTCTCCCATCCACCCACACTGCCCCTGTGGCAGGTCCCAGATCCTTGCCCACACCCATTACTTGTTATTTTCTTTCTCCTCTCGGATGCAGCCATCCTAGTGGACATGAAGGGGGTGTCTCACTGTGGTTTTGATTTGCACTTCCTTAGCATTAGTGGTGTTGAACAGCCTTTCATGAGCTCCTTGGCCATTGCGTCTCCCCTTTGGAGGACTGTGTTCAGGTTTCTGTGCTGTGGGGTTTGTAGGAGCTCTTCATACATTCTAGCTATTAACCTCTAATCCGCTGTGTGATTGCAGGTATTTCCTTTTACTGCAGAGCTGCCTTTTCACTCAGGATTTGTCCTTTGATGCACAGTTGGTATAGTTTTAGTCCTGCCTGTTGATCTCATTCTCACGATAAAGGTGAATTTAAAAACTTTACATATAAATGGTGAGGGTTTCCTGAGAAATCAGTGGTCTTTGGAGACCCTCTTCAGGGGCTTGGTCTGCAGTGGCATTTCCCTGCAGGCCTGCATACCTTGACTTTCCTCCTGGAGGATTTGAGGCAGGGCAGGGAGAAACTGACTCTGTTCCAGACCTGCTTCTTCAGGGCCTGGTGCTTGCTCCTGCCTTTCCTGCTCTGGAAACCACCTGCCTTCATCGTTAGGGTAATAGGCCACGGAAGCACACTTTGCCTCTTAATGGCGTTCATTTCCCTGCTCTGTCTGATTAATATTTTTATCAGTGATTAAAACAAAAATATAATGTGTTTGCTCATCAGACTTGCAAATTACAAAACCTAGGAGGATATTTTCGTCTTGGAAGAGGCTAAGCTCCCATAACAAAGAAACCACAGACCCAGTAACTCTGGTGACAGCGTGGGTATGCTTCTCTTTGCACTCCCCTTGCTCATGGGTGGGCAGTCTCTGTTCTAGGGAGTAAGTCATCCAGGGCTTGGGCTGATGGGGCAGCTCTGCCCTTCCCCATATGGACCCTGAAGGGTGCTTCTCACTCTTCCCACTTCCAACCAGCACGGAAGAAATAAGGGGCATAGGATAAGAGTTGCCTTTTTCCAGGGACTTGAGGTTGCAGATACCATACCTGCCCCAAAGCATTGGCAAGAACTTGGGCTTCCAGGCGTAGGGGGGCTGGGAAATATAACTAGAGGTGGTCATCCCCGTCCCTGGAGATAAGGGAGCAGCAGGTTGGGAGGGAGCTGCTTTGCAGTCTCCTCAAGAGCAGTAGCTTTGCCACATAAGCCGGTTCTGCAGGCGGGAGTCATGGGCTCTGTATTCATCAGGTATTTCTCTTGAGCCTAGAAATCTGCTAAAGAGACAACTGACAGGCAAAGCTGTGATTTGTGAAATGCCATCTTTGAGTGCTCATTCGACATTGATGTGCTGCAACTAGCACAGCTCTGATGGTTAAAGGTGGGCGGGGCTTTAGACCTCCCTGGGAGACAGAGGGTGAGAACAGGCCGGTCACCTTGCAGAGCAGAAGGTGGGGCAAGAGGACTGTGTTTAGCTCTTGAGAGGGCTGTCCATGAAGGAGAAGTTAAAGGAGTGACCTGGGGAGAGTTCAGAATACTCTTGAACTTTTTGCAACACTCACTATTGCAAGATGAAGTGACTGCCCTCGGAAGGTTCTGAATTGGACACTGAAGAAAAGCAGTGGGCAAGGATGTTATCAGAAAATCCACACACTGGTCAGAACACAAGTGAAGTTCCTGTGAAATCCCTTCAAACCCTGAGCATCTTTGATTCTTTTCTCCTCTTTAGGAATCATGGGAGTCACAGGTAGGCCTTGGGACCTGGGAAACTAACCAGTGTCCAGCAGAGGGACAGTGTGTCTTAGAAACTGTGCAGCCTGCTAAGGGTGTAGCAGGACATGTAGCCCCTTGCCATGGAGAGTTTCTATGTTAGTGAAGTTATTTGTAATCAGAGAGGTTTGGTTTTCTGTGCAATATAAATGGTTGGTCTTATTTTCTTAGTAAGCAAAGACTTTTTAAAGTTTGATGTACATACTTCTATAGAAGATCTTTATAAATACTTAAGAGCAACAGAATGAGAAAATCCTGACACCATTAAAATAAGTTAAATAGTGAACTGGTAGACCTTTTGAAACACAAAATCAGATGTTCAAAATGAAAGATTTTTTCATTTGTTACTTAGTATTCTTACAGAACTTTAATATGGAATGTGTAATTTCCATGTTGAAAACTTTAACAGAAAGCTTTTCTTCATGAACTGAGCACAGTTTAAAAAACCTTGCCTGTAATCACACTCAGAACCACTAGGTGGCAGTGTTAGGCAGAACTTGATAAAAGCTGAAGCCCTAGTCAAAATGATATTAAATGGGGTTACTAAAAGGGGCTCAACTATTATTAAATGGTGAAACCATGTTATAGTAAATAAGAGAGTGATGTTATGGTTTATACAAACAGTGTTAATAGTTTGGGTACCATGTGACTATTTCTAAGACATACATGCTGTAGTTAAAATTAAAAACTAGTATTGTGTATTTGTGTTTATTTTTTCCTAAACTACATGGTAAAGTATTTTAAATGCCACTGTATAACAGTTGTGAAACTCTCATGATGTAAACCTGAGAATAATTTTAAGTTATGGTTATTTGAGGACTCAGTATAGTACAGTGACAGATTTTAACTGTGTAAGGTGAGATGGCATGCTCCTTGGCCTTAATATTAACCTTAAGGAAGGGTACTCATTGTTATCTGAAAATTAATGGACAAACCAAAGAGAATTACAAGTAGGGATTTTTGTCAAGGGGAGACAGTAATATTGTTTAGCATTATTGTGCCTTTTGAAGTCTTGCATGACCACAAGCTATATTAGTCTCAGAACAGTTGGGTTTAGTGGAGTGGATGTTATAAATCTGTGTTACAGACATCGGCTTCTGGCTTCCCAAATAGCGTACATTGCTAATTCTTGGTACAGATGGAGGAGTAGGTTTGAATGCCTACTTGTTGCATTTCTCTATCATTAGTGATATTGGTATCATGAATAAATCTTCTTGAAACCCGAAAGGGAGTAAGTTGGGCGAGAATGTATTGTGGATCATTGTCACATGGGAGTTGATGGCCAGTGATGGGGATGTGCACGTGTGTCTAAGAAAGGATTAAAAATAAGGAACAGGAAGATGAACTGTGAAAGTGACTTTTATTATACTGTGTACTTTTACTAACTTAGAAAAGGTGTTCACGTTTATGGCAAATCATTCTTGAAAAGCCAGTCTTACTCACTTTTAGGAGGAGGAACTTGGGAGTGAGGAAAGGAACCCCTGGTGATGCCCTTGCCCTTAGTAAAGGCTTGAGCACACCCATGCAGGAGAGAACGAGAGGGTTCTACCTCCTGTGCACCGAGAGCCCTTGCTGCCTTCCAACATCACCATCTCTGTTTGCATTCTCTTTCATTCAGTTACATTTATTGAGGACCTAGTGTCTAATAGGCATATCTCTGGGCATTAGAATCCTGCACTGAACAAAACAGACAAAATGTGTGTCGGCATTGATGTTACATTATAATTGGAAGTGAAAGACAGCACCACTGTACTATGTGCCATTCATGCTGTGTAAAAATAAGCCAGGGAAGGGAATGCCAGGGCCAGAGGGGTTGCTTTTTAATGGGTGGCCTTTGGACCTCAGTGACACTGGAGCAGAGCCCGAGGAGTCAGGGAACAATCCGTGGGCTCTCAGGGATGGGCCTTCCAGGCGGAAAGTGCTGTCAGCACCAAGGCCAGCAAGTAGTCGCCACCTCAGGAAGCCTGGGCTACAGGGCTGGAGGGGAGGTGTGCAGCTGCCGGCCTACAAACCGGCCATTGCTCAGAGGGCCACAGGAGCCATTGCATGGTTGGTTCTTCGGGAGATGGAGGCCTGTTGGTCTCTCCTGCTTTGTTTTGTCATTGTTGTTCCTATTCCTTTTTTTTTTTTTTTAAGTATTTAATCATTTTATAGATATTTATAGTTTCCAATGGTTTTTTCACTCTAGTTCTCAGGTTTTCAGATTCTCCCCCAGGGTAGCTTGTTGTCTCATGGTTTATGGTTCTTATTGGGAACTCGTATTTGGTGGATTTTGGTTGCTTTGGCAGACTGTGAATGGAATGTTTAGCTTCCTCTGTAAAAGATACAGACCTGGAATGGCCTGGTCCTGGTCTCAGTTCTCCTTCCTTGAGCAGTTTGAGGCCATTTCTTGGTAGGTCTAAAATCCTAACCTACAGCTCCTGGTGCTTATATCTAGGTCAGGATCCTTGTGGGTCAGTGAAGCAGCCCATGTTTTGACTTCCGTCTTTTTTCCTTGTATTTGGATTTATTGCTGAAAAATTTTAGCATGTACAAAAGTGAAGAGACCACTATAATGAAGCCGTGTTTTAGCATCATCCATGTTAAGCAATAATCAGCTTATGGTCACCATGTTTTACCTGTGTCCTTACTTTTACATGAATCTAGCAGGCCTGTGATAAATTCTCTTTGGCATATAGACCCAGGAGGAGAAATGTAGGCTGTATAGGATATGTATATGTTGTAGCTCAGTCTACCATAACAAAAATACCATGGACTGGGTAGTTACCCAACAAAAATTTGTTTTGTCCCAGTTCTGGAGGCTGTAAGTCCCAATATAAGAGTGTCGGCGTGGTTGGGTTCTGGTGAGGGGCCGCACTCCTGGCTTGCAGATGGCTACCTTCTTGCTGTGTCCTCATGTGGCTGAGAGAGCTCTAGTCTAGTCTTTCTTCCTGATCTTATAAAGACACCTATCCCATCACAGGAGCCCCAACTTCATGAACTCATCTAAACCTAATCACCTCCCAAAGACTCCACCTCTAAATACCATCACATTGGGGGTTAGGACTTCACTGTGTGAATTTTTGTGCTGTGGATACAATTCAGTTCATAGCAGTGTATATGTGTATGTGTGTGTGTGTGTGTGTTTCCTTCTTTGCTCCCTGTTCTATTTCATTGGTCCATTTATCTGTTTATGCTGTAATGTTTTAAATAAAAACTATTTTAAACAAGATCTATTAATAGCTAGTAGAATGTCACTCTTTTTGTTTATCTGTTGCAAAAGATTAACCCAACTTTCCACATACTATTATTCTTCCATATAAATTTTAAACTAAATTAATCCATTATCTTTCAATTTTCAGCTAGAATTTCAGAAAACATTAAATTCATTATTCCTCAATACCATATAGTTTTTGTCATGGTGAATTATATTGTATTTATTTATGTTTCCTAAATGTACTTTGTTACTGGAGTGGAGAAGTACTATTGATTTTTGTAAGTTAATCTTGCATCTAGCAGTCATTGAATTCTTTCATGACTCTGTTTGTTCTCCTAGATAGTAAGATGAATGTCTGTATGTTTAACTTTTTAAGAAACAGTCAAACTAGAAATGGAAGGTATGGGGGAGGGGATAAAATTGACCAAACTGTACCATTACATTGTGTGCATGTACAAATATGTAATAATGAATTTTAACTGTTATGTATAATTGTACCAATAAAAAGGAAAAAAAATGTTACCAAAAAGAGAAAAAAGAAACTGCCAGTCTTTTCTCCAAAAGCATTTATAACATTTTGCATTCTGATGAGCAGTATATGAGAGTTCCATTTACTTCAAGTCCTTAAGATTGCAGGATTTTGTTAATTTGAAAAAATTTTAATCCATTCTAATGGCATATAGTGGCACCCAGGGTCACTTGAATTTGCATTTCCCCAATGACCAACAAGGTATTGAGCATCTCTTCACATGCTTGTTTGCTATTTGTCCTTCTTTCAAATCTCTCAATTGTTCCTGTATTTTACTGGATTGTTTATTTTCTTATTGCTAATTTTGAGAGTTCTTTATATTCTGTATACCAGCTTTATCAGATGTGTATTTTGCAAATATTTTTCCTAAGTCTGGTTTATCTTTTCATTTTCATAATAGTGACCTTTGAAGAGCATATTTACCAATTTTGATGGAACCAAATTTGTCAGATTTTTAATAACTTTTATTTATTATGTACTGTTTAAGAAGTCTTTGCCTAATGCATGATTTCAGAGATTTTGGGCTTTCTTCTAGAAGTTTTATAGCTTTAGGTTTTCCTGTTAATGTATGATCCATTTTGAGTTAACTTTTGTGTGTAGCCCTCCATGTACATTGGAAGGCCTTTGTTTCCAGGTGAATGTCCAGTTGTTGTAGCCTCTCTCATTGAAAAGTAATCTTTTAAAGTAGAATTGCCTTGGAAACTGGAAAAAATTGCTGGACCATGTGCATATGGGTCTATTTCTGAACTGTCTACTGAGTCTCATTGACACAAAGGTTTATTCTTTTCATAGTATCATACTCTCTTGAAATAAGGTATTGTGAACTTTCAAGCTTTTAAAAACATTGCTTTGGCTATTCTAGTTATTTTGCTTTTCATTATAAATTTTGTTAATTTCTACCAAAAAAGCTTGCTGAGAATTTTAATGGGATTACATTGATTCTATAGATAATTCAAGGAGAATCGACCTTTAAATAATACTGAGCCTTCTCATACATGAACATGGTACATCTCCATTTGTTTAGGTCTTTTACATTTTTCTCATTGATGTTTTATAGTTTTTAAAACATTTTTTTAGTTGTAGATGGGCACAATATTTTTATTTTATTTATTTATTTTTATGTGGTGCTGAAGATCAAACCCAGTGCCTTCCACATGTGAGGCAAGTGCTTTACCACTGAGCCACAATTCCAACCCTGTAGTTTTTATCATATAAATTATGTACGTATTTTATTAGACTCATACCTAAGTATTTTATGGGGGTTTTTTTGGTATTATGGAAGTAGTATTAAATTATTTTATTTCCAATGATTACTTGCTACATATGGATATACAATTGATTTTGTGACTCAGGTAGGATTTACTCTAAGGATGCTGGCATAGTTCAATACAAACAGGTTTTTTAGCATGTATCATGTATTTCATTACATCATGAGGTCCCAGGCTGCAAAAATGGTCATTTTGCAGTTCACCAATAATCCATTCAGACTCATTCTTAAACACAGCAATGGATTCTTGTTCTTTTAGAAAGAACCGCATTTTAGTTATGGTGTAACACACAGCCTAATATTTGCTATCTCAGCCATTTTTTAGGTGTACTCTTAGTGCTGACTGCATTCACCCTGTTGTGCAGCACTTCTCCAGAACTTTCTCATCAGGAATCTCTGTGTTTGGCAAAGCACTGAATCTTTGTATATTTTAAGGTTTTTTTTTTTTTTTTTTTTTCCATTTACTATCACTTTTAGATAATTTTCATTGATATAATTTCTAAGTTGAAATTCTTTCCTTTAGTATTTTAATACTCTTACTCCACTCTTTTATTGAATCCCCTTTGTCTTTTCAGAAATATGATGTTGATTTGATTCTTGTTCCTTTGTGGTTTGTTTTATTTGTAGCCTTTGGAAGCTTCCAGAATTTTTCTCTTGTTTTTCTCACCATCTCATTAAAATGTGTCTCGCTCTAAATTACCTAAACTGTTGGGATTTCTTTTTTTCTTTTTAGTTGTAGATGGACACAGTACCTTTATTTAATTTATTTATTTATTTATATGTGGTGCTGAGGATCAAACCCAGTGCCTCACACATGCTAGGCAAGCACTCTACCACTGAGCCACAACCCCAGCCCGAACTGTTGGGATTTCTAAGAGACCTCTAATTGAAATATTTTTTTGTATTCTTTAAATGACATTATTTCTGTAAATAGTTTCTCTCCCCCATTAGCCTTTTATTCTGACTCTGGGAAAGTTCCTCAGTCTGTTATATTTCTAGCTTGCTACTTTGTTCTTCAGCTGTATGAACCCCACTGCTTAGCCCACTGATCATACTTACTGTACTTAGTATTTCCACGCAGTCTGTCTTCTTCCCTCCCTTCCTCCTTTCTACCTTTGATTGAACCAGGACCTACGTTATGCTGAGTACACACATTACCACTGAGCTACACCCCCAGCCCTGATTTTGAGTTTTTGTGTTTTCTAATAGTACAGCAATTACTACATTTTGTAACTTGGGATTCATATGTTCTAAAAATTCTGCTTCCATTAGTAATAATGTTCAGTTTGTTGTTTCTCTTTCATTGTGCTTATGTACCAAGGATGTCTGGTGATTCTGACCCCTGAACTCATGTTCCCCTGAGGAGCATTAAACTACTTGGGCAGTGTCACATCAGATGAGAGGGCAGACGACCCAGAGTCTCACAGAACGTTTTTACTCACTCCTGTTGCCTGGTATTCAACAAGCAATAGTGAGAGGAAGCAGTTTCTATGTAGGGTAATATGCCTATCCTGGGGGAAAGGAAGGAGGGAGAAGAAAAGGTGGGTGGGGAATGCTCTTTTTTGCCTCTAATACCTGCCTTGTAGTGTGGCTGTTGGCAGGTTTCGTGGAGACCTGATTATCTGTACCTTGTGACGCTCTGTGACACTCCCACTTTGGAGTGGTGCAGTTTCTGTTTGTTGGGCTGTGTGCCTGGTGCAGGCCCTGTCAATCTTCTGTCAAGCTTCTGACTCCTGCATTCTCCTCTTGAATTTTTCCTGAATTGTTTTGATTCCCCTTCTGTTTTCTCTGTTCGTCCTTCAAATGCTATAACTAAATGTCCAACCACATAGACAGGTCTAGTTCTAACTTCTTCTTTTTCCTCCTATTTCTCTTTGTAATTTTGCTCTCCTCACTGGGAGATTCCTGAGTTTTGACTTCCAACTCTTTTAATTAATATTTGTAAAATAAACTTCTATTGAAGTGAACACACACGTGAAAAAAGTGTCCACGATTTCAGAGCTTATTAACTTTTTCCAGATGACGACCTTCTGAACACCATCACTTGTACCTGCAAGTTCCACTTTTGCTGCCTCGCATCACTGCTTTCTCCCCAAAGTCTATACTGACTTTTTACACCTCAGTTTAGTTTTGTCTGTGTTTAGTTTAGGTTTAAACCTTAGATTAGTCTGTGTTTAGTGTTTAGGTCTGAACCTTATGTAAATGGCAGTGGAGGTTCTTTGTGTTTGGCTTGTTCCTTTTAGTTTATGTTTAGCTCCATCTGTGATGCTTGGTGATGTGGCATCGTTCTCACCACTGGTGTAGTGTTGTGGTGTGTGAGCTCACCATTTGTCCCCTTGACACTTAATGGACGTTGGTGGTGTTTGTAACTTGGGGTATTACAAATACTGTTGCTGTGAACACACCTGAGGGTGTCTTTGGTTGCATGCACGCACACGTTTCTGTCGGTATGTGTCTGGGAGTTGAGAGCTGGACCACAGAGTGTACACATGCTCAGCCTCGAAAGACGTAGCCCCTTCCCTGTGGTCAGGAGTTCCGGAACAGCTTACCTGCCTCACGTGGTCGTGGTCAGAATGTCAGTGCTTATCTGCAGACTTCTTTTGGTCTGAGGACCCTCTTCCAGATGGCTCATCTTCATAGTGTAGCAGTGGGTAGGGAGCCTTAGATGCTCGGGTGGAGCCGCTTGGTGTCTTCTTGACAGGGCAGCTGACTTCCGCGGCGGGAACCAGCCAGAGCGGTAGCAGTCCTTTCAGTTCTTGTCATTCTGATGCTTGTGTGGTGATGCTTGACTGTGGTTTTTAGTTTGCATTTCCTTGACAACTAATGAGATCCAGTGCCTTTTCATCTCTTGATTTGTTTTTTTTTAATATTTATATCCTATTTTTAATTTTCAGTAGGTCTTTAAATTTCCTGAACGTTCATGTTTTCCTGACATCCTGTTTTAGTTTCATGGAGACAGCAATTTTTATCTTCTCATGATATTAAGGATAGTTTCCAGATCCCCTAAGGTTTTCATTTCTCTACACAGTTTCTCTTTCTTCTGAACTCCTTTTTACCTCCTCGTTTTCTGCTTTTGATACTAGGGGTTTTCCTTAAATAGTTCTGAACCTTTGCCCTATCTGTTTAAGATCTAGCTTCTAAAAGAGCAGCAGATTGCTGTCTCTGGGTGACCATGGACTCCACTGTGTGGTCCCCTGTTGGGATGATTCACTGGGAATGCCCGGCATCAGGCCCTGTGAATTTATAAGTCACTTCCACCCTTTGAGTTGGTCAGATTTCCTGAGCATCCTCTGCAGTTAATATAGGAACTTTCACTTGAACTTATAAATTTTGATTTTCAGTTATTGTCTGAACTCTCAGTCGTGCATGCAGGTCCCCAAATCCCTAGACCATTTCCAGAGAGGATACCTCCAGGCCTTGCTGGGACAAGGTGAAGCAATGAGGGGTGTTTTCCAGCATCAAAAGTCTGGGTGTCCAGCAAGCTGTTCAAGTCGATTCCAATACCAGCTACCGGGAGCTAGTGAGATCCCACAAGTTGAAGCGCTGTGCCTCAGAAGATTGCCCCCACTTCAGGTACCAGTCACAGGCCCCAGGCTGCCCCTACTTCTGACTGAACTGCCTGTAAATTAAGAGTTGCCACAACCCCCCAACCCCCTCCCCCACTACCTGCCCTGAGTGTTAATTGGCTAGAGTGACTCCCAGAACTCAGGAAGGTACTTTACTTACATGTTCTTGTTTATTACAAAGGATATGATGCAGGAAGAGCCAATGGAGGAGATGCAGGGGCCAAGGCACGGGGTGGGAGTGCACGGGTTTCAGCCCTCTCCAGCAGACCCCCTCCCCGAATCTCCGCATTCAGGCTTCTGTAGAGTACTGTCTCCAGCTCCCCACCCCTGCACCCCTTTCTGGTGGTTGGTGGGTAGGACTGAAAGTCCCCGCCCTCTAATCACTTGCTCTCATCATTGGTGACCAGCTCCATCCGAGGCTAACTGGGACTCTACCCTAAGTGTCCTCATCAGCATAACCCAAATGTGGCTGAAAGAGACTCATTTTGAGTAAGAAAAGATGCTTCTTTGGCCCTGGAAACTCCAAGGGTTTTAGGAGCTCTCTGCTAGGAATGGGAGCCAAAGGCCACATACCTTTTCAGTTGTGTGCGGCAGACAGACAGCAGGTGGGCGAGTGGTGGCGGGGTTCAGTGTCTGACTGCTCTCATCGTTCCAGAAAACCCTGGCACTGCACCCTTGGGTAACCTGAGTTAGGTCTCTTCTCCGATTTCACAGGGCTGATGTAATGTTTGGCTTCCTCAGATTTGCCACTGTTAGTTATATTGTACTTCTGTTTTCCAGCCTAGGAAAAATTTATGATCATCAGCTCTTCTTTATCTTTGTGGGTTTATGTCTTTTAAAAAATTCTTTCAATGTCATTCTTATGAGACTTTGGGTGAAACATAGAGGAGATAATGTACTCAGTCTATCATCTTTAATTGGTGGAATTGTTTTCTTAAGCAGCATGTGTTTTAAAAATATTTGCAATTGTGAAATCAGACTTTCTTTCTATTGATTATGTTTCCTCTGTAAGTATTCAATGCCTGTGTCATTCTCAAACAGTGTTCTTTTACTCAAAGTGATTTGAAATCTCTGCACTCTACTGTCTTACTCTGCTAGTGTGTTTCCTAGGTCTTTTAGTATTTCGGTCAATTTTGTCTCATGCGTGAGCACCTTTGCACATAGTCTTTGGAGCATCTGCATACTGTTAACCTGCAGTCTGGGAACTGGCGGGAGTACAGGGAGCCCAGGGAGTTTGGTGGGTTTCAGTATCTGGTATAGGAATCTGATGTCCTCATTTCTACAGATACCCACTTTCTGCTGGGATACGTTTTCTAATAGTCTCACCACGAAGGGCCTGTACTATTGTCCTTGATGAGCAGATTTTATGCTCGTCACGTATCTTGGTCATGACACTCTCCAGTTGTGCCTCTGCATCGCACAGGCTAAAGCAGGCACTCGAGGACTGCACAGGTGACTCAGGAGGCCAAGAAACAAGGACTGTGGTGCTGCCCAAATTATTTTGTAGACTCATTTGGTTATTTAGATCTACTTAAAAGAATCAGTCATGGAAACTTTATGTGAATTCTTTATCAACTTTGTAGCCCTGTGATTGGGCTGCATGGGCACATGTTGTAGCAGCAGCTACCGAGCAGTGGTGTACATTCTCTTGAAAGTGCTGAAAGGGCTGGGGTTGTGGCTCAGTGGCAGAGCGCTTGCCTAGCATGTGTGAGGCACTGGGTTCCATCCTTGGTACCACATATAAATAAATAAAAATAAAGGTCCATCAACAACTAAAAAAAAAAAAAAAAAAGTTCTGAGAGCTGGGGCTGTCTGGACCAGGGCCAGCGCAGGCAGCAGCTCACCTAAAAGCCATCTGTGGTCACTTCGAATATCAACCGTTGGAATATTTTTAAGGGAAGTGGGTATTGTGGGCAAAGTTAGCGATAAGTGACAGTTAACTTTCTAAGTTACTTGACCCTGGGTTTGAAATTGGGCCAAATATTCAATATATAAATAATAATAATAGACATTTACATTTTAAGTATATCTGGGTGAGTGGGCTGGAGCCCTTGTCTGGACCAGAAAAAAATGGTAAGCATCATAACTTGAAAGATGATGTGTGTCTTTAATTCAGAAGGAAATTGTTATTTCCAAAATAAAGATAGAGCGCCACTAGGGCCTGCAGATTTGGAATGATCACATCAACATGTTTAAAATAGTAGATTAGGTGAGGTAAACTAATAGGCCCTTTAGATTTCTACTCTCCTTCTTATTTAAAAAGAAAACATCATTAAGTTGATATGGTTATATCTGTTTTACTGGTGAGAAAACTGTTTCTTAGACTAGGAAATCTGCCCAGGAACATATAACCCACTTGACAGATATGGACTGAATCTGGATCACTGGAATCCAAAACCACAGTGCCTTCCAACAAGATAAAGCAATAGAGGTTGACAGGTTTATGGTTTATCCTGTGTATCTTCTTGTAGATTATGTTTCTAAGTATTGATCTCAGCAAAAAGAACTTCCTGTCCTTAATGAGAGGCTCACTATAAATCTGTTTGAAAGCTTTGGATTTTGAACCTTTCCCTTCCTTTTCCCACCTCTCCTCACCCACCCTTCTTCTTGCCCCCCCCCCCCCCCAATTCTCCTCCCACCAAAACCTGCTGGTTTGATGAGGCTGGCCAGAGGTTTTAATATGAGAGGTGAACAAGATGCAGAGCAGAGATGACAAATGAAGAATGTTCCTCAAGATTTTTATTTAGAATGAGGGATGCGAGAGGGAGAGGGAGAGAGAGAGAGAGAGAGAGCGCCAGCCACTATTCAGTGGTTCCAGGAAAAACTTAAAGGTCACTTCTGGAGAAGCATTCTTTTTACCTTCACCTGCAGACCAGGTCACAGTTGCTTGTGACGTGCTTTCTTAGAGCATGTCTAAGTATCATGTAATGAAAGACTTGCTACCTGCCTCTTCCTCCAGAGCATACACTTCACGCAAGCAGGGACCGTGTCATTCTTCCTGATGTTCTGGTGTCTGTCTGCTGAGGCTGCAGTAAAGGAATACCATAGACCGGGCGCCTTATAAACAACAGAAATTTGTTTCTCACTATTCTGGCGACCGGGAAGTTCAAAATCAAGGCACCAGCACCTTCTGTGGTTGGTGAAGCCCTGCCCAGCTAGAGTGTGCCTCTCCTGCCATGTGCACGTAAGACTTCCTGGTTCACAACTGACCTCCTTTTCTCTGGGTCCTCACATGGCAGAAGGGATGAGAGATTTCTTCAGGACCTCTTTTATAAGGACGCTAATCCCAATCATGAGGAATCTGCGCTTGTGACCCAATCACTTCACAAAGGCCCTGCCTCCAGCTACCATCACATTAAGATTTTGGGGACACACTCTGTTGATAGCCTTGGTTAACACAGTGGCTCCCACATAGTGGACACTTACGATGGATGGATCTCAATAGAGTAAATAAATGAATGGAAAGTTATTGGTCTTTTGATTCCATTCTATCTTCTTTTGTTTGCAGTAGCCTCGTAACTGCGTAATAATACTCCCTATCATAATGCCATCGTCTCTACCACCCCATCCCCCAGTTTTATCTCCAGAGGAGGTCTGGCCTTGTTCCTCTACACCTTGAGAAACTTCCTGTGGCATTAAAGTTGAACTCCAGCCGACATCTCCTGCCTCGTTTTTTTTTTTTTGTCATTTTTCCCTTGTGCTCAGCACACCAGCAAAATGCTACTACTCACCACTATCTGTCACTCCTGTGCCATTTCTTAACTCTCTGGATTCATTATGCTGACAATTCTGGTAACATCTTTTCTGTCTTTGCTGAGCAAACTTCTGCCACGCAAGCCAGGGTGAGCCCAAGGCCCCCTTAGGTGCTGCTCTGTGAAGCCCTACCCCAGCCAGAGTGCACCCCTTCGCCTCTGCTCGAGGGTGATTGGTGCTTGGGAGGCACACAGGACATCTATGACATGGGATTGTGTTTAACTGGCCACTCTCTCAGCTTGATCTTCTTGAAAGAGCTGGATCTTATTCTCTCTTCTAGCTCCCTACACACGGAATAGTGAGAAGTGTTCTTCAAGACCAGCAATCTGAGTGTGATTGAAATTTTGCTGTGCCACATGCTAGTTGCTTTGATTATTCTTTTGTACTAATCGAGGATGCCCCTTTCCACTTCCCTCCTGTCTCTCTCCTTGGTACCTCAAATTTGTTACTTATGAAAAATATACAAAAATTGAATTTCAAATTTAGGTTCACTGCTGGGGATGTAGCTCAGCGATAGAATGCATGCAAGTCCCTGGATTTGATACCAGCACCACACATACACACAAACTAGGGGTCAATGACATTTTTTAAATTAGAGCATTACAGTTAGTTATACATAGTAGTTGGGTTTGTTTTGACAAAATCTTATATGCATGGAATTTGATTTACTCCATTTCAATCTCTGTTCCTTCCCTCCTTTCCCTCCCCTCTTCCTTTCCCCTGTTCTCCTTCCTCTACTGATCTTCCTTTCACTCATTTATGTATTTTTGATTGGAGCTTTGTACATATACATAAAGGCGTGATTTCCTGTGGTACATTTATATATGCATGTAACATGATTTTGTTAAATTAGTTCCATATTTTCTCCCCTTTCCTGTCCCTCCTCCCTCCCTTCAATGATATTTTAAAAGGATTAAAATGTTGTGGTTGTACGAAAACATTTCCAGAATCTTAACGAGAAAACACATAATCCATTCATTCTTATGTTCTCAGAATATCTCCTTTTGCAACCAAAAGTTCTCAGACTTTCAGTTCAGTGTTTGGATGTCTGATGCTGCGTATCCAGCCTTGTGCTTGTGCTGAGGTAAACCTTAGCATTCAGTGAGCACACCCCTGCTGTCCTGGTCCTCAGAGTGTGCATGGTGATGTGCCACATCTGTCCTCAGCACCATCTTCTTCAAAGTGATGGAGAAAAGTCACGATGGTAGAAGGTGTGGACCTAGAGGAGGTGCTGTTCCTGCTTCACTTATGCCTTCAGCATCGTCTGAGGACTGGTTAGGACAGGAGAGTGCTAGTCAGCTTCACCAAGGTCTTGGTGACATTTGATGCCCTGTGCCATTTCCCCAGATGTGAAGATGGAACACCTGAAAAACGCTGAGGCAAGCACAGAAAGCAAGTCTTATTTAAAGGATAGAACAGAGATAGACTCTCCACAGAGAAGGGGTCCGGAGCTGGTATCCAAAGAAGTGGGGGTGTCTTGCCCCTTTTATACATTTTAGAATGTCTTTGTTCTCCTGGCCTCTCCTCCCCGTCTTCCTGCAAATGTGACTCATGGGCAAAGTGACTTGTGACAAAAGGTGGACCATGGGGGAAATGAAGCCACCCAGGGATCCATGCAGGAACGGAGCCGCCCAGGAAGCATTTGTAACAGCCTGGTGGGAGGAACAGTCCCCTCCACCCCCAGGCAGGTGACTTTGTGACCCCTGGTGAGGGTTGGGGGATGTGTCCTGAAGGTGTTGACATCTCAGTGCCCCAGAGGCAGATGACAGGGAATGTCCTGAAGATATTAGCATTCCATTCCCTTTGAGTCTTGAGTCGCTTCCATCTTCTGTCCTTCCACACTAACTGCCTGACCTTTATTCTTGCTTCAAGAGTGGCATACAACTACCCAGGGGACTGCTAGTTAATGTAAAAGACACCTCAGGCTTTTAACACTACAGGGATTTCCACTGGAGTCCCGGTGGCCTGAGTGTCTTTCCGGGGGACGGAATTAATGTACCCTGTTTAAAAAGGTCTGTATGTTATCACCAGAAAGTTGGGTGAAGCCACATGATCTGTGATTTCATGAAGGGTGGTGGTCCAGTTGACCCAGACTAGCGTTTTCTCAATGGTGGAAATGTGACATTTTGGCTTTATAACTCTTTATCATGGGGGGGAGCTGTTTTGTGCATGGCATGGTGTTTAGCAGCACCCCTGGTCTCTACTCAGTAGATATTAATAGCTGTTCCCCCAGTCATGACAACTAAAAATGTCTCCAGATTTTGCCAGATTGACACTTGTGGGGGCAAAATCAGCTCAGATGGCAGATCACAGCTTGCACATAGTACAGTGCAGTAAATAGAACCTTGGAAAGAGTTAGCCCACATGCTCAGGAGCTCATTCATGGCTTATGAAATGATTTGAGCTCTCTTAACCAGATAGAATATTTCTAGTAGTTGACTAAAATAGCTTTGGTTGAGGCTGTTAGTAAAAATTTGTTTCAACCAAGTTTAACATCTGTTTTCGTTTCTGCTTTTGTAAGTTGCTTTGCTACTCAATTCCTGTATTTTAGCTATCTTCCTCTTGGGGCTTAAAATATTTGAGTGTGTCAGAATTTCCAGTCTAATAGGAAATGTGCTTTGTTCAAACAGGAATAAAAGTATTAATAACGGTTAGGATAGGATGATGAGAAGTTTAATGCTGGTTAAGTCAGACTCAGGGGTGGCATAGTAGTAGATCAATTTAATAATAAAGGGAACTAGAAGTCTGGTTGTATTCAAGATTCACTTCCTGTTCTTGTTTGTCATTGGAAAGTTGTACCTTATGAAAGATTTTAGATTCAGATCATTTGTAGTATTCTAAGAAAAAAATTTCAAAATGCTAATCTTGGCTTGGTAACCATAGCAAATACACAACACACAAAAATAATCTCATACCTCTCTTAGGATTGAGTATTTTGTCCCTGTTGTATGTTGGGTTCTGAAATATCTCTGCACTTCTGTTATCTGCAGTTAAAGAAGGCCTGACGAGCTTTCAGAGCACGGCATGCCTGCTTGGGCTGGACAGTTTGCTGGAATAATGAGTGAATCCTGACTGATGCAGTGGACAGGGGATGGGTTATTAAAGCAGCACAGAGCCTCTGAGGCTGGTCACAGAGCCAGTCCTGGATGCTGCAGAGCTCGAGTCGACACTGAGTTCTCCCTCCCTGACGGTCGCTCATTCGCTGAGTAGTCAGTGCTGACTGACAGCACAGAGGCAGAGGTTCTGAGGGCACGTGTCTGGGTTTATTTTCAGCGCTCACCCCAGTGTCTAGGCAAGTGCTGGCTCCTATAGCAGGCACTTGGCACACATTTGCTGCTGGTTAAGACAAGGGATATGCGATATGTCTTAACCAGATGAAGGATATGTTTGTCAACTTCAGTAACAGCACGGGAAAAAATTTTATACAGAGAAATATTATGACATATTAAGATTATTCCATTTGGAGATTTTTTTTTTAATGGTGGGATTTTACCCTTTCTCTTAAGAAGTCTTAAATATATGTTGAATTACTGTGTTCTACTGTAGAGCCTGGTTTTACAGTGCTCCTGACTTAGGTGGATGTCCACCACAGTCTCACGGGAGCAGCTGCTGGGTCTGCTCTGTCCCTATGGGGGAGTGGAGGCCCAGAGCACTCACGGAGTCACTGGGCTGTGGCTGCTTAAGCGGGAGACTGGAAGAAACCCCACACCCCTGACTCTTAGTGCATATGTTTCCCACCAGGCAGTACCCTTAATGCTGCTTTCTTTTTTAAGGCAAAAAGTCTAATTAGGGTCATCTATTCACTATTCCAGAAAATAATTCAAGTATATAAACTTAGCAAACTGATGCTTCCTCTCTGTGTTTTCAGCTATGGGGATACAGATGCTTGTATCAGTAAATGTTAGTTTCTGGGAGGCCGAGGCAGGAGGATCGCAAGTTCAAGGCCAACCTGGGCAATTTATGGAGACCCTATCTAAAATAAAATAAAAAACGACTGGTGATATAGATTAGTGGTAGAGGGCTTGCCTTACCAGCACACATGAGGCCCTGGTTTCAATTCCAGTACTGGGTGGGAAAAAAAGTAAACGTTAGTGACCAAAGACAACTTTTATGATTGTTCAAATTTTGCTGCTAAAATGAGAAGTATAGAATAAACCAACACGCTCCAAAAAGAGTTTGAGATGGTGCGTGTGGGGGCCTCGGGAATGGGGCCTAAAGAAGCCCCAGTTACAGGACACTCTGGCCGTTAACCACTGGTTTTGTTTTAATTTAGTGGCTAGAAGGAACTCTGCTGTTTCTGTTCAGTAGCTTCTGAGTGCTGCCACTTACATTGCATTCTTTTTAAAAAAATTTAAAATAACAAAAATTTTAAAATAACAAGCTTCTAAAAATGTTGTCCTGATGCCCTGATTATTAACATTTTCTACATTTGCTTTATCATTTTCTTTTTGTGCACACATGGTATTTTTTTGCATCTTTTGAGAGCAAGTTGTACACATGACGTTCCTTTACTCCTAAGTATATCAGTATGCATGACTTTATTCATATTTGGCGTTTGTACAAACATAATGTCCTATATTAATAGCAAAAAGAAGAAAAATTCTGGTCTGTGCTCCAGTCCAGTTTTACATCTTGCATTTAGCTGAATGTTCCTTTACTGTTTAATCTGGACATCCCTCAGTCTGTCTTTCTTAATTTTGCCTTTTTTTCCTTTTGACATGTTACTGGGATTGATTCCAGGGCCTTTGCACACGCTAGATAAGCATTCTACCAAGGAGTTACACTCCCAGTCTTTCTCAATTTTATTTTGAGACAGAGTCTTGCTAAGTTGTTCTTGCTGGCCTTGGCCTTGAACTTGATCCTCCTTCCTCAGCCTCCCAAGTCCCTGAGAGTCTACCTGGAAGTATGTGCCACTGTCAGGCTGATCTTCATGTTTTTCAAAGAGGATAAGCCAGTTCTTTGTAGAAGATAGCATTTATTTTAATGCTGTCGTAACAGGTTTTGTAGGTGATGCAGTAGATTAAAATAAATTGTACTTTCCATGTTTCTTCCAATATATTTTAAAGCATTTTATTGTGAATAACAAATGATAAATAATGCAATGAGCCTTCTTACCCAGCAGTCGTTGCGTTTTCCTGTTCTTCCTTCTTATGTTCCCCAGTGTTTATAGTTGAAGTGTTTTGAAACAGTTTCCAGACATCATGGATTTTATCCCATATGTCAGTAAATTCCAAAAAATGACGTTGCTTGTATAACCATAATGTTACCTTACCTAACAGATTATTTGTAATTTCTTAATATTATATACAATTAAAAGTGTACTCAGGAGCCAGGGCTGGGGCTCAGTGGTAGAGCGCCTGCCTAGCAGGCACCTGCGAGGCACTGGCTTCGATCCTCAGCACCACATAAAATAAGTAAAATAAAGACATTGTGTTTATTTTTTAAAAGTGTATTCAAATTTCTTTTCTTGCCACGCTGCGGGAATTCTTTGCATGCGATTGCGGTGGCTCTTAAGCTGCTGCTGCTCCTCAACATTTCTTTCTCCCCTTTGCTAGTATTTTATCAGCCTTATAATGTTTCATTAGAAGGATGACGGAAACACTCAATTGGCTTGCTCCACACGTGTCCCCAAGTCCTCCCGGCGTGCGGCCCCTTAGATCGGGGCAACGGGGGAGGCTGAGGCGCTGGTGCCCGAGCTCCCCTGCGCCAGAGTTCTGGTGTCGCGCAGGCTCCGCCAGTCTTTAGACCGTGAGTGGCTCTTGAGTTCTGTGTGAGCCGAGGCCGGAGCACATGAGATGCCCACTTTACTGTTCTAAAGACCCAGCAGGACTCTGGGCACAGGGTCAGGCAGCGCCCTGACTGGTTTGAGGTGGTGCTCCCAGTGGGTGTCAGGACTCGGTCTTGGAGCCCCCTGGACATGGCTGAGGGAGCAGTTCTTCTGTGATGTTCCAGAACTCTCCCTGGAGGCACCCCGGGTCTGCTCCTCGGGTCCTTTCCCTAGTCTCTATTCATGGTGTGTCTGTGGAGCTGTGTACCCAGTTCTGACATGGTCTTTACCGTGGGCCTCCTTGTTAGGAGCCGAGGTCACTCCGGGTGCCTGGGGCGTGTGCGTGTCCGTGTTATGAAACCCTGCTGGTCTCTCCAGGTGGATTCCTGGTAAAACCTGTTCTTCGTTGGTGACTTTGGCGCCATCAGACCCCCTTACTAGGACTTCTGGAAGCTCTGCTGAGACTCCCCCACGTGTGTTCTTAGCGTGTGAATGTGGCCACTGTGCGTCCCCGTCCCCCATCATTCAGGCTGCTGCAGTTACCTGATGAGAGTCAGAGACAGTAGCCCATCTCTCTCTGAGAATTTCCGCTTCCACCCCTGTTGTAACAAGAGTGTGGGAGTGTGTTAGAGGCTGTCCTTACATTTCTAAAAACTTATAAAACTTATACATAAAATGTCAAACATACACAAATGCAGAGAATAGTGTAATGACTGCCACGTACCCATTGTCTCGTTAGCATTTTGTCTGCCATACAAACTTCAAAGAATTTGACAATCCCTAATGAGATACTTTTCCCTGTTTTTCCTTTCACTGTTTGTTCCTTAAATCCTCAGTGTCCCATAACCCTGTGCCTGCTCGTACTGACCAGTCTCTCTCTGGGTCTCTGGAGAGGCCTGAGTGTGTGGAGACAGGCACAGTGGAGCCTTGGAAAGATTGTTGAGACTGGAAACAAGGACTGCTTCCTTTCTTGTCATGTGAGTGTCAGGTGTGTGAGGTTAATGCCTTCCTCTTTACAGTGTTCTTTAAATAAAATGGATAACATCCAGTTCACGACCTCCTTCTTGCCCTTGCTCTATTGATGGGGCAGAAATCGGCAGTAGCACAGGAGACGGCACGGGAAGCACTCGCATTGGGTCTTGGTCTTCATGCATGGTGGGAGCGAGTGATAGGTAACACAGGTGCATTCTTCTTCTTTAGCCCTGGCACAGGCAGGAACCCTAGTGTCTTCACTACACGCCAAAGGGGAAAAAAAGGTTGTTTCACCCTGGGCCTGAGGGGGAGGTTGTGGATTGCTGCCCTGGAGCAGGAAGGCCATATTAGCACGTTGCTTTCTGTAGAGGACTCAGCCCTTTTGTCATCTCTCTGTAGTTTCATTCTGACACGCTCTTTTCTTCTCAAAACCTACACGGGAAAAGTCATTCTTACGAGTTACAGAAACCAGAAATAAATGTTCTCACGCTCTGAGAAGACGGAAAAAAGGCAATCAAAAAGTACTTACATTCTTGTTTTGGATCAATTGCATTGGGTCCCTTGGGAGACAGAAGGTCACGGGGTTCCTGCCCATGACTGGCTTACAGGTTAGCTGAGTAGACAAGACATCTAAAAAGTATTATTAGCAAGGAGAAGAAACACAGAAGCTCTTGGTTTTTGAGGAAGAATAACTATTGAAACAAAAATTGTGTTCTGTATTTCCATCTGTGTTGCCTTCTCATGTCGTTTCGCCTTTCTTAACAACTAAAATGTTGCAGAGATTTCTCTTCAGTTTGAATATGCATTGTCAGAGATAAATAATTGTAAGTAGACAAATATGTCTTTTTTGTATGTGGAAGAAAATGGGAAACCTGGTGTTCTCTTCTTACACTGTTAGAAAGTGAAAAGAAATCCTAATACAAATGTTGTTCTAGTTTCTAACTTAATATATTTTCTATGATGAATATTTTAGTACCAAGCATGTGTGTCTTATCTCCTGTGCCTAACAGATAATCACATACAATAGCATAAATCTCACGTCCTCCAGATTTTAATAATGCAAAGCACGTGGCTGATGTACGACAGCCTGTTGTTAACATGGTTTCTGAACCTTGTCCAGGTACTATGGGCTGTATTCAGAGCTGCCCAGGAAAAGTCAGTGTGTCTGCCCCAGTAGAATCTTATGTTTCAGCTAAGGAAGGGACACAAGCATGAAGTATAGGCCATAGGCTATCTGATGACCAGCCTTACTGACAGGCTGGCTTCACTGAGAGGAAAACAGGTCCAGAGAGGCTCAAAGACTGGGCATAGTGGGTTGGAGCTGGTCACAGCCAGCTAGAACCAGGCCTCCGGAGCCCTGGCTAGCAGGGTATGTTCTTCCTTTGTCGTAAGATAACATATATCCAAGTTCAGGCTGTGTGGTGTAGACTATAAAAGCCAAATCAGTTGAGGACAGGAAGATGAGTGGCTTTGAGTCATGCAAGAATTGAAGAAGGCGGTGCCGTTTGGACCATGTAAAGTGTAAACAGTAAGTTGAGGAAACAGTAATCTAGCCAGTGAAAACCAAATCTGTATTCTCTTCTTGAGTCAGAGAGAGAACTAACCAGACTCACTTGAAAGGCATGTACTGGGCAGTGCAAGAAATTAGGTTGGAAAGGTTGAAAGTGTCGGGGTTCAGGAAGCGGGACTTGATGCTGTAGACTGTGGGGAACTTGTCTCCATCCTTGAGCATAAATGACCCCAGTGAAAGTGGCACTAGGGGACAATGAGTTTGTGTTCCAGAGGAATGTCTGCATTTTCTTTTCTTATATTCTGTGTATTGGTTTTTTCATTCCAAGTAGTTTAAACACTGCTTGTCAATCAGAGTAGTCTAGCTTATGCTGCAGCCACAAATGCATCCTGGAATCCAGAAGCTTAGTACTCAATTGTGCTTCTTGTGTGCCCTGCTCATTCAACACAGGTGCAAGGGCTGGGAGTTCTGCACTTACTCATTCAGGGACGCAGGCTGACAAAGGTCCACCATCCAGAGCATCACTGCCCACAGTGGCAGGAGGGAAAAGAGCTGGGTGGAATGTCTGTCAGTCCTCTCTCACTTCATCCTGGAAGTGATGTATATCACTTCCCCCAACTCACTGACCAGAAGTAGTCACATCCCCTGCACCCAGCAAGGGAGTAGTGTTTCAAGACTCTCTGAGGGACGTGTGATACTACCCATGAAAAAGAGAAAATATAGTGACAAGAGTGCATAGCCAGGTACCCTGGTGCACGCCTGAAATCCTAGCAATCTGGAGACTGAGGCAGGAGAATCACAAGTTTGAGGCTAGCCTGGACAACTTAGTAAGAACCTATCTCAAAATAACATTCAAAAAAGGGCCAGGAAAAAAAGAAAAAAAGGGCCAGGGATGTAGCTCCTGGCAGAGTGCTTGCCTAACTTGTGTGGGGCCCTGACTTAGTCAGAGTGGAGACACAGGCTAGACTGCCGGAATCCAGATGCTGGCCTCCCCAGTGACTGTGGCTTTGGGAAAGCTACACACTTCCCTGGCAAGTTAGTTTCGTAGTCTGTGAAATGGGGAGAGTGTGAAAGACAAGCCTCATAGAACTCCTGTGCGGTTTGACGCGCTTCCTCGAGTGTTTGGAGCTCTGCCGTGTAATTGTTGGCAGGCGTTACGGGTGGCACTGTTAGTGTAATCTGTTGGCTTCCTGGACAGCATCCTAAAGGAAGGCTGAAGTTCTGACTCTGGTTGAGCAGCCAGAGGGGAAGAGGTGGTGGTAACGTAGGTGTGGACTGACTGATGTCTAGACAATGGTGGTGACATTGAGTAAAGAAAAGATGGGCAACAGAGTGCAAGAGGAGCAACCCCAGCAAAGACTTTGCTTACCGCCACCACTAACTGCCTGGGGTGTGAGGAGGATTGAGTGACTGGGAGAGTGAAGCTGGAGTCTGACGCAAGTTAGGGGCCATGTGGGAGATGGGCCCACGTCAGATGTGGCTACGTGGAGAGGGACAGGCACAGGAGGCTGCAGGAAATTCAGGCACGTGGCCCAGGTAGGAGGAGGAGCTGGAGCCGGTTCTTGTTGAGCACATGTCCGCAATGGTGACAGGGGACTGCTCCCAGTCTCTGGCTAGCTGCAGCACTGGGCCAGGAGGTTGGGATGTAAATCCCAGCTCCAGCACGACACAGGGCCTCACACAGGGCCTCGGCACCCAGCCTCCCGCCAGCACAGCAGGGCTGGCAAACACAGGATTCAGGTGGTATTTAGGTGTCAGGCGGCTGCGCTGTGCTTGGAGAGTGTCAGAGTATGTGGTACATGATGGGTAATGGTCACTCTTAGCTCAGAGGTTCAGTGAGTAGAAATGTGGGGCTTTCTTCTGTGATGAGTTTCCTGAGTCTGGTGAGTACTTGTGGACCTGGTTGGCCCCACATCAATTCTAGTCCTCATGCCTGTTCATTTCTCATTCTTCACCTGAATAGTCAGTGAGCAAATATTTTTAGCTTTCCAGAGAATAACAGATTACGATGGACTGAAAAGTAACCAAAATAGAGCATTTTAAAGGCTAATTTAAGATCAGCGCTTCCCCTTTTAAAATTGCATGCCGCTGTTGACTGGTTGGTAGGAGACACTGCCCTTACTTCTTGAATTATGAAATTATCTCCAAGCAGAACATACTGCTGTATCTAGTTCTGTCAATAACTTGCTGGTTGATTAGCTGCTTCTTGCTATGTCTAGTTTAAATTGCACACATTTGTCTATCTTCAGTGATACATGCATTCTAGCATTTATGGTATTGAGAACTTTGCAGATGTTCCAGTGGGGCTTTGGAGTGTGGTTAGTAAAAGTACAAAATGTGCTAGTCAATTATATGGGTACTTGAGAGCTCTTCGTTGGCCAGGCAAGGGCCCTGTCCTCAGGGAGCCCACGGCCTAACCAAGTTTATATCCATCATTGAGTTTTTTGTCCTATTATTTAAAGATTATACAGTCTGCTGGCATAAATGATATGTCAGCCTTCTCATACTTATTTTGAGTTCACACGATTTATTTTTTCTTTCTTTTTATTTTATTTATTTTTTGGGGGGGCCAGTACTGGGGTTTGAACCCACTTGTGATCTATCACTGAACTTTTTATTTTTTATTTTGAGCCAGCCCTTTCTTTTTTTAAATTTTGTGCTATGTTGCCAAGGCTGGCCTTTTACTTATGATCCTCCTGCCTCAGCCTCCTGCATTGCTGGAATACAGGTGTGTACCATCCCTCCCAGCTTCAGTTCCATCTTCTTTCTGGCTTGGATGTGGAGTTATTCTTGTTGCTGCCTGCAGTTGACTAGCTGCCTTTCTGGATTTAGTATGGGCAATCCCCCTGCTCATCCTGTTCACAGAATTGTGGAAGTGAAGACATCACATAATGTTGGATTGTTTTGTACATTTTTTAGCTCTTTAGGTATACCTGATGCCATTTCTAACATCTGATCCTTGTTATTCTATACCACCACTGACTAGTCGATACATGTAATGGATTTAAACTCAGTAGCTATCAGGGTTTTAAAAATTTTAACCAAATGATCTTTTTAGAAATAAAAACAAATTATGAAAGAAATATGGTCAGCTGCCATAATAACTATCTACTTTCTCAGATGGAGTTTTTCTAGCTCCCTGTTTTATTTAAACTTGTAATGTATTATCTGATTCATTTGGAAAATACTTTTAGGTTGTAATTCCATCCCCCTGCCCTTTGTTCTGTCACTGAGCTATGTCCCCCCCTTTATTTTTTATTTTGACACAGGGTCTCACTAAATTGCTGAGGCTGGCTGCAACTGGTGATCCTCCTTCCTCAGCCTTCTGAGTAGCTGGGATTACAGGTGCCCACCTGTCCAGCACACTTTTTAGACAGTATGTTATATGTAGGTCACCTCTTTTATTCTGTAACAGAACATAGAAATTATCTGGCATTGCCTCTGTGCTCCAAGTTAACCTACTCCTGGTGAAGGGACTGTGCCAGAAATAAAAGTGAAGTTAACTAACAATACAAGGTAGTGGGAGAGCCAAGGTTGCAGGGAGTGTTGGCTTGATGAGTGGAGTAAACTGAGGGCCTTGGGAGGGAGGGTGAATGACTGGGTTTGACTGGACTGTAGACTTTGAAAAGATTAACTGGGGACTTGTTTGGAGTTTACCCTTTGTCAGTGGCTTCTGAAGTCTAGATACAGTCCTGGCTATAGGTTTGAGGTGAGGCGGAGGGAAAAGGTGGGAAACCAGGTGAAAGATGTGCTGCTCCTCTGTCAAGTGCTACAGGAACTGACCTTGTCGTTGGAAGGAACCTCAGAACTGGCTCCACGAGCACCTTGTCATTGGCCCCTCTGTAGAATGGCCTGTGTTCCAGGGTGGTCTGGAACTCATTTACCATCCAGAGCCTCAGCACCTTGAGGAAATCTTGTTTTCTGCTCTTCCTTTAGTGGTCTTCACACTGGTTTCTTTTTAGAGATCTGACTCAAATAGCCATCTGCTGCCACCTCGCACAAAGTGTTTAGTGCTGCCCATTGTTCCCTTCCACTTGGGAAAGTTTGCTGATGGAATGAAGGACAGGTGGTAAAATCCCGACTTCTGTCCATGTAGTCTCACCTGTTCATCACCCGTCTCTGGACGGCTTTTCAAAGACCATGTGGCTTTTTGTGAAATTAATATGACACAGATCTGAACCATACATCAACTATTGTTGCATCAACCATTAAGATTAATTTCCTTTTGGGGTAAAAAATGATCAAGATTAGAATTTGAAATAGTCCTAGGGTCTAAATAAAACCCACTAAAAATGTAAAGGATGATTTCTAATATAGTCTTTTATTTCTTTATCCTCTGTTATCAAAATTGGTATCATTGTCAATTGAGATGACAATATTAGGGAAATTTCAGGGGCTCCGTAATCCAATCTGAGCTGTCAGACAGATTGTTTTGAAAGGCGATGCTGTTTGTCGTGAGGTATTCATTTTAGCAAAGTGTACAGTGTGGTAAAGAATCCTGAGATTTCTTCAAGTGGGGTTCATCCCAGGGATGCAGGGTTGGTTCAACATATGGAAAACAATAAATGTAATTCATCATATTAATAGACATAAAAACAAGAATCATCGATCATCTCAATAGATGCAGAAAATGCAGAAAAAGCATTTGACAAAATACAGCACCCCTTCATGTTCAAAACACTAGAACATACCTCAACATCATAAAAGCCACATATGCTAAACCCAAGGACAACATAATTCTAAATGGGGAAAAATTGAAAGCATTCCCTCTAAAAACTGGAACAAGACAAGGATGCCCTCTTTCTCCACTTTTATTTAACATTGTACTTGAAACTCTAACTAGAGCAATTAGACAGAAGAAAGAAATGAAAGGTATACAAATAGGTAAAGAAGAACTCAAACTATCACTATTTGCTGATGACATGATTCTATATTTAGAAGATTCAAAAAAAATTCTACCAGAAAACTTCTAGAACTAGTAAATGAATTCAGCAGAGTAGCAGGATATAAAAATCAGTACCCATAAATCAAATGTATTCCTTTACATCAGTAATGAATCCATGGAAAGAGAGCTATAACTACCCCATTCACCGTAGCCTCAAAAAAAAAAAAAACAAAAAACAAAAAAAAACCTTAGGAATCAACCTAACAAAAGAGGTGAAAGACCTCTACAATGAAAACTACAGAACACTAAAGAAAGAAATTGAAGAAGACCTTAGAAGATAGAAAGACCTCCCATACTCCTGGATAGACAGAATTAATGTTGTCAAAATGACCATACTACCAGAAGTGTTTTATAGACCAATGCAATTCCTATTAAAATCCCAGTAACATTCTTCACAGAAATAGAAAAAGCAATCATGAAATTCTTCGGAAAAATAAGAGACCCAGAATAGCCAAAGCAATCCTTAGTAAGAAAAGTGAAGCAGGAGACATCACAATACCAGACATCGAACTATATTACAGAGCTACAGTAATAAAAACAGCATGGTATTGGCACCAAACAGACATGTAGACCAGTGGTACAGAGTAGAAGACACAGAGACAAATCCACATAAATACAGTTATCTCATACTAGACAAAGGTGCCAAAAATATACATTGGAGAAAAGATAGCCTGTTCAACAAATGGTGCTGGGAAAAATGGAAAGCCACATAGAACAAAATGAAATTAAACCTTTATCTCTCACTGTACATGAAACTCAGCTCACAGTAGATCAAAGACTTAGGCACTAAAACAGAGACCCTGCAACTACTAGAAGAAAAAGTAGGCCCAAATCTTCACCATGTTGTCCTAGGATCTGACTTGATTAACAAGACCACTAAAGCACAAGAAGTTAAATCAGGAATCAATAAATGGGATGGATTCAAACTGAAAAGCTTCTTCTCAGCAAAAGAAACAATAATGTGAAGAGAGAGCCTAGAGATTGGGAGAAAATCTTTACCACATGCACCTCAGATAAAGCATTAATCTCCAGGATGTATAAAGAACTCAAAAACCTTCACACCAAGGATACAAATAACCCAACCAATAAATGAGCTAAGGAACTGAACAGATACTTCATAGAAGAAGAAATACAATTGATCAACAAATATAGGAAAAAATGTTCAACATCTCTAGCAATTAGAGAAATGCAAATCAAAACTAAGATTTCATCTCACTCCAATCAGAATGGCAATTATCAAGAATACAGGCAACAATAAGTGTTGATGAGGATGTGGGAGAAAAGGTACACTTATTCATTGCTGGTGGGAATCCAAAATGATGGAACCATTATGGAAAGCAGTGTGGAGATTCCTCAGAAAACTTAGAATGGAACCACCATTTGACCCAGCTATTCCACTCCTCAGTTTATATCCAAAGGACTTAAAATCAGCATAATACAGTGATGTGCAACCACATTATGTTTATAGCAGCTCATTTCACAATAGCTAAACTATGGAAACAACCTAGATGCCCTTCAACAGATGAATAGATAAGGAAAATGTGATACATAGATACATACATGATGGAATATTCATCAGGTTTAAAGAAGAATGAACTTCTGGCATTTGCTAGTAAATGAATGGAGTTAGAGGATATCACGCTAAGTGAAATAAGTCAAACCCAAAAAACCAAAGGCCAAATGATATGCGGAAGCTAATTCAGAATAAGGGGCAGGGAGGATAGGGAACAATAGAGTTACTTTATATTAGGTAGAGGGATGTGAAAAGAGGGGAAAGGGTGTGGGGGTAGGAAGAATAGCAGAGTGAAACAGACATTATTATTTCATGTACACATATGACTGCATGACCAATGTGATCCTACAATATGTATAATCAGAAAAATGAGATTGTACTCCATTTATGTGTGATCTATCAAAATGTATAAATGCATTCTACTGACATGTAAAACAAATTAGAACAAATAAAAAATATTTTAAAAAAAGATACTAAAAAAATCCTGAGAACTCTTATAATTTTATATTTTACTCCTGTCTTATTTAGGCAAGTATCAGCCATACCTCTGCTGCTCACCCCCCAAACCCTTTCTCATAAACCAAACTACAGAAACACAGATATAAGGGACGTCCAATCTGGGAATAAAAAAGAATGGTTCCCTAAGAGCCCAAAGGGAGACAAGTATATATGCATATGTTTTCCCGGCAAGGAGAATTTAGGAAGTGACCCCTTCTCCCAGTGGGGACCTCCCTTGTCATATTCCTAAGGAGTGCCCTTAAACACCACCCTGGCTGTGTGGGGAAGGGTGGACACCTGTGTTGCCTTAGTCACCATCAACGTTTACAGTGTTGCTCCTCAAATCTGTCTGTTCCCAATTTTACTCTGCCTTTACCTTCTGCTGGTAGTTGGTGGTGAACAGTGAGGGACATATTCATAATTTGTAGCTTCCTGCTCTTTATTCCAGAAGTGTTCTTTGAAACGGTTATGACTCAGAACAAAAGAAAAACCATGTTATTGAGGAGACAAAAATCTAAAATTGAAGGAAGTATGTATTTAAGAAATCCGTTACCAAAAATATATTACAATATTAACATTTTTACACTGACAATATACAATCTAATCAGTCTCTTTGGCACATTACTGGTAGGAAATAATAATAATGTTTGAGTTTGTATTAATGTAAAATTTTTCTTCAAGAGTTATTTAGAGAGCTTCCTTTTGATGTATTATTTCATTTATGAATTAGAACTGGCTTCATGCTGTTCTCTTGAGCTCGAGCTTGATGTTTCTCAATCAATTCATCCAAGTTGGCAGTGGGAAATAGTGTCCATTTGAAAGGAATCCTGATTGGAAACTGCATAGTTGTTTTGCTCTGGGAGAGAAGTCCTGCAGAGTTCATGCTGAGTCCAGGAGGATGCAGTCCCTTTACTTTCCATTAGAAGTCTTGGAGTGTATCATCATCTGCGACTCTGTCATTTCATGTGAATTTTCTTCGGGGGCTGACCTCACTGCACTGGAAATCGATACGCTGACTTGACGTTTCAGCATCTTCATGACCTTTCTCTTGTACCCTTTACATGCAAAGAAATATATGAAAGGGTCCATGCAGCAGTTGAAGTTCATCAAGCACACTGTGAAGTGCAGAGAAATCTGGAACGAGTGTCTTTGGTGGCACTCAAGGAGGTCAGGGAAGCGAAGCTTCTTGATCATGTGTTGGATGATTGCCACGTGGTAGGGCGTGAAGCAGAGCACAAACACAACAATGATGAAAATGATGGTGTTGAGCGCCTTTCTGTTCACACCGGACTTCTCCGCGAGTGGGTTTTGTTTGGCAGTTCTGAAGAGTTTGCAGCAGATCTGCGAGTAGCAGATGAGGATGATCATGAGGGGAAGCACGTATCCCACAAAACACGCGCCCAGGAGAATCCAGGGAAGAGACTGTGTCTCTTCAAAATTGGGGTACTCCATGCAAGTGGTCCTTTCAGCCTCCTGCTTTGACATGGGGCTGATGAGTAGGGGGAGAGTTTGGGCAAAGACTAGAATCCAGACACATATGCACACGGCTTTGGCGTGTTCGATTCTCTTCATCGTGTGGTAGCGGAGAGGGTGCACCACGGCCACGAAGCGGTCGATGCTCAGGCAGGTCATGAAGTTCACCCCTGCGTAAGTGTTGATGTAGAACACCAGAGCCGTTATCCTGCACAAGACGTCGCCCATCCGCCAGTCAAAGCCCAGCGCATAGTAGGCTATCCGCGTCGGCAAAGCCGTGGTGAAAAGGATGTCAGAAATCACCAGATTTGTGGAATAGAGGGTGGTGGAGTTGATTTTTTTCCTGTTCTGGACAATGACGACCAAGGCCAGTAGGTTTCCTACCAGCCCGATGATGAAGACGAGGCTATAATGCAGGGGCATCACTATGCTGGCTGTGTGGTGGTGTGCGTAAAGGTCACAGTCATTTCCCTGCAGAGGTGTCAGGGTAGTGAAATTGCTAGCCATTTCTTGACCCAGCGGTGGCAGGCAGGATCTCTAGGAGAAAACAAGGCTCTGTGTAATTAAAAGCATACTTAAGGCAACGTAATCTGCCACTTATATATCTAGTTTTTAAAGTTTCACTATTGATATTGTTTTTAAAAATCTATGATACAGCATATGGTTACATATATGATAACAGAAAGAACAGAGAATAAAATGTATGTTTTTGTTCTCACAATTTGTGGCTTTGGTAAAGCCCAGGCAAAGGAACAGGAACCATCTAAATAGGACAAATGCATTTTTGTGAGAAGAGAGGATGCGCTAACTTTTTGAAGAAATTCCCCTTCTTTTTACTGAATCATTGTCTGATTAAGAATAAAGTCATGTAAAGCACCCCACATTTAATTTTATTCTAAATTGAATTTCGGTTGAATCTTTTTGTTGTCGTTATTGTTTTCCAAGTGTATATCACTGCCAGGAAATGAAATTAGTCACTTGTGTAGTGAATGTGAACGTACCACAGTGATCTGATTTGTGTCAACCTGAAAAGAATGAGAAATACGTGCAGGCCTTACTAGGAACTGAAAGTTAGGGTTTAAAAAAAAGAGGAGGAAGATGACGATGCCCCTGACTACCAGGCCTGCAGGGACACGAAGGCGAGGGGGACGGGGGAGAAGACTGCAGCTGCTTCAGGGGCTTTGGAAATCATAAGCTTTAAGCTGCGTCCACAGCACTGGTGCATGTGTGGTGCCCACGCTGGTCCTGCCGTCCGCTCAGGTGCTGCGTGTCCTGCTGTGTCCGCTGAGCTGCTTCAGGCCCGTGTGGGTGCTGTGTGTTGGTATGGTAGAGTCCGTGTAGGTATTTGACAGGTGTTGTGCAGTGTCCCGGGGTGTCGATGCATGATTCGTACAGCCCCCACTTCATGCACGTTTAGTTCCTTTCTTGTTATAAATGATGTTGAGACCGAAACTTCAGATCCTAAATTGAAAACTCCTGCAGTAAGCTCCACATAAGAGGGTGAATGTTGATAAAAGCAGGAAAAGCCGAGCAGTAAATTGTGTGATTATTATGATTTTAAGTCACTTTTAATAACTTTATTAATTTATTGTTTTGTGTGATGCTAAGGATTGAACCCAGTGCCTCACACATGCTAGGCAAGTACTCTGCCACTGAGCCACAACCCAGACCTGTATGTGGTTATTTTTAGAAAATGAGTTATTTCTCTGATTGAATTATCTGAATAAATCTCATGTGAAATCATCAAAATTAAAGAAAAAATTTTAATGTTTCTAGTCATGCTGTGTTTGCTATATTTTAAAGAAAAAGGACACTATCCTTATTACTCCAAATGAAAGAACGGACTACAAATCCACTTGTCTGCCTGCTGTAAGAGTGAATTGGGTCTGTGCCAACATTGTAACAATCTTGAAACAGGGACTCACAGGCACTGAGGTGTATCAGAGGATTGCCCTCCTAGCTGTGCATTGAGTGTAGTGTAGATAGGTGAATCCTTATAGCATGTAAATGAACCCTAAAACAAAAGAGAACAGACATGGAAATAGAAGATTTCATTATCTACAAGAAGATCAGAAAGGACACTATGCGAAACGACACAAAAATGAGGATGATAAGTATAAAACAAAAAGGGGGTAGAAACGTGTCCCAACAAACTTAGATGGATTCAACTCACCTGTTGAAAATAGTATCAGTTTGGATTTTTTTTTTTTTAACAACTGTATGCTACTTAGAAGAGAATATAACTCAAAGTAACTCAGAAAGATAGAAAATAAAGGCATATCAGACAACTCTCAATGATTGAAAAAGTAGAGTAGCAATCTTAACACCAGACTGCAAGACTATTTCAATATTAACAGGAATAGAAACAGAGGGTTATTACAAAAGTTAAGAACAGACCACACAGAACATAAAAATAATCACGATGCATGTGTGTTCCAGCAAAATTTGACCAAATTTGAAAACAAAATGGGCAAATCCACAGTCATTGTGGGAAATCTTACACATTTCTATTGAAATATGACAGATAATAAAAAGAGACTAAAGACTTTGAAGATTTACGCAACATTATTTAAGGCTATTAGAAGTTCTGATGAAGGCATGTAAGCATGTCTGTAAATTTGACTACATAGTAGGTCATCAGAGGAGCCTCAGCTTTCAAGAAAACCATGATTGAGCAGATGACATTGTCTGACTGCCGTGCAGTTAAATTAGAAACCAGAAATAACATGGTAACGGAGACATTTGGAAACTAAAATGATACATTTCTAAGGAACTCTGGGATTAAAAAAGAAATCACAGTGGGGATTTTGAAATGTTTAGAACTAAATGACGAAAATAATACTTGCCAAAACTGTGCAGTGCACCTAAGGAGTTAATCCAAGATAAAGGCAAAGCCTTGAGTGCATTATTTAAAAAGAAAAGAATGAAGATAGTTAAGTTGAATATACTGCTCAAGAAGCTAGGAAAGAGTTGAGTTTTCAGTTGTGGAAATGAGTGAAATAAAGATACAACAGAGTAAACCAAAGACAATAAATACAGACGTTGTATATTGTGTGGGGGGAAAAATGGAGTAGTTCCTAAATATGAAGTCATGGGAATCACATTGTAGAAATAAAGTGGAAAAAAAACTATTACCTATTCCTCTGGGAAACACTTTCTGCAAGAAGCAAATTTCCAGGAACCAAGACCAGACACAGGAGTTGAAAATTCTAGGCAAGGGTTGCAGCGGTGATTAGGCATCAAGAACTTCTTTTATTGTTATTTTTCTAACATCCATGAAAAAAGTGGTTTTTTTTTTCTTTTCTCCTGAAAATCTCAATTTATAAAAGTTTTGAGGCATATTTCAAATCAGTCATAGGAGATGCCTTTAACCCCGCACCATGGAGTCTGAGAAGCCTACATGAGAATAACTATTATCATAGAGATTATTCACGTGACTTCACCTTCGGCAAAGAAGGTGCTGCTCTTTGCAGCTTGTAAATGAAGGCTGACTGCTTCCCAGAGTGAACTACACCACTTGATAGAGCCAGGAACAGCAGGAGTGTTTAGCACCCGTGTTCGTTACAAAGGTGAAGATCTGCAAACAGCTCCATGTCTCCCTTGGGGGAGTTGGTTGAATATTTTATGGTACAGCCATAAAATGGGGTTTCATGCAGCTGCTGAAAATGGCAGTGTGCAAGTCTACTTCTTGAGTTATGCTAAGGAAAGCAGATTGCACAACATAGTACTTAAGAAAGATGTCTGTGTGGATGTTATAGATGCCAAGTAAAATATGGTGCAAGTAAATTGAGGACTTCATCCATAGAGCCTAAACCGAACATGAACTGACTGAAATGAATAAGTAAATGATTTTTTTTTTTTTTAACTGAGGGAGAAAACCCACATGCTAAGCATTGGTGCCCCCCCCCCCCCTGCTTTCCAGGTGAGGAGCTGAGAGCCCAGGAGGCTACAGGTCATGTTGGTCCTTCTCTGATGTTCTGTCCAGTCATTTGCAGGGGCAGCTGTTTCATGCAACCCTTGAAGAATGTGTGATTTCAAAATACAGCATGGTCATGGAGTGACTCCCCTCTCCAGAGTAGATGAGTGACTCTTCCTAAGGGCAAGGGGAGTCCTGCCTCCAGGAGAGCTGCCTTCCAGGTACAAAGCCAGCCCCGAGGGGAAGACTATTGAGAGGCCCTCTTACTGACTACTCTGGTTCCTGAACTGGCCGAAGAAGGCTCTTGCAGAATATGGACGTGTGAATGAGATGAGTCAAACTAGTCTTAGCAAGTGCAACTCCACATCATGTACAACCACAGAAATGGGAAGTTATACTCCATGTATGTATGATATGCCATTCTACTGTCTGGTACAGCTAAAAAGAACAAATAAAAAATATTTCAGAAAAAGAAAACAAATGCTATAAGAGCAGAGATTTCCATTTTATTCACAGAGGTATCCAAACATCAGGAACAATGCCTTACCTACAGAAAACTTTCAATAAATATTTTTGAAATGGAAAAACAAAACAAAACTGACTGGTCTTAGGTAAAAGAACTCAAGGTTGTTTTGAAATATGTTCCTTTTGGATATTTAGTAAACTCTTTGGAGGACTGGTTTCATATGATAACTCTAATGTTACTTTAGTTCTTGCCAATATCTCTTCCATGTTATTTATGCTATAATTTATGCTCCAAATTAAGGAATCCTTAACAATTGTTCTGCCATTCTTATATTAACCAATCCCCAGTTTATTATAATCTCTTAGAGATACTACTTTATACCTTCCTTTAATCATTTTATGGATTATTTTCCCAAAACTTGGAATAGCTCCACTCTTTTATTGCCAACCTCACCATTAGGGCCTGCACATGCTAGATCCCGGCTACAGAAATGAAGCCTTTTTATGTCAGAGCCTCTGGAGCACAAGGAAGGACAGAGCACGCTGGGGACGTAGTGCTGCCTGTCGGGGGCTTGCAGTCTTTGCTGTGTTCCTTCTCTTGCAAACCAGGATTCTGTTCAGTCTTGGCTCTGCAGTATGCTGGGGGCAGCCTTTGGATTATAAATTCCATTTTATTCACTTTCAAGTATAACTTGTTTCTTCTTGGTTGTATTTTAAATATTTTGCATTTTAATTATTAGGAAGCAGATTCTGACATGTGTACATATAATATCTGTCTATCTATCTCTGAGTTAAGCTTGAAAGTACCTGAACTCGTCATTATATTGCCTAGGGAAAAGCCCACAGAAGTGTTGGTCCTAAATCATTTTTCCTTAGAACACTGATAGCTGTAAGAACTGCAGTGTACTCATGATGCTTTTGGTTAAAAGGTGTGCTTGGTCCCTCAGTTGTCCTGCGTGCTCCACACGTAGGGACAGGAGTCAGGGTGGGCATGGATAGTGACTAGGCCTTACTCAGGTCTGACCTGAAGAACAGGCCTCAACTGGCCTCTAAAACACCTGTTCATCCAGGGGCTGAGCTACCTGGAGGCCATTGTGCTGTCCTCTTTATTGATAAGCAAAAGACTCAATCCCTGTTTTGCCTCTCTAATGAGATATTTGATCATTTTAACTTTTTTGTTTTCCTAACACATGCAAAATAATAAATTTCTAATCCTAACACATGTAAAATAAATAAATTTCTTCCTCATCAAAATATCTTCCAAAGTATTTTCACTTACATTTTTGGAAACTGGCCTGTGTGTGTGTGTTCTGTAAAATTTGTTTCATTGCCAGTAGGGTTGCTAACATTTCTTGAGATATTATCACCTTATTTTTGCATAACCGGACATGTTGACATGAACTGACAGGGTTTTTTTGTTTTCTTTTTTTGGCCACAAAAAAGTGGAAAAACACCCCCTGCCCCAATAAAAAAATCACGAAAACTTCATCTTCTTAGTATTTAAGAAAATAGTGTTTAAGCTTCAGTGTGATCTCTGCTCTGGAAAATGTTAGCCCTGGAAACCAACTTGAAGGCACTTGGGACTTTTGAAAGACACATGCACCTTCTCCTGTCCTAGTTACATGCTTTGGTAACTAAAGTGTCTTCTTAGCTTTTATTCGTGGCAAAAACAGAATAAAAGCTGTTTTTATCCAAAGATTTAATTCATACTAGAATGGTTTTTGCTTTAAGATTTCTGAAATGGCACCGTGATCCACTAATGTTTATTTTAATAATACCTTCAGTGTTGATTAGTAGGACTAAACTGCTAGGAAGTTTCTTTAAATTCAGGCTTTATCAATGATTTGAGTGCATCAAGTGAGATGACTTTTCTGTAAGGTCAGGTCTGGTCCAGACCACCTCACACAGAGAGGTGACCTGGCTCCAAGAGCCAAAAGGAAGTTCCAGAAACTTGTTTTAGAAACAACCATGGGAACCACCAAAATGTGCCTGTACAGATAGATGTTCGTTATATTTTTATTGTTAAACGATGAATGGTGTCTGACTCGATTCTTTCTCTGATTTCTGTTGACATACTTTCTTGGGCTGTTTTCCCGAGGAAAGGTAAGATTGAGGAAATGTTTCCAGAGCAGGGAGAAGTAGCATCATTGAGAAAGGAGGGGGAAGATGAAGGCTCAAGGTTAAGTGGAGTAACAGAGATGTGGTCTTAACTGCGGAAACAAAAATCAGCAGGTGGACCAGGTCACTAGATGATGCTGTTTCTGTTCTTAGAAACAAACAAACATGCTCCCTGGAAGACAGAAATCATTCATGACTTCTTTCTCCATTTACCTAGTTTTGTAAGCCCTTCTCAAGTAATTGAAAAATATTCTTGTTCTTGTTCAAACAGGGACATCCGAGTTTGGTCCGGTGTCATGCACATAGGTTCCTAGCACTCAGTCAGCTTTGTTCTTGCCTTCTCTTTAGTTGACTAAACAAGTATCCCCGAGCTGCTGGGTGTGCCATTTGCCTGTAAAATGGGCAGGTGGGAGACCTTAATTCCTGCTGTGGAGAAGAAACCTGAGGCACAGCCGCAGCCACTGCATGGGTAGAGTCAGATTGTCCCTTCCACTGTGTTGCTGAGCCACTACTGTAAGTCAGCACCTGCCCTATTACCTAGTTAAATAAATCTTTGTATAGGTGATTTTTTTTCCCCCACATTTTGAGTCCTAAATTGGTAAGCTTCCTATAATCCACTGAACATTTTCTCAGCATTCCCTGTATCTTAAAAAATCAAAAATACAAGAGTGACTATATCAGCAGAGTTGATCTGGTCAGTCTGTCAGGGTGACCTCCCCTGCCTCCCAGGGGTCTACCCTTCTCTGGCCTGTGGAGGTGTGACAGACTGACAGGCCGCAGTGGGCAGCCTTCCCAAGACCTTCTTAGCTCTGTGATGCTGCTGATCCCATGACATTCAAACTGTCTTTCAGTGGGTTGCAGAAGGTCATTGATAGGACAAAACACAAAGAAGTTTTTCAAGGTAGAACAACAGGTTCCCCAGTCTGCAGTTCCTTCTCTGTGCCACTCACAGTGTCCCGGCCTGGTGGGCCCTCTGTGAAGACCAGCTTCAGCTCATAGACCTGCCCAGGGCATTGATGGGAAGTGAAAGGCGCCTGAGCGTGGGTTGTTTGGTGACACCCGCTTGCACACTTGGGGTTTTATGTATCTCGACTGTTTTTCTTTCATCTTTACCTGATTATTATTTCTTGTGTGGCTTTTGGTGGCTTTAATGCTGACTACGAAGGATAGAAGATGAAGATAACATTTAGAGAACTGTAAGAAGCCACCTCTCAGGGACACTCATTCCAGCATGAGAAAGACCTTCTGCTTGTATGTGGCATGCCTCTGGGGTCCTTAATGTGGGATCACACATCTTAACACAGAAGGCTCTTGATGGTGAAGGGCTGTCTGTACACTCTTTCTCCTGAATCCAGAATGTTTTTAGAATTAGTATGTACCTTTCCTCAAAGTTCAGGGGAGTTTCAAGTTTTATCTTTATTCTCTCATGTAAACTAGGCAGGACATTAAATTTCCTTGTTTTATGGATAATCTGAATTCCAGGGGAAGTCAGTCATTTGCTCAGGGTCCTCTATGGCAGGTCATGCAGGTGGCCAGCCTTCTGGTCCTCCTGTAGTTGGCAGGCCTTTGTGCTCACCTCCGCACCCACTCCCAGCGTGACTGTCTCTCTCTCTGTGTCCTCCTCCCTCTTTGCTGCTGTGCAGCATCCTCTCAAGAGCACTCAGATGGTGACTGTCTGCCCCAGGCAAGCTGAAACCTTGGTCGCAGTGTCCTTCTTGATGGGGCTCTGCTCCCTCTTCCTCGGGTCACTGGCTGCAGCCACACTAACCCACTTGCAGTCTTTGGATGCCCCTTGTTCCCTCACACATGGGTGCCCTCTGGCGCTCTGCCCCCCTTGCCCCTGTCCTGCAACCTCAGCTTGTACTTTCCTTTGACACTTGCTTAGAAACCAGTTGTTCTGGAAGCTTTCCTGATTTTTACCCCATGCCCCAGGAGAAGGCAGGGCTGGGGTCTTTGCTGGGAAACTGAGATTTTCTTGGTTTTGCCACCTATGGGTGATGTTGATGTCCAATAATTGACATTCAGGAAATACTCATTTGCTAAAGAATAGTCAAATCTGGCCCTCCTAATCCTCACTGAAAGGTTCCTTCTGAGTCGACAGGAAGCCCTGGATGGATAATAATACCCATACTGTTCAGCAGACTATTCCAGCCACTGCCCAGGGAATCCTACATAGTTGCTCAAAAAACTTCCACTGGTCCATTTGTGGATAGTGAAATTGAGGCACAGAGCACATAAATGACTTGCCTAAAGATATCGCTATTAAGTGTCAGGGTTCAAACTCAGGCTCTTTGACTCCAGAAATCACATTTGGTATGTTTTATCCCTCTTCCTGTTTCCAGCATGCTCTGATGTGGGTGGAAAACAAGTAAAACAGGAAGGAATCTCAAAGTTGTAACATATACCAGCTCATTCCTGTCTGAACCAGAGAGGCAAGGGCTGGGGGAAGTAGGGAGATATGTGGATTTCAGTGGAGTTCGTTAATTTGTAGTATATTTTTAAAATAAAGGTTGTATAAATCATTTAGATTTTACTGTTTTAATCTACATTTTAATAACAGTTTAGGCTGAAATTTTAATTGAAAACAGATGGTGAACACCCAGCATAGCTTTTATACTATTAATTTATTTTTATACGGCTTTTAAGGTATTTGTAGGTATTTGCAAAATATTTTTTTTTATTTCTTTTGGGCTTCCAAAATACCACAAAATCTCTTACCTCTATATTCTGCAGAGAATGTTCTTATGTATTATCTCATTTTGTACGGACCCCCGGTATCTCACAGACTTCTTAGGAAGCTGATAGACTGTGCAGACTGGGGGATGCTGCTTGTCCTCAGCACATGCCACCCTCTGGAGCCACCCACCCCGGCAGGCCTTAACCTTGGCAGAGAGAAAGGCCCCCTGATGGACTCCTTCATTAGGGCTGAGCTCCCTTCTAGATACAGATGTTTTAATGATGAAGACTGAATCACCATCTTTATCCCGTAGACTGCTACAAAGCAGCCTGCAGTATATCTAGCAAATGCCTAAAATATGTGCACGAAGTCCAGTAGTGGCCTGAGTTGGCATTTATTCCATGGAATGACTGATCATGATACTAATAAACTCTAGGCAACCTGCTGAAAGTGACTTTTAAAAGGAATCCTCACCACAGTCAGCCACATAACCTGTGAGCATGTGAGTGAGGCTGCTTTACAGAGCCAGGTGCAATTGCAGTTTTAGGTTCAAAAAGTACAATTTACCCCCCAAAGACAAAGAATGCTCTAGAATTCCAGAAAGCACAGTTAGATGTATGATCTCCTAGAGACTCAAACGCTTATGTAAAATATTCCATAGAATAAAGGTCTTCACATATGTTCAAAAAAGAGTCTTCACAGAAATAATAGGGCTAGGAAATTTTGCCTTTTGGATTCATCCTTTGGTAGTTTAATGGGTGTCTAACACTGTCTCACACTCACCATGAGAGACAGTGTTAGACAGATGTGGCAGAAATATTGCTCCCCATTTTACAAACAAAGCAACTGAAGCCAGAGACATCACGCAACTTGTACGAAGCTGTGCAGCTTGCACGTAGGGGAGCCCAGGCCTGAGTCTGATCCTGGAGCCCCTGCTCCTAACCATTACACTATATTGTGCTCAGACTGACACCAGCAAGACAGAACCCTCACCCAAAACAAGGAAAACAAAACAAAAAAATCCACACCCTTCTTTAGAAGAAGTCTCTTCACGACTCATATTTTGCCGTTTTCTTTACCTCCACTCTCGACATGGACATAAATATTGGCAAATCACTGCATTGTTTTGTGATTTTGTTTTAAAAGAGGCAAGAAGTTCTAGGAAAAAATATGAAGCATGTTTATACAGATCATAAACACAAACCAACATAGATGATATTTTTGCACTTATCTAATCAATAGTTTAGAACTAAAAGATCCACGCTCACAGAGATGCAGTAAAGCCCAGAGTGCTGTTACTCCTTGCTAATGGGAGGGTAAATTGGTAAAATGTTTTTGTAAACCAAAACTAACTATTTTGTATCTAAAGCTTTAGAAAATATACTCTTTGCCCCAGGAATTCTACTACTGGGATTCTGTCCTGAGAAATAATCTTAAGTATAAAAAAGACATATACGTAGATACATGGTCACATAGGAAAACATGATTTTTACTTTAAATTGTGCTGAAGAGCTAATTATATTGTATATAAAATACATTCAAATGCAACAATGCTTCTTTCCCTCCATGTTCATGTATCCTGAAAAACTGACATTATTTGCAGATTACCTGTGATACTGTTTTTTGTCATCTGAGTTCATACAGAAACATCCAAAATAAGCCCTGTTTTTTGGCCGTGATTTTTCCGGCATGACCCATTCATTGCTTTCATCTCACTTAATAATAGCTAATTAGAAGTGCCAGTAACCAGAGAATCTAATCTATATTAATAACATGGTTTTTGTTAGTAATGCTTACAGCTATTTAACAGATTCTTTTCCTTTACCTTTTACCCAAATGTTAGGTTTTCGCGTTTTTCTTAAGAGCGTATGTTACCTTACCTGTCAGTGACCTGGCCTGGCCTGGGTAGCAGCAGCCGGTGTTGGCTCAGACTGAAATCAGCTAAGCCAGCCTGTTGCTTTAAGAGCCGCTGGCCCCGCCTTTCTTCCTGTCGCCCTGTGATTGAGGGTAGAGATGATCAGTTAGCCTCAAACATGCCTGTGCACTTTTTTTAAAAAAATGGGAAGTGAAATTTTTCTGATACTGTTTAAAAAAAAAATTATCCAAAAGCCCCTTGGAATTTATGAATTGTTGATATCTTTGGAACTTTATAAATTTTTCCATAAAGATTTAAGTATCAAGAAAAAAAATCTTTGAAGTAGTAAACCTTAAGTAAAAAATCATCATCATCATCATAGTTACTGAGGTTTTCTGTTGATATTCTGTGTAAGTATGGGTTTTTAAATGTTTTAAGGAAAAAAGTCCACTTTGGCAATGTAATTTACTCAGTTGAAATCTTATCAGCTTATGACAAAGAAGCAGGTTTCTGTGGTGAGTTGGGGAAGAGGTCTCTTCGTCAGACTGGGCTAGTGGAGGTGTTCCCGCCAAAGGCCGACTGACTGCATCAGTGACTGCGTGACACTGGAGGGGCGAGGAGCAGGTGAAGCAGCACTTCTACACGAAGACCAACCCACTTTCATGTGCAGGATAAAATTAAAAAAAAATAATAATAAATAAAATACAGAAAAGGGGGAGTGGGACCTGTGCTGCTCATCTTAGAGGGTCCTGCTGAGGTCCTTGTTGACTCCATCTGAACCAATAATGGAGGGTTGTCAAGTGCAGTTTATTTGTAGACTAAAGATGAGAACTCGATTTGCTCAGAACAGAAGAGGTGGGTGGTGTTCATCCTTGCCCAGGATCAACCTGGCCATTCCCAGGAAGGGCAGAGGTCACTCAGATGGTGCCTGGGGTACTGAAGGTGCTGGAGAGCTGGTCTGAGGAGAACTGATGGCGTAAAGTGAGAAGGGTTATTAGGCTTTGCATGGGTGGGATAGTCATCCTTATGCATTTGGAAACTGTGTCACAGAAAAGGGGTTAGATGGCTTTTGTCTGTTCTCCTAACTCCAGAGAGTAGAAGGAGGACCAGTAAGAGGAAGAGGACTTTTTGCTCCAGGATTCTGTAAAATTGGACATGTGGCCATAGCCTCTCTGTGGTGTCATTAAGTCCTTATAAACTATTCAGTGCTGAGAATATGCAGAGGATCATTGACAAACAGAAGAGTGAGCAACACATGAGCTGAATTCTTTAAATTCGTGTTGGTGTCTGTAAAATAAAAGTATTGAACAAGGTGATCTCCAAGACTGTTCCTTGGGAGAGTGCGGAGATTTTAAGACTCCGTGGACATGGTGTAGTATTCTAGAACTAGTTCATGCAGAACTGGACTGAGGCCCGGGGTGCAGCTCAGTGCAGAGCACTTGCTGGCACTCATGAGGTCCCACGTCCTATCTCCAGCACCACCAAAAACCAAACCAAACCAAACCATGGGTTGACAATGTTGAGAAATTTTTCAATTTGTTGGAAGGTCATCCTGTTGAGACCTTATGGCTTATAATTTTGGAAATATTAATAATTATTAAGTCGAACATTGTTACATAATGAAAGACTCAACTGAAGTCGCTCCTCTAACAAAGCGGCTCCATCCTTTTGTTGCCATTGACATAGTCAAGTGTGTAAAGAAGAGGTGGTATCCTGTGATGCCATTGAAGATTCATGTAAGATAATTTCGTGGGCTCACATACCTTCTTTCTTTTGTTGAAAGTTACCAGGGTTTCTTTAGCTGTGATTGACTATCCCTTCTGTAGGAGAGGTGAGATTGACATTTGTGATTTTTATATATGTGAACCTTTATTTTACTTATTTATATATGGTGCTGAGGATCGAACCCAGTACTTCCCACATGCTAGGCAAACACTCTACCATTGAATCACAACCCCAGCCTGACATTTGAGATCTTAACTGTTTCCATTATTTGTTCTGTTGAGTACAGCTGTGAGCACATAGTAGGTACTCAGTTGCTGTTAGTGGTAAGGTTAGTTAAAGAAATGAGTGAATTCTTTATAACCTGATTTCCTTTTTTTCTGTACCTCTGATCTCACATGCTTAAGATCAGGCTGCTGGCACTTAGCTGTTTACAGTATGAGAAAGGTCAAATTGAACCATTGTTGCAAGGATAAAGACCAGATGTTGCCATAAAATAAGGAAAAGAGAAAAGCTGGTTGGTGACTAATAACATTATGGTATTTTGTGAAGTCCATGTGTATAGAAATAGCAATGGAAATTTTTTACAAAACAACCCATATAATCCTGATCTAAAGTGTGTGTTTCTGTATTGTGTGTACTTGTGGTCTAGTATTTAGTCATCATTTAAAAGTGTACAGATTAATAAATTTTAAGGAATTTTTAAACTTCTTCTATTAGCATATAAGTTGTAAACTATGGTCATTAAAATTTCTATCAGTGTCTTTTGTTTATATTGAAACATAACCTCAAACAAGAATTCTGCTTCAGGTTATTTAATTATAACATCACTTTTTGTGCTTTATGGCAGTTGTAAACGGAAGAACTTCTATGAATTTGAGTACCTCAGGGGGCGGGTCCTGTGGGGTGAGAGGGTCTACTGAGTTTGGCTGACCACAGTGGGGTTTTAGTGTTACTGAGCAACCACCTGGTCATATTGAGCACATATGTGAGACCATGTGCTTTCATCCCATTTAAAATGCTAAATAAGGAAAGGGACTTTTTTAAGAAATATTTTTTAATCTGTTAGATGATTCTGTTGTTTAAAGAAAAATTTATTTGTACTGCAAGTATTCATTGAGCACTCTTCTTTAAGGACAGTGTGGCAGGGAGGATAGAGCAGCAAACAAAACAGACCAAGCCTCGTGGAGCCTCCACTCCAACTGGAGAGATGATAAATCCATGAGTCACTCAGTAGAGTACAGGGCGATGGGTGCTGTGGGGACAGTTGATCAGTGAAAGAAGCAGAATGTGGGGTGGGTCAGGGTTGTGAGGTGTGTGGGTTGCGGGAGGTCAGGGAGGGCTGCTCAGAGAAGGTGCTGTTCTTTTTTATTTAATTTAATCTTTTTTTTTAAAATATATGACGGTAGAATGTATTTTGACATATACATATACAGAGTACAACTTCCCTTTTTTCTGGTTGTACACAATGTGGAATTATATTGGTCATGCATTCATATATGGACATATATGAACATAGGATAGTATGTTTGAATCATTCTACTAACTTTCTTACTTCCAATCCCCACCCCTTGCCTTCAGTCCCCTTTGTCTAATCCAAAGTACTTCTTTTTTTCCCCTGCCTCCCATCCCTCTTTTTGTGAGTTAGCAATCCACATATCAGACAGAACATTTGACCTTTGGTTTTTTGGGATTGGCTTATTTCACTTAGTATGATAGTCTTCAGTACCATCCATTTACTGGCACATGCCATAATTTCTTTTCTCTTTATGACTGAGTAATAGTCCATTGGGTCCACATTTTCTTCATTCATCTGTTGAAAGGCACCTAGGTTGGTTCCATAGCTTAGCTATTGTGAATTGAGTTGCTATAAATATTGTTTGTGACTGAGTCACTATAGTATGCTGATTTTTAAGTTCTCTGGGTATATGCCAAGGAGTGGGATAACTGCGTCAAATGGTGGTTCCATTCCAAGTTTCCTGAGGAATCTCCATATTGCTTTCCAGAGTGATTACATCAATTTGCAGTTCCACCAGCAATGTATGAGTGTACCTTTTTCCCCACATCCTTACCAACATTTATTGTTACTTGTATTCTTGATAATTGCCATTCTGACTGGAGTGAGATGAAATCTCAGTGTAGTTTTAATTTGCATTTCTCTAATTGCTAGAGATGCTGAACGTTTTTTTATGTATTTGTTGACCAATTGTATTTTCTTTTGTGAAGTGCCTATTTAGTTCCTTTGCCCATTTATTGATTGGATTATTTGTTTGTTTGGTGTTAAGTGTTTTGATTTTTGAATTCTTTATATATCCTAGAAATTAATACTCTTAGGTACAGGTGTCAAAGATTTTCTCCCACTCTGTAGGCTCTCTCTTCCCATTTTTGATTGTTTTCTTTGCTGTGAAGAAACTTTTTAGTTTGATTCCTTCCCATTTGTTGATTCTTGATTTTACTTCTTGCACTTTAGGAGTCTTGTTAAGGAAATTGTTTTCTAAGCCGACATGTTGGAGATTTGGGCCTACTTTTTCTTCTGTTAGGCATGGGGTCTCTGATCTAATACCTAGGTCCTTAATCCACTTTGTGCAGGGTGAGAGATAGGGGTCTAATTTCATTTTGCTACATACGGATTTTCAGTTTTCCCAGCACCATTTGTTGGGTAGGCTATCTTTTTTCCAACGTATGTTTTTGGCGCCTTTGTCTATTATGAGATAACTGTATTTGTGTGGGTTTGTCTCTGTGTCTTCTATTCTGTACCATTTGTCTGCAAGTTTGTTTTGGTGCCAATACCATGTCATTTTTGTTATTACGGCTATGTAGTATAACATTTTTACAGACTACATTTTAATTCATTGTACTCAAATGGGATACAACTTTTCGTTTTTATGGTTGTACACGATGTAGATTCACACCATTTGTGTAATCATGTATGTACATGGGGTAATGATGTCTGTCTCAGTCCCACCATCTTTCCTTCCCTCGCCCTCTGCTTCCCTCATTTCCCTCGACACAATCCAGAGTTCCTCCACCCCCCTCACCCCGTTTATGTATAATCATCCACTTACCAGAGAAAACCTTCAGCCTTTGTTTCTTCGCTTTCTTACTAAGGATTGCTGGGAAGGTGCCGTTCTTGGAGTGGAAGACGAGCACGTTGTACGCAGGGGTCTCGTAGTCTAGTGACGTTGGCCTTTTCTCTGAGGTGGGAAGTCACTGGAGTAAATCCCGCCCAGGAATGAATAACTTATACTTTTCAATAAAAAGAAAACAACTGTTTCATCAACTGTGTGGGGGCTTGGGATTGCACAAAACCAGTTCTCTGTGTAATGCTTAGAAATTACTTTTTTTTTTTTTTTTTTTGCAGTACTGGGGATCGAACTCAGGGCCTTATGCTTGCAAGGCAAGCAAGCACTCTACCAGCTGAGCTATCTCCCCAGCCAGAAATTACTTTGTTAATTTTTTTTTAATCCAACAAATACTGAGGTGAATTATGTGTAAGAATCTGCATATTAGGCACTTGGGAAATGCAACACTAAGAAAATTATAGTGGGGTCTTTTTGGTTGAATTGTTTTTAGATTTAATCTATTGGGAGATTGTTAAAACCCTATATAGTCCATTAAAATGTGGGCCATACCGTTGTTCAAGAGTAAGGATCATTTTGTTTTCCCCGACTTAATCAACTCCTGAGCCGCACCAAGCACAGTCCTGATGCTGGGAGGACTAGAAGGATGCCCTCCCTTCCCGCCCTGCCCTGCTGCACAACCTGGGGAGTATGGGCAAGTGAGGAACCAGCCACTGACCAGGCTGCTGGTGCCCTGCCTGCTGTGCGAGCTCCTCTGCTACTCCCCCCCTGCCATCTCCTACTGGTGGGGAGCCAGCTTAGCTCACAGCCCTGTCACACTGCTGACACTGGGTGTCTCCTGCCTGGGTTTTCCTTATTTCCAGCTCTTGCTACACTTTCCTACATGTCTGTTGATGCTCGGCCAGTTACCAGTTTTGTGGAGTGTGTGTGTGTAGTACTAGTAGTAGTAGTAGTAGTAGTAGTAGTAGTAGTAGAGTAGTAGGATTGAGAGGACACTGGATGATTTTTATAGCATGGTCTCCACCAGAGATGAGAAGGTGTACAAGAGGCCAAGATGCTCCTGTGTTTCCTAAAAATAGCAGTAAGGACATTTCTTTATAGATACGAAAATTAGTTCTTGCATTTTTCTTACAGTAATGAAATAATTCTTTATATTGATGCCATTCCTCAAAAAAATGGAAGATAATGATAGACCAGTTAAGTCAGCTGCTTAATGAAAAATGGGTACAAAGGTGTGGTCCTCTCACCCGCCCAGCCTCAGTAGTTACGGAGTGTGAGTTTGCCATCCCAGGATGAGTCCCTTGAGGTTGGGCCTTATGGATATGTAGCCCTTATGCTGGGCATCTTGACTTGGCATAGTCAGTGCCCAGCTGATTCACTGAAACACTGACACCAAAATGGCTTGGGCGGCTGTGGGCGTGGGCAAAGAAGAAAGCTGCTAATGCCAGGAAGAGTCAGAGACATTTTCTAAGAAGAGTTGATCAGGGCCATGCAAGATGCGTTTCCTAAGCAGCAAGGTGGAAAGGACTGTTGGGGTTCAAAGACTAACCTGTGTCAGTGTATAGTGAAAGGAGACTGATGTGTCCAGGGAGCGGCCCTGTGTGTGTGTGTGTGTGTGTGTGTGTGTGTGTGTGTGTGTGCGCGCTTGGGAGGGGAGTGCATTTTGCCTGTGATGGCCTGATGCAGGGAAGGGAAAGGAGACGGTTGTGGGAAGCTACACCGATAAGACAGGATTGCAGGTTGGCTGGGGCTGCAGCTCAGGGGTGGAGTGCTTTCCTAGCGTGTTCGGTCCCCCAGGAAGGGTGGGGGCGGTAGGTGCAGGTCTTTGCTGTTTCATGGTAGGTGATCTGTGGATGCTGGGAGCTTGTGGAAGGAAGGGTCTTGAGCACTGGAGTAATGTGATTGGATGCCCGTCCGCTAGCACAGGGCCTGGAACCTCGCAGGGAAAACCTCTTGTTTTAGAAGACTACTGTTAACAGTGTGAGAGGTGGATTAGAGAGAAGCAAGAGTAGAAGGTTACGTGTGACTTCTGAACAGGAACACGTCAGGTTGACGGTATCAAGTTTCAGAGCCAGAGCGGAGGACAGGCAGGCAGCATGAGTGCTTGCTCATTTTCCTAGGTGAAGCTGCGGAAGGGGTTGCCATTGTTCAGGGAGAGACTAGAACAAGGAAAGGCTAACATGAGAGGTGGCAGAGTGGCATGAAAAGTTGTCATTGGTATCAGCAAGAAACAGTTAAGATGCAAAGAGGGGGAATGTGAGGGAGGGAGGGTGGCGGGAAGTAGTGCCTGGGGCTGAGGTGACAGATTGCTGGCCAGCGACTGAGAAGAAGCTTCTGGGTCTGACCAGGAGGATTTCTAAAGGCCCATCTGGTCTCTTTCATTTGATTTTAAGTCATTCATGGGAAGAAAACACTATCCACTTTAAATTTTCTCACAGTGCTTGACTATCAATCAACAGATGCTGAACCACTTCCTTGCGGGGTGTTTTGGGAGTGTCAACAGGATAGGATAATTAGAGTTTTCATAAAGTGTTTCATATCACTACAAATTTTTTCATTTATGATCTATGTTTGGAAACCAACTTGTGTATTGAAGAATCTTGCTTTTAGACTGAAATCAGTTATAAGCAGTGTTACTTCAAATATCCATCTGCCATTGGTATTTTAAATTCAACTTTATACTATAGTGATTTTTCTTTGTTTGTTTGCATAGCTTGGCACCTGTGTTTGCTCTGTTTGTACCATTTTACTGCTCCATACCGAGAGTCCAAGTGGCACAAATTCTGGGCCCGTTGTCCATCACAAACAAGACATTGATTTATATATTGGGACTACAGGTACAGTATGCATTTTATGTTCACATTTCTTTAACCAAATCTTTTTTTTTTTTTGGTCTTTTTTTTCTCATTTGATCTCCTTGAAAACAATGATTTTTTTTTTTCCCATAAGTTTGGCTTCATGATCTATATCAAATGTTCAAAGGAAGTGTTACTGAACAAGAACATCAAGGTGTAGAAGGTACTAGAATACTTTCATAGCCTTTAGAAATCTGATAAGAGCTTTCACTGTAATTTGTATCAGTGGAAAATATTTTCATTTAATTGTACAATTTTGTGTAAGTGCTTTTTAAAAATCATAGCTCGAAGTGGAAACACATGAGAACAGTGGAAAATGGAAAAATCAATGTCAAAATTAATTTATTGAATACAGGTCACAAAGAAAGCTCTGAAGGAGAAACCCAATATACTTTGCCCACCTGAGCTTTGGTGTTCTCAAGAAGCGTTGGCAATGTAATTACTTCTGTGTTTGTGCACCTACGCTGATAGTGTCATTGTTCGCTAAGTGGGTTGCTCTGAAGACGGTGGGAGTGCTTACTGTCTGACTTAGAAACCTGAGCTTGACCGAGTCCTTGCTAATAACTCAGGGAGTATCAGTGGCTCCCTGCTGGGTTCCAGGCGCTGCACTGGAAGACACAGGATTTTCAGTGTTCTAACTGTGTTGTCACTTTTCTTCTACTCCCCTGGCTTTTGATGTCAAGCTTTTTCCTGCAGCTTCCTGTGGCACCATGTGTGGCGTGGCCTTTTGATCCACTAGTCGACACTCACAGCATTCCTTATCCCACACGTATCACACCGGATACTAGTGTCGCAGTGCGAGGCCCTCCCCCTCCCCTTTTAACCTTTAGCATTTCCTCTAACTTCTCTGGTCTGCTGCCCTGCCTCACCAGTGGCTCATGGGGGCGGCTGTTTCCCTAGCACTTTTACAACCATTTCTCATGAAATACGTTATTCTTCATCCCTCAGCCCCCAGAAACTCCCCCTTAGCCTACCTAATATTCACGTAACCAAATAACTTGTTTTTGCAGTTTATTCTTATGGCTAGGATTTGCTGTAGCAGGTTCGATTTTTTTTTTTTTTTTTTTCCCCCTGAAGTCATTGTGACAGAGGCAGTATGAAACCACAGAAGAACACTGGCCCTCGTTCTGGCCTGTCCCTCACTGGCTCTGGGATGCGAGTCAGGTCACGACCCTTCACGCCTCATTTGACTCTGATTCCTTCCAACTCTAGAGCTGTATAGCATCACTGAGGATGAAAAACGTTGTTCCCTTAATTATCGGGTAGAAATTCTGTGTGGCACTATGGAAGGTCTTCGGGGCTCAGTGGACTTTGGATTACTGACTGGGTCTGTTGACAGTTTGCTTTGTCACTTATTTTTACTGAGCCCCCATTTTCCCACCTGTAAATTGAAGATAATAATGCCTGTATTACAAGATTATTTTAACGATTAGTTATCATAGCTTAAGTGTTGAGATGTATCTGAAAAGATAAAAATAGCTAAGTCAGCTGGTTCTTATTATTAATTCTTAATTTATTTCTATGACTAACCCCACTGGTTTTTCTGACATTGTAAATGTATTGTTATACTATGTGGGGTTTTTTTGTTTGTTGTTGTTGGGTTTTTTTTGACAAAAAGCAAAGTAAGTAATATGTTTCATTTCTCAGAAGAAAAGGGCCTCTGTTGGATAAAGAGGCACTGCATAACCTCTGTCACAAGAGCCTCTATGTTTAGTGCTATTTCAGCAGTTACATGGCCTGCAATGAAAGTAGTCTCTGAAAGCAACACAGTGAGTCCCACCATCACGTACATCCACAAGAATGGATCCTAACTGGAATAAGATATATTCATGCTTTTATAATTATATTTAAAATGCACTCTTCTGTCACGTATAACTAAAAAGAGCCAATAAATAAAATAAAAAAAAAGAAAGTAACTCATAACCTTTCTCAAAGACACAATGAAGATTTGCTACCACAGTTTATCAAAGTAGTGTAAAGTTCTAATATTGTCATAGTATTTCCAATAACTTTGTGAGTAGAAGTGGATATCAGGGTAGAAGTGGAGGGGCCTCTCTGCTTCTTGGTGCAGTCTAGTCTTTGCCATGGATGACATCCAGGGTTCTTCTTGCTTCTCCAGCATCAGCTCTCCCCTTCTTGCAGCAAGGGTGGCTGAAGTCTGCATCCTGTCCTTGCCTCCCTTCCCTCTGGGCCTCTGCATGTTTCTGTGCCATTCACTTTCTCTACCACAGCTACATGAAGCCAGGGACATTTCTTCAATGAATGAGTAAATGGATGAATGAATGGCTTTAATCTTTACCAGAAAAAGCCAAAATGCTTATTTAGGGACATGTACGTATCAAATGGCTCGAGAGCCAACCCTGTGGTGCCTACCCTGTGCCGGGAGCTGTGGAGGATGGAGTGAAATACAACATGAGGTGCCTGTGCTGCAGGAACCCAGAGGCTAGGAAAACTCACTCCCTGTACCTGTCAAAACACAAGCAACATAGTTGGCACCGAAGGCACAGTAGGAGGAGAGACCTGAGGGTCCAAAGGAAACCAGCTTTGACTGGCAGGATGCTGGACTCCTTCTACTTGTATCTGAGCAGGGTGGTGAGCACAGGGCTGCAGAGCCGGCCTGTCTGCACACAGGCCCAACTCCACCATCCCCACTATCTGATGGGGGTACAAATCACACAGACCCAGTTTTCTCACTAGTAGAATTGAGTTCATAGAGCTTCCTCCTCAAGTGATAAGGAAGATTGCCTGAGTTCAGTTTATGGAAAGCCTTGAGAGAAATGCCCAGTTGTAGAAAGTGATAGCTAGTTTATTATCCTTCATATTTTTAGAGGAGAACAACAGCAAAATACTTTTCTGCATAATTCTTGACCTTATTATTATCAAAGTCATTTACATGGAGGAAGCCACCATGCCAGATCAGAGATGAAATTGGAAGTGGCACTTGGTACTCCTTCCTGGGAGCCTGCACCAGGACACAGCCCGCCAGCCTCCTCTCCCTGTCCCTTGGCCTCTTACCCGTCATGTCTGTCTGCTCTGAGTGTCCTCGTGAAGTGTGCAGAACTCCAGGGTTTTCATCTCGCAGTTGCAGTGAACACTGCTGCTCTGCTCCAGTGCCCTGCTTTATCCTCGAAGATCAGAAGTCCTGACCACCCAGCCCAAGCTTCCCAAATATACACTAGGACATAAACCATTTCTTTCTTCCAGGGACACTTCGAGATGCTTTAAGATTTGTTTGGTGTTGCTGTTTTTGTTTCTTTTTACCCTAAGCACAAAGTCTGAGATATAATTTGGAAAGCAAAAGGAGAGATTTCTTCAGACTTAATAATAATTACTTTTGCCATTAAGTAACATTGTTATTATAAGTTTACTCTTCCTTAGGTGAACTAGAATACCATTGGGTACAGGCCGCTAAGCTGTCAGAATTCTTCCCATCTAAATTTAGAGAAACAATAAACAATTAGAATGAGAAAGGTTAACAGGTGTCACACATCATTAGCACCAAGCATGGATGGCGACATATTTTTACATTGTCGATTCTAATAATTTAAGTCAATACCCATTTGTAAATAATAATATGCTTGATTTTCACTTGTTTTTCTTCGTATGGGTGTGGGCCAGGTTCAAGCAATGTGTTTTCAGCATTGAAGTCTGTAGTCTTGGTTAAAAAAAAATAACATTATTATCAACCAAAATTTCCATTTATTAACTTTCTATTTGCTTATCTGTATTATAGCAAATATAATTGATACTGTAAATGGTCATAATTGTGTAAAAATAAGTATCCTGCGGCTGGCAGTTGAATTTCATTTTTAGTTGCCTTTTTTTTCTTTTATAGCTTTTCACCTCTGGTTCCTACATCTGGATTGTAGCCATAAGTGGACTTGTAAGTTTGATTTCCCCTCCCTGCAATTCCCCCTCTCTTCTGGGAAAAAAAAAAGGGGGGGGGGGAAGCGTGATGCTGAACCTGTGGGCAACACTCACTTGTTCCTGACATTCTCCTACCCATGGCAGGGCTGGCTCAGTTCTACCACATTAGTGACTAAAAAGGGCCAGTTACTTGGAAAATTGAGGAAAGGAGGCCAGTTGGTCTGAGGTTTCAAAGTAACTTGATGAATGTTTTAGCTAAATTGTTTTCATCAGTATTATTTTTACATCACATTCATAGTCTAATTCATGGTTAAAAAAAAAATGACAGAAAACAAAGTTGGACCTACTAAAAATAAGGAGAACTGTTGTGCTTGTTTTGTAAAGAGACTGCGTATGAGGGAAGAAAATAAACCCAACCAGCAAGTCAGGTGGGTTGGAACTGACAGCAGACTCATCGGAGCTGTGGCCAGAGAGGGAGGAGGGGAGCAGACTGGAGGACTCGGGTCCTCTCCTGTGGGCTGGAATTTCCATCTCTGTCCCACACCCGTGGAACTTTGTTATATTTTAATAATAATTGTCTGCCTTAAACTCTTCAGGGGGTATTTTAAAGGAAATTTAGACCATGAAGTTGAATTTTATTATTCCATCCTTTGAATATGAACCCTCAAATCTATGAAAATAAATTTATAAGTAGTGTATATGGAGTGTACTTTTAATTTCTTTCTTGGAAAAAACTAAGAAAAGTATAGAATAGATTCATATGAACATGTGTATCATCAAAGAAAAGAGACTTGGAAATACTGCAGCCCTCTGCAGACCCTTTACAGAAGTTGCTGCTGTTTGCCCTTGGTTCCCGAGCGGCTGTGTCTGGGGCCAGTGTGCCGTCCTTTTAGCCTGCTCACCTCACTCCTCACTTTCAGCTCAGTTGTTCCTCCTCTGTGTTCATGCTTTTCATCTAGAACTTGATCATTTACTCCCCTCAGCTGATGTGCTTCTGGGTATTGAAGTCAGTTGGTTTTCCTCTCCCTAAATACTTTCTCATTTACCCAGGATCCCATTGTGAAGTCTTCAAACCATCCAAGCCATCTGGTATTCTTTTTTTTTTTTTTTTTTTTTTTTTCCCAGTAGTAGGGGTTGAACCCAGGGGTGCTCTACCACTGAGCTACATCCCAGCCCTTTATTTATGTTTGTATTTATTTATTTATTTTCATTTTGCAGTAGAGTCTGGCTCTTCCCTGTCTGATCTTGAATTTGTGATCTGCCTGTTTCAGCCTCCTGAGTCGCTGGGATTATAGGCATGTGCCACCCTGCATGACCCATCTGCTATTCTTTAGAGTTGTGACTTTGAAACATCCTGGGATCAGACTGATTCTTGGGCACAGTTGTCAGGTCTCCCCAATCTAAGTTCATCACCACTTGAACTGCCAGCTTGATTGACAGTGACTTCTTAGCAGTGATCTTGAGTTCTTTATGGTTATTTTCCTAAAGCATTAAAAGAATTTCAGAACTACCTTATTGTATGCTGTTTCACTGTATTGGTTTATTATAGATTAATTTACTCTGAATATCCATTCCTTTCTTTGATAACTTATTATGTGATTCATTTGTTTTAAAACATCCCATTTTCTTTCCTTATTCTGTTTTTAGACACCTGGCTTTCAATTAAGTGCTTGCTATCACCTCAGAAAGTTTCATTTTGTGACATTTGATGCTCTAGAATTGGAGGTTGCACTTTTCATCTCTTTGTTGTCTTTTTAGAAACTAAAATATGCATGTTGTGATCAGTCTTTCCAGCACGCCTCCTGACAGGTAGTAAGATGCCCATTTTAACTTTTTAAAAGTAATCAGAAGATTAGTGAATTTTCAACACAGAAATCCTATTGCACTGTATTTGAAATGTAATTCCATGATGATCTGGCATATTAGAGAGTCTCACTAATACCTCCAAGCCAATTTAATTTTCACCTTTTACAGTAATCAACTCAACCAAAGTTACTGACTCCTACTATGATCAAAAATTGAATAAATTTTCATATTAACCTTGTTCTTTATTATTATTCCACCATAATTAGACAATTCTAGCCATGTTTATTTGAAATGATTGATAATAGTGATAATCATGGCTGGTTTCCCTTTGTGCTTGTTTTGAACTTATTTTTTCTGTTTGTGCCTAGCAAATCCACATTTTTGTTAGGAAATATTTTGTGTAACATGGTGTGCTTTTGATAAGGGTGATTATAAAGGAGGATATGAAAATCATCTGTGAATGCCTGGTTTGCCACACACTGATTGCAAGGTCCCTGTCTGCCATCACAAAGCCACAGTGTGCCTATTCCAGATGTCTGTTGCTCAATATGACTTCTCTTCCCATGTAGATCAACTGACTTCCCTTTTTTCTTTTGGTTTCATACTAAGTAAAATAGTAAAAAATCAAATTCATACTACCAAAAGAAAATACAGATGGTATTCAGTATTTGGGGGGATTGTTACAAAACCTGTTGATGAAATTTCATCTTTCAGCATCAAAACCAGTGGTTCACTTAACATACACAGAAGTAATTTTTTTTCATTCTGACAATTCTTGTGTGTGTTTTTTTAAGAGAAAGAACTTAAAAAAAAATTTTGTGTAAAAATAAGTCATTTGTTATCTTCTGTCATAGAAACCAAAAAATGTACTCATGGTTTCCTGGAAAGCTGCCAACTTTGAATTGAATTTATTTTATTTGGTTAGTTATTGGTTGATATCTTTGGGCAAGCCTCTCCTTGTATCACTCATTCTTCTATGAGCATAGATGTCTCTGTATATGTAATACATATGTATATATCTCTTGTATGATACCTCAGTGGTTAGATGAAATACAGACACTGTAGGGCTGTAGGTAGGAGCCGGAAGAAAGCTGTCTTTATTTCTCCAGGAGCAGTAGGACTGCAGTTCACCTGCATGGCTGACTCTCTTCAGTCCCACTTTGTGACCCCGTGGGCATTCCTCCTGCTACTCAGGAATGTTGCAGGACAGTCATTCATGTTGCATGAGTACTTTGATATCATCCACACACATTATTGTTATTTTGCTGCCTTGTCCTTCCTTTGGCAGTTCTGATTTTTAATACAACATTTAATATTTTAAATTGACAGTTTTCAGGAAAGGTTGCAAACTTGTGATTGGAGAGCTTGGCTGTAGCAGCCACGTGAAATATTACAGTCTATGCAAGTGCTTCAGGTTTTTCAGGAAAGCTCCTGCTTCCATCATGGTCGCACCATTGCTTCAGTTGTTCTTCTGAATGTCTTTGGTGGAAGACTTTCAAAAATTGAAGCCACTCTCTACATGCATAATTCCGCTAGTCTTGTTACACATTTATACTTTTTTTTTTCCTTAAAGAAACTTTTCTTATTTATTGAACTTTAAATTCTTTTTGTGGTTCTACCAGAGAGCCTTGAAGACATCTATGGCCCAGCACTTCTTCATTTTCCGAAGTTTTATGAATCATAGTAATGAGTCATTACCACTGGGATGTGCCCCAGATTCTAAAAGCTGAGGTCTTGTCACCTGATCTGATTCTGGTGTGATTGAAATAGAAAGGGGCTGCTTATGCAGTTTTTCTTGTTTTACAATTCACATATCTATCATCATCTGGTCCTTTCTCAAGCTTCTTAAGAGCAAGCTACCAGTCCGGCCAGTACTTCTCAGTCTCTAGGCTTCTGTGCCTCAGCATGTCCCTACCCTGTTCCCACAGCGAATGCTGCCTTTGTTCCTTCTTTGGTACAATTATCTTGTGATCAAGTGATCTTGTGTGAAAAAAAATCTCTTCTACCCAATTAGATTAGAAATGTAGATGGAAGCAGATTATTTAAAATTATGAATGTGGTTTGAGTTTGGATCCTTTTCTGTAGGCAACATCTTTAAAGCTTTTTGAACACACTTGAGATGGTGCAAGATTATAGCAGTCTCACCAGATTGTGAATCGTAGGAGGGTGAAGGGAAGAGGCTCCTGGAAGGAGTTGACAGATGACTTGTGGGTGGGCTGCAATTTGCCTTTGTCTCATTTTAAAGACAAAAAATAAAACACTGCCTTATAATAACTGGGAAAAATGAAGTAGCATCATGTACTGTGGTAAGTTTAGCTTCCTTTGGAGTAAATTTGGGACCCAAGCTGCTTCCCAGTAGTGATAGTGGCATTTGGGTCCTCTGCCTTCTCCTGCCTTCCTTGTCTTTCTCTTCTCTTTATGCTTCCTTTTTTTCTGTTTACCCTCATTTCCCTTAGGTTTCTTCTCCAGATCCAACTAAACAAGGATACAGGGTAACTCATCTGCTGCTCAAGGCCCTCACTTTAAACTTCAGGGATTTAGGTTGCTCCTTGGCACTGAACTGGAAATGCAGATGGGGCTGTGGGAGAAGTCAGGACTGGTCAAAGCTGTAAGGTTGCTGGGTGTGTGGAGGACCCTGTGGAAGTGGAAGACAGCAGCAGCCCCCCAGGAAGCATCCCCACGTGGAGGAGCCTCCACCCTCCCATGGCCAAGTCAAGTGCTCCTTGGTCCCTGGTCCCTCACACGTGCTCACACTGGTTTATGGTGACTCACTGGTGCTCTCTCCCCACTCATCCCTCCCTTCCTCTGCACTTCCCTTCCTTCATCCTGACCTCAGGCAGCCTGGTGCAGCAGAGTCCAAGGCTGGTGGGTGACATCCCAGTAGGCAGGCCTTACACAGGGAGGCAGCAGCTAGAGGACTTGTAGTTTTAAAATGCTCCATGCAAGATAAATGAGATGCCAATATGCTAGAAATGCTAGAAAACAGAGGTGCCTTATAGACTGTACTAGTATATATTTATTTCTGCAGTTTATCTTTTACTTAGAGGCCACAGCGCAGCCTCCTTTCGGAGCCTGTCCAGGCTTGGCCTCCATGCCAGCTCTCTCACCCTGTGTGTCCCATGCTCCAACAGTGCAGGTGTTCATTCTTCCCAGATGGCTCAGCCTCCCTCAGGTTCTGTGCTGTGGTGCATCACTTATTTTTCTTTAATAAACACATGGCTCTTACTATGTACCAGGCACTCGTAGCAGATTATATTATTTGCTCATATGTTTTTGTTTGTTCAAACACATCCGCTTAACATTTGTTTAGCCCCTGTCTTCTGGGCACTCCCTAAGTGCACAGCCCGCCCTCTTGACATCAGACTGTGTTCTGTGTCTTACGGAAAAGGAGTGCCGAGAGCTTTATCCTCTCAGCAGCCTGAAGAGCCGCGTGTGGTTCCGCCATTGCCTGTTCCCTTTGCCATGAGAAAAGCCAGGCCCGGGAGGGGCTGTTCCTGCGACCCTCAAATACAGATGATACATGTAACATGACAACAAGTGCGTCTTCATCATAAACTGATGGAATTTAAGACGCTTCATTACCTCGGTGTAACCTAGGGAAAACTGACCAACAGCTCTTTTCTAAGCAATTTACAAATATTATCTTAATTGGTTCTCATAAAAATCAGATAAAGTTAAATGCAGTGGCATACACCCTAATCCCAGCAACTCAGGAGGCTGAGGCAGGAGGGTTGCAAGTTGGAGGTCAGTCTGGGCAATTAAGAATTAAAAAAAATTAAAATAAAAGGGGTTGGGGACATAGCTCAGTGGTAGAGTGTCCCTGGGTTCAATCCCCAGCACCAGAAAAAAAAAAAAAAAAAAAAAGCCAACTTTATGAAGTAGGAATGATTGTTTCATAGATGAAGAGACTGAGGCACAAAGAAATTTAAGTAATTTCCCAAACCCACTAGCTGATTGGTAGACAGTTGTTGAAACCGTATAGCCTTAGTGTTTATATTCTTGAAAAATAGCTTTGCATAATCACATGTAGTTTTTTTCCAACTGAATTCCTTCTTCCCACATATCCCCTTTCTAACAAAATCTTATTCAAGTCCTGACTCTCTCCTTTACTCAGTCAGTCCTATCCTTTGTGTGTGTGCATGTGTTATTAAGGATCACTGAGCTACATCCCCAGCCCCTTTTCTGAATTTTGAGTAGGATCTCACTCAGTTGTCCAGCTGACCTTAAACTAGTAATCCTGCTGCTTCTGCCTACCAAGTAGCTGACTTGTGCCACCACACCCACCTTCATATATACATGCATACACATACATATGCATGCACGTATACATGCACATATATATTCACAAGTTTAGTGCAAATACTTAACGTGAGATCTACGCTTTCAACAAGTTTGTTTTTTTTAAGTTTAAAATACATTATTATTAGGCATGGTGTTGTATACCAATAACCCCAGCTACTTGTCAGGCCGAGGCAGGAGGAGCTCAAGTTTAAGGCCAACCTGGGAAATTTAGTGAGACCTTGTCTCAAAATTAAAACAGTAAAAAGGACTGGGAGTGTAATTCAGTGATAGAGAACTTCCCTAACATTGTGGGGCACTGGGTTTAATCCCTTTGTGTGTGTGTGTGTGTGTGTGTGTGTGTGTGTGTGTTGTACACTAGCTCTCCAGAGCTTGTCATCTTGCTGAACTGAAACTTCATGCCTGTTGATTAGCAATTTCCTTCCCCTCCCCGCCCCCAGCCCTTGGCAGCCACCATTCTACTCCTTGAATCTGTGAGTTGGACTATCCTAGATTCCTCATGTAAACCATGCGGTGTTGTCTTTGTGTGACTGATTTGTTTTCACTTAGCATGAGATCCTCACACTTCATTTATGTTGTTGACTGTTGCAGTTGTTTTTTTTAAGGCTGAATGGTACTTAATTGTATATATACACCACATTTTGTTTATTATTCACCTATCAGTGCACTCTTAGATGGTTCCCATGTCTCAGCTGCTGTGGGTAATGCTGCAGTTAACCTGGGAGTGCTCTGGTCTCCTCAAGACCCTGATGTGTAACTGGAAGTGGGATTGCTGTGTCAGTACAGTGATCCTAGTTTTAATTTTTTTAGGATCCTCAATACTGTTTTTCATAGCAACTGCCTCAATTGCATTTCCACCGATAGTGCATCAGGGTTCCTATTATTCCACATCCTCCCGACACTTGATTCTTGTTTTATGGTATTCTCATTTTTATAATAACCTTCCTGACAAGTATGGAATGATATTTTCTTCTGGTTTTGGTTTGTATTTCCCTGATGATAAATGATGTTGAGTGTTTTACTTTGTACCTGGTGGTCATTTATGTCTTCATTGGAAAAATGCCTATTCAAGTCCTTGGCCCATTTTTAAATCAGGTTATTAGGGTTTTGTTTTGTTTTTTACGTTTGAGTTATAGGAGAGCCCTCTTTCAACTTAGGAATTATAAATTATTCTTTATAATTCCCAGTTCCTAGCATAATATATGACATTTGGTATACATTCTATAAATGTTGAGTTTTAAAATTTTCACATTGTCAAAAGAGAAAAGTCTATGCTAGAAAATGCTATAATACTATGTGTGAGGATGCTTTCAATCTGTACTGCCTCCTGGGTTTTCTGATTGGTGAAGTACCTGGATTTCCCATTTTAGAGATGATGTTGCTGAGGTTCAGGTGGTTGAGCTAGGGCAGAGGCCAGTATTGCATCCTGGTCCAATGAGTCCAGCACCTTCCACTGCACATCTTGAAGCTCTTGTCCAGGTCTGTTCCAGCCACAGGATGCTTACACACAAAGATGTTCTGTTTTTCCCTTCAGCACACCACAAGATGAGTACCTGTTGATCATCAGTGGAGACAGGATTCTGAAGAGTGGTCTTGCATATGAAGGTTTAAAGTATCCAAGAACGGAACAACATCATCAACAACTTTCTGCAGCCTTCATTGTGCATTCTGTGGGATGACCAGTCTCTAAGACGACTTTGTCTCTTTGACAGTCTGTTTTCTTCCTGATGTAAAGAATCTGGCCTGTGGCCGTGTTTCAGAGGTGTCCAGATATTTAACCAGTCCTCTCCCTGTGCTGGGTTAAGTACCTCACCTTCAACAAACTCTTGACCTGCATTTCTCACATTGTCCTGTACAAGAATCTGAAATAAAGAATGGCTTAGAGAAAATATGATTTTAAAATATTAGGCTGATTTAGTGGTGCTGTTTGTTACAGAAAAAAAAAAAAACAATGGAACTAAACTGATTACAGCGAAGACCCGTGCTTTCCCATGGTGAGATTGCTGGTTGATTAGCCTGTCAGTTGCAGCACAGAGCATTTTCCCATGGGGTCCTATGATGTCCTCCTCTCAAAAGATTCAAATCTTGAATCAATTTTGATTATCTCTTAAAGATAATGTGTGTGTGTGTGTGTGTGTGTGTGTGTGTGTGTTTTAATAGAAGACTCTGGTGTTCCTTCCTCTGTGGGGCTGACGGTTGATACTTCTGTCTTGATAATAGCCTCTGGGAAAGGACTATGGTACTATCAATAAATATTATTTTGAATTTATTAGTTTTTTAGAAATGTGACTTAATTAACACATTTGTAACTTACATTAGTTTATGTTGTCAGGTGGAAACATTTTCAAGGTATCAAAAGTTTTTTATTGTTAAAATTTTTTTTGTAATAACTCCATATCTTTTATGAAACTTAAAAATTGTGTTTCTATAAATACTTAGATCTTCATACTCACTTGTTTTATTTTAAAAGATTCTTTTTCTCTTTGTTTATTAAGATGTTACTTACATACAGTAAAATTTGCAAAGTTTTTTTGTTTTTGTTTTTGTTTAGTACCAGGAATTGCACCCAGGCTGCTTAATCATTGAGCCACATCCCCAACCCTTTTTTAATATTTTATTTAGAGATGGGGTCATACTAATTTGCTTAGGGCCTCACTAAGTTGCTGAGGCTGGCTTTGAACTCACTGTCCTCCTGCCTCATATAGGAGTGTGCCACTGTGCCTGGTTGAATTTGCAGGTTTTTGAAGTGTACAGTTTCTCAAGATGGAAAGCCATTTCCTCACCCTGAAAAGTTTCTTTATGTCCATTTGCTCTATATTTTCTCACTTAACTGCTAGACCCAGGTTCACATGGATCTTCTTTTTGTCATTATAATTTTGCCTTTTCTAGAATTTTGTACATTTGGAATCTTATAGTCTTTTACATTTTGCTTCTTAACATATTTCTTTGCAGATTTTTTTGTTGTTTGTTGGGTGGGGGGATTGTTTGTTCATCTTTGAAACTGAATCTTGCTCTGCTGCCCAAACTGGCCTCTAATTCCTCTGCTCAAGTGATCCTCCTGCTTCAGTGTCCTGAGATTCATTTATTTTTTATTAATAGTTCATTCCTTGTTATCTTAAGTTTAATCTGTGGTATGCCACAATTTATTTATCCATTCACTAGTTGATCAACATCTGGGTTGCTCCCACATTTTAATTTTTATGTAGAATTCTGCTGTGCACATCATTGTTCATGTGTGGGTGTACATATATTTTCACTTCCCCGTAAGCGAGATTATTGGCTCATATGGTAAGTGAATATTTAACCTTAAGAGGTTCTACCATATTATGTTACAGAGTGTTCATACCATTTTACATTTCTATCATCAATGCAGGAGAGTAGTTCCACATCCTTGGCAACATTTAGTATTGTCAGTCATTTTACCTTTAGCTATTCTAGTGGGTGTGTAGTGGTATCTTGTGGTTTTATTTTCATTTAGTGGGTGTGTAGTGGTATCTTGTGGTTTTAATTTTCATTTCTCTAGTGATGGTAAGGATCTTTCCATGTGCTTATCTGTCATCTGCATATCTACTTTGGAAGTGTCTTTTCAGATCTTTTACGGATTTTTTTCCATTGGGTTATTTTTCATCTTATAGTTAAAAGAACACTTTCTGTATTATGAATGCCCTTTGTTGGACATGTTTTCTAAAATAATGTATCCCAATATATAGCTTGCCTGTTTCCTTAATTGTCTTTGAAAGAACAAAATTTTTAAGTGCTGACTCTTATATTGTTAGCAATTTTTTTAAGTTTCTGCTTTTGATGTCATACTTAAGAAATTTTTGCAAGTCTATGACAAAGATTTTCTCCTACATTTTGTTATAGAATTTAGTAGTTTTGGCTGTTTATTTAGGTCTCTGATAAAGTTCAAATGTAATGCTTGTGAGGTAAGAGTTGAGATTTATTTTATTTTATATAGCTATCCAATTGTTCCATCGTTATTTCCTGAATTTTGCATTATCCTGGCACCTTTGTGAAAACCTTTGTGACCAATATAGGTGTATTTCTTGACTCTTTTCCATCCTAGTGATTTACACCAATCTATCTTTACACCAGTACCATACCATCTTGATAATAGTAGCTTTATGATGTCTTAATATCAAGCAACATAGGTCCTCCAACTTTTTTCTTCTTTTTCAAGAAATGTAAAATGGTACAACCACTCTGGTTTACCTGTCTTAGGAATGTTGACTATTTGTATACACTTTTAATTAAACTTGTAATTTCTTCAAAAAAGAGAAAAAACAAGTGAAATTTTACTCAGTTTTACATTGAAACTATAGTTCAACTTGGAAAGAACTGCCATAGTGATCATTTTAAAATATGTCCAAAAATTCTTTTACACTCCAAAAGGTGAGTCTATCTCCCCTCCATTAGAATATAGACTGTACTTAGTGACCCACCTGTAATTGATAGAATGTGGCAAGAATGATGAGGGAGACAACCAAGGTGGGGTCGTAACAGACACAACTGCTTTTGTCTTGATTTCCCTTGAATCACTTTCTCTTGAGGAAGCCAGCAGTCATAACAAGAGGACACTGAAGCTACCTATGGTCATGTCCACATGGCCAGGAACTGTGGCATCTTGCCAATCAGCATTAATTTGCCAGGTGTGTTTTTGAACCATCTTAGAATCTTATCATCCAGACCTACCTGAGTCTTCAGATGAGTGCAAATATACTACATCTTGACTTTAGCTTCATTAGAGACCTTGAGCTATAACCACCCAACTAAGCTGCTCTAATATTCCTCTCACAAGAATACTTTAAGCCACTGAGTTTTAAGTAAGTTGTTGTTCAGTAATTAATAGCTTATACAACCATTTCAACAATGTTGTCTTCCAGTTCATGAACATGGTATGCCTCCATATTTATTTAGTTCTTTGATTCCTCCTTGCAATTCTTGAATTTTCAATGTACAGACCTTGCACATCTTTCATAAAATGTATTCCTAATTCTGATTTTTATACTATTAGTTATTTTTATAATTTTTCTCCAACTATTTGTTGTTAGTTATGTAGAAATGCAGTTGATTTGTTTATATTCTGCAACTTTGCTAAATTCATTTACTATTTCTGTGTAGCTTTACTGCGAATTCTTTACATGCATGATTATAACATCAGGAATTAAGTTTTGGGGCTGGGGTTGTAGCTCAGTGGTAGAGTGCTCGCCTAGCATGAATGAGGCACAGGGTTCAATCCTCAGCACCACATAAAAATAAATAAAATAAAGTCATAGTGTCCATCTACAACTAAAAAATTTAAAAGACCTAAGTTTTATTTGTATGCTTTACTTCTTCCTTTTCAGTGTGTGCCTTTTATTTTCTTGTCTTACTACACTAGCTAAGACCTCTAGTACAGTGTTAAATAAAGTTGATAAATGGACATCTTGCCTTGTTCCTAGCCTTAGATTGAAAAATTGAGTTTTTCACCATTGAATTTATATCTATAAATCTATAAATCTTTCTATTCACATTTGGTTTATTTTTAGTCTGATATAAGAAATAGGTTTCAACATAAGCCCAATTCCCCTTAACTTTTAACTAGGTATGGCCATTGGACTAAATTTTGGCATTCTGACCAGTAAGTTGGTTGAGTTTCTGGAAAGGCTTCCTTAAAGTAGCCTTCACCCTTTTTCTCTTTCCTTAGTTTTTTCCTACTCCCTAGAGTACAATTAAGATGGTTGAAGTTTTTTTAATATGAGGGAGAAATAAAATTCTTTTGTATTTAAGGCACTGTTGTTGTTGTTTGAGATTTTCTGCTTTGTGCAACTGACTTAATCCTCCTGATGCCTGATTTGCCAAAAAAAGAAAGTTTAGAGCAGATAAGACTGTTTATTAGAAATGAATAATCTGTGGCCAGTCTAAATCTAACTGCATTCCGATTCAGAATTCCAACAATCGGAAGGATATCAGTGTTTTAATTGGATGCCTCAAAATCTCCCCTAACATGAAAGAGCAGGGCAGCCATCTAGAGTTCTGTCGGAATAAGTTTTGCACTTGAAGAACAAGACAGCCAAACTCTCAAAACACTAAAGCCTCATGGTTCTTTGTGTCATGAAAAGAACAATCTTTTCAAAATCAATCGCAAATGGCAGAAATAACTTCGGGCATCCCTAATTTGCATACACATTCTTTGAGTGATAAATTAAGGACTTTCCAGAGGTCCTTCTTTCTTTTAATGTTTTCAGTACAGAAGGACATGGAGACTGCTTGCTGAGGCCCAGGCAGAAGGGAATGTTTGTTCCCGTCATGCAGAAGCAATGCCATTCTCCAAGGAAAGAAGCCCTTTGTGTTTATGCATTTGTACCATTAAGATGGAAGGTTTCTTGAATGTAGGGACTGTGGTCCACAGGGACTTAAGCTGTGCAGCTTGCCTGGCAGGTTTTGTTCAGCTACATCTGGCTGGAGAAGAGAGCAGCACCTGGTGGTGTCAATGCCAGGTCATGGCTTCTCATTTTTGCCTGCAGTTGTTTCAGGTTTACACTAAACTGGAACAGAGGACAATTGAAGTTGACTCTGTAATCAAGAGGGTTCATATTTTCCATCCAGCAAATCAGTTCTTAATTTGCCTAATGAGCATTATTTCATTATTCCCTTTCTAAAGACTTAATAGTCTGAAAAACCTGCATAAGCATACACTTGTTACCCATGGTCTTTAGTGGCTTAAAAGAAAATGCTTTCCTGTGTTTTGTATTGGTGCTTAGACTTAGGAGGGAATAGCTTCCACCGTCGGCATATGGGGCACTCCTCCCTCCAGCCCTGAGCCTAGCCTCAGTCTTTAGCTAACGCTTTCATTGGGATATGGGCCAGAATGTTCTCTGGTCTCCTGATCTCTGTGTCCCTTTTCCTAACTAGAGTTCTGATTGTTGCACCTGAGTGCTCAGATTCCAACTCTAGTTGGCCTTCCCAGACATTCATCCTCCATTCCCTTTTGCTTATCTGTTCACCGATTGCCTCCTTCACTATTAGTGACCCTTCATTTGACCTTTGGAGGGCCTCACATGTCCCTGGATAGTTCCCCCTGGTCTTATGACATGCAAATTACAGCATTGGGGTTTTGTTGTTTTGTTTTTTCTTTGGTTGGGTTTTTTGTTTGTTTGTTTTGGGTTTTACTTGTGTTGGTTCCCGCCCCCAGGGGGAAGGACCAAAGCTAGGGCCTGTCTGTGCCAGGCAAGCACTTTACCAATGAGCTATGTCCCAGCCCATGATCTGTTTTTAAAGCCTATTTTTGACAAGCTGTGTGGCTTTCAAGAAAACAGTTTCATTCATAAGCCTCAATACAAGAAACGTTGAGATAATAAAAATTCAAGTTAAAAGTAATTTGTAAATGTAATGTAGTGATAACATGATACTCTGAAATTTTTTGTTAGAGATTAGATCAAACTTTGACCCCATGATGTTGTGGAATGGGTGGTGTGATTATCAAATGTTTATGGGAAACTAAACTTTTAAGCTCTACACATTTTAATCCTTTGTGAATATCCAAAACATTTTAAAGTAGTGCTGTCTTTGTTGGACAACTTAAGGTTGTGCTGATGTACAGAGGCAGGGATGGGTGACTCTTCCCTCCTGCAGACTGCTCCTGCACATGTGATTACACGTGGCTCCACTTCACTGTTTTATCACATGGCTTACACTGGAGATTGGTCAGCTTACAGAAATGGAATCATAGTGCATGCACTCTTTTATTTCTTACTTCTTTCTCCCAGCATGATGTTTTTACAGTTTAAACTTAAATATTTCATATGAATTTGAAGATTGACATTTACATTCCAATTCAACACCCTCTTGAGATTTTATTTTGAAATACATTCTATTGATATATACTTGGTGAAAACTGGAATCTTAATTCTGCATCTTCCCATTCATGGATGATGGTATCTTTAGTTATTACTAATGTTTTCTCAAGTTATCCCTTAATACAAACATTTAAGTTTGTTCTATCAAGGCCTCATGAAATTTCTGTTTATTTATTCTGAGCATCTCGTAGCTGTCTTTCCCTTCTAGGAAGTCTGTTTCACCTCGGTTGCTTTTAAGGATTTCTTTTTACCTTACTACAGTGGATCTAGAAGTCAGTTTATTTTTGTTAGACTTCATTTTGTTTTAAATCTAAGGATTTATATTCCTTACTAATTTCTGGAAAAAACTCAACTATCATCCCTCTTTTTTTTTTTTTTCTTAATTTTTTTTTTTTTATTTTTACAGACTGCATTTTGTTTCATTTTGTACACAAATGGGGTACAACTTTTCATTTCTATGGTTGTACACAATGTAGATTCACACCATTCATGTCATCATACATATACATAGGGTATTACTGTCTGTCTCATTCTACTATCTTTCCTTCCCCCACCCTCTCCTGCCCCATTTTCCTCTACACCATCCAAAGTTCCTTCATTCTTCTCCCCTCCCCCCCCCCCGTTATGTATTGTCATCCACTTATCAGAGAAAACTTTCAGCCTTTGGTTTTTTGGGCTTCATCTATTTAGCTTAGCATGATATTCTCCAACTCCACCCATTTACCAGCAAATGCCGTAATTCTATTCTTCTGTGTGCCTGAGTAATATTCCACTGTGTATATATACCACAGTTTCTTTATCCATTCATCAACTGAAGGACATCTAGGTTGGTTCCACAGTCTAGCTATTGTGAATTGAGCAGTTATAAACATTGATGTGGGTGCATCACTGTTGTATGCTGATTTTAAGTCCTTTGGGTATAAACCAAGGAGTGGGATAGCTGGGTCAAATGGTGGGTCCATTCCAAGTTTTCTGAAGAATCTCCATTCTGCTTTCCAGAGTGACTGCACCAGTTTGCAACTCCACCAGCAATATATGAGTGTGCCTTTTTCCCCACGTTCACCAACACTTATTATTGCTTGTGTTCTTGATAATAGCCATTCTAATTAGAGTTAGATAAAATCTTAAGGTGGTTTTAATTTGCATTTCTCTAATTACTTTTTCACATATTTGTTGATAACTTGTATACCTTCTTCTGTGAAGTGTCTGCCCAGTTCCTTAGCCCATTTATTGATTGGGTTCTTTGTATTTTTGGTGTAAAGTTTTTTAAGTACTTTATGAACTTTGGAGATGAGTGCTCTGTCTGAAATGTGTGCGGAAAAGATTTTCTCCCACTCTGTAGGCTCTCTTTTCACATTATTGATTGCTTCCTTTGCTGAAAAAAAGCTTTTTAGTTTGAATCTATCCCATTTATTGATTCTTGCTTTTATTTCTTGCTCTATGGGAGTCTTATTAAGGAAGTCTGGTCCTAAGCCAAAGTGATGGAGATTCGGGCCTACTTTTTCTTCTGTTTGGTGAAGGGTCTTAGCTTTAATTCCTAGATCCTTGATCCACTTTGAGTTGAGTTTTGTACAGGGTGAGAGATAGGTGTTTAATTTCATTTTACTGCATATGGATTTCCAGTTTTGCCAGCACCGTTTGTTGAAGAGCCTATCTTTTTTTCCGTTAAGTTTTTGGCATCTTTGTCTAGTATGAGATAACTGTACTTATGTGGGTACGTCCCGGTGTCTTCTATCCTGTACCATTGGTCTACCTGTCTACTTTGGTGCCAGTACCATGCCGTTTTTGTTACTATTGCTCTGTGGTAGAGTTTAAGGTCGGTATCGTGATACCTCCTGCATCACTCTTCCTGCCCAGGATTGCTTTGGTCAGCTGTCATCTCTTTAAATGTAGTCCCTCTCTGCCCCTGGTTCCCACTCTCGTCTCCTGGGCCACACTGCGTGTGCGCTCTGCCTGCCCTGCCTGCTCAGACCCTCGTGGGTTCCTGCCCCCCCAGTCTTTCACTCTGTTGTGGCAGAGGGAGGGCAGAGGCAGGGCTTGCTGGCTGTGGGAGGAAGTGGGGCTTCTCACAGGCTCAGCCCAGAGCCCGTGGTCCAGGACACCCCTTTCGTGCCCAGTGATTTGTAAGTGTGCATCGTACTTTCCATTTTGTTGAGTGTGGTTCAGGATCACAGATGCTTTCTAGTTTCTGAGCGTGGAGTTTGTTTCTGTTTTCATTTTCTTTGTTGTTTTGTACTATTTTTGAGAGAAGGTGCTTGGAAACACTTTGACACCAAAAGCCCACTGCCATTCACTCTTCAACCCCCTCGGCGCTTTTGCTCCGGCCACTGCTCCAGACTTTTCCTGTGAGGTCATCCGAGGCCTCCGTGGGCACATCCAGAGGCACTGCTTTGTTTGGCAACTCGTGGTCAGCTGCACTGAACGTAGCCAACTATTCCCCTCTTACAAACATGCTTTCTTGGCCTCACTCATATAAAACTCTTCTCGTTTCTCTTCTCAGATTTCTGTTCTGGCATCTTCTATTTTGTCTATCCATCCATCTATAAAATATCAGTGTACTCTGAATTCATTTGTTAGTACTGTTGAACACTCTCTGCCCATATTATGTTATCTGGTCCCACTAGTTTAATGTCATGTAATATCCAGAGACTTGCAGATTCTTACCTCTGTCTTGTTCCTCGAGTTCCAATCTGTACTTCCAACTGTCCACCGGGAGCTTCACTGAAATGTTTAATAGATACTCCCAGGCTCAGTCCTGCATAGCGTCTGCTGTCTTCTCTACCTAGAAGTAGTCTTCCCTTAATTCTTCAAGTCACTAGCACCATCCTCCTTAAGGTCTTCTCAGGTATCACTTCCTTCCAGGACTTCTCTTGCCACCCAGACTGAAATACATCCCACTCCAAGTCAGTGTGTCCTTCATAGAACTCATGTGAGACTTGCTTATTGTCTTTTCTCCATAGTGACCACTGTTGTTCTACAAGAACAGGACCAGATCTGTCTTATCCTCAGCAGCATTCCCAGCACAGGAACTGAGCAAGCCCTTGCCTGCTTAACTTAAATGGCATTAATAAAACATTAAACTGCACTGTTGTGTAAGCTGACATTTGCTGTGTGCTTTTATTTGGCATGAAGAACTTCTTATCCTAAGAATCAAATTCATAAGATTAAAGTTTTTACAAAGTAATAACCAGTTGTTTTTACCTAGAAAAACATAGTCTTGAGACTTTTCATTCCATATAAATGACCTTCAAGATAAAAAATAGTTTTGTTTGTAAAAAGAACCATCAGTTGCTAAGTAATATTGATGAGGAGTCAAGCATCTAGAAAAATCAGTACTTGAAAAATTGATCAAAATACTATATAAATAACAGACAAGGTTTTCGCTTGTCCTTATTTTCTCATGAGTGACTGGGACAGCTGATGGCTCATCAGAGTTATCTTCTACTGGTGTCTTTTTCTGATGGCCATCTGCCAACAAGGATAACCACAGTATAGTATGAAGTTGTTTGGATTTTCACATTTATGACTTTTTTAAAAATGAGGACTTTTTAAAAAAATTTTGGTTTGTACTTTGAATGTTAAATGGCTAGAATTTTACTATCTCCTAATTTAATAAAAACAATTTTGTTTCACTGAGTAAATTAAATTTTTGTTGGTTTGTATTACTTAGTATTCCACAACATGATAGGGGTTTTGCTTATCATCTAACACTGCTAAAAGTAAGAAAAAGGCCATCTGAAATGTTTTATGGTTATTGAATTCTATCCTAAATATACTCTTTAAAGTGTTATTATATTTAAACATCCAGCTGGACTTTTTTCTTTTAGATCTCGGGTTTGTGCTATGACCGCAAAATGTTGCAAGTTCACCAGGTGCTCTGCATCCCCAACTGGGTGGCCCAGTTCTTCTCTTGGACACTTGAACCCATCTTCTCATCTTCAGAACCCACCAGTGAGGCCAGAGTTGGCATGGGAGCCACAGTGGACATCCAGAGGCAGCAGAGAATGGAGCAGCTTGATCGACAGCTGATGCTCTCCCAGTTTGCACAAGTGAGGCGACAGAGACAACAGCAGGTAATTAAAGGTGTAAATACGCCACGGTCTAAGCACACTTCTCTCCTGTGATCGTATGTGTGATAGCAACTTCATTTTATTCCTTTGCTTTGTGATGTGGATTTGACATGTTTCCAAATAGAACACTGGTCTCTGATAGTGGCTATTCTTAGTGTTTTTTTAAAGATAAAAAAAATGCAGCTGAACAATTGACCAAACTGGACATTCTTTTTCCACTTATATTAAATAAGCATTGTTTCTTAGAGAAACACCAACCTAGTTAACACGATAGGATATTTATCTGTGTTTAGAATCTTGTAAAAGCCACAGTGTCTTCCTGTGAAAGATGCTCCTTGTGTGCTGTGGATGAAGAACAATCGTAAAGCTTCATGATTTTCCTCAGCTGAAATGAAGAGAATGTGAAGATGAGAAAATTTAAGGGAATAACCAATGAGCAAACCAAATAAATGCAATGTTGTCTTAACTGTCATCAGGAACCATTGCAAGTGTATGGCGAAGCACCGTAGTGCCTAGGCAGTCTGATGCTGCACTTGCCCTTCAGGGAGGCAGGAGAGAGAGGTGCTGTACATCAAGCCAGATCCTTGCCCACTCGTGCTTGGACGTGGCTGTCACCCAGCACACTGGGCTCTTCACACCTTACCTCCGTCTTCATCACCCTTCAGAGCAGCAAGAGACATACGATTCTCTCCTGCAGGATCCCTGTCTTCTACCAGCCCAGAGTGCAGGAGGCAGCTGCAGGTCTCACAGCAGCCTGGAGAAGTGAAGTCAACTCAGAAATTGTTGGGGGCCATTGTGGGTGCAGGTCCCAGCATTTAGATCTGGGGAAGGAGGAGGGCATGGGAGAGCAAGAGAAGCAGAAGTTGTTTCTTAAAGACATATTTGAATTGGAAGTGACTCTGGAGCATACCATAAAGGTAACCATGATGTATTTAAGGTTGGAGGATGGATGTCTCTCTCTTGGAGCTGGAGGTACAGGTGAAGGAGTCAACTCTACATAGAAGCAAGCTGAGTGAGAAACTAGATGAACTGTAAGGGAGAGCTGCAGTCAAGGTGAACACGGCTGTAGGGGAAGCTTTGTGTTTGGCACGAGGAGGTGGATCCTATAGGAAACTGGAAGAAGAACGGAAAGATGGGCTGAGGGTGTAGCTCAGTGGTAGAGCACTCCGTACTTAAAAAGAAAAGAAAGGGCAAAAAGCATGACCTAACGGTAGTAGATGTGGAACCCAGCATGGCCTCTGCTCATATTCTTCTTGGTCTGTGTACTGTTAGGATTCCTTTCTCCTCAGATGCCTCTGGAAAGGAGACGATGACCTTTCTAGTTTTTTTGGTTTGCTTTGAGGGGGAGGGTATCAGTTTCTGTAACCTGTTTTGGGGAAGAGAAATTCTAGTTTTCAGGATTTGCTTCAGGGGAGAAGGGATAGGAGATAGGCTGACAGAAGGTCAAAGAGACCTTGCTTCTGGAGACCTTCCAATGCCTTCAGTTCAAAGTACTCAGCTGGTCAAGGTATCATATTTTGGGATGTCATGTTCTGAGCCCCAGCACTCTTCTTATAAGCATACCAGTCCTGTTTGATTAGGGCCCACCTAATGACCTCATCTAACCTACATTACTTCCTCGAAGATTCTATCTTTAGATACAGTCATGGTGTGGTGTAGGGCTTCAGCACATGAATGTGGGAGGTCATGGTTCTGTCCAGAACACCGCCCCTTTCAGAGCGTAAAGGGCCCTGTTTGTTCTGGGGACACTGGTGTATTGGGCTGTGTGGTCTTTGTTGGTAGCAGGTTGGATACTTCACAGTGGAGTCGCCAGCGCAGCCTGGGTGAGTGGGGCCCCTGCATAACCTGCATCCTGCCACCCTGGCTACCCTGTTCCTGTGCCAACACTGGGATCCAGTGACAGGGTTGCCAGGTCATTCTGTTTGCCTCCTATTTGGTCCCTTTTCTGTGATGGATGACCACAGTTGGCAGTAATCTGTAGAACAAAGCCATCATACTCCTGCGTGTTCCTTTGACTGTGTCTACTTGCCTCTTCCTCAGGTTTTTTCTTGTCCACTACTGTCCAGCTCACTGACCAACCCACAAAGTCATTGACCACATCCAGTAGGTCCATATACTGTATATCGTCACCTCAGGCCCTTCTCTTTCCACACCAAGTGGCCAACCAAATGCACCACCCAGCTCTGCCCACTGGAGAATTTTCCCACCTTGCTGTCTGGGGGGTCCCCCTTGAGTGGAGCCATGGTGTAGCCATGATCCCTTTCCACCAACTGACTCTCAACCAGATTGGGCCATTGTTCTCTGTCACTTGGTCTTCAAGGACTCACCAGCCTGTGGGAAAAGGTGTGAGCTGGGGAAAAGTTTCAGTGCAACATGTGGCATGCCTGCCTCTGCAGCCCATCTGTGCCCCCTGGCCTTGCCCACGCTGATTCTAGGTGTTCCTTTCCATCCGACAGTGGCTATATGCTGGGTCCACTTGGCCTGCTCATATGAGGGTCTCCCTCTGCAGACACCTTGCTTCTCTGGCCCTCGGACAGGCACTTGGTAGTGCAGGAGTGTACGTCTCTGGGGTAGATGCGTGCCTGGCCCAGGGTCCTCGGGTCTGCGTGTGGCCCCTCCCTTGTGGTTGGCTGCAGATGCCACAGTATCTTTCTCCACTATAGTTATTTTTAACACTACAGGATCTGCCAGGTTGCTAGCCCAAGCCTCGGTGAATGAGTCACCCAATCCCCTGCCCTTCTGGAGCCACTGCCTTTCTTTGTGGTTCTTCCTACTGCCTGCCAGACCCCTCCACTCATAGGTTGGTCTTCCTTCCACAGGTCTGAAGTTCAGAGAGGGTTACCAGGCCCTGGGCTCTTGCTGGGGCCCTTGCATGGGATGGTCTGCTGGACAGCAAAGAGCATACTATTTATTTATCCTTTAGCTTCATAAGCTCTCTCATGTATACATCTGAACTCATTAGCTTAGCATCCTGCTGAACTTCTTCACTGAGTCGTGTTTGCCGTCATACCTGGTAAGTCACCACATAGAGAGCTCGTGTTAAAACACCACTGAAGAAGTTACTGTGTGCGTGCGTGCATGAGAACTGTATATGGCATGGTGAGTTATTTCATTTATTTGTCAGCCAGTCAGGACTCAGTCCTTAGTATATGCTGGGTCTACAGCTAGCCACTGAGGGTGCAGCTGTGAAAGGGACAGCCACCAGTCCTGGTCGTGGTGGAGCCTCGGGCCTGTCTGTCCTTCAGAATCACCGTGCTTCCCTCTTTGTCAGTCAGAAAGGACCACCATTTGCGGTGTCTATCATGTGGAAGTACTTGGCATCTCTCATCATCTCATTTATTTCCAGTGTCAGCCTAGAGAGGTACAGGTTTTCTTTCTTTACCCTCAAGGCTCAGAGGGGTGCTTACTTGCCAAGGACATGCAGCTGCTGATGGGGGATTCTGGATTGGGAATCCAAGGTGTCTGCCCCAGATCCCTACATCATGCTAGCTACTAACACCAAGAGCTCCATGGTGATTTTCCCCCTTTTTGCATTGGCTGACAGGAAACTCAATGCCAGACTTAAGGTTCAGTCAGAGAAACTCTTTAATCCAAATTCAGAACTTTCACTTCTATCTCCTTAATGTTTCAAGTGTATCTTTTTGTTTTAACATCCTTGTAGGAAGCCTCAGAGTGTTTCTCCATTTAAAAATAAATCCATTATTTGTTTAAAAGCTGGGGCTGTGGCTCTGTGGTAGAGCGCTCACCTAGCATTTGTGAGGCCCTGGGTTCGATCCTTAGTGATGCATAAAAATAAAAACAAAGGCTGTTGGTTTTCAGATGTTTCCATAGAACCCAGATGTTACATGGTCAGAGAGTCATTCAGTTACTAATTACTATATGTCAAAGATCATTTGTTCCCAGTCTTTCATTTTGAGCTTCCCAAATAACCCAGCCACCTTGTCCCAGCTGTCCCTGTGGGTGTCTTTGCCTGCTTCTGTCCTCTCTCATCTCCTTCCAGCAGCTCCTGAGCTGCTCCCTGTTGCCCTCTGTTCCACCCCTCCCCAAGCCTCTCACTTTGGTTCTGGGGTTGTATTACAATTGCTTGAGAAGCTCGGACCAAGACTGGGGTCCCCATGACCCAAAAGAAGTAAAGGACATGTCCTTCCCCTTAATAAGTTTGCAATCAGCTGCAGGGACTGTGGGCAGATGCACTTGAAACACACAGTCCATAGCAGTGAAACACGTCCTTCAGTCCCCTGAGAGTCAGGGACTCAGGTGGGGACTGGTACTGCCATGCAGGACTGGGGGAGAGGACAAGCACGTCACTCGGGGCAGATGCACCAGAGTTGGCGTGGAGGACCGGAGAGACCTCCAGGAACCCTGCTTGAGAGAAATGTGGCAGGTGTGGAGTTAAGGGTGGGGAGGAGTATCGGCAGCTGATAATGGAGGGGTGTTGCTAAACCTGATGGCGGATTTTGGTGTTGACATTGGGGGCTGTGACTGTGACAGGAGGTCTTCTCAGTAACGTGTAAGGTGGATGGGAAGGGGAGCGACCACAGAGGAGCTGCCAGACCAGCAGGCGATTCCGAGTCCAGCCCTCAGATCAGGACGGTGCTGCCGTTTGTCCAGCCCCTCTTCCCCTCTCCCCCGACAGGCTGTTTCCAGCGCCAGTCCTCCCCTGCCAAGCCCTCCCCCACCCTCTGCAGGGACCACCAATCCACAGCCCTCGTGCTCTCTTCCTTAAGCCCAGGCTTCTGGATTTGGGCTTCCGGACTGGCCCTGCCTCTCCCTGGGCTCTGACGCCATGCGTCCTGCCACCTCCGGAGTGTCCCCAGGTGCTCCCAGTTTGCCTCTTTGCCTCTGTTTCTGCACACTCCACTCAGGCCCAAGCCTGAGGCCCCACTGAGACGCCGCACTCGCACCCATCCGTCTGCCTCACCCGACCCGTGGTGTCTCCTCCTCACCCCCACGTCATGGTCCAGGCCCATGTCATCATTTGCCTGGGTTCCCAGAGAAACCTCTGCCCCTTCTCTGCAGCCTTGCTTCCCTCCCCACCTGCCCCATCCAGCAGCTGCCAGCGTTCTCTGCAACCCCAGCCTAGGCTCTTGCTCCCGCTGACATCCTTCAGTGGCGCCCCTGCCTGCTTCTGAGCGCCCCTCCTTCCCAGCCCTGTGCAGCTGCAGCCAGCCACGCCCAGCTGTTCGCACTTAGGGCGGCTGCAGCTTGCTCCATGCTCTCCTGCCTTCACACCTGCCCTTTCCTCAGCCTGACACAAACTCTTCCTGTGCAACCTTCCCCCTGACACCACAGATACCTGTTTTGCTTGTCTGACTTCGATTCCCTCCACAGCATTCCTGGCAAACAGCCCCTCCTCTGGGAAGCCCTTGACAGGCTTCCACAGGGCTGCCAAGGCTCCTCTGCCCAGGAGCACCGGCCTGAGTCTCTTTATGAATTGACTTCCCCATCCCGCCCAATGTGGCTCGAGATGCTGAGACCGTTTTTCTTTGTAGCTCTAATTCGTAAATAACGCCGCATGTAGCAGGAGCTCAGTACATATTTGGGAACCTAATGAGTAAATATGTGAACAATAAATATCGGCAGAATTACTTCTTGTCCTGAGGGCAGCTTGATACAGATGAGCAATCGAGGTGGGACAGTGTCCTCTGCAAGGATGAGTGGCAAGGACAGACCCTGCTCTGTTCAGGCAGCGCGAGGAGGAAGGAGGAGCCTGAGCTGCTGAACAGAAGCCGGCGCAGGTGTCTGCAGGAGGAGGGGTGCGTGTGCAGCACTTCAGAGCCCACCCGACCGGGAGTGGGAGAGAGGAGACCGCCCCCTTCCTTGGAAAGGGTTTCGGGAGGAGTGGGTGTTGAGAGGTTCCGCAGAGCTGCTGGTGGAGGGAGAACGGGCGTCTCTCCTGCTCGAGGTCACCACTCACTCCAGCACAGCCGGGTGCTTACCCCCATGTTCGTTAGGGTCACTTTTACTGCAGAAAGTGGACTTGACCTTCACTACTGAGAGCGTTTCTGCTCAGCCGTGCAGCATCCGCAGTTTCAAGCTCTGAGGAACTGTGGCCAGGGTGACAACTCTCATAGTCCTCCTCTTCTCTATAGCTGGGGCCTTATGTTCATCAGCCCAGCCGTGTGAAAATGTTCCACATGTTCTTTGATCTCTCAGATCTTTCTGGACACTTCCACAAGTGGTTACTATTCAAAAGCCTTTGGCCGATTGTCTCATGGCAAGTGGCGAAAACTGGGCCTACCAACGAGTATTACTGCTGTCTGTGGCCCCTGTCTCCACATGCACAGTCACTTCTTTCTGGGATGCATGCAGGGACTGCTTATCAGGCATGCTAACTCTGCTCTCTGGCTCCTTGTCCCCTGACTCACACTTCACCCCAACACAGCTGCTGGCTCCTGAGTGGGCGACCTTGCAGTCACTTGGGTACTTGCAGCTGAGCCATCTCTCTACTACCGAACGGTCACATAATGTTCCGTGGTTCTGTTTTTAACTTGTCCAGCAGCAGCATGGGAACTCTCGAAGTTCGGGAAGCGTGGATCTTACTTTCTGGCTCTAATGCTGTGTGCTGCCCTGGTGAGTCTGTGAGACAATGTCGAGGTCCCCCAAAGTCTGCAGCTGCTGGGGAAGGTGAGGCAGTAGAGTAGGAACAGGCCTCTACTGGAGTTTGTGTGCAGCCCTGAAGCACAAACGGCGAGCGTGGCAGTCCTCCCCACTTCCCAGCCCAGCCATGGGAATCTTAAAGGGACCAACCCTGGGGTCGGCAGTTCAGGCACAGAGCAGTCCATAAGGAAAAGTGCAGGGGCCCAGAACAGCTGTGAGGACAGCAAGGAATTGCATTTGCCTAAGATCAGGGGTGACTGCAGGAAGAGACAGTGAAAGAAGAGGCTGGGAATGGAGTAGAGGCCACCAGAGGGGCTCTTACACCTGTCTCAGAATTGTGTTTTCTTTTATCCTGCAAGAAGCAGTGGGTCAGTGAGGCCTCTGAAACTGGAGAGAGTACTGTAGACTTGTCTTTAAGAAAGATGCCTTGGCTGAACAGGTGGATTACGAGCGTGATGCTAGGGAAGAAGAGCAGTAGGACACAGGGGAGGCTCTTTGTGTCCTCAGGGTTTTGTGCTGATGAGCTTGACCTAGCTCAGTGGGTCAGGAAATGACCAAGGCAAGCCAGGCAGACCCAGATCTCCTGTGAGAACACCTGCAGGGTGGCTGACCTACCACAGCCTCCACGGCTTCCAGTGCCTGTTTCCATGGTCATGATGGGAGAAACCCTGGGTTGCTGTGATATGATAAGAAATATCTATTTGATCTCTGCCCCAGTTTCTGGCATACAGCACCTAAAGCCCTTGGCATCTCCCTAGGGATCAGTGTCTTTTTGTATCCTAGTGAGACTCGGGACAGCCTCAAGATGAAGAACTGTTTGCCAGGAGAGCCAGTTTTGTGATTAGAGGGTTGAAACTTAGAGCCCCTCCCACCTGCCCTCACAGGGAGAGGAGCTGAAGGTAGAGCAGGTCAGTGGCCACTGATGGAATCATCTGTGCCTTCGTAGTGGGTGAGCTTCAGAGAGCTGAACACGGGAGTTCCTGTGCTCAGCCCCGGAGAGGGCATGAAGCTCACACCATCCCGTCTACCTCTTCATCTGTAGCCTTTGTGAGATCCTTGATAATAAAAGGATAAATAGAAGTGTTTCCCAGAGTTCTCGGAGCTGTCTTAGCAAATTAATTAAACTGAGGAGAGGGTTGTGGGACCTCAGTTTATAGTTAGTAGGCCATAGACAGGCAGAAGAACCTGGGGCTTGGATCACACCTGATAAAGGGGTAATCTGGTGGGACTGAGCCCAAGGCTGGATCTGATACCAACTCCTTGTACATCATGTTGGGATTAAGTTTTGAGACATCTGGATAGTGTCTGCTGGACAGTTGCTTGGGGTGTGAGTAACCCTCCTGCCCCGGTGCATCTGGTGTCAGAGAAGCACGTTGACTGGTGTGTGAAAGTGTCAAGGAAAACAGCTTGTTTTTTCCTTCAGGAACACAGATGTTCACAGTACGAAGCAGCATAATATAATGAGAAGAGCTTAAAATTAGGTAAAATTACTTTATGAACCAGAAGAATCTACTAAGTATTAGTTATTTTCATAGCTTAGACATTTGTTTTGTGGCTCCCAGGAAGTTTGAGAGGTAGTCCTGATTTGGGAACTAAGCTGATAGTTATTCTTAAAAGTTTTGACTTATACAACAAGGGTTAACACTCGGTGGCCCCTGGGCCAAATGGCCCGTTTCTGCATAGTCTGAAGCTAAGAATAGTTTTTTAATTTTAAACTAAACATATGTACCTGTTAATACCCTCAATTTTGCCTCTTGGTCTTCAGAACCTAAAACATTTACCATCTAGCTCCTTACAGAAAAAAGAAAATGCCAGCAACTTCTTTGGAAGATTATGTAGCCAGCTGCTTTCAAAGCAACTCTGAGTTCTCTGGGTCTTAGTAATCCATTACTCTCGTGAACCATCATTTTTCTGTTGGCTGATGAAGAAAATGTCATTATATATCACAACATAGTCTTGAGGATAAAACTTACCCTAAGGTATTCCTGTAACATCTCCATTTATTTTAGAACAGAATTAACATGAAACCCACCCAACCGTGCTTGGTTGTGAGCCCTGTGGGACATTTGCCACCAGCAGTGCATCTGCTTGTGTCATCTCTGCCCTTCGCTGCAGTGGGCAGCCCTGTTTCCTGGGTCCAGCTCTGCTTTCAGTAATGAACAGTCTGTTACACCTGTGAGCACAGAAGGTGTCAATACACTGTTCACACATGCAGTTCAGTGATTTTTTTCAGCATTTGAAGTGAATCGACTACATTCTCACCTGCCCTTGGTAACATTTTGTGGCTGTGAAAATTGTTTCTCTCTTTACCCAACCCTGGCAACAGTTGTTATGAACCATCTGACGTGTCCATTATGAGTCACATCTGCCTTGCACATTATAGGAGCTCCTATCTTTAATCAAGTGTTAATAATTTAGTAAAATACTTCTAGTGTATGAAAAGTGGCCTCAGGTTCCAGTGTTTTGTTTTGTCTTCCTGATACTGGGGATTAGACCCAGGGCACTTTACCACTGAGCTACATCCCCAGCCCTTTTTGTCTTTTATTTTGAGGCAGGGTCTTGTTAAGTTCCTGAGGTTGAAATTGAAATGTAAAATTCAGTGTTTTTTAATATATTCACAGAGTTGAGCAACCGTTACCACCATCCATTTTAGAACATTTTTAGACCCTTAAAGAAAGTATGCCATTAGCAGTCACTCCCCAGTTTTCCCAGTCCCAGGCAACCGCCAGTCTTTCGGTTTCTGTAGATTTGCCTGTTCACAGTATGGAGGGAAGCTTGTGCCAGCTGCTCCTTATGACTGGTTTCTTTCACTTTGCATCACATTTTCAAGGCCCGCGTATGTTGCAGCATGCATGATTTGCCCTCGGCGTGTTTTAGAGAATACGATTCACTTAGCAGAGCTTTGCTGGCAGGGGCCATCTGCAGGGACGTTTCGGGCATTGCCCCTTTGCCTACCTTCCAGAGGACGCTTCTCACTGCCCCTGACCTACCCACAGTGTCATTCCCTCCAGCATCTATGCCACAGAATACACGTAGTTCCCACCATGTGCTGGGCCAGGCCTCCGGGAACCAGGCAGTGTGATCTCCCTCGCCCTGGGCTGAGAGGGGAACGCGGAACGGGTCACGGGGGGCACTTCTGGAGAAGTTCCTGACCCAGCCAGGGGGAGCAGAGAGCAGCGTCTGCAGGAGGCACCGGCTGGGAACACCTCCACCTGTGCCTGCGTGTGTCACAGAGGGATCCCTGGAATCCAGAGGAGCAGACCTCACCTGGCCCCAGCCAGGAACCGCCAGGGCAGCCTTGGTGGCAGCAGCTGGCCTGAGGCACGTTCTCAGCACTTTTCCTTTTCTGCTGAGCTCTTTCACTTTTTGATGCGATCTGATTTGAAAACCATTCTTGTCAAGTTGCTGTGCTGCTTTGTCAACAAAGCAGTCTAATTAGTGAGAACGAGTTCTTTTATGACTCTTTTTACAGAAGCATGTAAATGTGTAGCATCAGATGTGGAATAAGTTACTAGTGCTTAGTCGATAAAAATCTGCAATTAAAAGAAAATTAGGTGCAATAACTCTGTTTTCAAGTAAGGTTAAAGCCACGCTGCTTATCTCTGTCTGTACCTCTGTGCAGGAACTACTGTTATGTTTTTGGTGCTTTGTAGTTGCTCATATTGGCCTTTTTGACAAAATTCAGCACAGAATGATAGACTCAATCAAAATTCTAATCCTTTTCCAAGACTGACTCATTAAGTGACCTTGAGAAGATCATTTCTGTTTTCCATCCTGCCTTGGTATCTTTGTGAGAAAGAAGAGAGTAGTACAGTCTCATGGTACATAAGAAAACGAATGTAAATGTACTCCACATTTTAGAGATAAAAATTGTAAGAAATTCTAATTCTTTCCTGACTTTTCCTTTGTCCACTTATTAATCACTTTTTAAAACCTTGAATGAATTTATAGATATAATATAATATTTTAGAAATATTCTCATAATCATTTCTGAAATCCGCCCCCATAAAAAGGCATTCAAAAACAGAAAACATTTGTAATGGAGAACAGACCATTGGAGTATCTGTTAATATCTGAGGCAAAATCCTTCTGATCATCTGGGAAAAACCCTGCTGCCACCACTGCCCAGGTTCAGAGCTCATATCTTGGAACTCTGGGTGACCAACATGGTTTTGTGAATAAAGCAGCCAGAGGCCATGATTTTCCAGAGTTGTGGGCCATGATCTCTTGTCAGATATTAGGGCACAGATTAGCTGTGCTGAGATTCGTTCAAATCCTCCTGATGAAGCAGTCGAGATGCACAGGTCGTGCCTGTTCCCGGGCTGCAGGCTCAGTAGTGTTCTCGCTGCTGTAGGCCGAGAGGCACTGCCCCGCCCTGCCCCCACTGCCGCCTTCCTCAGCCCCACTTTCCGCTGCCATGGTTCTGGTAGGGTCGGGCACCCAAGGTGCTCAGGTCTCGGGGCAGATCCATGATGGACGTGGTGATACCTGTGAGCGACTGAGTGAAGGTGGAGAGGTCACACCAGCAGCCTGACTAGGAACCCCATCTGCCGCAGCCCTGCAGGGTCACAGGGCTCCTGCCAGCTCAGCAGAGACCTCTTTTTGAGAGATAACTGCTTGGTTTTCAAGACACTCTTCAGTATACTGGCAAGAAAGAGGCAGCTTGTCACCAGTTGGAGGATCATCGACTCCAGTTCCATTCTGTAGATGGGGAAACCTAGGCTCAGACTCTTCTTCGGTGCTGAATTGGTGACTTGACTGTTGGGGGGGGGGGCAGGGAGGATGTGGCTAGCTGAAGTACACACATGAAATGAGCTGGGAACCAGGGAGGGCATGCAGGGTGACAGCACCTGAACTGGGCTTTCCCAGTCTGCAGGAAGTGGGGGGGACATAGCCAAGGAACATGCTGGGGAAAGGTGAGAAATCCTTTAGGATGGGCTGGTTGGGCCGAGCTTCAATACAGGACAGAATGTTTCAGATATGATGCTGTAAGATTTTCGGTTGAGGCTCTTGCAGTGCTGGATTGGGGGACATGAGCAGTAGTTATGTCATCCAAGAAGCCGTGGCATAATCTCCAAGTGGGATGACAACAAACAGGGGCAGACCTCTTCCCCACCCCCCACCAAAAAGGAAGAATCAGCAGTCTTTGAGAGTCGGTGGAATTTTTGTGCAGAGGATGCGGGCCATGCCGGGCCGACGGGAGCTGGGAAAGCCGATTGTGCCCTGGCGCTGCTTGCTGGGGGTCTAAGATGGGAATGAGAGCCGATCCCTGAAGACATGAAGCTGGGCGAACTCTGGGGAGTTGATACAAAAGGAGAGGAAATCTTGAGTAATGCCCAATCTCAGTTTTAATAATGAGTTTCACTTCTCTTGTGTCAAAACATTTACTGGTAACAAATATCAGAACTCGTTTTAATTTTGACTTACATTTAATAATTTTTTGTAGAGGTAAGAAAAAAAAAAGACCAAAAATTTGGTAGATGAAGGAAAGAGAAACAAAGGACACGAGGCACAGTCAGGCTGTGCTCTCCAAGAGGTCACGCTCATCCACGAGAATTCAGGGAACCATGTCGAATCCTCACCTTATGCCGTCCTCACGTAACTTGTGTTCAGTGTCACGAGTGTGTAAATCAAAAGAAGATGGTAAAGATGCCTGAAGACAGGACTGTTGTGATCTTCCTGGCAGATGGCCCCAGCCAAGCTGGGACTGTGGGAAGCTCTGGGCCCCTCACACCTCAGAAGAAGACTGGGCATTCCTGTTCCCTACCAGGACCAAACCAATCTCCGGTCCCCACACTCCCCAGAAGAAAAGGGCCACCACTGGAGGAGACTGGTTGACTGGCCAGCCTTTTCCAAACCAAGCCCAGGAGCACTCACCCAGCTGTAGAGTATCCAGAGCGTCTCAGCTGTCACGGCCAGGGAGGGCTCAGCCCCTCCCCCACAGGAGCCCAGGCGTGTGCCCAACGCCTGTGGCCAAGATGAAGGACCAGTCTGAATTCGAGTCCTTTCCCCTTAAGACTGCGACTCCCCACACAGGAATTTTCCCGGTCCCCTGCTTGTTGAATCAAAGGGAAAATATATATGTCTCCTGAATTTTCATCTGATGTTAAAACTAATTTAACCTGGTTCTAAAATGGTCCTCTTGTCTCAGGAGAGTGTTCAGTGTTCAACCTCCTAAGAAAAATGTCATCAGTCAAAATAAACAAGTCCACCAGCTAGCACACAATCAGAAGTTCCCACACTGGGACTGGCAAGTGACCTCCTGGGCTGTGGCACAGCTTTCTGATAGACCATCTAGAGGCCTCCACATCCCCCTCCTCACTGCTTCCCCCAGTTCAGTCCCTAGGACAGTGCCCCTGGCTCTGGCCCTGCCAATCCAAGGATGGAGTGGGCAGGGAGACCCGCGACCTCTAGATCTCTGGCCGACTAGAGCAGGAAAGGGGAAGGAGATCCGTGCTGAGGGCAGCGGAATCATCAGAAGCCCATCTCCCAAGCCAGAGGCTGAGAACTGAGCAGCAGGATGAGCCGTCTCAGCCTCACCGCGGTGGAAACTGCCTTCTGCTTCTGTTGGCCGAGAACAAGCGTGATCTGAAGGCTCGCAGTCCCCAAAGTGGCCAGCAGAATGAACCACACCAAAAGGTGCCACAGAACTGTCAGACTGGCCTGGGGTTTTGGTCAGGTGGTCATCCAGCGTCCCCCAGTGTGTTGTTTCCTCCAACACCTGCCCAGACTGCTGCTGAGCAGCACAGAGACACAACATGGTGTTCTGTGGGGCTGGGTTCAAGTGTGAGGGCATGCTGAGGTTCAGCCCTCCGAGCTTTTCTCTTACGGCTCATGGTTTTGAGGCCTTACCAATGGAGTGAGTTTTTCAGATAGGAAATAGGGTTTATTCTGCACCTCGTATCATCCCTGCCACGTCTCACCCCGGTGACGAGCACTCTGCTGGTGTGTATGTGGTGGTGGTGGGCTTTGTTTTCCCTTCTGAGTTTTAAAGGTGTGGCCAGGAAGCCTTTGCTGACTTCAGTGACTTTCTTTGCTCTGCACCGGTAGCGTTTGCCTTTAGTTCTAAGGAGGTGCCTCTCACCTAATCCTAGGTGCCTCTGTTCCGTTTCTAATGTTCATTTGTTCTGTCAACTCAGCTAAGCCTTTCAGAGCTGTCGGAAGTTAGTCACTTCTCTGGGTTGCAACCCTCCTCACCCAGCCCCAGGGCAGTGTGCTGTTCACAGGAGGTAAATGAGTGACACTGAGCACATTCACACTTACACCACAGCTGCAGCTTCCACAGAGCTTGGGAAGCAGTGCAGGGAGTTACCAACAACTCTCTTCCATGAGGAGATGTCCGAGGCCTCGCTGTTGCCCACCGCAGTCTCCCATGGTGGTTCTTATAACAGTTGGTCTTTCGGGAGAAGGAGGAGAGTCCCCGTGCACTTTAGGGATGAATCAGAGCCAGGCACCCAGCCACTTTGGAGGGTGAGGCAGGAGGATCACAAGGTCAAAGCCATCTTTAAAAGAGAAGGAAAGGACAGAATGTAGCCAAGGGGTAGAGTGCCCCGGGGTGTCAGCCTCTGCTTTGTGAGCCTCCTTGCCTGTCCTTCCCACCCGTCACTGACCTGTCATTTGGTCTCCACACTACAACTCACTGAGGCCTTTGCTGAGAAAACCTTGTGGAATGTAACTCAGCAGCATGCTTTGCTGCGTGTTGTCCATTCATTTGTCCACTCAGCGGATTCCTGAGTACCCACACAGGCCAGGTCATACACTAGGTTGAGTCTCCACATAGGACAGGTGGAGAGTCTCAGCCCTCATGAGCTCATAGCCCCATGAGAGGCCAGATCACATGCAATTGGAGTAAGATGTGCTCAGTGCCGTACTCAGAAGGTCCAGGGTCGTGTACGAGCACGTGAGAGCAGCGGTGTAAAAGGCCACTGGAAGCAGGAGGCTGGTAGGCCCTGGAGATGTTTCAGTTGTGTCCTAAAAGCAATGGGGATTTGCTGAGTAGCATCAAAGAAGGATGGATAGCTGTGGTCGTCAGAAAAGACTTTTACCTACTGCCCCCATCTGTGTGTGGATTTTCTTCCTGTACTTCAGTAACCAGGTAGCAACAGACATGAATGAGAAGCAGATGCGAAGATCCAGCCCTTCTCTATTCAGACATGAAAGAGATTTTCAAAAATAGAGAACAATACCACTTTTCTCATCTATTCCTTTTCTACTTTAGAAAACATGGTTATTTTTTTATTTTAAAATAAGTTAGCAAGTAAGAGGCTTGTGTTTGTTACTCAGTAAGTATTTTTAAATTAATAAAAAGGCAGCAGGGTGCTATTGGTGGATTTTTAAGTAGAGGAGGAACATAAGACTTGTGTCTTTGGAAATCACTCTGGAGCTACCCCTACCCTCGACAGTGGTCTAAAACAGGCAGTGAGAGTGGAGCTACGAGTGAATTGAGAAGGCATGTGAGAGTTAGAAGTGACCAAGCCCAGCGGTGGGGCTCATGCCAAGGATGGATGTAGGTTTCACTCCCTGAGACTGAGGACACAGGAAGACGGGATCCAAGATGAGTTTGGGTTGGAGGCACATTCCATGTCTCTGGAACATTTAGGTGCAAGTGTATCCAGGGAGAGTTGGTTCTGTGGCTCTGAGGCCCAGCATCTGGATTTGGGAGTCTCACTGTGTACACAGTGGTTAAAGCCTTAGGGCAAATGGGCACCCATGGACAGAAGAGCAATACTCCTTGAAACAGAACCTGAAGGGACACCAGTGTTTAAGGACATGAAGGACACAAGCTGGAGTGGGACTCTGAAGACACTAGGAGGTACTGGCATAGGGCTGGAAGGACCAAGAGACTGTGGTACCGCCAAAACCTGGAGAAGAGACCACGTCAAGGAATGGTCAGCATTCCTGTTGCCGTCGATCAAGTCTGACGGAGCCCACTGGATGCGTGAAGGGTAGTACTGAAGGAAACACTTTATCGATTAGAATACTGGACCTTTGCCTTCTAGAAGATAAGAATGTTGTCGTATTTCTCTTTCTAGCTTCATTGCTGAAGGTATTACAAGGTGTATTAGTAGAGACTCCGTGATTCTGATTTTTGCTTCCAACTGATGCATCTAAATCTGTTTGTTTGTTGTCCTACCCTTGAGTCCCATGAGAGGCCATCCCTACTGTGAATACTCCAATTAATGAGGACATTCCTGAACACACAGGCATCCCCTGATGTTCTGGGTTAAAGGTTTCCAGCCACCGAGTCATGGCCACAGATGGGCTGAGAGGTTGATCCCGCAGTCCCTGGGGGCAGCTGGGAAGGGCCCAAAGCTGTCAGGCCGGTCATGAGCAGGTTGGGCTGTCCCAGTGCATCATGCAAATCTGTTTTTTCATCTGTGCCATGAGGTGAAACTTACTGGAAAGCCTGGGTCTACAGCAGGGTTAACGAGTTCCGCCTCGCCTCCTCTGGACCCGAGCACAACATGGCCAAGAAGTCCTGTCGTCACTCTGCTCCCTGGGACGCCCCTTGCATGGTGATCTGCAGGTGACCCACCCGCCTCCTCTACACTCGTCACGTGACTGGCCGATAAACACTTACTGGGCACCAGCGCCAGAGAATAAAGCAAAACCCTTCTCACCCAGTTGGCAACCTTTTAAAAATAAGGTCAGGGTGCTCTGTGGAGTAACTTTCACGTTCCTAGGACGTCACATAGTGCCCATCTGTACCTGTTCTCCATTTCACTCTTCCGTGTGCACCTGCTTGAGGAATCGACTCAGGCTGCACTGAGCTGGGGTGTGCTGGCCACCTGAGGAGTGTGTACAGATCCTGCACCCATCACAGCCCTCCAGGGTCCTAGAGTCTGTCTAGGAAGATCAGAAACAACCCTGTAAGTATTAGGCCGGTATTAGAGAGCCAGTCTAAAACATTCCGCAAGCTGTTTTCAGGCTGTTTTAATTGCTTTACTAACTCATTTTAATTGCTTTACTAACTCATTTAATTGTCATCGTGTCCCTATGAGGTGGGTGCATTTATTATTTCCATTTACAGATAAGAAAACTGAGAGTCACATTACAAAGAAACATGCCTCAGGTCCCACAGCAAGAGGCAGGGCTGGGATTTGAACCCAGGTGTTCTGACCCTGTGGAAATGCTCTTGACCATTTCCATTCCTCTACCTTTTTGTCCCTAATCTCTCTAGCGTTGCTTTGTTCCTTGAAATAGGTACATATCTTCAAACACCTTGAAAAACTGTCTGTGCTCTTTTCCATTGTTGAAATTATTCTCTCCTTTTAAAATTGAAAATATTTAAACCCTTTCTGGAAGGGTCGGAATCCTTTCTGGAATCTTACCCTGTACTTTGGCTGCAGTTGGTCAGTGCCTACTCTGACCTTATCTAGCCCTCTGAACAGGTGCCTCACAGGAGAGCTTCCTCCTCAATTGATGCCATCTCGAATTGCTGTGATTTCTCTGTGTCTGGACAGCTTGCCTTCCCCCAGGAGATCAGGAGTTCTGTGTGAGTGAGGATGAGTCTGTGCTCCCTGCCCAGGAGCTGTGAGCACCCAGGGAAGCCACAATGCGCTCTCCTGGCCTGGCTTCCCCATTCAGAAACCTCCCAGAGCCTGTGGAGCATGGGTGTGTCTCTGCATAACTTCTCTTCCATAGGTGATAGTAACTGGCTGCTTCCCTGTTGGAAAATTCATCATTTATTTACTTTCTCGAGAATTTTTACTTCATTTGAAAATCTCCTTGCTAACTAATAACAAATATTTTACAAAATGTCAGTACAAAATGCAAGCTGTTCCTTCCTCCTTTTTAAAGTATGTGGTTATTGCTTTTGAAGAAGACAAGGTGAAGGAAACGTTTCCTGTTTGTGGAGGCTCGTATTTAACCCCATGTGAAGAGCAATTTGATGTCAAAACATCCCAGAACCCAGAGCTTCCGCAAACCTTCTGCTTTTTAAGTACTTTTGAAATCTCACAGGAGCCAGAAGGATTGGGTTGGGTTGGGTTTACCAAGAAATGAAATGTTACAGAGCAACTAAAGACTCGTTCCCTTCCCACAGTCCCGTGGCTGGTGTGTCGTGAGTGGTGCCCACACAGCATCTGTACTGCATGTCCCTGTCGGGGCCTCTCGATAGCTTGGTCCAGGCTGTCTTCATTGTTGGGGCTGCGCTGTGCATTTCAGGACATTCAGCAGCGTCCCTGCCTCTCCCAGTAGATGCCAATAGTACCCCATCCTGTCCCCACTCTTCTCATGACAACCCAAACTATCTCCAGATATTGCTAAATATCTCTAGAGTGCAAAGCTGCCACTATTATGTGTCCATAAAAAAGGTTAAAGTCATATACTGTTGTCCCGAGTATTGTAAACATTTATGTGAATGGTATTACATATTCTTGAACATTGTAGTTTTGGTTTTCTCCATGTAGACCTACTTCATTTATTCTAGCTATTCCTATAAGTCTTTTTATGTAACAGAAACACTGATTATTTCCCTATTTAGGAACAACTGAATTTCTTACATCTTCTTACTATTATAATAATAAGTGTATCACAGGACATTCTCATAAACTGCCCCTTTAGCACTTGTAACTACCTACAGCTGAAGCTGCTGGATCATAGAATGGAGAAGTTTTACTAGATCTTAAGACTTTGCTTTCGATTTTTACTTTCATCAGCAATTTATAGAGTTCACATTTCCTTTACACTATTCCCACAAGTGGTATTGTTAGACTTTTTAATTTTGTCTTGTGGGTACAAGATAACTTATTGTTTTCATTTGTATTTCCCTCATAGTGAAGTTAGACATCTTTTCAAATATTTATTAATTCAGGGTTTCCTCTTCCGTGAATTATCTATTTATATAAGTAAATAGATAAGAAAAGTAGATATACTTTTCTCTCGTCATTTATTCTTTTCTCATTAATGTTCTATATAAGTCAACAACTGAATTTTAATTAAAAAGTTCTTAACTGGTAGTGCAATAATTTTTAGCCATCTTTTTTGTTGTGATTTATGCTTTATATTTTTGTTTTAGAAATCCTTTCCTATCCCAATGATATAAAAATATTCTCATTTCTTCTAAATGTTTTAACATTTCAGATTTTCACATTTAAATCTTTAATCTGTGGAGTTTATTTTTGTGCACGGTATGAGGTAACAGTCTAATTTTGTCTCTTGCTATGTCTGTGGCCAGTCATTCCAATCCTGTTTATTACTAAATGCTCGGTGGCACACACCCGTGACCATTTAATGGTCAGTGGCACATGGCTGTAATGTGTCCAGCAGCTCAGGAGGCCGAGGCAGGGGATCAAAAGTTCGAGACCAGACTGAGCAATTTAGCAAGACCCTGTGTCAAAATGAGAAATAAAAAGGGCTGGAGATGTAGCTCAGTAGTAGAGTGCCCCTGGGTTCAGTCCCCAGTATTATCCAAAAAAAAAAAAAAACAAACAAAACAAAACCACCCTTCCCTGCTGGCCTGTAACGTCTCCTGTCTCCGGAACACGAGCCGGGTTTGCCTCTGATTTCGAGACCCCTCTTCTGCTTCTTTGCACTCTGCCTGTCTCGGGTTAGCACCACAATTCCTACAGTCTAACCCTGAGTCCTGATAACTAGCACAGTGTCCTCACTTGTCTTCAGCATTTCTTGCCTTTTCCCCAGACTCTGGGGAAGAGCCCAGGGCCGCACACTCGCCAGCCAGGCAAGCTCCCGCCACTGCGCTACATCCAGCCCTTCCGGCCTGTTTGTCGTCAGGCACCATCTGTGAATGTTGGCGACTGTTTCTCACTTTCCATCCTTGTATGTGGTTTCATTTGGTTTGGTTTTTAGTCTCATTATGCTACGACTTGTGCTGAGTACAGGAGGTGTAGGCATTCTTGTCTCTTCAGTGAGTTCCAAGTTTTATCACATTGTTTTCTTGTCTTTTGAGATGAGCATTTGGTTCATTCTCAGTGTGAGAATTTTATTACATATTTTCTAAGTTTACTGAGATATATTCTGAATACCTCATACCAGATAAAATGCTTATTTGTAAGTACTGTTGGTTTGAATTTGCTAATATTTTGTTTAGGATTATTGTACGTACCTGCAAGTGAAAAACAAATTTTTCCATAATTCTTCTTTCTCAGAATGGGCTGGTCTGGTTTTGGAGACCATATAGCAAACCAGTGTCAAGATATTAGGCTAGGTGGGGTCTCTGCTTCCTGTTCTGTTCTCTGTAGACAGTTTGTCTAAGATAGTGAGCCCTTAAAGGTTTCATAGAATTTTGGGGGATGGTTTTTAAGTACCATTTCAATTATTCAATTAATGTATCACATACATGGAAAAAGTATGCTTTATATGCTAGTAATCACACAAACTTTCTCTTGCTGACTTATTTTGCTCAATGCTAAGTTGGAGTTGAAGTTTGTTTGTTCTGACTGCTGTAGAGCATTACATTTTGTGACTGCAGGTAATGTACCTGTCACGAGCACGTCGTAACACTTGCGGCCTGTACTGGATCGGGAACCGGGTAGGAATAAGATAACACTCACGTAGCCGGTCGTTGGTCCTCAGATGAGGTTTTATTGATGCTTGGTTCACAGCAAACGGCAATCAGTCATCGGAGTAACAGCATGCAGCGACCAGGGGCCTCGAGCTGGGGAGCACTATCTTGTCACTTGTCAGCGGGACATAGTGACAGACTCTGTCGGTGGAGTAGTGCCCACTCGCTCCTGGTCAGTCTGCAGTTTATATAGTCACATCAAAACAAGTTCACACATTACCTCATTTGTTTTTCAAGTCCTGAATTCTGCAAATTCATCTAGTAAATATTTTTACCAGTTTTACCATTAAAACTAATGTAAATTTGGTGTAAACAAACTGCCAAATGTTTTTCTCAGTGACTGCATAGTCACTGTGTGCGTCACTGCTCGTGACTTTACTTATCTTAACGCTACACACACATTTTGTTTTGATCTATCCCAGCAAACAACATGTTTTTTATAAGTTTCACAAAATGGGGTCAGAAAGCAAAATGGGAGTTGTTTGGTTCACTTCAGCAATGTTCCATACAGTACCCAACCTACAGCTGATGTGCCTTTTGGTGGTCTCAGTCTTTGACTCCTGCACAGACTGCTGCTGAGGACATTCAAGGTAGCCTCCTTTGACTAGCATGTGTTTGCATTTCTCTTGTCCAGGGGCAGAATTGCTGAGTCACACACATCGTTGAGCTTTAGCAAATGCTCCTGATTATATATCAGAAATGATTACCATTTTCTATTTTTTCTTGAGTAAGTTTTAATGAGTTATATTTTTCTGGAAAATTGTTTTATCAGTTATTGGTATGAATTAAATATTCTTAGATTTTTAAAAAATCTGCCATTTATCCCTTCTATTATTCCTAATTTTATTTATTTGTGCTTCTTTCTTTGTCTTTTTTGTCAAGCTTGCCAGGTTCATCCATTTTATTTGACCTTTTTACAGTCAACACTGGGTTTTATTGATCCCCTCTATTGCATCTTTTTGTGAGCAAGCTATGCCATCAACACACAGCAGACTCTGTTGTGTTTATGTCTTCCCACAACATCAGAATTTACTGAATATCAGCAAATTGACAAGCCACATCACTTTCAGCTTTAATTTACCAGATATTCGTGGGTCATTGGTGGCCGTGAACTAGGCAGCCCTGGGTCCTCTTGTGCCCTTCCAGTCTCACTTATTACCTTGTGTAGAACTCAAGTCACACTCCACATTTCACACAGTGGCACACCAGTGCAGGATGGCTAATAGTGTTAGTGGTTCATAGTAGTCACTGGGTTTTAAGAGGCGGCCCTGAGAGCAGAGGCAGAGAGCAGAGGAGTCACTACAGGTGCTTAACTGAGTATGAGCCAGTGGGAAGTTGTTCAGGGTGCAGAGCTGCTCAGGATGAGGAGCTGCTTGTAGGTGAGGGGCTGGATGGCAGGCAGTTTTGAAGTGGGCCACATCGAGCAGGGAATCGAGCTGAGCTGAAGTCCCAGGGACAGAGTCAGGAGTCTGTTGCCTCATACCTCATGACTCAGCTTGTTCCTGGGGTGGTCTAAGAAGACCATCAGTGTGCGCCTCTGTACCCTGGCTTGGGTGGCTCTTTTATGTGTTTCAGGTGGGTGGGGGGTTGTTATTTGCTGGTCTGGTGTGTCTGATAAGCTCATGGGCCTGGTTTCTTTGACATGAGGTTTATTTATTTGATAGGAATATAGCAACATCAGCTTTCTTTGATTAATACTTCTCTGACGTTTCCCATCTCTTTATATTAAGTTATTTATCTTTAGGTTTTACGTTTGTTAGTTGAAGGGGAGGTGGGAATGGTTTCAGTTTCCTTATTTTTTTCCCCAAAATCTGTCTGAGTTTTTTCATGATACTTTATTCTTTTCTTAAGTCATCTTCATATACCTTCGTCTTTTTAGAACTTCTGATTTTGTAATCATTTTCAGGTGTTCTCTATTGAAGTCCTTAGGGATCTTGTCCTATTTGTTATACATGCTGATTCTTACTAAAGATGGTTGTCTCTTTGTGGATTTTGTGCTTCTGGGTTCTGGATCTTTTACCACTGGAGGCTTATCTATAATATAGCCCATGTAATCCCAGGGCAAGAGAGGATCTCTCCAAAGTGATTTTGAAGGCTTTTTGTTTGGAGGTGTGGGGATGAAACTCAGGACCTTGCACCTGCTAGGTAAGTGCTCTATCACTGAGCTACACTCCCAGCTCTCTCCAGTGTAATTCCATGTTTGCTTCTGGTTGGCCCCCTGGATACATCCATCTCCATCCCTGAGCCAGTTTCTACGTTGTTTTTATTTGATTGTTTGCAGCGCTAGAGATTAAACCCAGGGCCTTGTGCATGCTCAGCAAGGATCTACCATGTAACCCTTTTTAAAACAGGGTCTCCTAAAGTTGGCCAAGCTGGCCTCGATCTTGTGATCCTCCCACCTCAGCCTCCTAAGCTGCTGGGATCATGTGTGTGTGCCACATGCCAGGTTGGGGTTTGATTTTTGTGAACCTCTCTTCCCTGGGGAGCTGCCAGTTAAAGGTTGTACCTTTTAGGCAGACAGTGAGTCCTGGTCACTGCCTGTTTCAAACCCACGGCCATATCCCCTGAACCTACTAGGGATGACCTGTGGGTCTGTGGGAGCAGGGCCTATGTTCACCTCCACACCTCTGCCGAGGCAACCTGTTGGTTTCTGTTCTGGTTCCCCATGTCCATTTGTTCCTCATACTATGGAACCTTCCACCTCTTCCTTTTTGTTCATGTACACATAAAATATTTTCAGATATTTAATCTACTGTTTTTAGGTCTTGATAATAGGCAGATTTTCAGGTTGTATTAGCCTATGGTTTTGCCATAACTAGAACATATTTAGAAATTTAAATTAGCAAATTCAAAAATTGACACATAGTTAAAAATGTAGATTTAAAAGCATCACGTAATGCATTTTTTCACATAGTTTTACCTTTTTTTCATTGGTGATGTAGACTAAGCAAGAAAGGACATTACCATCACTCTTAGGTATCCGTGAAGCTACTCTCAAGAGGGTGGTCACTGATCCTGACTTCTGAGTCTTTTGCTCTGTTTGTGTGACAGCTCTTTCCTCTCTGGCCTGTTGCTGAACCTGGGTTTTATTACAGCCTGCAGTCTCCTTCCACTGAACACACTCAGAGTCGCCCTAAATAATAGGACAGGAGGAGATGGGGGGTGTGGAGGAGGAGTGGCACCTTAAGAGCTGCTGGAGAAACCCAGCTTTCTGCCTGTAGTGAGATGGCTGCCTTTCCCTGTCTGCTTCCCTGGCACACCCTGCAAAGCCCCAATCTCCTAGGTTGATCATTGTGGGGACAGGATCAGTGGGTTGCAGGCTGAGATTTGGAATGTCTGGTGTGTCTTTCATGCCCAGTTGCACAAACGAGTTTTCTGCCTCCTGTTACTCTGCAACTGGGACCAGGCTGCTGGTTTTATCCTGTTGTTTGAAGGATACTGGGAAACTTTAGGATTTGTATTGCTTGCCTGGAGTGAATGAGTGCACTCCATTCTTCAATGCCTTGACCTGGCCGCCCAGAGAGAAACCTCTAGACCTTGTAATGGTTTTGCTCCTGCTGTCTGATGATTGTGTTATTCTCTTTTCAGGGAGGAATGATCAACTGGAATCGTCTTTTCCCTCCTTTACGTCAGCGGAGAAATATAAACTATCAGGATGGTCGTGGGTCGGAACAGCAGGCCTCCCCTCCTCTGGAGGTTTCTGAGGAACAGGTAATCGGCCTAAATCTGTGCTTCAGATTTAAAACAGGTTAGCCAAGAAGTCAAACCCTGGTTTTTGTATCCTGGCATGGTGGCACATGCCTGTAATACCAGCTACTCAGGAGGTTGGAGCAGGAGGATCACAAGTTCAAGGCCAATGTGGGCCACTTAGTGAGACCCGTTTCAAAATAAAAAGGGCTGCAGATTAACTCAGTGTTTAGAGTGCTGAACCTAGGTTCAATCCCAGTAACAAAAAAAAAAAAAAAAAAAAAATGAAGAAGAAAAAAGAAGGGAACAAAATGGCAAGGAAAAAAGAAATAAAAGCTTGATTTTGAAAGAAATCAAGCATATTAATGCAAAAATTTTTAAGGCAGCTAAATTGCCCCAGTGATGATAACTTTATTAGCAGCTATGGTAGGGTCTTACATGTTTGAGGAAGGTTTGATTTAGGAAAAAGAAATGCATTGTAATGACTTATTTTAAAATATGTTTTACTTTATATATTCAAGAAACTGATGAAGTTGGTTTCCTACAAAAGGTGGGAGAGAAGTGGACAGATGGGGAGAGAGTGGCACTTTTGGTATGGTTTTGACTTGTGATTTTAAATCATACTAATATTCTACATATTTGAAAAGCAAATCGATAAGGACAGGCACCAAGGTAAACTGAAAAGAAAAAACACATGGTTGAACTATATTTCAAATGAATAACATCATATTAAAGGGAAATAATTTCAGTAATTTTTGAACAGACTAAAGAAAAAAGCTGCAAACAAATCTTAACTCTTCTTGGTAGGTTTATTTCTCATAGTAGCATGGAAATGGGCATTCTAAAATTATGCCACGTGTATTGTGGATTTGGCAAACCAGGAAATAGGTGTCATACTGTGCAGAAAGGAAGGAACAAATATAGACCACGGGACAGCAGGAAGAACCCTCGGGGCCGGGTGGGAACTGGCAGTGTCTGCACACATCGTGATCCTGTGTGTGTGTGTGTGTGTGTGTGTACTTATACACACCTGCCCTGGCTCTGACTGATAGGGATCAGGAACCGATGACGTCCTAGTAGCACTGAACACACCCAGTGCCCACATCTGTTTGCAGGTAGTTTTCCCCACTGAACGGAACCAGGCCTCTTTAGAGAAATGGTGGACCCAGGCCCAGGTGGGGAGGGGCAGCATAACCTGGAACATCTTGTGCCAGGTAGTGGGGAAGTGCTCAGCAACGGGTGGGGCATGTTGTAAGGACTCCCGAGCCAGTGGAGGGTCCCTCTGGCCACATCTGTCACGAGCTTTGAGCCTCTAAATAAAGAGGGTAGTATGATATAATCCATTTGAGGAGGGATGAGTTCAAACTGATGTTAATAGATAAATATTACATAAATACATACACAGAAGAAAGGAAATGCTTTTCTTTTTAGTAGAATGTCACATACTACAGAAAGCATGGCAGTATTGGAAAATCAGTTTTGTAACCATCATGGTCAAAATAAAAATCAGTTCAGGGAAGAATCATCAATATGTAAAGACTTGGCAATTGATACACTCTCACAGTATGTCTGCACGTTACTTAATTACAAAAAGAAAACAATAACACTATAGTGGAACAACCAGACACCACCTTAACCAAATTACCAAAGTCACATTAGCAGTGCCAGAACAAAGGCGTCATGCTCATTCCCTGAGAGGCACAGGGCAGCGAGGGGCTACACTCAGGACACAGCCTCGCCAGTGCAATGTGAAATACCTTCAGGAATACTCACGTTGCAGACCGTTCCAGACTGCAGGAGCCAGGGCAGCCACGCCATCTCAATGGAATGCATGATCCTGGACCAGATTCATTTGGGGGAAAATTGGGGGGTGGGGGGACATTTTAGAATGAAATTGTACTATAAATTAGCAGTAGTATCACATTCATGTTAAATTGCAGGATTTGGTGTCCATACTGACGGGTTAGGAAGGAGAAGACTCCTGTTTTTAGGTAGTGCACACTGAAGCATTAAGGGTTGAAGGGACCTGTGTGCAGCCTGCCCTTGGGTGGCTCAGGAAACAGTCCGTGAGTGAGAGAGAATGTGTGCATGCTCACGAGTTTGTTCAGATTGAGAAACAGGGAAAATGGTTAACAAAATAACAGTTGCAAATCTAGATGAAGAGGTAAGCAGGGTTTCTTGGTACTATTCCAGAAACTTCTCCAAGTTTGAAATTATTTCAAACTGGAAAATTTTCTTCTTCCATATACTGTTTTCTTCTCATCAAACAAAACAATTGAGGTTATCATTTCCAACTGTCCACGCTGTCCAGGCCACTGCCTGAATGTTCCTCATCCCTTGTACCTAGAATAACAAATAGCAAGGCACCCATCCTGGTGGACAGCTGTGTCCTCAGCAGCGGCCCTCGGCAGGGCTCGCTGGCACCTCTGGGTTAGGTAAATGCTTTTAAGCCTGACAGACTGTGCCTGTCGGCCCCTTGGCTCAGGCGGGCGGGGGCACTGTGCAGCCAGGGCACTTCTCCTCCACCTGTTGGGATAAGATCTTTATAGTAACAGGTGGAAAAGTAAGAAAATAGTCTCAAATCCAGGTGGAAAGATCAAACTTCTGTTCCCTTACTGTTTACTTGGTATAACAATGAGTCATATTCTTCACACAGCCGTTAACGGCATGAGGTATTTAAAGGTGAGCTAGTTTTTGGTTTTGGCACTTTGGGGAAAAGTGTCAAAAAAAGAGAACACAGAGAATGTGTGTAATTGAAGTCTTCAGGGTTTTTTAAAAAATGAATCACTTGTCCTTGATCTTCCCCAAATGACAACAGTGAGGTTAACATGATGTCAGTATCAGTCTAAGGCAGCATTTAATTCTTCCTTGCTCTGAGTTATGAGAAGATGTACATCTACAGGAGGTTGTTTATGCTTCCTTGTTCACTGATTTTTTTCCAAGTCTGGCTTTTTGTGGTTCTTGATTATCCTGAAAATGACAGATACAAACCATGATGGCATTAAAGACACAGGGCTCACAAGTGTTACTTATCATACAGTCTCCATATTACTTGTGGGTAGGTGCTACAGTGAGTGTAAAAGATGAAAAGACACTGATCTTGCTCTCAAGATGTTTATGATGGAGTTTAATAAGTTATTGTATGAGCTCTTGATTAGTTTGTTAGTGCCAGCCACTGTCTAAAATATTATGTTAATAAAATACTAAGATAGCCTTAATTTCTTTTTATCCTTATTTTTTCAATTAAATGTGTTTGTATTTTAAGTATCAGAGTCATATAATTCATTAAAGAAACTTCATGATTTTCTAAACCCAGAAAAATAGAAATGTTTATATGAGGTTTTCTGCTATAAGCATACACTTCAGATATTTTAGTGAGTGTTCTTTAAGAAAACCTAGTAGATGAGAAATATATGCCATGGATTTTGAAAGCAGAATATTCTTAGAAAGAGTGTACCCCCTTTCATAAATCCAGTCTTAGTTTAACTTACAGACACAGACATCTGCTACCTTTTCAACTTTTGCTTTGTTTGCTATTGTTAAGATTCTGGATTTTGTTGTTCCTCAAAATCCACTCCTATTTTTTTGTGAGTACGCCCACAGCACCTTTGCCTCAGAGATTCCATTCCTGTCCCTTGTAATATGCCCACAAGGTGGGTCCCCTCCCATGGAGACAAGCTAGGCCAGGCCGCACAGCCCTGAGCTGTACCTTGGCCTCACGCTGCCCAGACTGGCAGATTGCACAGGCAGACAGGCCAAAGGCAGTGCCAAGGAACTGCAGGACAGGACGCCTGCTCTGGCCATCCTTGTGCACACGCATGGGCAGAGAGGAGCATGAGGGAAAAAAACAGAGGTCACTGTCCATCTTACAGAACTTTCCGAGAAGCGTGCCAAGGGGTGGGAGACGTGGCAGAGGAGCCGGGTGAGCCGTGGAGTGACAAGTGACAGTGAGAAGCAGCTATGCAGCAGCGAGGCTGCAGAGCTGCCAGGGAGGACCAGAGGGCGTCACCACTCCAGGCCTAACGGGGACGGATAGTGCAGAGGGTCCTGCCAGGGAGGGATGGAGGAGGGGGAAGAGGAGGAGTAAAGACTGTCAAAGAAAGGAGGAGCACATCCCCAACCAAGAGCCAGCCAGTGAACACACTTCAGCCATCAGATGTGCTCAGATGTCTGCTGTCTTAAAAATAGGGGTATCTGTCCACCTCTTGCTCTTGTTCTTTTTTTGCAGAACTAGGGATTGAATTTAGAGCCTTTGCACATGCTAAACAAGCACTCTGCCACTAAGCTACACGCCCAGCCCTTTTTAAAAAATTTGTATTTTGATATAAGATCTCACTAGTTACCCAGGCTGGACTTGAACTTGCAATCCTCCTACCACAGCCTTCCAAGTAACTGGGACCACAGGCATGTGCCACCACACCCAGCTTCTCTTTTTGCCCTTTTTTCTTAAGCAGATATTTTTATACTACACTAATACTCAAAATTAACAAGTGATGAAATGTGGACAGACATACATCAGATTTTTAATTCAAAGGAGAAAAAATTATCAAGTGTGTGTCTCTTTTGAACTCTGCAAGTTTTAAAAAATGACCCTTCAGATGAAATCAGACGAGGAAGTTAAACAGGACAAAAAAAGCTAGGACTTAACAAAAGGAAGATAAACAAATTTCTGCTTCCTCTCTTCCATTCATGTCTTGATACTGAGGTAAATAAAGCAGGATTTCCTGCCATCAAGGAGTTTAGAGCCTAGTGCAAGGAAACCACCGCCAGGAAAAGGCTCATCTGCTGTTGAAATGGCACTGTGAGGGTCAGGTCAGTGACCTTCACAGGGAAGGGACACAGTGGAAGGTCACCAGACTCAGGTGAAGTTAGCATGGAGGGTGGCCTGTGGGCAGGACAGGACAGGTCGCCAAGGCCTGACACACCTCTGCTATTAGGCTCCAGGCACTAAGAACCATAGGAAGATTAAATAGGAAATGACATCATCAGGGTTCCCTGGATGGTGGACTAGACATAGAAAAAGGGGTGGCTCCTAATCATAACCATGGCTGTCCAGGAAACATGGTGCACCTGGGTGCTTGGAAGACTCTGACCCAATCAAGTGCCACTCAGTGCCTTAGTGACACATTTGTAACACAGGACACAGGTCCCGTGGATTCCATTTATGTCCTCTGAGATTTCCATTAGCCCAAGTAGAGAGAGAATGATTTTAAGCCCACAGGAGACTTCTAGTCTTAACTGATAAACTAGCAAAATGTGTTTAATATCAGAACATCATCTTAATGAAGTTCTCTCAACGCAGGCTTCCTCGCCATGTCTCCAAAAACCCACCTAAACACTGGGCTTCTGGAAGCAGGGCCCTCGCTGATGCTCACCTGTCGAGGGCACCCTCTACTTCTGGTCTGAACATTCGTAGCTGCTGCAAGCAGGGGTTGGTTCTGTGCCTCACCTAGTTTCCCTGACAGACAGGAGCTCCCCAAGGGCCGGGGCCGGGTCAGCCCCATTTCCTCCTGCAAAGCCTGACCTATGCAGACGCTCAGCATCAGACAGAGGAGATGTGGTCCTTGGCTCCCTTTCAGAACTTGAGTTTTCACTCAGAGGTGTGCTGGAAAGGGATGCTGGGTCAGATCTTTCCATCTCCGCGAATCTGGTTGACTGGGAGTGTGCTTCTTCACAAGACCAAAGGTAGACCTGTTATAATGAAATCTCTGGTAACAGTCAGATAATTAAACCATCTTTGATGCAGTCCCTACCCCTGCTGGGTGTTTAAAAGCTGTGGAGAAGGAGTTCACTCAGTCCTTATGGAGACCTCCTACCTCCCTGACACAGAACCAGGCAGCAGTGGCCAAAGAGAAGAGTCCCTGGGCAGCCCATGGCCAAGCAGGAATGTAAAATAACTTGGAACCACTCCTCACCCAGGATGTGTGAGAGAGTGACATTAACTGTTCTCAGAAAGAAGAGAGAGGTTAGAGGACAGGGAGGGAAGAGCCACACCACACTGAATCCTGGAGGGACCTTGCATCAGAACGCAGGAAGGGGCAGCTGGCTCTGACAGGTAACGGATGCCAGTTGTAATGAAGGTGAGTGAAGGCAGAGCCAGCTGGGTCCCCGTATCCTGTCGGTGTGCACGTGACCTGCCACACAAGGGCAACCCCCTTACAAGACTGACCCCTGGGAATCAGGTGGGGGCCACTGTCAGGTGGGTATTGCTTTCTATACGTTTTAGAATTTGAGAAGTAAGAACTCCAGACACCATGTGTTTTTGACACTTAACTAAAAGGAAGTGAAATAAAACCACAGTCTCAGAGCCCCGATGTCCCTGATGGGAGTTGGTAGTGAATCTCATTGAAATGGATGTCCCATTTTACTAGTTACAAAGAGGGGTTGAATTGCGAGGACCAAGTGGGGTTTCTGTAGTTTCCTTGATAAGAATTATCTTAAGGTGGTAGAGATGCCTAGGTAGCCCAATCATCGATGTCTAAAAAAATTTTTTTTAAAAAGGAAAAGTGGTACAGATTTATCTCCATCTCTATAGGGTTTTCCGTGTTCAGTGTGGTCCCTCTGAAACCATGAGAGGAAAAAGTGCATTCCACCTTGTTCTCCTTCAGAAGGTTATCAGCTGATGGTGACGGTGCTCTGTGGCGGCGCCTGTTCCTGTCTGGGTTCCCTCCCTTGGGTCAGCCTGCCACAGACTGCGTCACAGGGGGTTGCAGAGAGCCACTGACGCTGTGGCCTATGGCCCATGACACAGGCAGCTGATCCAGAAGTGGCCCCTGGTGGGGTGCCCTGGACACGCCCACAAATCACATTCAGCCCCAAGGGGACGCCAGGCTCTGCCTTTGCTGCAGTCCCAGCCGGTGCTCGGTGTCCTTAAAGTCAAGTTTTCCTGGCTCCTCACCGCTGGAAAGTCACAGGAAACAGACATTGGATAGTACATTTGGGAAGCTGTAGAGTCTGAATAAATAGTTGTAAGACAGGGGAGTAGAGGACCCTGTTTGGACATTAACCAACCACCACTGGTTTCTAAACAAAGTTAGAGAAAAACATGTCTTGATTTTTGGACTAAGAACCAAGCTGCACTCGAAGCTGATGTTTTGTGGTGAGGATTTTCAATGAAAGCCCTGCAGCTGGAGCGGGAGGAGAGTAGTCACTGCGCCCTGAGAGCCAGTGTTGAGGGAAGGACTTTGGGAAACTCCGTGGGCATTGTGTAAGTGTTCCAGACAGACTGCTGGGACAGTGCAGTGTGGACAGTGACTGGACGGAGTGTGCGTGGCCTTGCTGTCTGCCATGCCTGTTCTGGAAGGTTTTTCTGGTCTGTCCTCGATGTTCATGACCATTTTTGCCAGAGGACCACGACTTTCTTAAAGAACTGGCACCACTCAGCTGCCCCAGCCTCAGGCTTTGCAGCCAGAGCACTGTGTGCACCGGCCTCTCCCTTGGGTGGACAGACCTAATCAGGGAGGTCACCACCCACCCGGGAGCCAGACAGCAGGGGGCCAACTGCACCTGTTCATCCTGGGCTTGAACCACTCGGTTTCAACTGGCCATGATGTGTTTTTGTCATCTGGCCAGATCTAATGGAGAGATGAGCGTGAGAATGTCCCCTCCCATGGGGTTAAATCTGGTCAGGTCCTCGTGTTTAGATCTGAGGGTTCTCACCCCGTAGCCAGACTGCACAGATAGGAAACAGCCCCCAGAGAAAACCAATTAGCTTAGGCTTTGGTGTGATGTCATACATGTGGAAGCTAAAATATGTGCTTTGGGTGGGGCGGGAAGTGGACTGAGTACCTATAAATATCATTCTTTACATAATCACTGGATTATTATCTGCTAGAATCTATAAAGATAAATATTTCCAAGAGTCACTAAAATAACGCTGGCCTTTTTGTTAGAAATTTACGTTCACCTTTTTAAAAGAGGCTATCCCCGTCCTCTGGCTTCATTTGGTCTCGTCATGTTAGATTTCATAGACCAGTTCTTGTTTATGTCATTTTAACACTAGAAATGGGCAACCTGTGGCCCTCTTGGTTTCTAAGTGTGATGGCTTTGTTCCATGACTGTGTACGTGTGTGTTTGTTGTTGTAAAGGACACATCAGTCCTTGATGAACAAAGTGTATAAATCTAGTGGAGTGGAAGCAAGTCAAAGGGAATGTGGAAAACAAATGCCAGGCGGGCCACCCAGGGCTGGAACCAGGCCTCCGAGGTTCAGAGGGAGAGCCCACCACCCTCCTGGCCCAGAGGCTCTTGTGGGTGGACCAGGCACCTGTTCGTGTCCATTCTAGGCCTCTTGCACTCATACCCAGGACTTACTCCAGGGCACTGGTCTCCCTCCCCACCCCACCCCAAACGTCCTGCCGTCTGTCCTGCACTTCAGCAGAGCCACCCTGGCCACCAGCCTTGCCTCTGATGTCTCTGCTGAGGACGTGTGGACCCCTGCTTCCCATCTGTTTTGGTTACCTGACTGCAAGTCTACAGGGGCCTCAATTTTGTCTTTCTGCCATTGAAACACAGGAGTTGCTTCTTGGAGCCAGCGAGTCCTTCACAGGAGAGGCAGGAATGAGACACCCTAGGATCGGGCAGCCAGGACATCTCTGAGTCAGTCGTGCTAAGGGCCACAGCAGTCATTTTTAGTGCCCACCGGAGAAAGCCAGGGTGTCTATTCTCTGTGTGACCAGTTTTTACTCCCGTTCTTACCACCTGGACTGAACCCAAGGATGGCCTGAAGAAGGGGCAGCAGGACTGTGCCCCTGGGCGGGCTGCTTTTCACCACGTACCCAAGCCCCAGCACACACGTTCACTCTTCCAGGTCGTGTCCTGCGTGTGAGAGGAGACTGACAGGAACCCTTTCTCAATGTAAATACTCACCTTTTTAAAGAACTTGCTAACTATTTCTACTTAGTCCTTTTCTCTGATAAACATACCCAGTCTACCTAGTCACACTCATCTTCTCGCTCCTAAAGAACGTGCAAGGTTCAAAACCAGCTCTGTCCCAAGTGGGCCTGGTGGCCAGCCTCAGCCTGAAGTGCCAGCCCACTGCCTGCTCAGATGGCAGTCTTCTGCAAAGACCTGTGAAAAGCCGGGCTTCGTTGTGAAATCAGCGCCAGCGTGCGTGTGGTTGTAGGTGTCCAAGAGGGACTGGCCTCAGAAGGAAGAAAAGCTTTGGTTCTCACACCGGACGTTGCTTATGTGACTGAGACACAGTGGCTACTCCAGACAGCGGGGCCTCTGCAGCCTGTGCTGCTGCTCTGCTCTGGTGGCCTGCGTGTCACCACCTGCCATCAGCATCTTCACCAGTGGAGGAGAAGTCAGGTGCCCTAACTTCTGTTGAACTGGCCTCTGCCAGCTCCAGTGAATCATGAGCTGCCAACCCCCAGAGCTGTGCTTGTGGACAGCAAATAGATGTGCTCCTGCTGGCCCGGTGCACAGAAGCAGCCTGTCCTCAGAGAGGGATAGTAAAGGGAGCCTTTTCCAAGCTGTTCAAAGTGGTTCTCAGAGATAATGGATGGAAAGAGGTGGCTGCCCAGCTGCTCACGGGCCTAAGACAGAGTTCCCGAAATGCAGACCGTTGCAGCCAACAACTTAGGAGCTCGTTTCAGTCCTTCCCAGTCCAGGGGTCTCCCTCTCGTTCCTGTGCATGGTCCCCACCTGGACCACACGGACTCCAGAAAAGACAGGGAGTGACATGCCGCCTGAAAATGCAGCTAAGGAAGGGGAAAGCGATTCCCAAAAACTGGATGGCAAAATGGATATTCGGCACCTGGCAGAGCCTAAACCAGGTGATTTGGGAACATCAAAAAGATTGCTGTCATCCAAGGGCACCAAACTAATCTTGCTGGCACAGGATGTCACCAAGATGCTTTGTTGGTGACCTGCTGAATCAGAAGTGGGTTTAAAACTGATCAAAAATGCTCACTGGCCAGTTGAACAGAGGGAGGGCTGTTGTGAGCTCTCTGCACAGCTGGGATCGGGCCTGTTTGGCCTTGTCATTTTAATGCCATTGAAGTTGAGCGGTTTAATAAGCAAATTTCAAGATGATGCAAATTTGAGGGAGATAACTTACCCAGTCAACAGCAAAATTAAAATCAAAAGTAATTTATTTTTGTCGGCTAGAAAACAGGCAGAGATAGAAGTAAGGATTTGAGAAACCTGGTCTGAAAGAGTTTCAGTGAAAATTCCTGAAGCTTTTCAGTGTAAATACGCACTTTTTAAAAGAACTATGCTAACTATTTCTGCTTGGTCATTTTCTCTACCTGATAAGCACACCAAGCCCTGGGTAAGGCTCCCTGCATGAGGCACGTGTGTGCGCACATCTGCCTTCCTGCACATCTGCCTTCCTCTGAAGCTTCCCTGTGCCTCTTCACCTAGGTGGAAGGCGAGGTCAGAGGAGGGCAGCCCGCCCAGTGCCGAGGGCTCAGGTCACCCGTGTGTGCGGGGATGTGCTCTGTCTAGGCACATTTTAGTTTATTTGTTCTGATTAGTTCTACATGACAGAATGCATTTTGACACATTGTACACAAATGGAACATAACTTCTCCTTCCTCTGGCTGTACATGGTGCTGAGTCACACCAGCGGTGTAATCATAGTGTATACAGGTTGATGTCTGCCTCATTCCACTGTCCTTTCCATCCCCACGGTCCCACCTCTTCCCTCACTCCCCTCTGTACAATCCAGAGTTCCTCCATTTCCCCTCGCCCCCCACCCCACTATGCATCAGCATCCACTTAGAGAAAGCATTTGGCCTTTGGTTTTGGGGATTGGCTTATTTCACTCAGCATGGTATTCTGCAGCTCCATCCATTTACCTGCAAATGTCTAGGCGCACTTTGGGGTGACACATAAATGAGAGCTTGGAAAAGAAGGGACTAGGCTGGAAGCTGCTGGATCCTGAAACATGGCATGAACAAAAGCCGCCACGGCCTTGTTCTCAGAGTTTACAGTCCAGGGGTGGGGACTGTGAAATGGCCCCGTAAACACAGCTTCAGCGAGCCCAGGACAGGGGAGGGTGGGCCCCCGAGGACTTCTACTCTGGGTCCTCTGGACTAAGAGACGTGGGGGAGGGCAGGCACTCTGAGAGCCAGCAGGTGAAGGGCAGCTGACAGGCCTAGGACCAAGGGATGAGACCCCCTCCCGGGCAGAGGCTGCACCCAGCAGAGTGCGGGGCCACAGAGCCAGTGGGGGCCCAGGGTATTCCCCAGAGAAGCAAAGGGACAGGGAGAAAGGAGAGTGGCTGTCACACCCTCCACGTAGGAAGGGGAGGCAGGTCCACTTTCTGCCACTTCATAGGGCAGAGTTAGGACCTGTGACGTCCCTGTCCCGTGAAGATTGGGTTCTGCTCCTGTGAGGAAGAGCTTTCCACCTGGATATCAGAGCAGCCCTGAGGCCCTGCAGTCTTCTGGGTGACGAGCGCCTTGGGCCAAGGCTGATATCCTAGAAAAGGCGTTTCCTTGGGAGGGGAACGAAGCTAGAAGACTCCTGCCTTCTCTCCAGGCTGTCTGTCACGCCAAGGGACACCCGTGGGCACCGCCTTGCTCTCCTCTGCCCACCTCTACCTGGGCCAGCCCCTGTCACAGTACAGGCCAGTCCTCCCATCGACAGCCACAGTGGGAAAGCAGTGCACGGCGTACTTCCGCAAGCGTGGGCCGGAGTGGACATGTGGGGAGGAGCGTGCTGCCGACTGCAGCCTTAGGTCCTAGTCTTCGCCCTCTGCATGTTCACAGCCCCCTAATAAAATGAGTGACACCTTCAGTCTGAGAAACACCAGCTAGCCTCGCTTCTGAGAAGCGCCCCCCACCCCGTGTGTCCCCGAGCCCTCTCAGCAATTTCCCCAGGGCTCATTAGGGGAGGTGGGGTCTGGGCCTGAGGGTCACCCGAGTCCCTTCTGCCCTACACCCTCTTCTCCTGGCTGGGGCCTTGCGTCACGTAGGGCCTGCCAGCCCCTCCTCCAGCCACGTGCTTGCACATCTCACCCCTGCTCAGTGACACCCAGAGTCCCTGAGCAGGGGCAGGAGAAGAGTGGTGGACCTGTTCTTCCCTGTGTAACCAGCATATCACTTTCTATCTGAGAGAAAATGTTAAATGGTGGCTCAGTCCTCAGGTCAGTCCACAAAGCCTCTTTAACGCATGCGTCATCGAAAATCAACATTTATAAGAGTGTCATCTTTTACCATGTTATAGGTATATTTTTAAAACATTTTTTCTCTAGTTGTAAATGGACACATGCCTTCATTTTATGTATTTATTTTTATGCGGTGCTGAGAATTAAACCCAGTGCCTCACACGTGCCAGGCAAGTGCTCTCCCACTGGGCTACAGCCCCAGCCCTAATATATTTTAATATAAGTACAAAAGCTGGATTCCTGTAGCTAATCCAAGGCTATAAATATTTTTATAATCCATTCTTAATTGGGGAAAGTAGGTTGCGGATGAACTTGAGTAATGTTGCCAGTTTGGGCGTTGGAGACTGTACAAAAGTGCAGGGCACGCGCCTTCCTGGCGCCAGGATGGTGGGGCGCCCTCCCGCGGACTTCATCTGCCTCACGCCAAGCTCGGCCTCCGTGCGCGTGGCCACCCCTGCCGCTGCCTCCATTAGCCAGGGCAGACACGGCCTCAGCAAGCACTGCGGCTGCAGAGGCCTCAGCCCCCAGAGGCGGGACGCTGGTGTGCCATGCCCCGGGCCGAAAGCGGTCACAACCGCCAGGAACAAGGGTCCAGGGAGGCCGTTCACGTGCGTGCGGACACCTGCTGTCCCGGGTTTTCTCAGAGCTGAAGCTTGGCTCTGAGCAGTGTGGCCAGTGGTGAGTTCCAGCCCCCTGTGCCAAGCTGCTCCCCAGCCCTGGTCCCAGTGGGTCACCTGGCCCTCAGAAGCCCCGTTTCCTCGCCTACAAAATGAAGGTTGTATGAGGTAATGCGTGTTTATTGACCATCTATAGTAAGTTTGTACCTGTTACAATTTTTAGAACATCAGATTTCACACTGGAACAGAAACCATTTGGTTTGGTGTGTGTTCTTTTGGGGGGTGGTTGTCGTTTCAGTTTTGACCCTTCCCACAAAGTTCATGTAAGGAACATCTTGGGGATCGGAGGATAAGCAGTGTTCCCACCAACCTCTCAGGCTTCTGCTCTCTGTTCACAGGTGGCCCGGCTCATGGAGATGGGATTCTCCAGAGGTGACGCTTTGGAAGCCTTAAGAGCTTCTAACAATGACCTCAATGTGGCCACCAACTTCCTACTGCAGCACTGATGTTCCAGTGGAGCCACTGAATGGCAGTGGCACGGTCCCCGCCACCACCTCAGCCCGAGGACCACGAAGGCTCTGGCAGCGATGCTCTCCTGGGGAGAGGGTGGTCCCCACTGCACCTCCTCCCTGTCTCTGAGATGGTTACCGTTGTAGTACCAAATAAGTTTGCCATTAAATTAGCATGTATTTTCTATCTTTATTTTTTTATTGGGCATTTTCCTTAGTTTGGAGAATCATCACTCATTCCTAATGTGTTCAAATACATTAAAATTAAAGATTACCGTGGGCAGTCGAAAAGCAGTCCAGATGGGGAATCACCGCTGTCGTAATGTCTTTACAGCAGTGAGTTTTCCTGTACACCCTCTCTCTGATCATCGTCACCATGAAGGGGGACAGGTAATGCTACTTCAGAAAGGACGTAAACTTATTCTTTATGGACTTTTTTAATCACGATTTTTTTGTTGTTGAACTTATGTTCGTATCCCACTGGCTGTTCGGTGTCCACACTTCCCAGGGGAAGAGCTGTATCCACCAGGCCTCAGTGATGAGGGAGAAATGAAAGCCCAACCCACTCCACACTGTTCCAGCCCATTCCAGTCTAGGAAATTTCTCCAGCTCCTTCTCCTGACTTTGACTGAAAATAATGATAATAATCAAGTACTGACTTGAGGTTCCGGAATAGTCCATGACACTTGAGGTTAATTTTGCTCAGACAATTCAGAGTTAGCCACTCAGGCTAGGGGGTGACATAGAACAAAGGGAATAGTTGCTTTCTGGAGCCTTGCAGGGCCTTACCAGAAAGCACGATGCAGGCTCAGCCCCAGAAGAGAAGAGAAAAACCTTGCCCAACCCTAAGGGCACTGCAGGGCTAACCTGTCTGGCCTTCTGCACTCACAGCCAGCCCCTCTGGCAGAATGTTCTCCCTGCCCCAGGCCTGGCTTCTGTGGTGGGTGAGGCAGAGCAGACTGCAGAAATGCAGTCAGGGAGATGGGGAGGCAGGGGGGCCTACCGTGGTGTGAACAGCTTTAGAACAGGTTGACTATTACCATGTAAGCAAATTGTGCAACTGGTATGTTCCGCAAAATGAGCAGCACTGTATCAAATTGATGCAAATTTAGATGTGTGATACTTACAATAAAATTTTTAATGTGTTTTACTTTTCAGTATTTTTAAATTAATTTTTATTGGCACATTAATATTATATGTAATAATGGGCTTCATGGTGATGTATATTCATACATGCACATAACATAATTCGGTCAGTTTGATTCCCCAGTTCCTCCTCTGGTCCCATTCCTCTACTCTACTGGCCTTCCTTCTGTTTTCATGAAATCCGCCCCACCCCTCCCTCTTTTTCTCTCTAGCTTCCACATATGAGAGCAAACATATGACCCTTGACTTTCTGAGTCTGGCTTATTTAGCTTTTCATGATGCTCTCAAGTTTCATCCATTTTCCTGCAAAATGGCATAATTATGTTTTTTTAATGACTGAAAAAAATCTACTGTACATATATATATACATTTTCTTCATTCATCTGTTGATGGACACCTAGGCTGGTTCCATAATCTGTTGTGAATTGCACTCTAAGTAAGGATATGCTTGGATTGCTATCGTATGCTGACTTTTATTCTTTTGGATAAATGCTGAGGAAAGATATAGCAGGGTCACATGGTAGTTCCGTTCGTAGTCGCTGGAGGAACCACCATGCTGATATCCACTGTGATTGTTCTAATTTACAGTCCCAATGGTGTGTAAGTGTTCCTTTTTCCCACATCCTTACAGGCATTTATTATTTGTATTCTTGATGATTTCCCTTCTTACTAGAGTAAGACAAATCTCAGTGTAGTTCTGATTTGCATTTCCCTGATTGCTCAAGATGTTGAGTATATTTGTTGGCCATTTGTGTTTCTTTCGAGAAGTGTCTGTTTAGTTCATTTGCCCTGTATTAGTTGGGTTGTGTGTGTGTGTGAAGTTTTTTAAGTTACTTATATATTCTGGATATCAATCCTCTTTGGAAGGAGTTGTGCTCCCATATGTTGGCTCTCTCTTCACACTTGTTTGTTTTGCTATGTAGAAGCTTTTTAATTTGGTGCCATCCCTTATATTAATTCTTGGTTTTCTTTCCTTAGCTTTAAAAGTCCTGTCGAGGAAGTTATTGCCTGTATCTGTATGTTAAAGTGTTGAGTCCATGTTTTCTTTTAGCAGTTGCAAAGTTTCTGGTCTGATTCTGATGTTTGATCCATTTTGAACTGACTTTGTGCAGGGTAAGAGGTATGGATCTAGTCTCAGACGTCTACATATGGATACCCAGTTTTCCTAGCACTGTTTGTTAAGAAGGCTGTCTTTTCTCCAACAAATGTTTTTGGCACGTTTGACAAGAATCAGGTGATTGTTCCTGTATGACTTTGTCTCTGTGTCTTCTGTTCTGTTCTGTTGGTCTTTGCATTTGTTTTTATGCCAGTACCTTGCTGTTTTTGTTACCAAGCTCTATAGTATAGTATAATGTAAAAGCAGGTATTATGATGCCTCCAGTGTTGCTCATCTTGCTTAGAATTGCTTTGGCTATTCTGGATCTTACATTCTTCCATATGAATTTTGAGTTTTGTGAGGAATTTTATTAGTACTTTATTGGGGGTTGCACTGAATCTGTAGATCGTTTTTGTTAATATGGCCTTTTGTGGGAGTACTGAAGATTGAACCCGGGGGATACTCAACCACTGAGCCATATCCCCAGCCCTTTTTTGAATTTCATTTAGAGTCAGGGTCTCACTGAGTTGCTTAGGGCCTCACTAAATTGCTGAGTCTGGCTTTGAACTTGTAGTCCTCCTGCCTCAGCCTCCCAAGCTACTGGGATTACAGGCATGCTCCCCCATGCTTGGCTCATATGGCCATTTTAACAATATTAATTCTGCCTATTTGTGAACAGGAGAGGTCTTTCCATCTTCTCATGCCTTCTTTAATTTCTTTCTTAAGAGTTCTGTAATATTCCTTGTAGAGGTCTTCAGAACTCCTTGGTTAGATTTATTTCTTAGGTGGATTGGTTGGTTTGGTTTTGTTATTTTGGAGGCTACTGCAAATAGAATTGTTTTCCTGATTGCTTTTTCAGTGGATTAATTGCTGGTGTATAGAAAAGCTTCTGATTTTATATCCTGATACTTCACTGAACTTTTTTATTAACTCAAAAAATCTTCTGGTAGAACTTGTTGGATCTTCTAAGTGTAGGATCATGTCATCTGCAAACAGTGATAATTTAATTTCTTCCTTTCCTATTTGTATCCTTCTCTTGTTTAATTTCTCTGGCTAAAACTTCAAGTACTATATTGAATATGAGTAGTAAAAATGAACATCATCATCTTGTTCCTGATTCTAGAGGAAATGCTTTCAGTTTTTCTCCATTCACTATGCAGTTGGCTTTGGGTTTATCATAGATAACCTTTATGATGTTGCGGTAAGTTTCTTCTATCCCTAGTTTCTTCATTGTTTTCATCCAAATGAGCTTAATTTTGTTGAAGGCTTTGTCTGCATCTGTTGAGATGATTATGTGATTTTTGTCTTATTTATGTGGAGAATTACATTGATTGATTGGCATATGTTGAACCATCCTTGCATCTTTGAAATGAAACCAACTTGATCATGATGTAACCAACTTGATTGTGATTCACAGTCTTATTAATTGTTGTTGAATGTGACTTGCTAATATTTTAATAAGGATTTTTGTGTCAAGGATATTGATGTGTAACTTTCTTTCCTTGGTGTGTCCTTGTTTGGTTTAAGTATCAGGGTGATATTGGCTTTGTAGAATGAGTTTGGAAGTGTCCCTACCTCACACCCCTATTTCATGGAATAATTTGAGGACCATTAGCATTAGTTCTTCTTTAAACATGTGGTAGAATTAACTATCCAGTCCTGGGCTTTTCTTTGTTGGAAGGCCTTTTATTACTGCTTCAATTTCATTGTTATTGGTCTGTTTAGGTTTTCTATATCCTCTTGGCTCAATTTTGGTATGTCATGTGTATCTAGAAATTTTTTCATTCCTTCTAGATTTTTCCAGTTTATTGGAGTATTGGTTTCCAAAATAGTCCCTCATGATCCTTTAAGTTTCTGTGATGTCTGTAGTGATATGTCCTTTTTCATCTCCAATTTTATTAATTTGGGTCTTCTGTTTTGGTTAGTTTGGTGACATTTTGGGGCATAAATATTTAGTACCATTTTACTTTCCTGTTTGATTGTTCTCTTTACCAATACGGAGAGACCCCCTTTGTCCCTTCTGATTAATCTTGACTCGAAATCTGCTTTGTCAGATATGAGAGCAGTTACTCCTGCTTGTTTGGGGGCTCCATTTGCATGGAATATCATTTTTTATCCTTTCACTTTCAGGCTGTCTTTGCCTATAAGATGAGTCTCTTACAAACAGCTTATTGTTTGATCTCATTTTTTATTCCATTCTTCCAGCTTTTGTCTTTTAATTATAGTTGAGACCATTTGCATTCAGTGTTATTATAGATATATTTATTCTTGCCATTCTGATTTATTTCTAATGTTTAATTTGGTCTTATTTCTTATTTGCTTAGCTACTTTTCCAATAAGATGTATTCCTTTGTGAATTCTGGAGTTTGTTTTTAATTCCTTCTATATATTATATATCTAAATAATTCCTGTAAATTAGTGTTCATAAATTCTTTTAGTGTATGCTTGTCTTGGAAGGTTTTTATTTCTTAAATTCTGAAGGATAGGTTTGCTGGATATAGCAGCCTTGGCAGTTATTTTCTTTCAGTTATTTTTATTCAGTTGTTCTGGGTTCTCTTGGAATTCATTGATTCTTCTTTATAATCATTCTTCTGAATTCTTTATCTGGTACTTCAACCACTTTAGTATTTTTGGAGTCAGTTGCTGATGAATTATGAACCTTAGGAGATGTCATGTTACCTTGCTTTTTCACATTTCTGTATTCCTATGTTGAGATATGTGCATCTGTTGGGATGAACTTCTCTTCTACTTTTCTGTGAAGGCCTTTTTAGGGAACAGCCTTCTCTTGGGGAAGTGCTCTGGGATATCAGGTTGTTGTGAATTGTCGAATATATTTCTAGATGGGTTTCATAGTATAGTTTCCCTACTAGTTCTTTGGTGAGAATTAGTGTACTTTGATATAATGTGTATTATGTCAAAACTTAAGGATTCCACTTTCTCTGTAAGGTCTCACAAGATTGGGGTAATGGTCTTAGCATGGTATATGATATATCCTCTGTTATTGCTCTTCTGGATTTAAATCTGTATGTTCTAAAAGAATATGGGAATGATCTCGGCTGAGACCCTTTATAGGTGTGGTATCCATAAACTTTACCCTGCGGTACCTTATCCAAGATTCTACCATGTGAACTCATTGTATAATCAAACTAGATTCCCAGGACCTCACAGAAAAGAAGGAAATAACAGTAACAACAGCAATGAACAATATTCAGCATTAAAATAAATACCATCTCCCTACTATGACATGTATGACACTTATTACCACAAAAACAGGAATGGTTGGGTCAGCAGATAGCAACAGCACCCAACAACCATGAACTAGATACAGCATTAAAGTAAACAGCAGGTGTCAACTGTGACATCCACAATACTGATAACTGCAACAACATGAATGGTGGGGGCTTAAATTATATAAACTAAATGGTTTATTAAAAGGTGGTAAAAATACAGTTCATTAAAGTAAAATGGAGTAGTAAGGCAAAAGAGTTCAGAATATTCAAAAGGAGAAAAGAAAATAAAGGTAGCAAGTAAAGGCCATAAAGAGAGAGGAGAAAAAGAATTTGAGAAAAAGCAATAAAATTCAGCATTTAGAGGGAGAAGAGAGTAAAAACAACAGCAAAAAACTAACCTTCAAAAAACAACAGCAAGAGAAAAAATGATAAACATGTGAATGTGTATGTGCACAAGTGCACACAGAGGTGTACCTACGTATCAGGAAATACAACAAAAAAATTGCTAATGAAAAATAATTGTCTCCACTGAGGTGTTGAAACTGTGGACAAGGATAAATATTCACTGCCTACACCACACTGTCACTTCCCATTTCTTCTTGGTCAGTGCACCCCTTAGAGAGACCAAGAGCTGAGGGCTAATAAGCCCTTTCTCCTCTTACGTTGCTCACCAAGCTGCTGACTACAGTGGCCTGGGACGGTAGTGGCCCAAAGCTAGTTGAAATGACTCTAGTCTTCCTTGTTCACGGGTACAAAGTAGGATAGAATGGGAAATATGATCTATTGGAGTTTTGTCCACACAGACTAGATGGATGCACCCACAAGGCAAGGCTGATGCAGAATTCTAAATGTGAAGTTCCAGCAGCTGGGTCTAACTCTGGAACTTCACAACTTTTGTCAGGTGGTAGCTACTCCAGAAAGATTAGATCAGCACTTCCCCAGGGCTAGGCAGATACTGATCACTCCTGAGCTCTCTGGGACTTCCTGAGAATACCACTAATAGTGCAGGCTAACACACCTCCCTGGATGGAGGGGGCACAGCAGGTCTCACACACTCCAACACCCACGAACATGGCCTTCCAAGGCTTAATCCCCAAATGTCACATCACCTGTTGGGTTTCCTAACCTTTAGTTGATGGCAAGAGCCACTGAACTCAAAGAGAAGTGAATATAATCTCTGTGCCTGATTCAATTACATTCCTCTGGATGCACCCTAGGCCACCCAGTAGGCACTGGCTGGGACACTATGGCAACATTTACTATTTAGGGTTCCCACAGCACCAGGCTGCAGCATGACCTTCCCAAGATGGCTCCCTGTTAGAGCTCTCTGCTCATGAATGGAGAATTATGGAACACTTTTCAGACACCAGGTTGCTGCGCAGCCTCTGAACCAGCTAACTTCAGAGTGCCTTTCTATTCTACAGGTGTTCATGCTAAATTCATGTGCTGTTTCTTTCCCTTTGTGTCACTCCTTCCATCTGTGGTGACCCAGTGCTACCGCCACCACTGGCTTCGCTGCAACGGATTTATTGTTCTTTGTTCAAAACACCAGAATCACTGGGTCTCTCTGAGTCTCTGACTGTCCAACATTGAATTTCAGTCAATTCCCTCAGTCACCCACCTCACTTGAGAAGTAGTACCTAACACTGAGCAACTGGGAAGTGCAGCCTTCCTCCACTGTGCCATCTTGGTTCTCTCTATTTTTTATTAGGCTGCTCATGCTTCTCCAGAGGCTGGGGTGCCTTCTGAAGTGAACACAGCACTCGGTTCCTGTAGGACGCCCATCGGTGCCATCACCTTTCCGAAGGCACTTTGGGCTCAGTGGGACCCCAACCTTAGGCTGCTTGGAGCCATCAAGCTGCTCAGAATGTGGCTGAGGTGACTGTGGTCGCCCAGTTGGTCCCAAGCAGCAGCCCTTACTTGAATCTGGTTTTCCCATCTGAGCTGGCGAAGAATAGTAGAGAGTTGGATGGTCATCTCTGGTCACCTTCATGCCCTGACCAAGGCCCCGTGTGGGCCCGTGGGAGTGCCGAAGAAGCCGAGATGGTGTGAGCTCCAAGGCAGGTTGAAACCGCCCTCTGCACTTTCCCAGGCAAAGAGCAGCTGCACCCCAAAGCACAGCCCCCACGCTGCTCCTTCCCAGCCTCAGAGCCCTGAGCCAAGCAAGACAGACCATGGCCACATCCTGGCTCTCCCTGGGTCAGGCGAACCAGACCCCGCTGTGAGGATCACAGATGAGAGGCCCAAATTCAAGAGGAGAAATTCCACCTGAATGTGATCACATTTCAAAGACCTTTGTGAGCTGGGGATATAGCTCAGTTGATAGAGAAAAGACCTTTGTCCTCCCAAAGGAACCTCAGTGGCCCTCTGTTTCAGTCTTTTAGAGACTGGGAACTTAGAGAATGGGAGCTGAGGACTAAATACATGGCAGCATGGGGTGGAGACAGCCGCGGGGTTTCTTCTGGACCCGTTCAGCTCTTCCCTGTTCCTCTATAGCTGCACGCGTCCGTCCCCAGGGTGGCCTGTACTCTCCTCCTCCATCACCACCTTCCAGGTCTTCACATGCAGTCTGCCCTTTCACTCTTGGGCTCTTTTTCTTTGCCTTCCTGGGGTCCCTTTGCTGGCCACTCATGCTTCCTGAAGATATTGACACAAAACTCAGCTGCCCAACTCAGGATTCAGAACCAGAGAATCGCCCCGCCGCCTGTGGAGTTGGCACCCCCGAAGGAAGACCTTGCCAGAGGGGGGCATCGGTGAGCCATTTGATTCCATTTCCTAAGGTCCAGAAAAGATGAAAGTTTTTGATTTTATGCAAATGGTCACAGATTGGGCTTGATTTTTCAGCAAGAAGATTCCAGATCGTGAACTGAGAAAGAAAGAGGAGGAAAATGTCTGTAAGCGACATTCCCTTCTGCAAATAAGATGTTGCCTCGGGTTCTGATGCAGAAGCCCGGACTGGGTGTGAGGTTAGGAAGGGGAAGATTTTAGGCAAATGGGGCACAAAATTGTGACGTATCTCAGTGTCATTCAGAATACTTCCTGGGTCCTAAAGTTTATGTCCCCACAATTCATAAATTGAAATGTAAGTGTCTAAAACCACAAACTTGGGATCTTTTAGCCAGTTAGATTTAATGACATTTGATTTGTGAAATTTGGTTATTTTCTTCCCTTTCCAGTCTCCTAACTGATACAGTGTTTCTATAAAGGGATGGACAAAGAGCCCTACGATTTGGTTCATACTAAAAATTTAGTTCTGCAACTGAAATCTTACACGTGGGAAAAATTGCTAGGATCAACCTGACTTTACCAACCTGCTCGATACAGCCATGTCTGGTGGAGAATCAACCCCAATAGCTAAATTTTGATGACGCTCCCTTTAGAGTTGGGATTTCCATCACAGAAGCACTGGAGCAGGTTTGTACTGCAGAGGCTGGGAGAGTGGGCAGTAGGTGTAGGACATCAGTCTGAAGAGAGGCTGGTGACCAGCCAGATGGGGTCCTGCTCTGGTGATAAGGGGGTAGGTTGGGAACGTGGGAATATGGAGAGAGGAGACAGGATTAATGGGCTCTTGAGACGCTCCCAGGCCTGGGTTGGAGGGAGAGGCAGCCCCAGTCAGGGAGGAGAGTTTGTCCAGGAGGGCAAGACTCGGGAAGGGCGAGGGCAAGGTGGGGTGGCCAGGCAGTGGCAGGTTCCCAGGGCAAGGGCTGGAAGGTGAGGAACACAGGAAAGTGGAGGTGCTAGAAGGGGTTCATCCAGGAAATGTGAGCAAGGGGAGACCCAGGGCCAGAGACTCAGAAGCAGGCCTGGAACAGGGGCTGAGCAGGAACCGTGAGGAGGGGTGGACCTGGATACCAGCAGGAAACCCCTCAGACCTCCAGGACTCCAGGAAGGAGAAGATCAAGGGTAAAACAGAGAGGAGGGAGGTGAAGAGGCTCATTTCTTACAGTTTCCTGATGCTTAACAGAGAAGGGAGGTAGGTGGGGCCCAAGGAAGGGCTGGGAGCAAGAAGAGTGGATAAAAGGCCTGCAAACAAGAGACAAGCCCGCAGGGTCTCCATGGCCAGGAGCTTTGACCATTTTTGTTGATCTACTCTCCAGTATTGTGATCTGCCCAGTGAAAATCTCAAAGTTCCCGGAGTCTCAGACAGGAATTCAAATAGTCTCAAGAAACTGGAGATTCTGCAGCTTCTCCTGGTATCTGCAGACCCACAGCTTCCCCGGGGAGCTCATAGTTCTGCAGCCTTTCTGGAATGTTCTGAGCTGCCCTGGGAATTTGAGTAGACTGTAGTAGAAGGGAAGAAAGAGGAATCCTAAGGAGTATGGGAAAGGGGGTCTTTGATAAAATCTCCCTGGCTAAAGCCTGTGCTTCTAGTCTCCTGGAAACCCACCTGGTCCTCGGCCAAACACAGAAGCCCCCCTAAGGGACGAACGCAGGAGCTGCCTGACCCAGACATTCCAGGGTCTCTGCAGAAAAACCCGGCAAAAGTATCATGTGACGCCCCCCACCCCGCCCAGGCAGTAAAACTAGAGAAAACCTCCCAAGTCCTTCTCCAGCCCAGACACATGACAGCTCCTCAGAATCCACCTTCTACCTGCCCAGGACCGAGGCTCCTGCAAGCCCCACTGAGACCCTCCTCCCAAAGGTGCAGTCTGTTCCTAGGTTCCAGGGAGTGTCGAGGCTGGAAGAGCCCTCTTCTAGTTAAGCCCACATTTTCCTGAGACAGGGTCACACCACTGACCTTGAGGGTAAAGCCAGCTGCCCTGGGCCCCTCCCTCGGCGGCTCCTGGTCTCGCATAGTTGCTGTCTCTCTAACTCTGGCTACTCCACACCTTGGCAATGGGGAAAGAGAAGGAAGGTCCTCCGGGGTAGAACTCAGAGTCCTCTGAGGCTGTCCTGGTCCCTTACTCCTGCTCACAGCAGGTCCAGGAGTCCTGGTGGCCCCTCTCCACAGAGGGCTGTCCCTGCTGTCTGCAGCAAAAGGGGAGCCCCAAGGGACACCTCAGGAAACAGGGCCAGGACTCCTCCAGTGAGGCCAGAGTCTTCTTCCAAACCCACTAGCTCTGCCTCCAGCCATGTCCAGCAGGCTGTCCCCAGCACATGCACTCATGAGACACTGCAGGCAGAGTGGAAAACAGGCGACGAAGTTGCTTTCCCAACACTGAGGATGGTGTGCCCCAACTTCCTAAGTTGAGTTAGAGGTGATGCAATGTCCCCTGAGATTAGGCAGTAAGGACACTGGACCCTCACAAAGGTGGCCAGTTGCAATCTCAGTGAAAACTGTACTCAATATCCAGGTCTTTAACCAGACGGGTCGCCCAGGGAGCCTTTGCACATCCCCAGTGGTTGACCAAGGACCGCAGGCTCAGTCGAGAGCTGTGGGTGCCAGGGAGTACCTGCGATCCCCTGGCTTCCGTCCAGCGAGTTTGCTGGCCCTGATCTCAAGGGACAAACTGTCAGAAGGCAGCCGGGTGCCAAGGGTGAGGGCCCTGGGAGGTGGTATCAGAAGGGACCTCAAAGCCACCCCTTCCTTACTCTTTTGATCAGCCCTGCCCCACCAGGGATAGCTCAGGCCCAAGAGGTCTTTTGGTTTTGAGAAGATTTTCATTTCACTTGTTCACTGAGAACCTGGGCCAGTGTGGTATTAGAGGAAAGTACCCGGTTGTATCAGAAAGCTGATCAGCGTAGCACATCTGTGCAGATTTTGTAAACCCCCCATTGTGTAACCTAGGACTGACCCTCAGTTTCCATGTGAATAAAGCTGTCAGGACCATGGGGGGCTTTTGCAAAGAAAAAGTCTGGAGAGTTCCTGGCCTCCTCTCAGCAGGAGCCCCTGTATTAACAAGGGGCAAGGCGCACCTAAACTCACCTGTGTAAGCATAAAAATTTAGTCCCGTGAATAATTGAAAAAGCCAACCCCAAGCAGAGTGGCCCTCCAAGCCTGGCCCTTCTCCCACCTGCAGAGAGAAGTGATGATGTTCCTGCTCAGAGAACATGCACCCTGAACCAAACAACGGTTTGGTTAATATTTTTTAAAAAAGTAAAAAGAATAAAGTCAAATACTCACTCTCAGCCTCTCTTATTTGTGATTGTGTGAATGACCTTCAAATCATGACAAATTTCAAATTGCAAGATTTCTAAATTTGGAGCTCAGAGTCACTGCAAAACGAGGAAAACCAACTCAAGGATCCACTTGCTTGGGGCACATGAGGCATGAGAGGACTTTCCTTTGGAAGGCTCTGGACCCCTGGGGCTGGAGAGCAGGGGCCAGACCCGCAGTGCTGTGAAGGGCTCCAGCCCAGGTCAGAAGGACCCAGACTGGGAACCCCAAGTATCACTCCCCTCACTCCAGTGTTGAGGCCCTGCGGGGGCCCAGGAGGAAGCACAGCGTTTCCTTAGGACTTACAGATTCTAACACGTCCAAGAAGGTTCTTTTTTAAAAAAAAAAAAATTTTTTTTTAGTTGTCAATGAACCTTTATTTTATTTATTTCTTTATATCCGGTGCTGAGGATCGAACCCAAGGCCTCACACATGCCAGACAAGTGCTCAACCATTGAGCCACAACCCCAGCCCCCCAGGAAGGTTCTTGTGTGATCTCAAACTTTACCCTTCCTGTCCAAGTTGGATAGATATCTCAAAGCGGTCTTGACCTGAGCTGACCTGCATGGTGGCAAAACCAGGCTTTTGGTTTGGTTGGTGGTCAGTCACTTTTGTCCCCGTGCAGTCCCCTGATCTGAGGGAGCGGGTCACTCCTGGTGTCTGTGGCCAGCACCAAACTGAGAAACCAAGTGCAGCATTTCAGGACAAGCTCCAGGCCTCCTGGGACACTCCCAGAAGCTGACCATGAAGCCCAGCAGGCAGCCCAGGGACTCTGCTGCCCAGTGATTCTCCACTGGAACCCACTGAATACCGAGGGTGGACAGCAGCTCCTGTGGCCAAGGGCTGTGCTGATTGGACCCCACCCCAGCTTCCAGCACGTGCCTGCGGGTCCGGAGCCCCATAAGTGAGCGAGCAAGTCAGGTGCCCAGTGTTAAGAAAGCGTGATCCCTGCCCCCATGGCGACCGCCACCCTCTCAACACAGAAGGAACCTGCTGGAAGCTCTCTTATCCTCAGCTGGTCGTGGCAGTTAGTCAATTAATATTTTTAAAGTGAATAAAGTATAGAACTATGTCACCTATTACCCACGGCTTAAGTACTTAGATTTCAAACACGTCCATGTGATTCATTCACCCATCTTCTGGTGTCCATGTGCTCAAGGTCCTTTCCTAAAGAAGTGCAGTTCTAAAGGTCAGACATGCGCCGTCTTTCAGAGTCCACGCCCACAGCTCAGGATGCACGAGTCCCGTTTGGATTCCTGGCACCGAGGTTGTGGGAGAACTTGGTGGAGACAGGGGAGCGTTCCCCTGGGTGTCCGGCACCCCGCCCGCCAGCAGCAGATCAGGTGTTGTTACCCCTTCACCCATGCATCCAACTCAGTTCCTGTGAAAACCACTCTTTTTTTTTCCTTTACACTTTATCAGTTTTTATAATAATGACATTATTTAATTCCATGAGCAGTTGGCAGATGGGTTGAGGAAGCCTTGGCCACTAGCACAGCTGTCCGAAGGAGAGTGCAGATACCGGGCCGCGGGGCCGGGGCCAGGGCCTGCCCACCACCTGTGACCTGAGGCCAGCTCTGCTCCTTCAGTCTGCAGCTGCCTGTTAGGTTGCTAGAATTCCCATGGCAGCCACAGTCGGTGAGGGACTAGAACAAGTCACTCAGGCTGGGAGGATCAGGAGAGGGGCTCTGGAAGGACAGTGGCCAGGAAGCTGAGGGGCCTCTGCCCCCATTTCTTACCCTGCTCCCTAGGTGACCCCAGACCTCACTAAGCAAACTGGTAGCAGCAGCACCTGACCAGCTCCTGGTGCCAAGGACTGGGGGCTCTTCTTGCTCAGCTGCCCAGCTCCTGTGCCCACATCGAGGGGCAGGGAAGGGCTCCACCCAGAGCCTTCAATTCTGTCACATCTAGGCAGGGGGATCCCTGGTCCTGCCTGCCCCGCTGTGGCCTTCTTCCCCCGCTCCCCCCTCTTTTGGGTGTCTGCCTTTGACCTTGTGGTCACAGGCCCACCTCCAGCTGCTGTGTTGCTGGATGAGTTTTCCTAGATACACACCAGCAACAGGTCACATGGCAATTACGGGCAGGACACCCACACAGAATCAGAAGGCCACCAACACAGTAAACAGACAAGGCCAAAGCCAGGAACTCTTGGGGAAATCAGGGCTCTGACATGCTTACTGGTCTCCTGCTCAGAAAGCCCTCAGTTCTCAGAGCTGGACGACATCACAGGCCCTGCTGACTAACGTCCCCATTCACAGATGAATCCAGTTTCCAGAGCTGCCAGTGAATTGCTGGACCCCACGCCTTGTGATGTCCCCCTGCAGTGGACACTCACCTGGCAGGTTAGAGGCAGATGGCTCTTCACGAGGAAGGCTGTTCACAGGAACTCGACCCGTCTCTGCCCTCCTCCAGGGCCACCTGGTTTCACAAGCTCACCAGGGCAGGTGAGCATGGCGTCTAGGGAAAGGACTGCTTATTATGGGTCTTCTCAGTCCCTCCCACACGCACGCCAGAGCCGCTGCGGATATAAAAGATGAGCAAAGGGCTGAAACGAGATAAGGCCAGCAGACTTCTGCAGAAGTGCTCGCCCGCGCCGCAGAGGAGCAGGACGGGCGTCACCTCCAGGCTGCAGGCAGGGCTCCTCCAGACAGGCTGGGTCATCGACTGGATCTAGGGAAGAAAGCAGAGCCACGCCACGCAGGGAGACCCTGCAGAGTCCGCACCCCAACCCCAGGGTTCGCCCGTCCTAGGGAGGAGAGGCCCGCCCGGGGCACTCCGGAAGCAGACCCAGAGCCACACCCCACCGCCTGCTTCAGTGGGCGCTCACACTCCAGGCCACTGTCCCCTGCCCTGATCACACCAGGGCCAGGGACTAGACAACCAGGCCAGCCCGTGTCCCAGAGCCTGTGATTCGAACTCCCCCGACCACGCTGGCCCCGCCCTGCTGGTGGCGCTCCCTGAAACCACAGTAAAGGCCATCGCCCACAGTTTCCCGGTCCCCTTCTGCCCCTGACCCTAACCCTCCCTGAGGGGCCCCGTGCCATGGCGCACCCTCCTCATCTACCTTGTGCCGATCTGTCAGCCGTGCCATTCCCGAATCATAATGAAACCCACAGTCTGAAACAGGCCATCCCGGGGAAGAGTGACCCCTCGTGCCAAGTCTGTACCCGGCCCCTAACCTCCCTCCCAGGCCTCCTGCCTGCTGTGTCCTGCTTTACACTGGACACCTCCACAGCCGCCTAGAGGCAGCAAGCCAGCTTCTACCTCCAAACTGCATCTTGCCCCACACTCTGCATCTCAGAAACGGCACCGTCACGGCAGCCATCCAGCTGAAGCCAGGGGCCCCCTAGTCGGCCGCCCAGCCTCTTCCCCAGGTCAACCAGTCCCTGCTGGGCCCAGAACACACCTGACGTGACCGTTGAGATTGCCGGATGGCAGCTGTCTGTCGCCTGCTGGCCTGCAGGATCCCTGAGGTGAGACCCACTACAAGCTCATGAGGCGGTCCTGCTGCCTGGGCTTGATCTGACCCGGGTACCACAAGGTGGATGTGCCCCTGGGCGGTGTGGCCTGTCCCTCTGCCTGGCTGCCACAGCCATCGCACGCATGAGGAACTTGCGGATCTCTGTGCCTGTCCCATACGCAGTCACTTGGCAAAGTGAGACAGAAAACTGTAGTGAAAGCCGGCCGTGGTCACCTTGTGGGGTGTGGCAATGCCCAGAAGCCACGCTGCTGGGACACACGTGCTTTCTGGAGAAAGCCGAGAGCCCGGAGGAACCTTCCAGGATCCACACACTGATGCGCGAGACTTCTTCCCCTTTGAAACGCCAAGGATTAAAATTCTTGGAAGTCATCGTGCACCCCTGCAGCCAACGGCAGAATCCCCGGGACCCCTCTGCCGGGTGGGTGGCCACTGTCTCAGGAAATGGGACTTGGAGCTCATGACAGGCCTGGACCTAGGGCCCCCTTGGCCTTCGTCCTTCCTCTGTTCTGAGCTCACAAAACAGGTCAGAGAGTCCCTGAGACATGGACACTCTGATGGTTCCATTTTGTCCTGGGGTTGTTTGGACAGGACCTGAGGAACGACCACGGAGGTTAAACTCTTCTTAACCCAGTAAGTTCCAGAATATTAAAATATTCTGCAAATATTTTATTAGAACCAATACCAGTGCATTAAAATAGGTTGAAAATCATATCCTGGAGATTATTATATACTTCATTATCATTAAGAATATTAACATATCAATAATATGAACAAATATTGTCGCTAATCATTCACCTATTATTTTTCTCAAAGAACTCTAAAAAATATTTATTTCGATGCTATCTTAAGAGGTGTATTTGTTGGTCAACTTGAGTTTTGAAGATGTTCCATGAGTGGGACCATAGGACATTATGGGTTAGTCAGCTAGTGTTTAAAGCAGACCCCTCTTGCCAGTCACGGCAACACATGCCCATAAGCCCAACCACTCAGGAGGCTGAGGCGGGAGGATTGAAAGTTTGAGGCCGGACTCTACAAGTTAGCAACACCCTGTCTCACAATTTAAAAAATAAAATAAAAAAGTGGTCATGCAGCTCAGCAGTAAAGCACTCCTAGATTCAATACCCAGCATCAAAATAATAATGATAATAGACACCCCTTACTGCCTCTTTCCCTCACCTGTGTAGTAGGCTGAGAGCCAGGGTGATCAGATGAGACTCAGAAAGAGGACGTCCTGGAAAGAGGGGTGTTCAGAAATGGGGGGGTGTTATGGGTTCAATTGGCCCCTCAAAAGGATTTGATGAGGTCGTTAGCCCTGGTACCTGTGAGTGTGGCCTCGACTAAAGCAGGGCCTTGGCGGATGTGATCAGGTGAAGGTAAGGTCGTCAGTGTGGGCCTGACCCAAGGGCCCGGTGTCCTCACGGGAAGCCGTCAAGGTCATGGGAAGACATGTACTCACGGGGACAGGCCAGATGGTGACAGAGGCAGGTGGGGTGGCAGGGCCGCAGGCTTAGGAACAGCGGAGGTGCAGATCTGTGGCCCCGGGACCGTGAGACGGTAAGTCTCTGCGTCCTAAGCCACAGGTTTGTGCCACGTGTCACCGAGCAGCTCTGGGAATCCAAGACAGCGGGCAGCGGAATCAGAGGCTGGCCAGGGCCTGGAAGAAGGGCACATCTTCTCCTGGGAGCAGCTCAGAGGAGACGGGGCGTAAGAGCCCACACTGACCCGCGGCCCAGCGAGGGCGGGCCCACTGCCCAGGGCCTGCAGACCCTGGGAGCCGCTGGCTCGGCCCTGCCCGCCATCAACACGGGCTCCTTAGCCAGGGTGCAAGCCAGTCATGCCCGTCAGCATGACCAAGATGTCATGCCCTCGGGGCGACGGAATGTCCGCCTGCCAGGCCCCGAACGGAGCGTCCGCGTCACCAAGAGCCCACCCGCCACGAGGAGGAGCAGAGGTGAAGCGGGCTGAGTCCCGCGGAGGGAGGCCAGTGGGTCCCGGCACCCCCGGCACCAGGCATCAAGCTCCCAGGGCAGGGCGCACCCTCACCACTCACAGGGAGGCGGGCCAAGACCAGACCCCGGCGACTAACGGGTGCAGCCCCTCGGCGGCCCCCAGGCCCCTGGCCCATGCGCGTGGAGGCCGTGGCTTTCCACGGATGGATGAGCAGCCTGGCTGACCCTGAGCCACGCTTGATCAGATGGGCATAGTCTGCCAACCGAGCAAAGCAATTTAATCGAAAGGCGAAAGGTGATGCTTTCCCAGGAAGTCCGTGGACAACTCACTGATTTGGGTCATTTGGGGATAGGATAAAGGCTTAGAGGGAGGGAGGGCCACCTCCGCCCTACACCACCTCTCGGATTTCAGCTCCTCCCACTTCCTAGTCTACAAAACCGAACTCGCATTCTCCCCAAGCCCGTCTGTCTGTTACCGTAAGCATTTGACCGTGAAGGCAAGTTAGCCAGGTCATAGCGCCCAGTGTTGGCTCTGTCACCAGTGCAGATGTCATAATGAAGGGATTCTTAATTTCTCTGACTGGTTTTGCAGAACTGGGGATTGAACCCAGGGCCCTGTGCACACTAGGCAAGTGATCTATATCCCCAGACCCAGACCCTTTATATGTGATTAACATTTAAACTGGTAGAATTCCAGTGAAGCAGGGTGCTCACCATAATTGGGGAAAGGGTGGGCCTCATCGAATCAATTGAAGGCATTAAGAGCAAAGACAGTTGTTCCCTAAAGAAACATCAGTCTGCCTAGGTTTCCAGCCTGGAATTTATAGCTGGTGGGGCTTGTTTCCTTTCTTACTTTGTCCCCACACCATATCATTGTTCCTCAATTTTTATGTATAAATTATATATATGGTGATATATATGAATTATATATATAAATAATGGGTAGGACTCCTCTTCCGGTTTCACCTTCAAAATGTCTCTCAAATCTCTTCCATCCTTTACTGCCACGGTTCTCAAAATGGGCCATATGTCAGAACCAGTGGAGACCTCTGAAAAATCCGAATGCCCTGGGCACACCACAGACCAACTAAGTCAGAATCTCTAGGAATGGGACCCAAACAGTCACCAGGATTTTAAAAACTTCCCCAGATGATTCCAACATGCACACAAAATTGAGGAACAATGGTTTGGTGTGGGAAAAAAGCAAGGACGGAAACAAGCCCAACAGATCTGAATGTCGTGTCTTCTGAAAACTTGATACTCAGAGCACAGTCCCTCAGCTGCAGGATCAGCATTACCTGGGAGCTTGTCAGAAGTGCAGAATCTCGGGGCCACCCAGACCTAATTGAGAAGAATCTGTCTTTTACCAACCACCCAGGTGAGGGGCAGCGATGCACAGAAAAGTCAGAGAGGCTTTATTCCAAAACTTACCAAAACGACTACGTGTTGGGCAGATTGTCACAGAGCCAGCCCCACAAAACCTGCGGGGCAAGACCCAGTGTGGGTCATGAGCTGGGGACCTGCTCATACTACCTGTAGTGATGGATGTGAATTTGAACATGGGCTTAGTCGTTAGACAGACCTGGCTTTGAGCCCCGGCTCTGCTGTCTACTCCCTGTGCAACTCAGGGGCAAACCCATTTCCTAAGCTGTTGAGTAGCAATAACAGTCGTGCCTATGTGAATTATCCTGAGAACACAAAAACATCATTCCTGTGAATAGCTTGGTCCAGGGCCTGGAAAATTGAACACACTGCTGTTGGCAACTGATGAGCAGCACCATCTGATCCTACTACAAGACGGAGCGTCCTGGAGGTGCCGACATACGCTGCAGAGTTCCTGACCCGTGGCCCGAGCCTCCCACTGTGATGAGACAAGGAAATGATAGGAATTGCTGTAGTTGTGTGTTATATAGTAATAATAAGCTATATTGGGCATTTGCCTGGACTTGTAAAACTAAAATCATAAAATGCAGCAGGCACCTGGTGACAAACTTGCTGTGTGGCGGGATGACACTCCTGAACGAGGCTGATATGAACCTTTATCTGTGATTTGAGTGGGGGCTCCTAGTACAATCGTGTTCTGGTCTTTATCAATGAGGACCAGAGCATAACTTGGCTGAAAATCACTACTTAAACCCCTGGACTTTTGGAGCAAACTGTCAGCAGCACCGTGACCAGAGGACTCCATGTCGCTCTGTCTCTTGACTGCCCCGGTTGCTGTCCACTCCATCACTGATTGCTGATCGACCGTTGTCAATGAATCCGGACGACAAAGCACGGCTCCAGCGACGACGACTGCCATCCAGCCTCCGATTCATCAGACACCCAAGGACATCCAAGGAGCTGAGAGAGGCTATGGCTGAGAAGAATCCCCTCGGTCCTGTTGACTGACTTCTTGGCTAAGAGACGTTGCATTGACTAATTCCATGGGGGTTGGACTCTAGGTGAATAAAAGGGTGAATCTTTAATGTATTCGTGACTTTCTATTATTGGGAATGGTAAGTTGACTTGCTATTATTGGGAATGGTAAGTTGACTTGCTATTATTGGGAATGGTAAGTTGAGTGTGTATTGCACGAATAAAATCCTCTTGTTGGAACCAAACTCAATTCCTCTCTTACTCACTGCTTGCTTAGACACCGGCTCTCTTGACTAAGCTTTCAACGGGCTTCTTCCTGACTCTAGGCCCCTGACCTTCTCTTTCTCGGTGCATTTACTTTAGAAAACCTGCAATTTTTTTAATAAATTCTGCCTCTGCCCTTTGAGTTGTAAATCCTCTACGACCCAGCAAAGACTTTCTCAAGGACAGTGGGCACCTCTTTGAAATGCATTTATCAGGGAAGATCGTACCCCATCTCCCAGTCCCTGTGGGAGGGTGGGCACACTGCTCCAAGTTCCAAAACCCCCTCCTACCATAACGATATGAGTGCTTAGTTCACCTTTGGAGAAAGCCAACTAGCAAACAGATAGCCTTTGGCTCCCATTGCTACTCTCCAGGACTTTCCCACTAACTCACCCCAGCACCTAAAAACACTCCTGCCCTTTGTTTCCTCGGAGTGGAGTTCTGTCCAGCTCTGGCCTCTGTCCCCTAGAGCGATGGCCTTGAGTCAAGTCGTCTGTGCATGCTTAGCTTCTGTGCCATTGTTGCTTTGAGAGTTCCGCCCTCGGATCTTCTATTCAGCTCTCGTGTGGCTGCAGGAGCTGGTCATGAGGACAGGGGCGACTGGTGTCATCTGTAAATCTCAGCAGCCCATCAAGACCAGCAACCACATCTGTGGTGGAAGAACTGAGAAGAACCCAGGTGGTGAGGGTCTGAGCCTGGTTAAGAGCTGAGGGGCAGGGCCGCGGTGGTGTGTGCTCTGAGACCCTGTCTCTGGCCTGGCCAGGCCCTCTAGCAGTATTCTGTGGGCTGGTCAGAGCTGATTGCATGACGTCTTCCTCTCTGCCACTCCTCATTATGCTTCCTCCATTCCACCTTCACCTTCTCCTCTGTCCTGACCCTGCTCCTGTCCAGTTGAAGCAGAACCCTTCCCCTGTCCACAGTCCAACAAACCACAGACCCTCCGCAGGTGCCTGCTCTTCCTGCCTTCTAAGTCTGTTGAGATCATTCTTAAAGGGGCTTTATGGAGGTTCCATTACCTTGGCGTGTTAGTCAGCTCTTCGTGGCTGTGACAAAAATACCCGACATGACCAATTTAGAAGGGGAAAGATTTATTTCGGCTCACAGTTTCAGTGGTTTCAGTTCCTGGTCAGCTGGCTCTAGTCCTTGGGAGTGTGATGAGGTAGAACATTATGGTGGAAGAATGTGGTGGAACAAAGCTGCCCAAAGAGCAAAGAGAGAGGAAGGGAACAGGCCAAGGACGAGATATAGTCCTCAAGGGAACGCCCCCAAGGACACACGCCCTTCAGTGTTTCCACCTTGTACAGTTTCCATCTCCTCCCGAGAGGAATTCAGCTAGGAATTCAACCGTGAGTTGATCCTCCCATAAGGTCAGAGCCCTCGTGGTCCCAGAAGCCCCGCCTCTGGGTGTTGCCGCACTACAGACCAAGCCTTTAACACATGAGCCTTCGGAGACCTGCCAGCACCAAGAGGCACGGCCGAAATCACTGGCCGCTGGCGACAGCACTCAATCTCCCACTCTCCCCCTCCACCTACCGCCCCTGCCCTTTGAGGGTCAGCTGCTAGGACTAAGAGGTCCAATCCTCAGATCATGGGGTTTGGGTCCTCCAGCAACCAGCCCCCCTCCTCGAGGTCCTGACAAGAGTCACCTCATCAGCATCAACTCAGGCACAAGGCTGGAATAACAAAAGAGGCTCCTCGGTCACTCTGGATACCAGGGACTCTAGGAACTCTGTGCCAGGCACCAGGACAAAGGCCAAGCATATATTTCTTATATCACGACATCACAGGATAAAACATTCCCTACTCCAAAGAGCACACTAAAGAGACTCAAGGGTCCAAAATATAGACAAAAATTTCAAGATGCACAGAAGAGATCTCCAGGACCAGGAGAGAGTTCCCAGGGGACAGTGACTGGGAAACTTCACAGAGGACCCTGTTGGAACACTGAGGGCTGGGGAGACAGAGAGGTGAACGAGGGGCTGTCCAGGGGAGGGGATGGCCATGCGGGCAATGAACAGGAAGGACTGGGGACATGTGGCTGAAACACACTCCATTATACAAAAGCAAAGTCGCCCAGGTGCAACGCTCCGGGAGTGTTGCAGACTCCAGGTTGCAAGGACGTTTGACATCTAACATGAAGGACGCCGAGATGGCTTCGTCCAGTCTGACACACGAAACAAAGTGAAACCAGCTGTGTCTGCTCTCGTGGCTTCTGCCTTTACCCACGTTGTTCCCAGCCACGTGAGCAGCACGTGAAGGCTTTGTCCTTGCACGAGAGCTGAGCCACGCAAAAAATCCACAAGGGCCCTTCTCCAGGGCGGCGCGTCCTGGCCTCTCCAGGGGCGCCCAGCTGACCCCCTGGCGGACCTCCTCCTGCTGCTTCTGACTTTGGCAGAGCAGCCTGGGCACTTCAGCGAATGTGAACTCTAACCCTGTAGAGGTTCTGCGGGGAGGCGGAAGGAATTTACAACACTTTACAACACTTCACAACACTTCACCTCCCCGAGTTTGAAACATTCTACATTGTTGACCCAGGACTCAGCCAAGCACTTGACAGTGCTTACTATGGAAACCCTCCTTTCCTAGAAAAAAGCCACGTATGTTGTCGAAGGCTGGGGAGTTTTGTCGTCAGTCTCTAGAGAGCATGAGAGGCACATTCTTCACGAGGCTGACGCACCTCACCTACAGTCCACTCAAGAGCCTGGAGCTACTTTATTGAGAATCCCTAATCTGAAAATCTGAAATCCAAAATGTTCCAAAATCTGAAACTTTTTTTTTTTTTTTTTTTTTTTTTTTTGGTGGGGATACCTGGGGTTGATCTCAGGGGCACTCGGCCAACCCTCTTTTGTATTTTATTTAGAGTCAGGGTCTCACTGAGTTGCTTAGTGCCTCACTTTTGCTGAGGCTGCCTTTGAACTCACAATCCTCCTGCCTCAGCCTCCCAAGCCGCCGGGTACCACCTCACCTGGCCAAAACTGGAAGCATTTTGAGTGCCATATGATGCTACAAGTAGAAAATTTCACACCATAAAGCTTCATTTCAGGCACAAATTTACTTAAAATAGTGGATAAAACTACCTTTGCGTTCTCTATATAGTTGTGTATGAAAGGTATAGGACTTTCATGTCTAGACTTGGGTCCCATCCCCGATATATCACATGTATCTGCAAATGTTCCAAAATTTCCCAAAAAGCCAAAATCTAAAACACTTCTGGTCCCAAGCATTTCAAATAAGGGGTACTTGGCCTGTATTTCTTTTTTTGCATTCTTTTTCTTAAAGAGTCTACCCACCCCCATAAACAAAATCACATAAGCTCCAGGCCTATGTGACCCTGGCCCGCTCTATACACAGTCTACAGCCAGTGCCAGGTTAGACCTGGTTCTCCACCACGGTGACAGAGCCTCCAGTCTGCGTTTCTGAGGATGCTCTTCCTGGGGAGGAGGAGGAGGAGGAAGAGGATGCGCTGAGGTTCAAAATACCAAGAAGCCATTTCCTGTAACGGGTAGAGGCAAAGAAGTAAATGATGGGGTCGATGCCACAGTTCACATTCATGAGGGACACAGTGACCTGAAGAGCCAGCGTGAACGCCCTCTGCTCGGCACAGGATGGCGGGCCCAGCAACTCTCTCACCATGAACTGCATGACGTTGAGATGGTAGGGACTGAAGCACAGGACCACAGCCACCAGCACCACCAGCGTGAGCAGGCAGGCCCTCCGGGGATGCCCCTTCCCGCTGGCCAGGGGGTTCCCCCGGGCTGTGCTGCACAGCTTCAAGGCGATCTTCACGTAACAGAACAGTATGACGCCCACCGGCGTGCAGAAGCTGAGAGCGCAGGCCACCAGGACCATGACAGGCAGCCCGAGGACGGGCTCCACGCTGACATACTCCATGCAGGTCAGCTTGCCCGCCAGGGGCTTGGCCATAGGGATGAAGAGCAAGGGTACCGTCTGCAGAAGTGCCAAGACCCAGACAGCCACGCAGACGAGCTTGGCCCGGCCCGTGCTGCGCAGCCGCTGGCTCTCATGGGTACAGACCACAGCCAGGTACCGATCCACACTCACGCAGGTCATGAGGTAGACCCCTCCGTAGGTGTTCAGGTACATGATGAACGCTGTCAGCCTGCAGAGTCCGTCCCCAAACGGCCAGCTGAAGTCCAGCACGTAATAAGTGATCTTTCCTGGCAGGGCCACGGAGAACAGGAGGTCAGACACGGCCAGGTGGGCCAAGTAGACACCTGTTGAGTTGATCTTTTTGTCCTTTTGACAGGCAAGGCAAAGGGCAAGGATGTTTCCCAGGGCGCTGAAGACCAAGAGGGCCGTGTAGAACAGAGAGAGCACCACACTGGCCTCCCGGGGTGGGAGGTGGGGAAGGCAGGAGTTGGAACTGTAGGGGAGGCTGCCTGGGTCAGCCATGCTGGAAGCCATCTCAGAGGTCCCTGGGGAGACACAAAAAATAAATGTGCAATATTGCATCAGTGGGGTTATGCCTCTGGAATGGTAATAATTGATATTTTTGTTGGGGCAACATGCCCATGAAAGACACCTCTATTTTCAAAGTCGACTGTCCTTGAAGTGTAACGTGCTGTCTCTGTTACCATGGCGGCAGGTTATGGCTTAGATCTGAGGTGTCCTCCAAAAGTTCAAGTGTGAGACGATGCGCCAAAAGATTGGATTTTGAGTTTTAATCCTATCAGTGCATTAATCCCCCAGTAAGGATTAACTGGGTGGTAACTGTAGGCAGGTGGGGTGTGGCCGGCCTTTGGGGTTTTTATTTTGGCCTTGTTGAGTGGAGCTTGCTCTCTCTCTGCTTCCTGGTGACATGTCCCCAGCTACTTTCCTCTGCCACAATGTTCTGACTCACCTCATGCTCCCAAAGAATGAAGTTGTCTATGGACTAAGATCTCTAAAACTGTGAGCCTCCAGATAAACTTTTTCTTCTCTAAATTTGTTCTTGTCGGGTCTTTAGGTCACAGCAGCAAAAAAAACGGACTAAAACACCGTGTAAAACATGACCTGCAAAAGAGCAGCTTAAAACATATTTTATTGCACTCAGGAGTTCTGGGGACCTGGATGCTGGAGAAGGCCCAGAGGAATGACCGTTCTGTGCTCCCTGGTGTTGAGAGTCTCAGCTGAGAACACTCAGATGCTGGGAGTTGCTGGAATTGTCCAGAGTTGACTTTACTCACCTGTGAGGTGGTTGATGCCAGCAGCTGGCTGGAAGGTCACCTGGGGCTACAATGGAAGCACCTGCCCATGTCCTGTCCACGTGACCTGGGCGCCCTCCCAGCACGGCAGCTGCGGATCATTAGACTTCTAACGTACAACTCGAGGCCCCCCAAATGGTGGAAGCTGCATGTACTAACCATCTTTTCTGCATTTGATGCGTTGACATTTACCGACTTGCAGACCCTGAAGAGACCAATCCTCTCAGGATCAGCCAGTTCCTAGAGATAGTCAACAACTCGCTGTGAGTGCACCTCAAATGCAAACCGACCAGCTCAGAGCCCTTCCCATCAACCACTTCCTTTCTCAAACTCTCGCACTGCAGGCCAGGAACCCAACAACAAGGGACAGCACCCGTGATAGGAATTCAGAGCCCGCCGAAATGATTCAAAAGAACCAGTCCTAAGCCTGCTTTCCCAGGAAACCACAAGAAAAGACTGCTGCTCACGTTCTCCCCTGTCCCCTCTGCCTCCTGACTACCGCGGTGGTGCTTCCCCGCGTGACCTGGCACGGCCTGGTATACCCCCTCCTCCCGGGGACTGTAAGCAACACATTTTTCAAAGGCAATCCTTTGCTGATCTGTTGGCCTCATTGAATTCAAGATTTCTATTACACACTGTTTTAGAACACTGGGTCACTTTTTCTCGTCTAGCCTGTGAAGTGTCACGTCATCAATTTTACCACTTTCTATCAGTCAAGTAAGTCACGACTCCACCCCGATTCCAGAGGAAGGTGGAATTGTCCCCACTTCTAACACAACACGGACACATGTAAATATGCAAATTTTAAAAAGTAGATTGAGGATTTTCACAAAGTGGCACATCCCTGTGATTGGCACCCAGATTGGGAGTCACAACCCCATCAGCCTTCCAGAGCTTTCCGAGCCCCTCCAACCTCTACCTCCATTCCAGGTTAACCCCTCTCCTCCCTCCTACATCACAGCTCTGTCCTGCCTGCCACTGAACTTTGCATAATAAAGTCACACCACATATTATTTCTCAGGTAGCTTCTCTGGCTGAATGATGGTTTGTGAGTTTCACCCATATCGTTGGACGTGACTGGAGTTTGTGGCAGAATGGGACTTGATTGTGTGAATGCACCACCGGAGCTGTATCCTTTCCACTGAAGTTGGGGCCAATTTGGGGGGAATCGGGTTCAGTTCAGCTCTGCATGTTCAAATGTATACATTTTGCTGAGCATTAGCTGAGAGGGGAACAGGTGAAGCCCTGGTTCTGCACAGGTCCAGTTTTAGTCGGTTCCAGCAGTGCTTTTGTCAAAGTAGTTGTCCTAATACCCCCACACCCCCGCCCCCGTGGTGGCTGAACCCTGGCTGTCACTTGTCTTCGTCAGTCTTTCTCAGGTTGGCCATGGTGATGTGTGGGAGGGTGTCTTGGGGATTTAACGGGCATTTCTCTGACCACTTCCGATGCTGAGCACCTTCTCACCCGCTCCTTGGCCATGTGTGTCTCTTCTGTGTAGTGCCCACGTGACGTGGAGCGTGGAGTCCAGTGGGCTCTTTGTCTCACAAGTTCAAAGAGTGAGATTCACAGACAGCAGCCAGTGAAAGCAAAATATACGAATTTATTAAAGCGAAGTGAAGCGAAGCTCCCGCAGCTGGGAGGGGACCCGAGAGGATTGCCAGGAATGGCCGTTGTGCAGGGTTTTTAGGAGTCTGTGGTTTAAGGACGTCAGCCCCTGCCCAATCCTGGGTAAGGCACTCCTGTTGTGGAAACGACAGCACGGCACTCGCAAAGTAGGAGAAACCAAGCTTCATTTTACACCAGCGGGTCCAGAGGAGATTAGCGCTTCAAACTTCTCAGCCCTGATCCAGTTTCTCACAATATTTATAGGTCATTTGACGTCATCTTCGACCCATCCTATCATTGAGACTTTTTCCTCTTTTTTAAGAAATATTCCTGATCCATGCAGCTGAAGGCCTGTGCAGGGCCTCTAACATAAAGCATGCTCACAGGACAGATGAGAAAAGAAAGGGCTCTTTCCACAGACTCCATTCCATCTCAGGAGGGAGCAGTCAGACTCCTAGGGCAGTTATTGACCATGCAAAAGGTAGGGACCCGTGGTTAATTAGGCTTCCTGGAGAAAGGCCGAGAGAGGGGAGCAGACTCAGCCCTCCCAGCAGTGAACTCTTTCCATAACGTTCCTGTAATTTCATTTCACAACCAGGTCTGGTTCTGCCATCGCACTCTGTCCATGAGGCATTTGTTCAGCCTCGAGTGTGATCACAGTATTGATCTGGCCCTTTCCTTCTGTGGAGAGGCTGTGGACTCCAGGTCACGTATGTCCCAGTTTAAAAATAACCTTTTTGTGAGTCTCTCAGCAAAACCCAGCAGCTGCTGTTGTTTGTGCTCTGCTGCCGAGGAAGTTGCCCGGGGCCCATTTCCCTATCTGCCCAGGCCCATCTCTTCCTCCCGACTTCACCTGTACAAACATGTCGTCCCTTTTCTGTTGGGTTGTCTGTCACAAGCTTGTTCGTGTTCTCCTATTTCCTCTTTCAAACCCACTGTTCCGGGTCTAAGTGGGCCCGGCCTCCATTTCTCCCAGCTGTGTTGTGATCATCCTGCATCCTTAGTTCCCAGACTGTAAGAGGCAGCGCTGGGTGGGTCTCCCCAGGGCTCTTCCTGCAGCCAGTCGGAGCGCTGTGACTGTCCTCCTGGTACACACGTGAGCACTAAGGCACCACGAGGGCGTGTGGCCCTCCTCGGGCCCACCACGGTCTTTCCCAAAGTTCTTGCCTTGGATTCTGAGCTCGGAGATCTAAATCTGCTCAGAGCCTTGGGAGGAACAGTGCCTAGGGTGGTGCCCTGCCTTCCCTGGAAGAGCCAGCCTGCAGAAGCCATTCCCTCAGGCAAAAGCAGCCGCCCTCCTCTCCTCCTGCTCAGCCTGCGGCCCCCAGAGCCTACAGGTAGGAAGGCAGGTGAGGGGAGGTGGCCATGGCTGGTCCCTCCTCCCTGAGGGCCAGCCCAAACCCCCAAACTCATGTTTCAATCTCTCTCTCTCTCTCTCTCTCTCTCTCTCTCACACACACACACACACACACACACACACACACACACTGACAGACACACTCCTGGACCAAACTCCCGTCAGACACCAAGCCCACTTCTTGCCAAGGCCTCCAGTGTGGGCTTCCCTGCCATTCCTGCAGGGCCAGCATCACCAGCCTTGGAGAGAATTCCACTCAGTCCACTTAGAGAGGAGCCCCACCCAGGATATCTCACCACCCTCAATATCTGGCAAGTTCCTCGCCCCACTCTCCACATCTGAGCACCCTGGCCTGCGTTTAGGGAGAATCCTGCGGGGGCATTTTAGCAAGAACTCCACCCCCACCCGTGTTTCCTTTTCCTATTTCCCTCCGCCCCCTCCCACCCACTCCCCGCCTGTAACCCCCCACTTGTCTGTGCTGGGTTTGCAATGATTTCTGGATAAAATCTGTTTCTACCACTCTAACTACTCTCCAGCTCTGGTTTTCTTAATCACACACACACACTCTCACACACCCTGTGTAAATGTGAACTGGGAACCCCAGGGAAGGTCAGGCCAACAACTTCCCGAGTGAAGTGACCACGTCAGGGTAAACTCCTTCAGGACAGGACAGCACGAAGCTCACCACCCTCTGGGGAGCAGTCCAACCAGCCCTGAACCAAGAGGAGGCGCCTCTTCCTCTTCCCCTCCCCCCATAACCATCCTGTCCCAAGCCCTGCTGAGCTGCAGGGACCCAGGAAGATGCGGGGTGGGATGCACGGGGAGGGGACTTCTGAGCCTGAGCCAGGCAAGGCAAGCCCACAAAGAGGCAAGTTCAGCTCAGGAGGGTCCCAGCCACAGGTCAACACACCATCTGAGCCGTCAGAGTGATGCCTGCTGGGAGTTTGTGTGTCTGATTCTTGGCTTGTTCAGGGCTCAGAGTGCGAAGCGTTGGGGTTGGCTCCCAAGCACCTCGACGCTTGGCGATGGTGCCCCCACCCCGGGGTTCCTCCCCAGGACCCGTCACCTCCCAGCCTCTGCTCTGCCAGGTCCTCAGTTCACGCGGTACCACCTGCTTCCTCAGCCTGGCCTTCCTGTGTCCCTTTCACTGCCGCTCACTGCATCCCCCATGAGGCAGCTAAGTGCCCCTCCCCTCAGAAGCCTCCCACCCTGCCACACGCATGAAGCCCGTCCCCTCAGTGCTGGCCTGGCCCTTGCTGGGGATGCAGTGGACTCATCGCACCTCTGTCCCCCAGCAGACCTGAGCCCCTGAAACCCTTCATAGGCCTCTTCTTTCCTTGGTATTGGCACAAAACCAGTGCTCAGCATGTTGGCCCTGCTGGAGACCACGGAAATGTCACACCCAAGGAGGAGCGGGCAGGGTGTCACGGCGGTAGTGGTCTAGGGAGGTTGGCAAGGGCTAGACTTCCACGTGGATCCCCAACAGGGGCCACCAAGTCCGTGAGCCCCAACACCTCAGACTGGGCCATCTGCTCTCCCAGCTAGTGTCGTTGACACGGGTACAAACCTCAGAAAGTGAGGTGCCAAGTGACCAACTCCAGGACCAGGTATGGGATTTGTGTGTCATAGACTCCTGCCCCACACTGGCCAGAGGTGGTTCCCCAGCCCCTCTCGGCATCCCCTGCCCTAGGTCCTCTCCCCAGGGGCGCAGAGCATCCCTCCCCAACACGCCCCTGCCCCCAGGAAAGGACCTGGTATTGGTCATTCAGCCTTAAAGGGAAGCGACCTTCTCTGCTCTTTCCCTTCTCACAGGTGATCGGCCTGTGTCACAGGGGTGTGACAGAGGAGTGCCAGGCGCAGTTCTGCCTCGTCCTGTTCAGGGAGAATCAATTTGTGCAACCACGTGGGAACTTCCGGAGGCCTCTGAAAGGTGCCCCCCAGGGCACAACGCAGCGAGCCAGCCCCGAGCCCTCAGCAGGTTTCACTCCCGGCCTGAAGCTGGCTCAGGCCCGCCCTGGCTTCTGCCCAGACCGGAGCAGCAGAGATGCCAGGTAGCAGGGAGAGGGGCAGCTACTCTGCCTACGGACAGAGGGCCTCTCTCACGCTCTGAGAAGAATCCAGGCCGGCTTACCTCACTCACCAAGGGCAACCAAAGCACGAGGAGGCCGGCAGAGCCCGGTCCCACAGTCAGTTGCCGTCCTCGGGGGCTACGAAGCCTGGAAGGGTGCCTGTGTCCTCTCCTGGGCAGAAACCGAATCTGTTCAGGGGACTAGACTCTACTCTCCTCCTCCCTCCACCGCCCTGCTGAAAAAAGAAAAAAGAAACCCCCAGGGTATCAACCAAGGTGATCTCCCTGCCACAGGATGCTCACCCCACCTTGAGGCCCCTGCGAGGAGGAAAGTCACCCAGGAGGCCCGTTTCCTCTCTGTTCTAGATCTGTGCCCCCCACAGGCTAGGATCAGACCACAGATAGGACGATCAAGCTACCAGCATCAGGAAATTTGAAAGCAGCCATATTCTGCCCCGACTGGGACCCATGAGCCGGGCAAAGCAAGAGGGGTATTTGGGGACACACATGTGCTCAGGTCCAAGGAGGCAAGTAGAGGGGCAGCCCTGGCTCTGGATTCCCCGGGCAAAGGGTCTTAATGGAGTCCGAAGGTGCATTTGCAGAGTGCATTGGTTGCCTTGCAAATTAAGCCCGGGCGATCCCCAGCAGGGAAAGACCAGGGACTGCAGCTGGCCCTCACGGGAGGATGCTGCTCCCCACCACATGACTGCCTAGTGAATGAGGCGTCTGCAAGTGTTTGATCAAGGCTGTGCCTCAATCAAGAAACAGTCGCCATTGCGCCATAAGCACACCCCTTTCTTCCAAGGCTTTCTCCGACCCTGAGGCCTGAGTCTCTCAGCAGCCAGCTCTCCAGGCTGGTCTGAAACTGTGCTTTCCCTCCACTGCGACTGCAGGACAGGCCCCCCTGCCTCTTTCCCCAGTCTAGGACTCAACACACCCCTAGCCGGCCTCCCACCGACAGAGGCAGTGAGTCCCATTTTTCCCACCTGTAAACTGGGCCTTGAAAGACATTCCCCCAAACTCCAGGTCTGCTGGAGATAGGTTAGCAAGTCCTGTCTTACCATAGATTTTTACTCCCTCTGCCCCAAAAGGAAGAGCCAAAGCAGTTTTTGGAGATGTCTGACCAAAACACAGATCAGGAGCCTTTGGAGAATTGTCCCTTATGTCCCCTGTTTGAAGGAGAGACCAAGAAGGACAAGAAATTATAGACTGGTCCCTGACCCTGGGTTTACCTGTGATTCATCCAGAAGGACTCTGCTGAGCGGCGACTGCGAACCAGGCACGTGCTCTAAGTTCACGTGTGAGCACCATTGGCAAGCACTGGGGGCTCACTGTGTCCCCACACACCCATGGGTGTCAACCTAAAAAGCCAGTCTGGACACTGAGTGTGAGAACAAGGAATGTACTCAAGCCAAAATGAGGGCGGCCACCTGGAAAGAAGCGTGAACTCCAGCTGCCCAGAACGAGGGCCCCCCAAACGGCACGCAAGGGGTCTGAGTTTTTACAGGTTAAAAAAAGAACAAGGAGTTTGCAGCAAACCTTTGTTACAATTGCACTGGTTGACAAGAATGGGCAGGATGCTCATTGGTCACTTACATTATATAACCCAGGTAAGAACTGCACTAAACAGGAAAAGCAGGCCAGCTGTCATTTATCATTTTATTGGCATCAGGGAGTCCATAGAAACCTGCCCTGCTGGGTCAACATGACCCAGGGGACTGGGGTCTCATGCCTCATGTTTCCTCTGGACTGAAGAATTTTGTCACCTCATATTTAGGACATTTTCAAATCCTTTTCTCATTTTCCCCTCTTGATCAGAATCACTCTCTGCCCAGCATTGATGATTGACAGAGGGCTCTCCCGGGACAAGAGCTGAAGGTCCCCCGTCGCTAGAAAGGCTCACTCCTCGGTGGTGGTGCCCCATGTGGGAAGGAAAGAGAAGGCTGCAGTTACGAGGCCGGGACCGAATCATGGACAGCAACATGGGCCTCACGGGTGCCTGGGTGCAGTCACGAACACGTGGCAAGCTCCTGAGCCTTTGGAGAAGTGTCCTGGGGCCTCAGGATTCTAGTTCCTCCCACAGTCCTGAAACATGGGGATGCACAAAAGACTAGCAATTTAAACAAGGCAAAACAAAACCGGTAATGATAACCTGCCAAAGAATCATCTGCAATCCTGGGGAGCCCCTGCTCCTGAAGACCACCAGCACGTGAGCCCCGATCTCGAGGTGCACTCAGGAGCATGCAGGGGGCTCAAGGCAGAGAGGGAGCGCCAGCATCCGCGAGGACCCGGTGGGAAAGCTGGGTCCCATGTGAATGTTTCCCTCCCAGGAATTTAAAGGATGAGGGAAGCAGCCTCATTTCCTCAGAGTTGCAAGTCCATCAGATTTTTCTTCAGGAAATTGAGTCAGTGGGTTTAGGTTAACCAAGGGTCACAGAAATCTGTGGTTCTCTCTCTCTCTCTCATTCAGTCTTGTGTTAATTAATTCTTAATCTGCTTGATTTTGTCTAGTAGTTTTGCAAACCTATCAGGTTCTTCATTAGTGATCTGAAAATCTTTATAGTCCAATAGAATGAACTCAAAGTTGTGGGGTTTTCCGGGAACCCCAGCCTCGGGCGTGGTCAAGATGGCGCCTGACGCTGAGCCAAAAGCAGCCAGCTATACAGTAAACAACCAGCGAATTCCAATGATTGGCTAGTTAACGATGTGGCTAGAGCATGCCCCCCCTCGTGTACCCATCCTGTGCCTGCAGCTGTCCGCGTTTATCTCGTGTACTCTCCCCTGATTGGTTGAAGTGTATATAAGCCTGGTGGGTGGGAGAGTAGGGGGAGAAGCTGAGGAAGAAGCGGAAGAACCGGCGCGACGACGGCGGCGGCGGCGGCGGCGACGGCGGCCGCGGCAGCAGCGGGAGCGGAGCTGGAAGGAGGAAGTACGCGGGAGTGGAAGGAGCTGGGAAAAGGAAAGCTGAAAGTGCAAAGAAGCTAGGGGTAAGAGAAGCGTAGGAAAGAACCTGTGCACAATAAACTTCCAAAGCTTCAGACGTTTGCCGTGTCTCTCTCTGTGGCCAGAGGGGACGCGACAAAAGTTATCAGAACTGGTCTTGTCAGAGGAAACTCCTTGAAGATACAACACTGGAGGATTATAGGTCTTGGCAAAAGCTTCCAGAAAATCGTCAGGATAAGACAGTTTCACTGTGAACAAGACTTAAAATAGCTGTAGGCAGAAATCTGATGACTGTCCACTATTGAAAAAGAAATTCAGTCATTTCTGAAGAATACTGTGATTTTTGTGATTAGAATTATAACTGGTAACAGATCTTTATAGCTCATGTCATGAGCATGCTGTCATTAACAGACCAAACATGTCTGTGTATTTCCACAATGCTATGATTTATTGAATAACAATAAATTCGCAGGTCACACCACTTCATCAGGTGGCAATCCACTGAGTACTTCTGGGTCACCTGGTAGTCATAAGTCTGGCAATCACAGGTTCTTTTATTCCAATCTTAATTCTTCATTTCTTCTCTCTCTCTCTTTTTTTCTTTTTTTTTGGGGATTGAACTCAGGGGCACTTGAACTACTGAGCCACATTCCCCAGTCCTGTTTTTTGTATTTTGTTTAGAGACAGAGTCTCTCCGAGTTGCTTAGCATCTCGTTTTTGCTAAGACTGGCTTTGAACTCACGATCCTCCTGCCTCAGCCTCCCAAGCCTGGCTCAATCTTAATTTCTACGATCTGTAACACTCAGATCAGACATCACACTTTACATTTATATGGCCAAAAAGCGAAGAAAGGGTGTTAAGGCAGCTGCAGGAGTTCGGGAGGCCGAACTGAGAGCAAAGGCAGGGAGCAGAGAAGAAGGTGAACTGTCACTGTAGGTGGTGGAGATCACCAACCAGCCAAAGAACCTGTTCAGAGCGCAGGGCTGTCCAAGCACGGGATAGAGCTGCATTCCTAAAAAGTTGACAACATCTAAGAAGTAACTTCACAGGCGTCTGTTGTATCTCGAGCCTTGAAAACCTGACACAGGGATGATTATGTATCAAGAAAGAGGGGCCAGGCTCCTAGAGATAGCTATTTACAGCCCGCTAGGGAGGGACCCGTGGTGACTTAGGTTCCCTGGAGAGAGGCGTGTGTGGCGGGGAGAGGGGTTAACCCTTTCCCCAGGCATTGTGCCCCTAATCACATTCATCATAATGCTCTTATCATTTCATTTTATAATCAAACCTGGTATCTCCACCACCACAGGGTTGCTATTTATCAGTGTGTGCCTGTGGTTGTGCCAGGCAGATGGTGGTTTTTTTCTTGTACAAATAGGGTGTGGAGTCGTTCTTCCTCAGCACCTAAACTTAAAGTGGAGTAGCTTCTGGCAAAGTACTACTTTTCAAAATGGGGTGACAAAGGTTAGGCCCAGCCTGAAAACACCAGGAAGCAGCTCAGAGCGGGACACAGCCTGCGCTCTGCTCAGCAGCCAGGCTACCCTAAATGTGCATTCTTAAAGGAATGACGCTTTGATGTAAGAAGGTAGAGAATTTACATTTTTAAAGAAACAGAACTTAGCTCTAGATACCACTATTTGCTGACCCAGAGCAGGGTGGAGACAAAGACCAGCTGAGAAAATAAGAGGTAAAGCTATGCAGAAATGAATTAGTGTCTTGGTCGGTAGAGAAGGAGACCCCTTATCAATGGAAATTTCCTTTACGGCTATGAATTTATTTTATAAAGAATTTTAAAATAGGCACTTCTAGGGTAGCTGTATTTTTTTTTTTTTTTTTTTTTTTTTTTTTTTTTTTTTTTTTTTTTTTTTTTTAGTGCTAACTTGAACCCAGGGCCCTGTGCTTGTGAGGCAAGCGCTCTACCAACTGAGTCATATCCCCAGCCCGGGTGGCTGGTTTTAATGAGATTTCTGACTTTGGGGTACATCCCTTCGATGATCAGAGCATTTTCTCGCCTGGCTGGCTTGGAGGAAGCACCTTCAGAGCTCTGCGAAGCTCTCCTTGTGTATCTCACAAGTTGCACACTCTTTGGGGGAGGGGCTGCAGAGGCCTCCAGGCTCTTTAGTTGTCCTGGTCACTCTGTAGCTCTAACTTCCAAAACGCTTCCTCCTTGGAGAGAAGAAAACGTGCATGTTGCCTTTCTCAGAAATTCCCACTGAGAAGACGCAACCATGCAGACTGGACAAGAAAAAGGGGCGAGAGCGGAGCAGCCCGCGGTGGCGAGCATGCCACCAACACAGACCGAGCACGCTTCGTCTTTTGCAGTCAGATCCACTAAGTCACAATAAGCTCGTGGGACTTGGCTGCCTGAAAGACTCGGGATTCTCTTGGTGTCACCTCTGAAGCAATCACAAGAGCTTGGATTCCGACCTTAATTACTAATATCTGTTAACGCTCACTTCACACGTCAGGCTTCGCACACCGGGAAGTGTAGGTTTCGGGGAGGCTGAGGCAGGGCTGAGACGGCCGCGGGGTTCAGCAGAGCAGGGTACAGAGCAGAGGCGAATGCAGAAGAGGCACTGCAGGCCATTGGCGAGATTATGAACCAGGCGCAGAAGACCTCGCTCAGGTCGCAGAGCTGTCGGAGCAGAACACGAGACATCAGGCAGTTTCAAAGCAGGTCACCTCAGGCGGGGAGATGGAACTGAGCTGGAGCCCCGGGCAGATCTCCGAGGTTTGTCACCTGTTGACCTCACAGTCTGTTCACCAGACGGCAGGACGGTCGGTGTGTGCCACCACGACCGGCCTTGGGCGCTGCTTCTTTGCTGGTTTCAGGTGGGGAGGTTACATCTGGTGCGTTTGATAAGCTCATGGGCCTGGTTTCTCTGATAGGAGTTTGAAACACCCCTGTATCCCTGCGCTTCTGATTTAACCTGGTAAGTTCACAGGTGATCATTTTCATTAACATAATTCTTCCGTTTGTGCCTTATGGTCGTGCTGGGCAGATGGTGGTTGTCCTCTGGTGCAGACAAGGTGTACAACAGTGTCACAGTTTCCCAGCCAGAACTGAATCCAGGCCACAATGCCGAGACCACCAAACCTTAACCTCTCCCCCACGGGGAGCTGCAGTGGCCCAGCCGTGTGGGAAAGAAGGCCGCACAGCTTTAGAGGATTTTCAGTCCGGAGACGGTCTCTCTTCATTTTTTATTTACCTTTCGGAGGCAGGCAATCTTTTTCGGGCCCACTTTTCAAAGCATTTGAGTATCTTTGAAAATAAACCTCCTCTCTTGTTTGACTTTAAAACTGAGGTTTTCCAATTAAATGTGCAAATATACCAATTTTAGAATTTCCAAAGATCACCCTCTTGGCTACTGGACTTTAGATCCTTTTGGGTCTGAAGAGACTGTTTTCCGAGGCACCTGCCAGATGAGGCTGCATAATGTTGTATGTGGAGCCTGCTGGAGATACTAAGGGAAGACACAGCCTTTGATGAGGGTCCCCATGATTGACAGTCCTATGACAGTGTGACCCCCCCGGGGTGGGTGTGCTGCTTGTAAGCGTCCTGGAGTCAACCTTGAGTCAATTCTGCTCTTTTATGTGTCTTGGAAACACGACTATGTAAAGTAGGGTGCTCAGGGTGCCCGGCGACTAGCCTCACATGCTCCTCCCATGAGCTGAAAGTCTCCTAAGAATGTTCTGCTGGTGGCAATGCCTATGAGACCACCGCCCATCACCCACCCATGTCCTGACACGGCCACTCACTGTGCTGCTAAGGTGCTAACTCTCTAGAGCAGGCTCTCAGCCTGGAGGGAATAACCTGTTTGTCCGTCTGTCTTTCTCACATCGCCCCTTCACAGCAAGATTACGCCCACGTGTTTTCTTTGGGTCAGGCTAAACAGGTTGGTCACAGCCAAGGGCAGATCCAAATCACAAAGTTAAATAGCAACTGCAGTTTACAAAGCACTTACACTAAATCAGTCAAAACAAAACTTGAGAGCCTTGCTGGTAAGCAACCCTGCCCTCATCTGAGACCTGACCTTTCCAAAGCAAGACAGAAAGCAGTGCCCATAATCCATCCAAACAGCACGACTTCATCTGAAGCCTGAATCTTCTGCAAAGGAAGGCGGAAAACAGTAGCCAGGCCTAGAGATAGAACCCCACTCCCAATTCTCACGTAGGGTCAGAAAACAGTTCAAATAAAGCATAGTCTCCACCAAAATTGTGGGAAACTTGGGATCCTGAGAGGACTTACCCCAACTTCCAGCTAAACCCCTAGAATCTGAGAATACAATGGGTTTGTTTTCCGGTAATATGAGCTAAGTTCAGAGAAAGCCACCTGGAAAAGAAAGAAAAGTCACTTTGGGTTTCCTTCAAGGTCATCAGACGTCAACTTTTAGACAAGTTGAAGCACACTTGTGAAGTTAGAACAGACTTTATTCGAGCTCAAATGAGGATGATGATACAGGAGGAAGACACAAACTCCAGTTTTCCACAATAAGTGCTCCTGAATGGCATCTGAGGGGTCTAGGTGTTAGCTTCCTGTTGCTGTAACAAAACACCTGGATGGTCAACTTACAAAGAAGAAAGGTTTTTTTGATTCACAGTTTTATAGGTTTCAGTTTGTGTTCAGTTGACCTCATTCCTTTGGGCCTGTGGCAAGGAAGTATATCATAGTGGGAACACATGGTGGAAGAAGCCTGTTCACCTCATGGCAGGAAAGAAAGGAAAATAGGAGGGGGCTGAGGTCTCAATAGCTCTCTTCCAGGCATGGTCCCAGTTACCTAACTTTCTTCCAGTAGGCCATGCCTCCTAAAAATTCTACATCTCCCAACAATGCCATAGACTGGCAACAAAACAGGACTTGGGGGAAATACTTATTCAAACTACAGCACTAGGTTTTGTAGATTAAAAAAAAGAAAAGAAAAGAAAAAGACGGAGGTAGAGCCAGGTGTGGTAGTGTACACCTGTAATTCCAGCAACTCAAGAGGCTGAGGTAGGAGGATCACAAGTGAGGCCAGCCTCAGCAACTCAGCAAGATCCTAAGCAACTTAGCGACAACCTGTCTCAAAACAAAACATTAAAAGGCCTGGGGATGTAACTCAGCGGTAAAGCGCCCCTGGATTAAATCCCTAGTATCCCCTTCCCGCCAAAGAAGGAAGATACAGCAAACAGGTTGTTGCAACTGCCTGGGTCGATGAGAATAGCACCGGACGTTGATCAGTTGTTGGTCACTTAAGATCCAGGCAGTTGGCACAAGCAGGGCAAGGCTCTGGTGGGGTTATTTGTATTGACGACATCAAGGCCACAGGAACCTGCTGTGCCAGGTCAGGGGAACTCTGCGACTGGTCTCATGCCTCACGTTTCCCCCAGGCTACAGAATTTTTACCTCTTGTAACATTTCAAATCCTTTCTTGGGAATCTGGGCTCACGCTCACCCATGCCGGGTGAGCTCACCGTCTCTGCAGCCCCTCTGCACCCTTCCTGCACCCTCCCCGTCTCTCTCACAACGGACCACCGCCCCCACGTCCCCTCCATTCTGTGCGCTCATCCATCTCCTCCACTACACGCTGGAGGCTGTGGCCTTCGTCCAGGCCTCGGTCTCTCTCTCCAGGACGAGAGCTGCAGCTGCTCACCTCCTGGCCTCCAAGCTTGGCCCTCCAATCCCTTCTACATGCCGCATCCTGCTATGAGGTTGAGTTTGCTAAAACACTCACCAGACTGTGACCTTTGCGGCCTACGATTTTCTGATGGCCTTGCCTTTTCTTTAGAACGCAATCCTGATTCCTGACCCGGCACTTGCTACTCTCCCTGCATGGCATGCACTTCCCTTCCCGTGCATCCTGGCCCACGCTGCCCACGTCTCCTCACTCACGAGTCAGCTCTCCTCCCAGCAGCCCTCCCGCCACGTGGCCGCTCCTACAGCCCCACGGCACCCTGCACGATGTCTCCACAGTGCGATGTTGTTGGTGGGTTGGGGGCCCTATCACGGATTGACAGCTCTCCCCCATCTCCATCTTCCAGGCCTGGCACCGGGGTCCGCACAGAAGAGGTGCTTGGTGAACGATGGACCGATGCAGGAGCCGGGGGCGATGCTACCCCAACCCTGCCTTCCACACCTCCAGCTGGCTTGTCTCCCCGCTTCCCCCAAAGCTTCTTCCCACAGGAGGGCAGTGGGCATCCCCTTTGAACCCTGTGCCAGCCACTAGGGAGGGTCTAAGACACAACATGGCCTACAAAGAGTCAGGGGGCTGAGCGGAAGCTGAGATGCCCGCGTGTCATTGAGAACCACATGGTGCGCCACATGCAGATGCCAGCTGGAGATGAGAAGCCACCCTGGGCCTTCCCGTGGCCTCATAGACTCACAGGAACCCATGGGTGCTCCTGTCTACACCTCCCATGCCAAGGAGAAGAAACAGAGGCCCAGAGAGGCCAAAGGAGCCCACAGTCAGCCAGGCTCCCTGCATCCTGAGACCTACGCCCTGGAGCAAAGGTTTTTCAAGGAAAAGGAGGTGTGGGGTACCAGCCAGCCCTGCCCTGAACGCTCAGGGAGAGAGAGAACCTCCCACCGACTAGCCTCAACCACGGCCACCCTTCCTTCCAAGGAAGTCGAACTTAACCAAATCACTTCTTCTTCCTCTCTTCCGGTCGACAGCTGTGATGGAAGCGCCTTTCCTGTTCAAGGCACCATGCTGGGCACGGCCGATGAGCCAAGAGAAAAACCCACCTTCAGGCTGCTGGACGAGACCAAGAATGCAAGGGAATTGCCCGATGAGAGGTCTAGGCCAGGGAGACCGCTGGCGAAAATTCACAAGAAAATGCCCCAGGAAAGACTGAGTCAGCAGAGCGGCTCCTGGGGAGATCCCTGGGCTCTTCTCCATCCCCAGCCCTGAGCATGCCCACCTGCCCCGACCTGCCCTGTGGCTTTGAACCAGAAGCCCACGGCCCCCAAAGTTCAGGTAAGGTCGCTGTCACTGAGTCAGGCTTCTGCTAGGCCCAAGCTCTTGGAAGGGGAGGGCACCCTCCGCAGGGCCCTGCATGCAGCCTGGCCCAGTCACCAGAGACCAACGGTGCATGGGATGGACACCCAGTGTCTTCCTCCTAAAGTGTTCCTATTGCAAGGGTTCAACCCCAAAGAAGAATGACGGGGTTCAGGCCATGCTGCCCCACATAGGGCACGTTGGCACTGGAGGAGACACAGAGGCCAGTAACCATGCTGTACTTCCCTTGCTCTGCTGAAGCAGGCCCCAAACCTTCACCGGCAAGGTTCGTGACCCACGTCCCCATAACCAAAGACCTATTAACCAGAGAAAATAACCCTTGAGGGAAGCTCTGTCTGTGGCCAGAGTAATGGGCCAGGCTTGCCTCTGAAGACACAAGGACCCAGAGAAGAATCTGAGCAAGTAAGCTTGGCCATGTTTCCCCGAATTTGTCCCCTTAGATCATTCCTGTGTCCTCCCCTCGTGTTTCTCCAGGACCTCACCGAAGCTGAGCAGCAACACGCACCATGGCCCCCGTGTCACATGAAACTACATTAAACACATTCAAATGTTCCTTCTCTTGTCTTCTGTTGCAGGGCTTTAACCATGAACCTGGAGGCAGGTGAGGAAAGATGTTCTTTTTCTCCTTAACCCTTAGTTATTCCTGTAGTAAAGTCTTGTTTGTTTGTTTGTTAAATAGAACATACTGTCGGAGGGGAGGGAGGAATCTGTTTTCTCACCCACAAAGTTCAAGACCAATGTCTCTACAACGAAAGACATACTGACAAGAGAAAAAAAGTGGATTCCTATAGGTTTCACACCACACAGGCAGCTTCAGAAAGGAAGACCCCATGAGGCAGGTGAAAGTGTTCACGCTCAGGCGTGAGGCCATGCAGAAGGTGGCACAGAAACACGGCTGGCCAAAGCAGGTGTCTCCTAACCCTCGTGGTGACAACCAGGGGATTCAGCAATCTGTTCGTGCAGATTCCTCTTGGCCTGCATGCATTGGGTAGGACATCTGTCACGCGAGTATCTGATGACCTACTTTTAGGGGCAACTCATCAGAGCCTTGTTGAGGGCCACAATTTGGAGAGAACGGTCAGAGGAGATGAGAGAGTGACTTTCTCGTTTCTGGAATTCTCCCAGTTCCTTCAGCTTAAAATACTCAGTTTTCGGGCTGGGATGTAGCTCAGTGGCAGAGCATCTGCCTTGCGTTCACAAAGCCCTGGGTTCGACCCCCAGTTCCAAAAAAGGCAAAAAAAAAAAAAAAGAATCCCACCAAAAAAAAAAAGAAAGAAAAAAGATAAAAAAAAAAAATACTCAGTTTTGCCAATGTGCAATGTGTCATCTATTTTTTTCTGGATATCAAGTTCTGAGCCCTGACAATACTTACAGAAAGGACACAAATCATCAATCTGATGACTTTCCACAAGCCAAACACACCCATGTAACGAGCGCCCTGATCAATAAGCACCCAGAAACCTCTCCCAGGCCCTGCCCTCCCAGGTTAGCTCTACGTGAGTTTGGCCTGAACTTTATATCAACACAATCTTACAATGCAGGGTTCTTTTTTGTTTGTTTGTTGTTTTGCTGCTGTTGTTGTTTTCTTGACTCTGGCTTCTTTTTGTAGGAGAGAAAGAGTCATATTTTTCTCATCTATCATGGCATCGTGACTGACACCTCTAAAACAAAGGGTTGATTGATGAGAGGAAAGCAGCACAAACTTGCTTCTCAAAAATTCACATGATCCTCAAAGTCAGAGAAAGCTGTGTATTTCCATGCTGGTTTCGAGGAGAAACAGACAGTCGTGATCACAAGTACGATTGGGCACCGGGGCCTGTGGGATGCTGGTGAGCTGGGTGAGCCTGGGACCAGCAAGACCCGTTCAGATTCCCTCGCCTGGGGGAGCAGGCCAGCAGCCCTCTGGAATGAGGGTTTCATGAGCGGTTGGTTTTCAGGCAAGGTAGCAGGAGAATTCCTTCAGGGACAGCTGTCACACGGGGGTGGGGAGGCCTTCTTGCTTCTTTGCTTCTGAGCTGTCAAGGTACCATATTTCGGGGTATCACGTTCTAAGCCTCAACAGATACGACTTGTCCGTATTGCTAGTAACGACAGCTCTTCACTCTCGCTGGTATAAGCTCTTCCCTCCATGGGATGTACTAGCACTTATTTACTCATTCATTCTCTTTTTGACATCTGAAGTGCATCTTACCTGCAGCTGTTACAAATGTCACTTGTGAAAGTTGCTTACCCATCTTTTTATGAATGTACACACTCATTTTCACTGGGCTGTGCTCAGAGCGGGAACCGCCTGGTCATGGGGTATATTTAGGTTCAGCTTTAGTTGTTACTACCCTTACTTGCTTTGTAAAATACTAAAAAAGAGCAAGAGGAAAATTATTTTAAAACTTAATTTTTAAAAAAACTGAAAATAACATTTATAATTAATGTTTTGCCAAACAGACACTTTTCCTCCGTGGTTGCACAAGGAGATTTCTAAGAAAATAATTGGAGGAAAATGTAAATACGTGTAGTCCAGTATTTCTGAAGTCCGGAATAAGTGGATTTGAAATTTTTTATTGTGGTCAAATATACCTAACATACATTTACCATTTTAACTGGTTATTATGGGTTGGCGATCATTTTAGTGGGTTATGCTCAGCAGTGTTAAAAAAATTAAACAGAATGGAAAATGAACAGAACAGAAAAGAAAATGCAGCCTAATGGGCAGAAACGTTGCTTCGTGGAACTTCCGTTCCCGTCGACCAAGCTCTGGCTGAGGCCGCAGAACTGGGTGGAGGGCCACCCTTTAACTGAGGAGCGGGAAGCAGCCCTGGACGTCAGCGATGCTCCCCAACAGGACGAGGCTGGAGTGACGCCCGGCTTCCCGGGGTGTGTTTCCCAGCCGGTTCCACCGCCTTTGCTGTTGACCCTGTCACTCACAGCCAGATGGCCTTAGCGTCCAGGTCCCGCCCAGGCTGGTGATAAAGGGTGTCATGCTCTCTGTCCCCTGAGTGAGACCCCGGCAGAAGGAGCCAGTGTCGCAACGGGCACTTCTGAACCTCCACCGCGCCGAGCTGCGGGTGCCCCTTTTGACCCTGCTTGCCTCGGGGTCACCCAGGAATAGCACAAACCTAGAGACTTAAAAGAAGAGTGGGGGAAGGACCTGCGGTCTGACATTCTTCAGAATTGTTTTCTCTCCTGTGCGAGGAGGCTTTTCATGTGCCGGAGAGGAAGTGCTAAAAATAGAGGCCGCTGGGAGGAGCGGGACTCGGCAGGAGGAGGTGCTCTGCACACCTGCTGGCCTCTGAGTCTAGGTGGGGCTTTTCAGGGGGCAGTTCAAAAAGCAGGTCCCTGCCCCACCCCAGCTCCGCCAGAAACTTCCCCGGCCTTTTTAATTTTGTACCAGGGATTGAACCCAAGGGCGCTTAACCACTGAGCCGCACCCCAGCTCTTTTTATCTTTTATTAGGAGACCGGGCCTCGCTATTTGGAGGCTGGGGCTGGCCAGCCTAAGGGATCACAGGCACGTGCCACCGATCCAGCCCCAGCCTCTTCTTAAACCCATCACAGTCCTAAGTTCTCTGTTCTGGGACCCTGTGCCCCAGCTCCAGCCCAACCCCAAGACCCACCCCCCAAGGTAGGGCTGGGAGGAAGGGGGTCCTTCCAGACTGCGAGTTGGCTTCGGTCGCCTCCCAGAGCCAGCAGCAGGTGTGACGTGGAGGAAGCTCTCACCCTCATGCAAACCAGGGACCCCTCCTCACTGGCTTAGCTGAAGGCCCAAGCCATGCTCCCACCCACAGACCCTGCGGGCGCCTATCTCTCTTTGACCAGGAGTAACCTGGCACAACAGATGGTGGTGGGAGGGCGCTGGTCCCCAGGCCGTGTTTGCATAGCACCCCCCGATTTTACCTACAGCCTAGGTTTCTTGAGGACTGGATTTGGTGGCAAGAGGAGAAAAGGCAACAGAAGATTTTTGGGGAGGACCCAGGCTCCCCCTCTTTCCTCCAGGCCCCATTCACCACCACCTGTCACCCTCCCATCCCCCACAGTGCCACCTGTTGCCCTGTCCCCTCCCCTGCTCTCTCTCTGCTCCTCACCTGGAGGCTCCTCCAGCCCCCCAGTCTCCATTTCTTCCCTTGGCCCAGAGGGCTCGGGACCCCCCTGTCGGTCAGACCCCATGACGACGCAGTGGGCCTCTCTTCAAACACCTCTGGGTGGCGCCAGTCTGGCTTTGGTGTGCATGGTTGTCAGGTTGACCTCTTTCCCCAGTGAGCTGAGACTCTGAAGTCAGGTGGGTTTGCTCACTGCTGCAGTCCCTGGGACTCAGGAATGGTCCCTGGGACTTGGGAATGCACGAACATGACTGAGGTGCGGGTGGGGGAGAGGGAGCAGGGAAGGAAGGAAGAGGGGGAGGGAGCCAGTTAGCAGGAGTGAGCAGCTCTGTCCCCCTGGTCACTCTATGAAAGCTGGAGTCCTTCCCCTCCCCGTTCTAGCCAATCGAATTGTTTTCAGAAAAAGAGCTTTTTAAAAAAAATTCTTAGTACACATCAATTTCATTTGGGAACAGGGAAAATGTGAACATTTCAGAGTAATCTTAGTAAAGTAATATGTGGTATTGAAAAGTTTTTTCATTATCTTTTTTTGACAGTGATAAATATTTTTAAAAAGTTTTTTCATACATGTATGTAGGGTGCTAATATCTTTCTCAATCTATCATCCTTCCCACCCCACCACCCTACCCCTCCCCGTATTCCCCTCTGTACAATCCAAAGTTTCTTCATCTTCCCTACCCAACCCCTACTATGGATCACCATCCACTTATCAGAGAAAACATTCCACTTTTGTTTTTTGGGGATTGGCTTATTTCACTTAGCATGATATTCTCCATCTCCATCCATTTACCTGCAAATGCCAAAATTTCATTCGTCTTTAAGGTTGAGTAATATTTCATTGTGTATATGTAGCACATTTTCTTTATTCATCTGTTGAAGGGCATCTAGGTTGGTTCTATAGTTTTGCTATTGTGAGTTGAGCTGCTATAAACATTGATGTGGGTGTGTCACTGTAGTATGCTGAAGTTAAGTCCTTAGGGTATAAACCGAGGAGTGGGATAGCTGGGCCAAATGGTGGTTCTGTTCCAAGTTTTCTGAGGAATCTCCATACTGCTTTCCAAAGTGGTTGCACCAATCTGCAGTGGTAAAGATTTTTTTTTTCCCATTCTGTAGGCTCTCCAAATTATTGATTGTTCCCTTTGCTAAGAAGAAGCTTTTTAGTTTGAATCCATCCATCCCATTTATTAATTCTTAATTTTACTTCTTGTACTTTAGGAGTATTAGTAAGGAAGTCAGGTCCTAAGCTGACATGATGAAGATTTGAGTCTACTTTTTCTTCTATTAGGTGCAGGGTCTCTGTTTTAGTGCCTAAGTCTTTGATCCATTTTGAGTTGATTTTTGTGCAGGGTGAGAGATAGAGGTTTAATTTCATCTTGTTACATATGGACTTCTAGTTTTCCCAGCACCATTTGTTGAATAGGCTATCTTTTCTCCAATGTACATTTTTGGCACCTTTGTCTAGTATGAGTAACTGTATTTATGTGAGTTTGTCTCTTTGTCTTCTATTTTGTACCATTGGTTTACATGTCTATTTTGGTGCTAATACCATGCCTTTTTTGTTACTATTGCTCTGTAGTATAGTTTAAGTTCTGGTAGTGTGATGCCTCCTACTTCACTCTTCTTGCTAAGGATTGCCTTGGTTATTCTTATTTTTCTAAAGAATTTAATGATTGCTTTTCCCAATGAAGAATGTCATTGGGATTTTGATAGGAATTGCATTAAATCTGTATAACACTTTTGGTAATGTGATCACTTTGACAATATTAATTCTACCTGTCCAAGAGCATGGGAGATTTTTCCATCTTCTAAGGTCTTCTTCAGTTCTGTAGTTTTCATTGTAGAAATCTTTCACCTCTTTTGTTAGATTGATTCTCAAATATTTTAATTTTGTTGAGGCTACTGTGAATGGGGTAGTTTTCCTAATTTCTCTTGCAGTAGATTTGTCACTTATGTATAGAAATGCATTTGATTTATGGGTACTGATTTTTATATCCTGCTACTTTGCTGAATTCATTTATTAGTTCTAGAAGTGTTGTGGTGGAATTATTTGGATCTTCTAAATATAGAATCATGTCATCAGTAAATAGTGACAGTTTGCGTTTTTCTTTTCCTATTCATATCCCTTTAATTTCTTTTGTCTAATTGCTCTGGCTAAGTTTCAAGGACAGTGTTGAATAGAAGTGGTGAAAGAGGGCATCTCTGTCTTGTTCCAGGTCTTAGAAGGAATGCTTTCAATTTTTCTCCATTTAGAATGATGTTGGTCATGGGCTTAGCATAGATAGCTTTTACAATGTTGAGGTATGTTCCTACTATCCCTCGTTTAACTAGTGTTTTGAACATGAAGAGGTGCTGTATTTTGTCAAATGTTTTCTCTGCATCTATTGAGATAATCATATGATTCTTGTCTTTAAGTCTATTGATGTACTGTATTATGTTTATTGATTTCCATATGTGGAAACAACCTTGCATCCCAGGGATGAACCCCACTTGACTGTGGTGCACTATCTTTTTAATATGTTTTTGTATGTGATTTGCCAGAATTTTATTGAGAATTTTTGCAACTATGTTCATGAGGGGATTTTGGTCTGAAGTTTTCTTTCCTTAATGTGTCTTTGTTTGGTTTTGGTATAATGGTGATACTAGCCTTATAGAATGAGTTAGGAATGGTTCCTCCTTTTCTATTTCATGGAATAATTTGCAAAGTATTGGTGTTAATTCTTCTTTGAAGATCTTGTAGAACTCAGCTGAGAATTTGTCTGGTCCTGGGCTTTTCTTGGTTGGTAGGCTTTTGATGGCATCTTCTATTTCATTGCTTGAAATTGATCTGTTTAAATTGTGTGTCCTCCTGCATCAGTTTGGGTCAATCATATGTCTCTAGAAATTTGTGAATGTCTTGAGTTTTTCTATTTTATTTGAGTATAAATTTTCAAATTAGTTTCTAATTATCTTCTGTATTTCAGTACTATCCATCATGATATTTCCTTTTTCATCATGGATTTTAGTAATTTGAGTTTTCTCACTCTTTCTCTTTGTTAGTGTGGCTAAGGGTTTATCAATTTTATTTATTTTTCAAAGAACCAACTTTTTGTTTTGTCAATTTTTTGAATTGTTTCTTTTGTTTCAATTTCATTGATTTTAGTTCTGATTATAAGTATTTCCTATCTTCTGCTGCTTTTGGTATTGAGTTGTTCTTTTTCTAGGGCTTTTTAGATGTAATGTTAGGTCATTTATTTGTTTACTTTTTATTATTTTAATGTATGAGCTCAATGCAATGAACTTTCCTCTTAGCACTGCCTTCATAGTGTCACAGAGATTTTGATATGATGTGTCAGTGTTCTCATTTACCTCTAAGTATTTTTTTATTTCCTCCTTGATTTCTTCTTTTATCCATTCATTATTTAATAACATGCTATTTAGTCTCCAGGTGTCAGAGTAGCTTCCATTTATTATTTTATTGTTGATTTCTAGTTTCATTCTACTACGTTCCAATAGAATGAGTGGCAGAATTTCTATGTTTTTTGTATTTACTAAGGGCTGCTTTGTGGCATAATATAGTCTATTTTAGAGAAGGATACATGTGCTGCTGAGAAGAAAGTGTATTCACTCAATGATGGATGAAATATTATATATATGTCCATTAAGTCCCCCTATATGTCATTGATTGTATTATTTAACTCCATAGTTTTTTTGTTTAGTTTTTGTTTGGAAGATCTATCCAGTGGTGAGAGAGGTGTGTTAAAGTCACCCAGTATTATTGTGTTGTGGTCTATTTGATTCTTGAAATTGAGAAGGGTTTGATGTATGTAGATGTTCCATTGTTTGGAGCATATATATTTGCAATTATTATGTCTTGGTGTATGATACCCTTAAACAGTATGAAATGTCCTTCTTTATCTCTTCTGTCTAACTTTGGTTTGAAGTCCACTTTGTCTGATATGAGGATGGAAACCCCTGCTTGCTTACACAGTTCATATGAATGGTATGTTTTTTCCCAACCTTTCACCCTTAGTCTGTGAATGTCTTTTCCTAGGAGGTAAGTCTCTTGAAGACAGTATATTGTTGGGTCTTTTTCTTTTTTAATCCAGTCTGCCAGTCTATGTCTTTTGATTGCTGAGTTTAGGTCATTAACATTTAGGGATATTATGGAGATATGATTTGCATTCCCAGTCATTTTGGTTTATTTTTGGTTTTTAACTTGACTTATTTTCTCCTTTGATTGAACTTTCCTTTAATGTAGTTCCTTCCTTTGCTGGTTTTCTTTTTGTTTGTTTGTTTGTTTTTGTTTTGTTTTGTTTCCTCCTCATGGAATATTTTGCTGAGAATGTTCTATAGTGCAGGCTTTCTAGTTGTGAATTCTTTTAACTTTTGTTTAACATGGAAGGTTTTTATTTCATCTTCCAATCTGAAGTTTAATTTTGCTGGCTGCAAAATTCTCGGTTGGCATCCATTTTCTTTCAGAGCTTGATCTATGTTATTCCAGGACTTCCTGGCATTGAGGGTCTAGATTGAGAAATCAGCTGAGATCTGAAATGGTTTCCCCCATATGTAATTTTATTTTTTTCTCTTTTAGCCTTTAAAATTCTATCTTTATTCTATATGTTAGTCATTCTCATTATAATGTGCCTTGGTGTGGGTTTGCTGTAATTTTGCACATTTGGGGTCCTGTAAGCCTTCTTGTAGTTGATATTCCATTCCATTCTTTAGATTTGGGAAGTTTTCTGGTATTATTTCATTGAAAAGATTGTGCATTCCTCTGGTTTGTATCTCCACACCTTCATCTATTCCAATAAATCTTAAAATTTCTTTTCATGTTATCCCATATTTTTTGGAAATTCTGTTCATGGTTTCTTACCAACTTCTCTGTGTGATCAACTTTATTTTCAAGAGTATATATTTCGCCTTCATTGTCTGAGGTTTTGTCTTCCAAGTGGTCTAATCTGTTGGTGATACTTTCCATTGAATTTTTATTTTGGTTTATTGTTTCGTTCATTACAAGAATTTCTGCTTGATTCCTTTTTATAATCTCTGCCTCTTTATTGAAGTGGTCTTTCACTTACTATATTTTCTTTCCAATACCATCCTTTATTTTGAAGATCAATCTCTTTTACTTACTATATTTTCTTTCCAATACCATCCTTTATTTTGAAGATCAATCTATGTATTTTTTAGACTCCTCTGATATTTCTTCTACTGTGTTGTCTATGGATTCTATTGTTGGAACATCTTGGTTTGTTTGAGGCACTTTATTCCCTTTTTTTCATATTGTTTGTGTGTCTTTTCATCTAGTGCTATGGAGCTGAGTCAGTACTGATTTTGCCCTGTAGTCTTTTAGTGTCCCTGAAGGCTTCCAGTACCTCACCTTCAAGGGTGAGACCCAATATAACAGCACCCAATGCAAACAATATACTACCTTAAACCAAAGGGCTCCTATTAAGACTAAGTTTACAGTTTTGTCACAATAGACAGAAATGAAGTGTTCAATTATTGTCTAAAATATAAACAGTAAGTTTGCTAGAAAGGTTTCCATTTCAAATGATGGACAATGAGGGAAGAGAAGTAGTGTAAGTTGTGATGTTTATGAGGGAGAGGAAGAGAAGATAGAGGCAAAAATATATAGTAAGAGTGAGGGAGGAATTAATAGAGGTTGGCAATTAGTATGAGAGAAGTGAGAAAGAGAATCCAGGGAGACAGGTAGGTGAGAGAAAAAAAAATATGTACAGTTTTTTTTTAAAAAAAGCAAAAATATAAGAATATACAACAAAACCGTATACACTATTTAGACATCCCATTCCTCAATATGTTGATGTATGAAAAATATTTGGATTCAAAGATGGTAGAGGTGTGAGACAGAGGCAAAAAAAAAGAAAAAAAGAAGAGGAGGAAAGTCTCAAGGGAAAATTGAATGATTACTTCTGTTGGCTTTCAAAAATTTTCTCAGCTTTCCTTTTCCACCAATAGGCGGAGTTGTCTGAAGTTCAATGCTAACTCCAGTCCCGTTGGTGCCAGACCAGTTGGGTGGGTGAGGCAAGATAGCAAGATGCCTTCACGCCCTTTTCCAGTCTTCCCACCCATTGTAGCTGGCCCCTTCCATCCCTGCACACTTCAGGACTCACTGAGCTGGAGAGAGCTCAGATTTCTCTAATTTTTCCAACCTGTGCTCTCCCTAGGGCACTGCCCCTAGTCTCCGACTTTCCAAGACTGATCCATGCAAACCCAGCTGCAATCTGATGGACCTGGACTTCAGCTTCCCCAGGCCCTGTCTTACTGCAGTCCCAAGATCTCAATGCCCTTTCAACTTGCTAGAGAGAGCAACAGGGATGTGCTCACACAAAGGACCCACCCTGCAAAGAGGCAGCCATATGGTGGCCACTGCCCACATGGAGCAGAAAGACCTCAGATGCCACCAGACCAACAGGTACTCCAATACATCTCCAGGCCCTGGCCTGAGTCCCTAGACTGAGGTGGCCATGCCCCAAGATAGCGGCAGCCAAGCAGAAAACCTGCAGGCCCTGGCTGTTGTCCCAAAATGGCAGCAGCCATGTGTAACCAAACCTGTGGGTACTGTGACAATGGACTTCTGGGCAACAGTGGGCAGCAGGCAATCCACTGGCAGTCTGCAGGTGATCTGCAGAGGCAATCGGCCAGTGGATGTTGCGTGGTGGGTGATGGGTAGGTGAAAGGCAGGTGATGGACCAGCAAGAGGCAGGCAAACAGGAAAATGGCAGTCAAAAGGCAGGAGATATGCTGGCAGATGGCGGGTGATCGTAGTGGACAAGTGGGGTAAACATCGGAGGATCAGTGGACAGCAATGACTGCCTCAAAGAGAAACAGTATTTCCTCTGCTTGAATCCTGAGTTATGGAGTGACAAGGAATGCAGCCTACCTCCAGTCCCCCATCTTGCCATTCTCAAATTGCTTTTGAATGGAGGCAGCTTCCTTTCAGTGCCCTGGAGAACAAGTCTTAGGTTTTGCTGAAACCCCATCCAGCAAGGGAGAGAGGCCCCTGGGCAACTGTGAAGACCTGAGAGAGGAGCCACAGTCCCTTCAGGGAGAGTCCTGCCCTGCATGAGGAGCCTCTGGCAGGGTGGTCGTGCAGGGGAGGTCCAGTCCCGTGTTGATGATGGGTAGGGTGCAGAACTGCGTTGAAACCCTAGACTGGGCCCTTCTCTCAAGCAGTGTTCGATCCCACATACGAACATTCTCAAAAGAAGGAAGAAGCCTAATTCTACTTGGCCTGGTATACTAATTGAGGTATAATTTGCATACTGTTGGCATGTACTGAAAGCTCTCAGAAACCACTCGGGATGTGGGAACTCATGCAAGAGATTTTATTAAGTGGACAGGCAGAGTGTCTGCCTGCAAGGTGAGAGAGACAGAGAGAGAGAAAATGAGAGAGAGAGAGAGAGAGAGAAAGAATGGCGGTGGAGCTATTCTTAAGTAGTGGAATTTTGAGGGCTAATAACAATGGCCCAATGACTGACTAGGAAGTTCCTGGGCTAACAATCTGGACCAATGACTAGGAAGTTCCCGGGTTAACAATCTGGGTGTAAAATGGTGTGGGAGGCAGAAGACTGGCAACAGTAAAATGGCAGATCTGAAGCCAATGTTACTTCCCTTTTTGTTTTTATAGATACTGGGGGTGGGACAATGGTTTTCTTTTGTAGCTTCTTCCTGCTGGGGTGAAGAGTCTCATTTCTGTAAAATAAGGGAATTAGGGAGGGCTTTAGGTGGGATCAGAGTTTTTGGAACCGGAGGTGTCAATAGTGAATCACAGGTCTCAGCTTTGGGTACCAGGGGCTGGTAGTCTTGAAGGAGAAGTGGTTGATTGGCCAATTGGTTGGTGAACTTGTGTGTGTCTGCCAGCTCCTGAACTCGTGTATCTGATCTTGTAGGAACTTCTGTAGGCAATTTAGCAGGTATGGTCCTGTTTAGGAAGGTCTGTCTCTTGATAGTTATCAGGCACTCCTGCCTAAGACTCTCTTTTGTAGCCTCCAATCTTACTTATTCTTAAGGCTAACACAAAATGTAGGTATTAAGTTCCAATAAAGGAAATATTGTCTTTCCTTTTAAACCCAGTTATGGCTGTATTTTGGTTATAAATGTTTTTGCTAGGTGTTCAAGATCAAGCTGGTCAAATTGACCTTGTTCCCATCTGCTGTTAAAGGTCAGCTGAGTTCCCATAGGGGTTACTCGTGGACAACATGAGAGCAGCTTCTTAGCTCCTTTAGAGCAGCTTCTTAGCTCCTTTAGTGCCATTTGCTAGGTAGGGTCTCCTTGATGAGGTAGCTTCCTTTAGAAACATCAGGGATGTATCCCTTTTCTAATGACCCTCCTCTGCAGCAGGTGCACTGATTGGCTTCTTATCCTCTAGTGGTCTCATTAATGTGGCCCAGAGTTGCAAAACTCCTTAGAGAAAAGTGCTCCCATTTCCTGGGTTCAGGCTGACTCAGAGGGCAAGAGCCAAATACTGGTTTTCTTGACCCTTTTGCGTTAATCTTGATTTAAACTTGATCTTAAACATCTAGCAAGTCAGTTTCACCAGTCATAAGGTAAGAGTACTGGGCTTTAACTCTAATGTTTATGACTTTACAGTCATTTACTCCCTTTTATTTACTTGGGGGTCTATATTATCTGTCCTATAGGTGATGACTTATTATCTCAAATTAATTTAAGTTGTTTATTTTTGAAGTAGTACCTCTGCAAAACATTAATCAGGCAACAGTTATAGAGTTTACAAGGAAAATACAAAATGGAATTAACAACAGTAAAACATTTAGTTTGTGTAATAGCTATCTTGAATTTTGACTGAGTTAAACATTATATCCCCTGTTTGAGATCACAGTAACTTTACAAGAAAAACAATCTTTTGACTATAACTTTAAATAAGTTGAAGTCTGGCTTATTTTGGAGCCATTTTGACATGTAGCAGGGTGGGAGGCAGAGCCTTATCTCAGGTAAGGTGGAGCTCTTCACAAATCTTAGATAAAGTGTTCTAGTTCTGAAGTTGATCTTTGCCTCTTTCTTAAATGTCATTTTAAGAAGTTTACATATACTGTTTCCTGAGTCTATTTGAACATTCCATTTTAATAAGGTGAAATACTTTATGTTATTTACAGTATTCTAATTGAAACACAGTTGAAACTTTTGGATCCCTTTGTATATAGAAAAAAATAAATACAACTTTTGGATCCCTTTGTATATAGAATTGTTAAGTAGTTAGCATTTTAACTTTGTAAATTAATCAGATGTCTCTTTTACTGTAAAAACCAAGATATCAGACAAGTGTATTGAATAGTATCCTAGAAACAATTGATATTAGACATTCTATAAATATCAATATTTTACTAAATTGACCACCTAGAGACTTGTGAGGTAAGTAATTTTGAAGATTTTACTTTCATTGTTTACTCAATTTTAAAGTTACCCTTTTTAAATCATGCGAAAGAAAGGTATCTAGATCCATTTTTTAATTTTAATTCATGAGCACTATATTTGGATGCACATATATAGACAGACAACACAATATCAAACAACAGGATATACACATAACACAAAAGCAAAGGCCTTGTAGCTTTTTATAGGTGAATCTCCATCGCAATGTTATAGATGTTTTAAAAAAACAAACTTTAGAGTTGAATAAAAAATAGAACCGATCAGAAAAACATTAACCTAGGTATGTAGGATTAAAATTGTGAGCTCAAAAAATATAGCATTTAAGAAACAAGAGTCCTAGAAGAAAAAATGATAATGGCCATTAATTATAGCATGAGAGAGCAAGAAAGAGAAAGGCAGAGAGAGGGAGGGAGGGGGGTGGGGAAAGAGAGAGAGAGAGGGAAAGAAAGTCTTAAAACCATTTTTCTGGGTTGGGGATATAGCTCAGTTGGTAAAGTATTTGCCTCCCATGCACAAGGCCTTGGGTTCAATCCCCCACACCACAAAAAAAAAAAAAAAAAAAAAAAAAAAAAAATCTGTTTTGCAGCTAGGAGAAGTTAACATGGACACTGTTTTTTCTTCAGTCTCAGGCTGGTCCCTCACTGAGCCTGCTGCAGTCTACATTCCAATGTAGGCTTCAGCAAGGTTAGGCAGGGGAAATTGTCTAAGGCTTTTTAACCCTTTGTCCTGGTTGGTAATCAGGTCAGGTTTGGATGCAGAAAATTATAAAAAATTATCTCCCACTACTTTTGAGGAATGGGGCTGCTATATCATAATTCTTACTGTGACATGCCACTGGCTGTTAGGCTGGTTAGGATTACTCCCTACACACTAGCCACCTCCTGGAGGGGGCTAGAATATGTGTATGGGACCTTGTGGAAGGAGGACTGGGTGGGCTGGGTAGGGGAATGGAAGCAGAAACAGAACAGGGCGAAGGAGATGGAGGAGCAGGGACTGGAGGGGCCTCTGCCACAGGGGACCACTACAGGGGTGGTTCATCAGCCAAGTCTAACTTGGAGGAGGAGGAAGATTAGGAGGGGGAGAAGAAACCAAATGAAGGTGTTCAGGTTTGCAGGAAGAGCAAAGATAGTGCACAAGAAAGAAAAAGGCTTGAAGATAAAAAATCTCTTTCCACTGGCCTGCTCACTCACAGAAATTGTATAAGTCCCATAAAATATTGGGGTCCAGGGTGCCATTAATTGACTATTCTGATTGATTATCTAAAGATACTGTGGCCAAATATCATTACATAAGCAAATAAGTTTTGGTAGATCTAGGTCAGGGATCAGGTGAAGGGATTTAAGATTTTCTAGTAAATATCCCAAGGGTGAATCTGCATGAATGGAGGACCCAGATCCCATGGTGGAGACTGATACAGCTGAGTCAGTGTCCAAGGTGTCTCGAGATCACAGACTAGTTGGCTGGAGACGAGAAGGCAGCACAATGATGGGGGTAATCACCTGACCATCAGTGTGTGCTAGGCAAAAGCCAAGAGGGTTAAGGACCTGACATCAGGATTTTCGACAGAGAGAGAGAGAGCGAAGAGGAGTCTTAACCCTGAGAGAGAATCTCCACTATAAAGATCAGGGATCCACCCATCAGATAAGGTCAGCTAAGGGGGCCAGCTGTAACTGACCATGGCTGGGGAACCCCCACTCCTCAACCACCTTGAGGGCGCCAGACAATCAATAATCACGTCTCAGGTCAGCAGAGGAGTGTTTAAGTCAACCTAGTGGAAAACTCACCAATCTGAAGCTGGTGGTGGATGTGGAGGAGAACATCCGAGTGAATGGAAGGTGAGATCAGTAACTCGGGGTCTGGGACAACAGATGGGATTCCACCCACCTAAGAGGCGGTAGAAGAGCCCATCCGAGTCACGGCACCAATGAAAGCACCCAGAAAACCACTCTGGACATGGGAACTCACAAAAGAGATTTTTTAAGTGGATGGGCAGATTGTCTGCCTGCAGGGTGAGAGAGAAAGAGAGGAATTGAGAGAGAGAGTGAGAGAGAGAGAGAGAGAAAGAATGGCGGTGGAGCTATTCTTAAGTAGTGGAATTTCACGGGCTAATAACAATGGACCAATGACTGACTAGGAAGTTGGTGGGCTAACAATCTGGGTTGTAAAATGGTGTGTGGGGGATGGCAGAATACTGGCAGCAGCAAAATGGCAGATCTGATGCCAATATGTACCCTTTTCCAGAGTGAGTTAGTGATTTTTAGTAAATGTAGAGTTGTGCAACTGTCCAATTCTAGAACATTCCCATAACCCTGAATACATTTCTTGTTTCCACTTACAATTACTCCCATTCCATCCCAGTCCAAGCAATCCCTGATCTACTTTCTCTATATGTGGGTTTTCCTTTCCTGGACAGTGAATGGAGTCATATGATGTGTAGTCTTCTGGTTTCTTCTTCTTCTTTTTTTTCTTTCCTCCTCACTGGGGATGGAACCAGGTCCTCACATGCTAGGCAAGTGCTCTACCACTGAGCCACGTCTCCAGCCCTGGTGTCTGACTTCTCTCACTGAACATCTACTTTTGAGGTTTGTGTTGTAGCATGTATATGCAAATAGTTTCTTTTTATCACCAAATAGTACTTCCAAGCCTTGGATTTTTATCAACAGAGAGTGAAGATATTTTTAGTAATGCAGAAACCATTTTTTCCTTCAAGAACACAACCGAAAGGGAGGTTGGCCTGGCTTTTGTGTGTAGAAGACTGAGAGATGGATCTCCATGAAGAGCAGGACACACACCAGAAAGACACAGAAAGCAGGCTTGTCCGAACCCTAATACACTGAGTGACAAAATTCAGAGATCTCAGTGGGATGGAAAGATGGCTACACCATTTTATGTTTCCACCAACGTGCAGAAGGGTCCAGTCTCTCCACATCCACTGCAGCACTTGTTTTATTATGTTTTATTTTATAACAGGCATCCTAATGGGTATGAAAGCCACTGACTTATTTTTCCTTTCTCTTTTTGCACTGCAGAGAATTGAAGTCCTCATGCATTCTAGGCAAATGCTCTACCACTAAGCTACATCCCCTGTAAAGCTATTGACCTTTATTTATAACTCTTATATCTGACCACCTCACAAAACTCATCAGGTTTTCATTTGATGTCTTGAATTTTCCATGTTATCATGACATCATCTGCGATAGTGACAATTTTGTTTTTTCTCACTTTAAGGTTCATGCCACCCCATCATATTTTAATACAATGGCAAGGACCCACATTTCAAAGTTGGAGAAAAGTAGTGGTGGCAGGTATCCCTGGGATGGAACCCAGGGCCTGAAGCCTGCTAAGCAAACCCTCTACCACTGCATCACTATTAGGTGTCAGTATTTGTGCAAGTGTCTATAGGCATACTTGCCAAGTTAGGACCTTGGCTTCTGTACCTGGATTGCTAAGAGTTTTGTCCACAGTATTCAACTCTGTCAGATGCTGTTTGGGGAATCTCCTGAGATCACCGCAAGTCCAGAACCATGAATGACATTGATAGGTTCCCTAGTGATCACCCATTCTGTGTCCATTGGATAAACCTGCTTGTCATGAAGTGCTCATTCATGTTCAGCCCTAAGACCTGATGAGACAAGGACCCCACAGGGACTGTGTGCTGTGCTAGATTACCCCACATAGACAGCAGCCAATGAGACGAGATAGTGACCTATATGGACCATGTCCTTGCCCCCAAAGAGAGCACAGGCATGGAGGAACATCCCAAAGGAGGAAGAGTCTTCAGAGAACCATTGACTGTGTTGGAATACGATGGAGAAAACTGTATCCATCAAGAGAAGAGTCCTGGGTGTGTTTTAAAGAAATCACTTGATAAGCAACTTGAAAGGATTAGCCTTGCCTCCCAGAGGTGACCCTTGTCTTAGGCCGAACACCCTCAGACCCAAGATGAGCAAGACTGGGCAGGAGTCTGGGCTGAGCTGAACTGTCTGGAAGGAAAAGGAGAGGAAGGAGAGGAAGGAGGGGGAGACCAGAGAGGCCCGCCATGCTCAGGAGGAAGGAGAAAGGAAGGAACCCTGCTCTGGGTGGGCCAGGGAAGGTTCCCTGGGTCTGAGGGCTGCTGCCAGGGGGCCATGCCATAACTCCCCCGACCTCCACTTCTGTGGACAGGCCCCACTGGGGGAGCGGTAGGAAAAGCCCAGCTCTGCCTCCAGGTGGAGGATGCGCCACACGCAGAAGGGGAGGAGCTGAGGCTCTCTGGCGCCAGGCTACACCAAGGTGTTGGCCGTGACAGCCTCTTACACCCAAGCCACCTGGAGGTTGAAGATGACAGGCTAACTTGGGGGACAGAGGGGAGTCTGGAGGTTCTTTACTGAGTATACAAGGACCCTCGCGGGATCCATTACCAAAACTCAGGGGTTCAGGAGCCTCAGTGGGAAACTTGATTTCCACTAACCTCTGACTGCATTTGAGTGGAGTCCTATTATGAACACAGACAACAACCACTCAGAACCAGCAGACGTGACAGCAATTTTCCTTCCACACTTTAATTGTCGCCAACATCCAGACAAGCTGTTCATGTTCATTGCTGTGCTTAGAGGCCCATCATCCTGGGTAAGAAAGCGTGGCCACTCGAGGCCCAGAGATCTGACTGTGAGCAGGGTGGTTTTGTCAGTCAACAGGCAAACATTTTTCAGACACATTCTCTGCCCTAGACATTGGTGACCTGGGGCAGGTCCAAATATAAACGAAGCAAAGCCCCCACATTGAGGAACTGGGGGACCGAGGGAGACACAGCCGAGCAAGACGTGTGACTCATGTCAGAGTACAGGGGAAGTGGGAAGGGCCAGACAGCGTTTCTCACGGGAAGTGACATTTGAACTGGTTTTTCAGGATATACTGAGAAGTGGGTACAAGGACATAGGACTTTCCTTTAACCAGAAAAATCCCTTGTCAAGAGTGTGCGTAGTTCAGCTTAGAGTTCAGAGAAGCAAACAAGCAGAAATTTCCCCCAGCTGTGAGGCTGAAACAGGAAACCACCCAGGAGCCCTGTGCAGAAGGCCGGGGATTCCCGGTTCCTCAGGACCCAGTGGACCTTATCACAGGAAGCATCTCTGGGTGCGGTCCCCATCTGTGTCCCCTCCCCTTCGACATGGAAGCTCCAGGAGGGCACTAGGTGCTGTCCATCTTCTTTGCTAATGACCCTGTCCCACTTGTGCCTGCCATGTGTGTTGATAGCATGGAGAAATACTGTTGGAGCCTACAAAACGGATGGGGACAGGCCAGGGCTCCGTCCCCGCCTGGCATGTGTGTCTCCAAATCGCCATGGTGCCTGCACTCTAGGTCACCTGGAAAGTTCACCCTTTCCCCAATCCCAATGGTTACAAACGGCTTCAGGTAATTGAGTTGGCAGAATGTCCCACACCTGGGCTATTCAGGTGTGGACAATTCTGCCCGCTTCCAGGACTGTGAGGCGATGTCACAGGGAGCTAGAGCATCCTAGCAGACGGCTGAGCTGCTGGGGGTCCCTTTCCTCAGGACAGGATCTGAGCTGGAAGCACAAGTGCCAGGTTAGTGGGGGCAGAGGGTTCTCCCCTGGGAACGTCCATCTTGGAGCTCACAGTGGGTGGGGAGGGTTACATTCTCCCAAGGCCTGATCGGTAAAGAATAAAGCAGAATATTTGCTTACCATCACCTCCATGATCTCCAGCAATGTTATGGGTTGGATTGGATCCTCCACCAGATTCATATTGGAAATTCTAACCCCGGAACCTCAGAATGTGAGTGTATTTGAAGACAGGGGCTTTGGAAAGGGGAATGAAGGTCAAATGAGGTCCCATGAGTGTATCTGAACCTAACAGGATGGGTGTCCTTACTAAGGAGAGGAGCCTAGGACAGAATCACAGAGGGAAGACCTTGAGAAGACACAGGGAGAAGATGGCCATCTACAAGCCCAGGAGATGACCCATCCACACCTCCGTCAGGGCTGTCCAGCCTCCAGAACCCACAGGACCAACCTTTCTGTGGTTTATGCCCCCAATTGTTGGACTGGGCAGTGGACTGAAAGAAGCCCTCTCACCCAGCGAGCTCTTCCTTTCGTGTTTGCTTGCAGTGCTGGGGACAGAAGCCAGGGACTCTCCCACAGCAGGCAAGAGCTCTACCATTGAGCCACTCTCCAGCCCTGAATGAACACCTGCTCAATGGCTCCCAGGGGCAACACCCACCCACGTTCTATCACTACAAACAAGAAATAACCAGAGGCAGCCTCCAGGAGTCAGAGGTCAGGCTGGGTTATTTGGTCAATGGGTGACCTTCCTGCCTACTAGGTAAGAAGAGCGGGTTTCAGAGTTCAGGTCTCCCAGCAGCCTGAGTGCTGCCAGCTGACGTTAGCAGGGACCTTACGGTAAGCTGACGTTTGCCCAGGAAGGTTTTACACACAGTCACAGCCCTGTGTCAGGTTAACTGGCTTATATCTGCAGGCAGGCCATGTTTAAAAAAATAGCATGCCTTGGTCTTTCACCAGGTTTATTAGAAATGTGCCTGACTTCATAGAACAAAGAGACTAATAAAGTAAGTCAGCTTTGAAGTTTCATAAGGTACTTGGCAACAGTCTTTAAATTTTAAGTGCATTTCACTTATTGACTGGAAGTGCTGCAGAGGCCCCGGGAAGGGTGGCGGGGGCAGGTGCCCTACTGTCTCGTCCCCGCCCCTCCGTTCTTTACCTTTGGTTACTGTGGGCCAACCCCTGCAGCTGGGCTCCACCGTCACGAGGCTGAACCTCCCTCTGCTGCCTCCCAGTAAGCCCGGGCCATCTGTTGATTTCCAAACTAAGAGTGACTGATGGCCAAAAGTCCTTTAGGAAACTTGGCTGGGTTATCCCTTCTGCCAGGACATCCCACCCCCACCGTCCACACGACCTCGGTGTGAATCAGCCCCTTGCACCAGGGTCTGGCATGGCAGGGGAACCAGAGGTGCTGGCCTCCTGGTGCCTGGCCAAGTGGCTTCACTCCGTGGTCCTCGGTTCCTCCTCTGTATGATGAGAACAATCAGAGCAGTCCCCTCAGAGGACCCTTGTGAGAATCAAACAAGTGACCAACATGGGGCCTGCCTGTCAGTGTCTACTAACCTCCCTTCCTTTCCTCCCCTCAGGGCAGGACCATGGATGGCATCTGCTTCTGTACCCCATGTCACCCGCATGATGCTGCACACCCTGGGCTCTGAATGCAGATGTGCCGACGGATCCATTCCCTGGCCTCCTTCAGATCCCACACGCCCCTCACCTGTATTCAGCTCAGTTGGGTCTGCAGTAGTGTGAGTTTTATTACTTTTTAAATTTCTATTTATTTATTTTCGAGGTACTAGGGACGGAAACCATGGCCTCCCACACACAGGCAAGTACTCTACCACTGAGCTACATCCCCAGCCCTTTTTTATTTTGAGACAGGATCTCACTGATCTGCAATCCTCTTGCCTCAGCCTCTGGAATAGCTGACGTAACAGGCACGTGTCACCAGGCCCAGCTGATAAACGTAAATTTTAAAAGATTTTTGTATTATCATAAAGGTCATTTATGTACCTTGAAGAAGTTCCAGACTATGTCTGCAGGCACAGAGAAGGAAACTGGCACTGTGGCCGGCACTAACATCTATTGATGACCATTGGGGAACACTTCCTCGCGGTTTTTTCTCTGTATGTGTGGACCTGAGTCTGATTCACTCCACTGCTTGGGCATCTCACAGAGGCTGCTCAGCTTCAAAGACTCAAAGAGAAGACCTTCCTTAATGCAGAAGCAAGGTCCAGCCTTTTCTCTCTCCTAGGTGAAGCGCTGTGCTTATGGGTCCAGCTCACACCTCTGCCTCACCTTTTGTTAACCTGCTCCTGTGTCACAGCCACACTCCTGAGGCTGCCCAGGCACTTGAAGCCCCTGGGTGTAACGTAGGCCTCTTTAACTAGGCCAATGGTCCAGAGGAAAGAATGCCTCTGGGCTTCTCCGCATCTCGTTCTGCACTCTTGTTATTTGGGTGAAGAAATATAGTAACTAGGTTTTATTCCTGCTTAAGAAAGGTGAGTAGCGGGATCATGCTGGATCCTTCCCCAGGTCACAGTTTTGGAGGAGATTTGAAGGGCAGGCATTCGCCCCTCTGTCCCGAGGCTGCTCGTGTCAGACGGGGCACCCAACCCAGAGGCTAGCAGGGCTTGCCAGGCTGAGCAAGTGAATTAGACCCAGAGCATATTAAGAAAAATAATGCAAAGATTACTTTCTGTCTTGGGGCAGTGTCCACACCTGTCGCCCAGCAGTCTGAACAGGGGCGTCGCTCTGGGTGGGGTTCTCACATCACCCTAGTTGTGCCCCTCAGGGTGGGGACCCTTCCCATCCTGCAACCTTCCCTTATGCTGGGGCCCCTCTGTGTTGGTGCTAAGGAGCCCAGCTCCTTCAGGTGGGTGTACGGGCGTGTAGGTGTACATGTGTATGTGTGTGATGAGTGCGTGCCTGTGTGGAGGAATGGAAAGAGGCTATACTCTGAGTGTCAGTTTGTACAATTTCCCTTTGGCTGTTGGCGGGCCTAACTTTTAACGATATTTTGGTTCTGAGACTATCTGCTTCTCTCTAAGGTTTTTCTTCATAGTTTTAATACCCCACCCTTTGCCCTGAAATATACTGAATACCCAGAATATATTCATATGTGTGCATATGCAAGTATGTGCTTATATACGTAGGGATTTGTGTGTGTGTGTCTGACCTTTATTTTATTTTTTAATTTATTTTTGCAGGGATTAAACCCAGAGATGCTAAACCACTGAGCCACATCCCTAGCCCTAGCCCTTTTTTTTTCTTTTCTGTTTTGAGACAGGGTCTCACTAGGTTGCTTAGAGCTGCACTAAGTTGCTAAGACTGGCTTTGAATTTGTAGTCCTCCTGCCTCAGCCACTGCATAACAGGTGTGCCCACCAGGCCCAGCTGTGTCTGACCTTTCAAATCCACTGTGAACAAAAACAGGGTTGGGGTACAGAACCAAGGGCACCCAGGAGAGCAGCCCATCTTCACGTTCAGAGGGCAGCATCCTGAGGGCAAGTGCTGACTTGTCCCTTTTAGTGAAGTAGTTGGAGCTCATGCTGCGCCCCCTGGTGGAGAAAAGGGAGCATGGCAGGCTATTATTCTTGATCATCTATTAGCCATACAGTCTGTCAGGGTGCTAAGCGAGCCTCTCACAGACCTTAGCTCATGAAATATTCATAACAACCCCACTGGTGTCTACTGTTCGCATTTCCATTTATAGAGCATCAAGCTACTTCTCAGAGTCCCACAGCTCATGGGAAGTGGGCCAGGACTCAACCCCAACCTAACCCCACTCAACCACTTACCTACTACAAGAAGTTCCACTTGGCACAAATCGAAGGGTATTTCTCGACTGTGAGTTCCATGTGGGCCTCTTTAAAAGAGAGAATTTTTTTGTCAATCAGAGAAAGAGCGAGAAACCTCAGTGTGCGAAACTGCATTAGTAAAACGTGATAAGGGCAGGTGATCCCCAGTTCAGGGTACAGTGGTGCCGCCGGCACACTGCAGGAGGCTCTGCGGGAGGGCAGGGTTTCCCTGGAGGATGCCATCCAGTTGGTCCAAAACAAACCTAGCCATTTTTTTAGACTATCACCAAAATGAAAACAAAACTAAATTTAATTCTCAAGGGACCTGTGACGAGCAGAACTCTGCTTCCCTCAACCCTGCCAAGCATTTTCAGTGGATGTCTGTGTGATGCATATGGGTCTAGGAAACAGGTAAGGAACTCTGACAGCATCATAAGTCACGTGAGCCCGGCTTCTGAGATGCCAGGGACACCTGGGACTCTCACGCCTCAGACAGGAGCAGCTCTCCCAGGAGAGTGCTGGGCTATGCAATAACCACTGGTCTAATGAACAAATGCATCAAAAATTAGTTAATAACACTTGTCACTCAAAAATATTTCCAGAATATAGTCTGCTTAGGTTACGCATCGACAGTTCAAATTCAGCAACGATGGCCGGTACGTGCTTCTCCCACCAGGTCTCTAGTTGCCCGGTGTTTCATTGTATAGATGTGCCACGTGGACATTGCAATTGTTTCCGGTTTTCTACAAGCAATGGCGCAATTAATTGCTTCTCACAAAAGTAATTTGCATGTGTGTAAGCAAGTCTGTAGCATAAACATTTCAAAGGGTATGTGTATTTGCAACTGTGATAAATATTTCCAAAATGACCTTTAAAAAGGTTAGACCAATTCACACTCCTTCCTAAACTATGAGTATCTAAATGCCCACACTGTTGCCAACACAGTAAATTATCAAATGTTAAGGCCTATACCACCAATCCAAACGATGAGAATGACATCTCAACATAAAATTTTTACTAATTTTTTTCAATGCTGGTGACGAAACTCAGGGCCTTATGCATGTCAGGCAAGTGCTCCACCACCAAGCTACACTCCCAGCCCCTATCCTTCTCCCAGGAGAGTAAGATTGAACATATTCGTATGTGTTCAAGAGTCTTTTGGGTTTCCTGTCTGCAAATTGCTAGGTCATTTCCTTTGACTATTTCTTATTCTTTCTTATCTGTGTGATGAAATAGAAACTGCATACAATTGAAGCAGAACCTTTTTCTTTCATTTTTGAATAGCTAATTGTAATTGTTAATGATATAATTGGTTATACAGGGCAAATTTCTAGTTTATTTCTAGGAATTTGATTAATACATTGACTTTGAATGTGGTAAGCTTTCCAAGTTTTAACTTTGAGGTTAATTAGACGTTAAATCTTCTTGTGGTTCTTTCTTCCTCCGAGATTTTATTTCAGATCACGTTGTTGCCACCATCTGATATATGTCCTGTTAGTTCACATCCTCCAACATCCTAAACCCAAACCAAGTCCCATGTCCTCCGTACAACGAGCCCAGCTGTTCCTGCTGATGTGACCTCTCCCTTCTCTCAGTCTCTGGGATGCCAAATACAAAATGGAAACCCACAGAGTTTCCCACTGCCTGCCACTGTTCTCTGGTTCCTCCTCCAGAGGCAGAAAAATCCTAAAGAGCAAGGGTATCTCTCTTTCATACCACTTATGACCCTCCTGGGAACAAATATGAATATGACAAGTACTGTGACCTCCAGAGGTCCTTAACCTATGTTCTATGTGATGCAGGGAGACCTGAGTTGTATTGTATTATAATTTAAGTTCAAATTACACACAGTGGGTCATGTGAGATAGAGGCAGAGAGCAGTCTGGTGCTTCCACAGGGGAGGAACCCCTGGGGCTACCGGCCTCAGGAAGAGGCAAGGAGGGATTCTTCCCTGAGAGCCTTCAAAGGGAATGTGGCTCTGCTGCACCTGACGCTCAGACTGCCAGGCTCCACGTCTGTGAAAGAGTGAATTTATCTTATTTTAAGCCACCCTGTTTGTGGGACTTATAATGGCAACCCTAAGAAACTCACAGACACACCACCTATAATTTTCTCGCCAATAGAAATCACAGATGACTTTCATGCAAGATTATGGTTGCTAGAGATAACTTAGAATATTAAGATCATCCCATGACTTTGACATTACAATTATTAGATCCAAAGTCTGGTCTTCTTAATCAGCTAATAACAAATTTACAAAATATTTCAGTATGATCGTAGATGTATTTAAATATAGTCATTTTCCTTATTATTCTTTATTTTATTTAATGCATTAAAAACAATATTCTGAAAAGAGGTGGTCCTTGGACTTCACCAGAATGCCAAAGAGCAGCAGGGGTCTTACCAATTTCTGCCTGCACTGCAGTACTACAGAGTAACCAGAAGAGGGCATGAGAGCACCTATGCAAAGCTATGGAAATTAATCTGGCACATTTTACTGTAATTCCCCTTTAACTAGAAACAGAAATGTCCTTTAAATTCATATTATTTTTAGAATACTAATAACATATGCACTGTAATCAAAATATGGAAATACATGCAGGTCTGTTCTCCTGTTTATTTATTGCTTTAAAATTTCTATACCATTTTTATACAACTACATGAGCAGTTGGTACTAAAGTTATTATTAAACTGTGTCCTATAGCTGGAACTACTTAGTAATTTCTATGTCCTATAGGAAAAGAGAAAATGAATGTAAAATGGAAATTAATAGAAAGAATAACCTAGGGATGAGATCCAGGATTTAGCTCAGTGGCAAAGCATTCGCCTAGCATGTACAAGGCCCTGGGTTCAGTTCTTGGTCCTAGAAAAAAAGAATAATCATCAAGAGTTGGGACTGTAGCTCAGTGGTAAAGCAAGTGCTTAGCATGTGCAAGCCCTGGAATTCAATCCCCAGCACCTAAGAAAAGAGAATAGCCTGACCAAGTTACAGATGTACACAAAATACCAAATAGCATGCATCCACAGTGATAGGGCATGCGGGTGCCCTGCAGGTGAGAAGGGTCTTCTAAGTCCCTGCCTAGCCCCATATCACCTGCACTAGTCAATACTACATTACTACAATGAAATACCCAAGACAACCAACTTAAGAAGGAGAAATGGTTTATTTAGCTAGTAGTTTTAGAGGTTCAAGTTCAAGGTCAGGCAGCCCCATTGATTTGGACTTCTGAAGAGGACCACAGTTGGTAATGTGTCAGAATAGTCACATCTGGTACCAGGACGCAGGGAGAGAAGCTAAGAGACCCAAATTTTGCTGACCTTTGGGAAGATGGGCCCCCTTAGTGACTCAGGTCCTTCCACTGGGCCCCACTTCTTAAAGGCCTACAGCACCTCCCAATACCACCACCCTGGAGAACAAGCTTCACATTCAGTCCTTTGGAAGGGGCATTCGAATCATACCTAAACCATGGCATTACCCAAAGGCATTCTTTATGTATAGTTCTCTCTTTTTTTTTGGCAAAAGAAACTCTTCAATCCTTCAAATTACTTTTTTGAGGGGAAGTAGGGGGTACTGAGGATTGAAACCAGGGGTGCTTTACCACTTAACTACATCCCAGGCCTGTTTGTTTGTTTGTTTAAATTTTTTATTTAACTTAACTTGTTAAGTTGCTAAGGGTCTTGCTGAATTCCCAGGCTGACCCTGAACCTGAGATCCTCTGCCTTAATCTCTCCAATGACTGGGAATACAGGCACACACCACTGTACTCAGCTTCAGATCACAGTTGAGAGTCAGAGCACTTGGGTTCTTGTGAAGCTATCCAGAGGAACTGGGTTCTAAGCTCTTAGGCTGCTTATCATACACAACCCTTTGAACCTGGAGGCCAGTTTGAAGGTAAGAGACTTCTTGTCCTTCCGGGTCTCTCATTGTTTACCCTCTACCCCGCCCGAGCCCTCACAGACAGCAAATGAGGTGTTACCCAATTCTGAATAGAAAATAAAAGCCAATTCAATTTTTAAGCTAAACTTACTATAATTCTGTCTTTGGACAGTGCTTCTGAGTCCAGTTTCTGGCAGGTAGATGCACATATTCAGAAAGTAAATGTACACTTAAGATATGCATATCACTGAAAGCAGTTCTTATGCTCAACACAAGTAAACATACTGAACTTGGGTTAATAAAACATTAAAGGGCAGCGCCCTGGTGTTTATAGTTCACATCATAAAAGAAGAAAAAAAGGACGGGTTATGTGGGACAAGAGGGAAGGACATGAAGCCAGAATCAAGAACAGGTAGTTAGTGTAGAAATAGGGGATCAGGTCAAATCGAGGAAATGGAGGCCATAAAGCCATCTGCCTCTGGAAGTTGGAGACTGCCCCTGGGAGAATGGAATGTCAAGAATCTCCAGAGCCCATTGATTACCAAATTTACCTACCTTTATCAAGGACTGTAAGCAAGGAGCTAATAATTGGTGCCCCCTGGGCCCTTATTGGCCTGAATCACCCTGGCCCTCCCCCTGCCCATGGTTTCTGATTTAATGAAAAACCAGGCCTAGTCATGTAGGCAGGAAGGAGAGATAAGGGGGGAGAGAACTGGAGAACAAAAAGAGAATTTAACCTATAAAAGATGTAGGGTGTGCTCACTTCTGGGGACTTTAGAACATCAGCCATGGCCCCTTCTTCCTACCAGGGTAGGAGATTTGAGGCCAGCCTGGGCCACCTAGCAAGACCCTGGGTCACGAGCAAACTATGCCATTTATATAGACCAAACACGTTTGTGACTTTCCACAATATTGGGATTTACTGAACAACAATAAATTCACTGACTGCACCACTTTCATCAGTGGGTCACCTGATAGTCATCAGCTGGGTAAACCAGTTCTTTTATTCCAGTCTTAATGCCCAATATCTATAACATGCAAGACACACTTTGCACACATGCATGCCCAGTATAATAATATATGTGTGTGTATATATATATATATATATATATATATAATACATGTGTGTATATATATATATATATACACACACATATAGAATATATACACACACTTTACATTCACACAATATAAATATATACATACATACAGAATATATATACATACACTACACACAACATAAATGTATATATACACTATTATATACAATATAAATATCTATACGTATACATAATATAAATATACTTACAATAACTATACATGTATACACACACACAGAAAGGCTAAGGAAAGGTGAAGGAGGCCACAGAGGTTCCAGAGGCTGAAATGAGAGTGAAGGCGGAGAGCAGAGTCATTGTAGGTGGTCAGGTAAGAACTGTTCAGGGCTCAGAGATGTCAAAGCTCAGGGACTTGTTCTAGGCCACGTCTGGACGGAGGGCAGTTTCACAGTGTGAGTGTCGGGTTGAGATGTCAGCTCAGAGTGGGCCATGTGTGGCTGTCACGGGCAGGAGAAGCTGTGCTCTGCTGAAGCTTGGGGACAGAGATTAGGAAGGCCCTTCCTGTGGCGATTTTCCTGGGCAAGGCTGGTGACAAGTGCCCAGGTGATGGGGTCAGGGTGCTGCCTTGTCCAGTCTCGGGGTGCTCCTCCTTTTGTAGGTCTCCAGTGAGGGGGCTGCTCCATTCAGTGGCCTGGTGCATTCAATAATCTCATGGGCCTGGTTTTTCCGACATGAGTTTGATATGCTTCTGATTCATTTCCTAAGTCCACAGGTGCTAATTAATTATTAGCATAATTCATTTATCTGTTTGTGCCTTATGATTGTGCCAGGCAGATGGTGGTTGTTTACTTGAACAAACAAGTATGGAGTCAATCCTCCTCAGCATTTAAACTCAAGATAGAATAGCTTACGGCACTCTCCTGCTTTACAAGATGGAGAAGCTCAGTCTGAGAACTACTCTTCTATGCATTGTGGAGTAACCCAAAATAAGATTTAAAAAGGACTGGGGATGCAGCTCAGTAGTAAGTACCTCTGGGTTCAATCTCCAGTGTAAAATAAAAAAATGACAGAGAGACTTAAAATTGCCTCAGGCATAGGATTCCAGGTAGCATCCACCTTTGCCCCTAAATCAGAATCCATCCCAGGTGGTGCTGTGTATCCCATCAGGCATTGGTGGCTATGAGCTGGATGGTCACCCAACTGCCTGGGCATTTTCCTCATGTGGACAGTGCTGGCTGTTTTGTAAAGACCATGAGAGCACCTAGCACTTCTAAATAGGATGTATGCGTTAGTTGGTGCTGTTAAAGCTGATTTCTTGTACTTGGAAGTGTAAATCCAGCCATGGGGAAGTCGTCCAAGCAAAAATGGACTAGAAAAGCTTCCTGGACCCAGGACACTCTATAGAATGGATGTGACTTTTAAAATGAATAAATAACAGTGTTGATAGAGCAGAGTACAGCAAGGGACACTGGAAAACTGCATCGGGATAAAGTGGCAGTGAGCAGGTTCCTGGGCATGAGGCTCATAATGACACTTTTTTTTTTCTTCTTTTTGGTACTGGGTATCATACACAAGGGCACTTAACCATTGAGTCACATCTTAGCCCCTTTTAAAATTTATTTAGAGGCAGGGTCTCACTGAGTTGCTTAGGGCCTCACTAAGTTGGTGAGACTGGCTTTGAACTCACCAGCCTCCTGCCTCAGCCTCCTGAGCCACTGGGATAAGAGGTGTGTGCCACCACACCGGGCGAGGCTTGTAATGATTCTTAGGTTGGTAGAAGCTCTGGCTTCAGGAAGCCTCTCAGTCAGCTTCATGAAGAAGGAAAGAGATTTTCGTCACCTTCTCTAGCTCTTATTAGGTCCTTTTAATGACAGAAGAACGCTGGAACCACTTCAGTGTGCTTTCTGTAAGCAAGGTTATTGATTGGATTCTTTGTAGGAGAGATTGGTAGATAAGGGTGTTTGCATTTTTAGTTTCTGTAGATGCTACCATATTGCTGTTCACACAAGCTAAGTCATACATGCTCCACAAATAGTTTATGAGTGATTGGTTCTTCCACAAATCTAAAATAGTTTCTACTTTTAAAGTTTTGCCAGTCCGATGGACCAGAAAAAAAAAAAAATCTAATTTTCTGAAGGGTGATGAGTTGAGGTTAGAAATTTTTTTCTAGTACTGGGATGCTTAACCACCGAGCTACATCCCCAGGGCTTTTTATTTTGAGACAAGGTCTTGTTAAGTTGCCGAGGCTGGCCTCAAACTCGCAAACCTTCCTCAGACTCTCAGGGGGCTAGCATTACAGTCACATGCAGTCGCACCTGGCCTGTTTTCATGTGTTTATTGTAAGTAAATAAGAGTTATGGGTTGAGTCTGGAATGTCCCCCAGGCTCATGCCTGGTCCCCAATGTAGCGATGCTCAGAGGTAGAGATTGGGGATGTGAGTTTATCATGAGAGTTCTGACTGTATGAATGGGTTAATCCATCCAGGGAGTCCTAGCTGGATTACAGGGAGGTGGTGGAAATGACAGGAGGTGGAACCCAGGTGAATTGAGTGGGTCCTTGGGGATGTGCCCTTGGGGACTAGATCTTGTCCCTGGCATCTCCTTTTCTCTCTGCTTCCTGGCTGCCATGAGGGCAGCAGCTCCGTTTCACCACACCCTTCCCACCATGATATTAACGGTCTTTCCTCAGGCCCGAAACTATCTCTGAAACCTTGAGCCAAAATAAATCTTTCATATTCAAACTGATTTTCCCAGGTATTTTGTAAGACCAACAAAAAGCTGACTAGTACAATAAGTGTTCCTCCTCCTATAAATTGCTTCTTCATGTTTCTATTGCATTGTCTTCTTATTGATTTGCAAGGGCTCTTTGTATATCATGAACACATGCCTTTTGTTCATTTTACATGTGGAAACTATATTTTCCTAGTCTCTCTGACTTTCACTTTGGTTTATGATCAATTTAAAAAAAAATTTTAATTGTAAATGAACACAATGCCTTTATTTATTTATTTTTATGTGGTGCTGAGGATTGAACCCAGGGCCTCCCACATGCTAGGCAAGCTCTCTACCACTGAGCCACAACCCCAGCCCCTATGATACAATTTGTCATACAGAATTTTTTTTTTTCATTTTTAAGAGGACAAATCTGCCACTCTTTTCTTTATGACTTTTGAATTTTAATTCATGTTTAGAAAATGTTTTCTCATATAGGATTATAAGTCCATTCTCTTGCATTTACTTCTAGTCTTTTTATAATTTTCTAAAATTAAAACTTTATTTAATTTGAGATTTTTTTGTTTGATATGTGGTGCGAACTATACCTCTAACTTTTTTCCCCAAATAGACAGCCAATTGCCCCAACACTACTTTGAAATGATAAATACTTCCTCTGCTAAACTTAAAATACCACTTTTCATCAAGTCAAGATCTTTTTTTCATTGACTTCTCTAGTTGGCTATTATCGATGAATAGAAACTATATTTAATTTCCATTTTATTTTTTAGGTGGAATAGAAGAAAATTCTTTTCAACCACATTGTGTTGAAATGGTAGAAGCCATTTTCAACAGCATTCACACCAAAGTACCAAGGAAAAGAATGAGCATGAGCTGGTTGAGAGGTATTTTTCTTTTTCTTTCTTTCTTTTTTTTTTTTTTTGGTGGTGCTGGGGATCAAACCCAGGGCCTTGTGCTTGCTCTACTGACTGAGCTATCTCCCCAGCCCAAGAGGTATTTTTCTTAAAAGAAAATGTGGTGGTGTTTTACTTCTAGAGTGTGGTCCGCAGATGGGCAGCACGGGCGTGCTCAGAGAAGTTGTTGAATCTCACTTACTCAGATCCCCTGCCAGACCCACTGAATCAGGACTCGTTGAGCAAGGTTTCCGGGCAATCAGTATGCAGAGAGAACTTGGGGTGCACAGGGCTGTCCAGTCTTGCTGTTTTTGCTTCCTGGTCATCCTGGCCCTTTCCTGCGGCCTTTCATGAGGAGCACCTTGGTTTAGTTTTGCTGAAGCGCTTGCCACTGCAGGGGGCTTGGTAGGACTGACAACTGAACCATCTCATCATCCCCTTGCCAAGAAGATGAGCAAATGAGAACCCGTCTCCTTGGAACCTTGAGGTCAACACCAAAATGACTGTAGCTGCCTAATCCAAAGCCTGGACAAAAACCCACAAAACAAAGTGCTACCCTTTAGACCTCTCTGCAGAGCTGCCTTGGGTTCTTCCTTTTCTGGGCCTGGTCTCTCTTTTGACTCTGAGCCACACGATCTACTTGCAATAAATTCCACTTTGACTTTAACCACCCACGGTGGGTTCCCTGGCTTACCACTAAAGAACCCCAACAAACACCTTGGAGTGGGATGTTCCAGCCTGTGGAACCGGCTGAGTTAAGGTAAGGAAGAGAGCTGCTCACCCTTCCCTGCCAAGTGAGAGCTCCACAGTCTGGGCTTCGAAGGTGTCCTCATAAGCTGCCATCCGGGTGCCTGAGGCCGAGCTTGAGGGGTTTGGTGAAAGCATACCAGGTCTTGGCCACTCCTCGTGGCCCTTCATAGACTCTTACAAAAAGAACACAGGCTTTGAAATAAAAGAGCAAAGAGAATGCTGCTTTCCAAGAGCAGACATTTCCCCAGGGACCAACAAACCTATAGATCAGATAATCATGTGCCTTTAAGATTTAGAAAAGCTGGATCCTCTGCCTTAAGCTAAAACTGGAGTAAGTTTGAGCAGAGGCTAGAATTCTGGAAGCAAAGCTGGAAGTGGACTTGGGGCCAAGTTGGAGCCAGACCCTGGCTTCCAGGGGCCTCCCAAACAGCCCTGGTTGGACTTCCAGCCAAGCCAATGCAATGCTTGAGGGGAGCCCCAACCCACTGTAACCCACAATCCCCAAGGATGCCTTTGGTCAAGGGATGATGACTGTCATTGTGTGAGGGACCAAAATTTCAGAGATTAGGCCAAGGGCTGGAGGCTGGAGCACATGGGTCTGTTTCTCAAAAACCAAATCCATCACACTTAGGTCAAAATTTAAGACCCATGACCAGGAGCAACCACAAGAAAACATAAGGACCCGAGAATCTCCAGAATGAGGGCTGGGGCTGGGGCTCAGTGGTGGAGCGCTTGCCTCGCATGTGTGAGGCACTGGGTTCCATCCTCAGCACCACATAAAAATAAACAAATCAATAAAGATATTGTGTTCATCTACAACTAAAACATATATTAAAAAAAGAATCTCCAGAGCGTGAACTCCTCGGGGCAGGAACTTGGTCCTCTTCGTTGTTGTATCTGTAATCCTCAGTACAGTGGCAGGTTCAGGGTCCATTCAACGAACGACTCATGAAGACCTCTGGACTTGCCTACATGTCCAAGCAGTTGAGAAAATGTAAACTGGATGAGAGACATCCCATTTTTATGGCAGTTATATCCAGAGAAACCCAAAGTGTTTCAAACAGTGTAGTTTAACCCTAGGGCTGGGCAGAGGGCCAGGTTATGGGCAATCAAAGTGCTGAGTCTTCAGACACAGCAACTGGTAGATAAGGAGACGAGGAGTTGTGACTGAGCCGAGCCAGCATCGTCTCTGGATCAGCCGTGGCTGCCTGCGCTTTTCCCCACGCTTGAGATGGTCGATGCCCTTTCCTTGCTTAAGCCGGCTTTCTTTGATTTCCCGCTCAGAACTAAAGAATTGACAGGTGTTTTGTTTTTTTTTCTACCTGAGAATTCAGGACAGGATGCCAAATGAGAATACAACTTTCACGTTACTTTACCTTCTGACTTGGTTGATGTGAAGGAAGATAATCCATTACGGGCAAGATGCTGCCTCTGGTTTCCATGCACTTTCCTCTTAGTTCTCTGGCTGCTTTGTGAATCAGGTGCCCTGCCTGCAGTGCTCAGGAACTGTATTTGAGAAGTGAACTGGCAAGCCGCTCAGAGTGCAGAGAGCAGAGCACCTCGGTGGCCCTGCAGGCTCCTGCTCTGGTGATGGCTAACATTTTCCTTTGCCTCTTTCTCGCTAGATAATCCCCCCAGGTTCTATTCTGAACCTGCATCTCATCCTTTCCATACCCTCTCCCTTATATACCTCCAGCTTTTCATCTTTATCTTCATTGGGGTGACAGCTTTCTGCTGCCCTAAATACTCTTTTCTCCAAAGAAAGGTATATACAAAGCACAGAGGTGGCTCCCCTGATGAGGAGGATGAGTTCACTGGGATGGGCAGACCTTCTGGTGCGGACTTGTCTTTACAAGGTGAGTAGGGAATGTTCCAGAAGAGGAGGAATTGAGTGCAGGGCTGGCACCAAGCAACTATATTCCAAACAGCAGTAACCTGTGACTGCAGGGAGACGTGGACATATAGAAATATAATTATCATATTTAATGTCTCATTATTAATGTGCAACCAGTGAAGTAAAAATAAAGAACCAAAGGGGAAAAAAGCTCTAAATGACAAAGCTAATATGATAAATTTGTCGATCTATACCAGGAACTAAATGTCACAAGGAGATTTATATCTTTTTCTTTTTCAAACCTTTATTTGGAAAAAGTTGAAACTTAGGGAAAAGTGGAAAGAAGTAGTACTTCCCTGCTGGGATCTCAGGCAGGTGCCAGGGAGAATAGAAGATCGGAGTGCAGACACGGCTGAACATGGCGCTTCTTCTTGCCGTGTCAATTTTCTTTGAAGATTTTCAGAGTAAAACATTTTTGTAATAAAACCAACTTGAACATTTCTGAAGCAGAATGCAAATTTCTTATTATTTTTAAGATGGAACTCAAGCCTTCAAAGATGATTTCCAGAATCTCAGAGAAATGTATTAATTCCCCTTGGCCATTGGGAAGACTGATGAGAATGTTTGAAAAGTGTCAAAATCAAGATTTCTTGTTGGCCCCAGTTTTGACACTTGACTCTGTTGTAATCTCCAGCTTTGTTGCTGCCACTTTTCTGTGTCCCATATAACCTGGTCTCTTGGGATTTCTCCTCATTTCTCAAATACTCCTGACTTGGCATCTGTTTCACCTCTGCCTAGAATCCTCCTTGAAAAGCCAACACGAGGCTTACTTCTTTGAAACCTTCTAAGCACAATGAAGAGGAAAGAGCAAAATTTTGGAGACTGATGAATTATATTAATGGGCTTGTTCCCAATGACTCACTACCCTTACCTGCAAGAGTCCCTCACTAGCTGCCCTGAGACTGGCAGTCCCTCTCTGCATGATAAGATGTCTGTGGCACTAAGCTTAGGCACAGCCAGGTGACTTGGAGTATGACGTGTAAGCAGAAGTAACAATATCACATCTAAACGGAAGCTCTCAGAAACACTGTGTAGCTCAGCCATTTCGCTCTTGCTTCTGCCACAACAAAATGGTATGTAACCTCTCCCTGTGTGTGTGTGTGTGTGTGTGTGTGTGTGTGTGTGTGTGGTGCTAGGGATCAACCCAGGGCCTCAGGCAGGCGAGGCGAGTGCTCTACCAGGCTACGCTAACCCCAGCCCAACCTCTCTTTTGAGATCCTCATCACTGACGTGGTGCCTATGCACTTCGCATGCATAAACTTCATTTTCTCCTGTTAATCTGTCTTTGTTAGTTTAATTCACAGACCCTCGGCACAAACCTAAGAGAATGGAGGGAAAATCTTCCCTCCCCTATGACGATCATTTGTTACCATAACAAAACTGATATAGAGAACAGTGAACCTGAATTTCTGAATGTGTCTGTGCTACTTGCTTGCTGAGAGGATTTTATGTTCTGGAAGATCAGTGCTCAAATGCTTCTTTATAGGCTTATAAATTAAATATGATTGCTGATTTTTTCCTTTCTTGTGAAAACAAACAGGATGAACAAACTCTGAGTGTTGTATATCAGCGTTAAGTCAGGCGTCATTGTATCTTTTTCGGATGCCATATACATATTGCAGTAAGAAAAGAGATTGGATATTTGTCAAATTCCCGTGAGAAACTTCTGCTTAAAAATTCTTTTCCTTTCTGTTTTATTGGTACTATTAAAGAACACATAAAGAGGTGCCCATTGCGTGTGCTTGAGGTCCTCATTTAGAATCCTGACCACAAGTTCCAAGGCCCCTCATTACCACCAGAAGTCATCAAAGGGACTTCAGCCCCTCCCTGGTGATGCGGGCACCTGCCTCCCCGGCAGACTTGGCTGTGGGTTGAAGGCGGCACGTCTGTAATGCCCCTCCATCAGGGAGGCAGGGTCCCATTGTTACCAAGCCTGGGTCCAGAAGTTCCTCCCACCAAGAAAGCCAATATTTGGAAGATGATTGTTGGGAGAAAGAAAGACCAAAGAATGCAGAAGAGGGAGCTTTGCTCACAAATCAGCTTCTCAGCTCCAGGGCTTAAGGGGTCACAGGCACAGGACAGGAGTAAGGAGGGAGAGGCATTGGCTAATAAAGGGGAGGGATGCGTGTGTCTTTCCTGGGAACAGGCAAAGGTCTTCCAGGAACGGGGGTGCCACCTCTTTTCTCTCCTTTCATGGTCTGGTGTTTCTGGCCATGTGACCAGTGGGTGTCTTTAGCTTTGAAGCTCAAGGAGGGAGGTTGGCAAGGTCAAGTTGACCCTATATCGTAGTTTGGGATGAATCAGTTCTCAAATGATCAGCATGTCTACCTGCAGTGCTGAGTAGAACCTGACCCAAAGGTCAGGGTGACAAAGGAGACAGATGCAAAATGAAGACAGAGGTGCCGATCTTTTCATCCAGCTCCAGCCACCCTGGACATCACAGGCCCAAGGGAAGAGCTGGTGTTTTCAGCACGAGTGACCTTCAGGTCCCTGAAGAGTAACCTAGGCAATGGTAGGTATCATAATGCACAGGTTAGAAGTGTTTACAGCAAAGGTATAGAGACACTAATAATGTGATACCCAGCTGTGGGACCTCCCAAGTTGGTGATTTTTAAGTTAATCAAGAGCAAGTGAAGCTGGAGGGTCTATTTAGGGTTTTCCTTGGAAGACCAGAAATGCTCAGACACTTGGAAATTTCATTGTAGAATAGGTTTTGTTCTTTTTTATTGAGATAAGATTTCACTGAGTCACTTAGGCTGGCCTCAAACTTGTGATCCTCCTTCCTTAGCCTCCCAAGTCACTGGGATTACAGGCATGGGCCACCACACCAATGGATGGTATTAGGAGCTGGGGCCATTGGGTGATTAGGTCATGAGGGCAGAACCCTCACAAATGGAATCAGTGACCTATAGAGAAGGCCCTTGAGAGCTGCCATGTCCCTTCTACCATGTGAGGACGCAGGGAGAAGGCACTGTTCATGAACCAAGAAATGGATCCTCACCAAACAAGGAATCTGCAAGTGCTTCTATGTTCCCAACCTCCAGAACCCTGAGAAACAGGTTTCTGTGGTTTGTGATCCACCCAGTGTGTGGTTCTTTGTTAAAGCAGACCAAATGGACCACATTGCCCCTTCGACTGGCCACCACCCATGGTTGTGCAAAACCTTCCATCTCACCGAGTGTTGAAAAGAATCATAGTTGAAATAAGAGGGACCAGGAGTTGGTGATTGTTGAAGATGGTTGATGGTCACAGGGAGGTTTCTTGTATTTATGTGTAATTTGAAGTTTTCTATAATGCAATGTTGAGAGAGGGGGAGATAGGGAGTATTGTGGAGGTGGAGAGAGGGGCTATTCCAGGACAGAGTCACCTGGTTTGGCAAGTGTTTAAAATGGAGTAAATCACTTAGCCTACTGAATCTGAGTTTCTTCATTCACAATATGGGATTTATAGTACCTATCTCACAGAACAGTGTCTTAGTAGGGACTGTAGCATTTGTCCACACAACAAATACCTATTTGTAATGTGACTTTTCCCCCTTTGATTATTAAAGTAATCCTCACAGATTTAAAGAGTTAAGGTAGGAAGTTTGTTTTGATTCAATTACAATACAGCTTTTGGATTTGGGCAATAATGTCATTTAAAATATAAATATGCCATTGACTTTTAGCTAAATCAGTTTTAAAGGGCTGGTGGATGTTTTTGCCTGGGTGTATCCAACCCTTGGTTGTCTATTCTCTTTGGATTCATAACTCCTACAGTTGTCTCTGGGATCACTCTTTAGAAGGCTCAGGGGCCCATCCAACTGGTCCCTAAGAGGGAAGACCCAAAGGCCATCTCAGTAAGATGGCCATGAGCATCTCAGAGGTTACAACAAAACACTGAAGTTCACTTTGCAAAGCAGGGTTCCTCCACTGACCAGAGGAGGTTCCTGAGGTCCTCCATCCCTCATGACCACATATAGCACTTCAGACTTTTACTCATGATAGTTATAAATTTTAACTTTCTTCTTTGGCTACAGATGAATTCTCCCCATTCTTTCAGACTACTGAGTTTTGGAAGAATGAAAGAATTAGAAGGAAATGAATCTGCTTCTAATTTCACGTTGGAACTAGAAATGTATTTCTTACTTAGACTAACACAGATAAACTTGGGGAAACCTGAGGCTGTTCTCAAGTGGCATTGTGACGGGCTGACAGATCTGGCTCCGTGAGAATGTTATAGGCCAGGCTCTAAGGGAAATAACTAAACAGACTCCATTTTGCTCTGAGACTCCATGTTATGTAGGAAATAAGCTTCTCCCATGGGAACACCCCGCCTCTGTGCCCATCATCAGTTAGTTGGTGTGACATGTTTAATAATATACAATGGCAACTCCTATGTAGTAAAGAATTGCTCTCTTTTGATTCCTATTGCTCCTAAACAATGTACCATGTGAACAGTGATTGTGTGGATGTTAGCAACCATTCTTTAGTTTGTACCTAGGTAAGGGTCATTTTGACCCACTTCCCCCTTTGTCGATGATCTCATGATGTTAATGTGTAATTTCAAATCATAGCAACAGACACTTATGATTAATGTGATTTTTGGTATAAGAACCCCTACAACCCTGTGCTCGGGGCTGTTCTCCCAATAGCCATTTTTTGGGGCATTGTGTGAGACAGTCAGCTGGCCAGCTTAATAAAGACTCTCAAATTTGGACTTCTCAGTGGTGATTGGTCTGTTCTTAAGTTGCGCCCCATAACATTTGGAGCCCCCAGCGAGATCCTCGCTGCCTGGTGGGTAACCACTGCTCACCACTGACCTGGGAACTCCTGTGGAGGGGAGAGGCCACAGCGTTGCTCCTAGGGGAAGGCCTCTGAGAGACGTTCCTCAGCCCCAGGCTGCACCGTCTGTGGAGCCCCACCCCAGGACTGAACTAAATTCTCCGAGAGAGTCACCTGTTTCTGCACCCCTGGGGGACCGGTAAGTCTGTTTCTGGCGGATCCACATCTGGGGACTCTGAGGAAGGCTGGATGCAGCATTACTTCCCGAGTCTGGGACTGGGAAGACGTTGCTCAGTTCCTCTGATCTGGAATCTGGAGTGGCCACTTGTCTGTGTCTTTGATGTTTTATCTGTTCTGTGTTTGTTTGTCCTTTTCTGTTTTTTTTGTTGTTGTTGTTGCCCTTAAGTGTAAGCCTGGGTCAGTCTCCCTCACATCAGTCATGTACTCCCCTCCAGTGCATGTTAATTAATTTCCAGGAATTCCAGAAGAGAGCCAGTAACTACAGAACCCGCTGCGATGTCTTTTCTCTCTCTAAATTCTGTGAGAGAGAATGGCCAAGTTTTGAGGTCAGACGGCCCCCTCAGGGGTCCACCAAATTGTCTTTGGGCAACCTGAACATCCTGATCAAATGTTTTATAGTCAAATTTGGGTAAAAAAAAAATGGTTAAAAATGTTTTTAGCCATGTTCGCTGAAGCTTACATTACAATGTAAACTGCTGCCAATAGGAACTTCCAACTATTGGAGTTGGTCCACCAAAATGCCAGGCTAAATTTTTGATGGCAGCTATCCAAGAGACCAGAAAAACCAGTTTAGAACAAGACCCCAACCTGAGGGGGCTCTTCCAGGAGTCAAGGGGAGCAGCTCCCTTGCTGTCTCTTCAGGAAACTCCTTCAGGGAGGGATAGGGCATAACCTTTGTCTATATTCTCTTAATCCTTTTCATCTCTGATGAGAGGGACAACATCAGGATGGAGGCCAAAAAGACTTTTAAAATTCTATTTTTTTGAGTTCAAAATTTCTATCTGGTGTGCCTAGGTTAATTTTTGATCAGACCTATTTTATTGAACTATAAAGTTTTCTTAATGCTGTTTCATTCAAAGACCAATTTACAAGGGTTAACTCTCAATCTAATGGGTTTAAAAAATAAGCTATAAGGTCTTTGTCCATCTGTTTATTTTATGTATATGTACACCGATGTATTGTCTTATCTACATATATTTGGTACCAAAATTAACATATGAGCTCATAAATTAAAATTTTAAAAAAATGGATCCAAATGCTTTTGATTTACATAATTTAAAAGGTTTTTAAATTGGGTAAACAAAAGTATGACTTTCAAGTTACTAACACGGTTTTGTTTCCAGGTGGTCAAAAAATAAATAAAATGTTAATTTTATAAAATGTCTAATATCCATGTTTCTAGGTTTTTCTTCAACAGGAAAGAAATGACTGATAATGGCTCAATTCAATTTTCTAATATCTTGGTTTTTAAAAAAAATAACTAAATTTGATTTAACATATATGGGATTGATCATGGATGTGTTTGTTAGAGACATCTGATTGGTTTAAAAAGTTAAAATGCTAACTGTCAAATATAACATCAAGTACTCTTAACTCCTTAAATCCCACAAGGTAACATACTTAAAACATGTTTGGTGTTTTCATAAATTGGTAAATAAAAAAGGGTTTAAATTTACTTTATGTTATCACCAAAAACATGATTACTAAAAGTCTTAACAGTTATTATTCTATATAAAGGATCCAAAAGTTTCAACTGTATTTAAATAGAGTTCTATAAGTAATAAAGTATTTCATCAGATTAAAATGGAGTGACTTATCTGAATTCAGAAATTTATAAGGGTTGTTTCAGAATATAAATTTTAAAAAAGGGGATCAACAGATTAAAACATTACAAGGTTTTAGATATAAAAATATATTTAATAAAAATGTTTCTAGATAAAAAAGTCTTTATGTGATAAAATAAGGCTGTAATACATCTAAGTAAACAACAAGAGTGTCTAAGTGGTTAAAAAATGTTAATTAAGAGTAAATAAAAGGTTTACATGTATATAAAAGTAACACAACAGTTAAAACTATTCAAGGTTTTTCCTAAGGTCAAATATTAATGTACTGATATAAACCAAATTTCAGTCTATATGCTAAAATGGCCAATAATTCTAAAAGCATTAATTTACTCTTAACATTGTATCTGTTATGTTTTATTCTCTAGAGCAACTAGTCTTAAAAATTGGGGGTTTGTACAACTCTGGTTAAACAGCAACTGTTAGAGTGTTGTACTACATTACAAAGTCTAAATTTTCTTTAAAAGTTAAATATGGTTAATATAAAAACATCAATGTAATTATGATTCTATTATTCTTATTCATATATTAAATGTGTTCATATCTTCCAGGTATACAAGTCCTTAAAAGGTTTAAAAGAACATTGTATCAAGCTGGTATTCTCCACCTAAAGTCATAATGGTAATTTTAAACCTATCAGAATAAGAAATTTTATTGGGGATTTATTTATATTATTTAGTGTTCTGTAACTGGACCTGAACCTTATGTTACGTTCTGGGATAAAAATGTAAATGTATTTCTAAAAGATAATGAGAGTCTGATCTGTTTAAAAGTTAATATCATGAAACAGGAAAACATTTTACCACTTTACTACACAAAAGGAAAGCTAAAGCTCTCTCAGCTTTCTTTGAATTCCATTTTGTATTTTCCTTGTTGATTGACTAATGTTTTACAGAGGTACTGGTTCAAGAACAATCTAAATTAATTTGTGATAATAAGCCATCAACTATAGGACAGATAATATAGACCCCAGTTTAATAAAAGTGGGTAAGTGACTATAAAGTCATAGATATTAAAGTTAAAACCCAGTACTCTTACTGTATGACTGGTGAAACTGACTTGCTGGATGTTTAAGATCAAAACCTAAAGATTGAGATTAAAATAAAGGGACCAAAAATATCAATATTTGGCTCTTGCCCTCAGAGTCAGCCTAAACCCAGGGAACAAGAGAACTTCTCTAAGGAGCTTTGCAACTCTGGGCCACACAACCTTCCAATCAGGGAGACTGATGAGACCGCTAGAGGATGAGAAACCAATCAGTGCACCTGCTACAGAGGAGGTCCTTGGGAAAGGGAGACATCCCTAATGCTTCAAAGGAAGCCACCTCATCAAGGAGACCCTACCAGGTGAATGGCACTAAAGGAGCTAAGAAACTGCTCTCAAGTTCCCAAGAGTGAATGAACCCTTGGGAACTCAGCTGACTCTTTTTTTTTTTTTTTTTCTCAGTACTGGGGATTGAACCCAGGGCCTTGTACTTGTGAGGCAAGCACTCTACCAACTGAGCTATATCCCCAGCCCTCAGCTGACTCTTAACAGTAGATAGGAACAAGGTCAATTTGACCAGCTTGATCTTAAACACCTAGCAAAAACAGTTAAAATTAAAACACAGTCATTCCTGGACATTTTAAAAACTAAACAATAGTTATTTTAATGTAACTTGAGATGTGTGCCTGTGGTAGGCCCCCCCCCCCAAAAAATAAGTAAGACTAGAGGTAACAAAAAAGATTCTTAGACAAAAATGCCTGGTAACTATCAAGAGAAACTGTTATAGTTATAAGTTTTTAGTCAGTTTAAGGCCTACAGATCATCCTAACCTCCAGTACAGGCAGACAATCAATGTTTAATAGTATGATTCTCTAGCCCTGAGTAACAAAAATAAAGGGATCTCTACTAAACAAAGAGATCATGCCAATAAAAAGCTATTTTACAAAAATCAGATGACAGTAAGTAACTCAACTAAATGTTATGTTTACATTCCTGATAACTCCAACAGTGTTAAGATTTACAATTAAGGCCTTATCCTCTCCAGCCTTGTTAGACCTTGTTAGGCCTTTTTATGTAAACAATGTCTCAGCTCTTCCACCTCCTGGTAAGAGATTATTAATTTCTATCAGCTTCATAATATTCACTGACATGTTCCAGATGCTATTTATTTTGTACTCATTGATTTTTGTTTCTTTCATAAAATAAGACTTTTACCCCTAGAAAGATCCAATTTCTAGAAGGGAACTTTTTACTGCTTGCCCCACCCCACATCCCCCCCTCTCAGCTCGAAGCAGCAAGAGCAGTCATCGCCCTTTTTCCTTACAGCAGTAAAAATTACCTAAAATTAGAGGGGTGATAATAAAAATTTTTTAAAAAGACAGTCAATATAGATAGGTAAATTGGGTTAAATCACAAAAATAAGGGCCAGTTTGGGTCTGGAAAGTTGGAGGCAATAACTTCTGAGAGATTAAAATGTTAATGCTTCCAGAGCCCTTCCTCCACCCTTACCAAGAACCTGCTCCTGTTCTAACCTGTTAAGTCTCTCCAACAGGTTCAACTTATGAGAGAACCAGCCCCAAGAGACCCCTGATTTCCAACACCCATTTCAGTCAGAAGACTATGTCTACATCAAATTGATCCAGAAAGGACTAACGCCCGACTGAAATGAAAGGGACCTTACTCACAACATGGACTCATCACATCTGAGTTAAGACAACAGAAAAATGAACAGCCCTCAGAGACCCCAACCACTGTCTAAAGATAAGACTGAAAAAATGTTAATCATGTTTTTTCTCTTACACTACTAATGAATCAATGATTTGATTATGTACAAAAAACCAGTGAGGAATGTGATGGACTGACAGATCTGACTCCATGAGAATGTTATAGGCCAGGTTCTAAGGGAAATGACTAAACAGACTCCATTTTGCTCTGAGACTCCATGTTATGTAGGAAATAAGCTTCTCCCATGGGAACACCCCGCCTCTGTGCCCATCATCAGTTAGTTGGTGTGACATGTTTAATAATATACAATGGCAACTCCTATGTAGTAAAGAATTGCTCTCTTTTGATTCCTATTGCTCCTAAACAATGTACCATGTGAACAGTGATTGTGTGGATGTTAGCAACCATTCTTTAGTTTGTACCTAGTGAGGGTCATCTTGACCCACTTCCCCCTCTGTCGATGATCTCATGATGTTAATGTGTAATTTCGAATCATAGCAACAGACACTTATGATTAATGTGATTTTTGGTACAAGAACCCCTACAACACTGTGTTCGGGGCTGTTCTCCCAATAGCCATTTTTTGGGGCATTGTGTGAGACAGTCAGCTGGCCAGCTTAATAAAGACTCTCAAATTTGGACTTCTCAGTGGTGATTGGTCTGTTCTTAAGTTGGGCCCCATAACAGCATGAGTGTTCTTTCTCACTGGGTTCCTACAAGTCTTTGTTTGAGCATGTAGAATGTTATTGTGTTAGTCAGTTTTCTGTTGCTGTGACAAAGTACTTGACAAAATCATTTTTTGTTGTTTATATATATATATATATATATATATATAATGAATTTTGACATATTATGTATACATGGTGTGCAACCCATTACAATTTTGATTCCATTCTTGTGGTTGAACATGGTGAGGAGTTACATTGGTCATGTATTCATATATGAGCATAGGAAAGTTATGTCCGATTCATTATACTGTCTTTGCTATTCCTATTCTCCCTCTTCCCTTCATTCTCCTTTATCTAATCCAATGAACTTCTATATTTTCCCTCCTTACCCTCCCTTGTTATGGGTTAGCATCCACATATCAGAGAGAACACTCAACCTTTGGTTTTCTTGGACTGGCTTATTTCACTTGGCATGACATTCTCTAGTTCCATCCATTTACCAGCAAATGCCATAATTTCATTCTTCTTTATAGATGAGTAATTTCATTGTGTATATATACCTCATTTTCTTTATTCATTCACAAATGAATGGACAACATCATCTTAAGGAGGAAAGGTTTATTTCGGCTCATAGTTTCAGAGGCTTCAGTCCATGGTCAGCTGGCTCCATTGCTTTGAGTTTGAGATGAGGAAGAATATTATGGCAGAAGGGTGTGACAGAGAAAAACTGCTCAGCTCATGCAGACAGGAAGCAGAGGGACCACAAGCAGGGCCAGGAACAAGACATACATTTCTGGGCATGCCCCCAGTGTCTTACTCCTTCTAAGTAGTCCCCACCTTGTATAATTTCCATTACCTCCTAATAATCCATTCAATTATGAACCCATCAATGACAATGAATTAATCCATTGATGAGACTAGAGTCCTCATCATCCAATCGCTTCCCCAAAATCCCACCCCTGAACATTGCTGCATTAAGGACCAAACCTTTAACACATGAGTGTTTGGGGGACATTCCAATTCAAACTATAACAGTCAAGGTATAGCATTTAAAATGTCATGTGTACAAACCCAAAGCCAATATCATTCTAAATGGAGAAAAACTAAAAGCATTTCCTCTAAAATCAGTAGCAAAACAAGGCTGTCCACTCTTACCACTCCTATTTAGTATAGTCCTCAAGACATTAGCCAGAGTGATCAGGCAAAAAAAGGAAGTCAAAGGGATACAAAGAAGAAGTCGAACTATCTCTGTTTCCTGACAATATGATCCTATACCTCCCAAAGCTCCACCATAAGACTTTTAAGGCTTATAAATGAGTCTAGCAAAGTAGTGGGATACAAGAGCAACATGCATAAATCTACAGCTCTCCTATACTCCAACAGCGATTCATTCAAGGAAGAAATCATCAAAACCATCCCACTTATGATAACCTCAAAAATAAATAAATAAATAAATAAATAAAATATTTGGGAATTGATCTAACCAATGAGGTAAAAGAGCTTGACAATGAAAATTATAGAATACTGAAGAAAGAAATTGAAGAAGACCTTAGAAGATGGAAAGATCTCCCATGTTCTTGGATAGGCAGAATCAACATTGTCAAAATGGTCATACTACCAAAAGCATTACACAGATTCAATGCAATCCCCATCAAAATATCAATGATGTTCTTCACAAAATTAGAAAAAAAATCTTAAATTCATTTGGAAGAATAAGAAACCTAGAATAGCCAAAGCAATACTAAGCAAAAAAAAAAAAAAAAAAAGCAGGAGGCATCACAATACCTGATCCAAAATTATACTATAGAGTTTTAGTAACAAAAAAAGCATGATACTGGCAGTCAAAAGGGACATGAGGGTGCTGGGGAGATAGCCCAGTCGGTAGAGTGCTTGCCTTGTAAGTAAAGGCCCTGGGTTCGATCCCCAGCACCCCCCCCCCAAAAAAAAGGGACATGAGGACCAATGGAAGAGAGTAGAAGATACAGAGACAAATCCAAAACTCTCCAGCCCTCTGATACTTGACAAAGGTGCCAAAAAAAAATTTTTTTTTTTTGAGAAAAGAAAACCTTTTTAACAAATGGTGCTGGGAAAACTGGTTAGCTATATGTAGAAAAGTGAAACTAGAACCCTATCTCTCAACCTGCACAAAATTCAAATTGAAATGGATCAAAGACTTAGGAATTGGACTAGAAACTTCATAACTGCTAGAAGAAAACATAGGGTCAACACTTCATCACATATGTGCTAGCACCACTTCCTTAACAAGATCCCCAAAGCACAGGGAACAAAACCAAGAATCAATAAGGGGATGCCATCAAACTGAAAAGCTTCCACACAGCAAAGGAAAGGATTAAGAGCGTGAAGAGAGAACCTTCAGAATAGGAGAAAATCTTGGCTGGTGATCCCTCTGATAGGGGACGGATTAATACCCAGAATATACAAAGAACTCAAAAACCTTAACATCAAAAAAACCAACCTAATCAGTAAATGGGCAGAAGAATGAAACAAGTTTCTCAAAAGAAGAAACACAAATGACTAACAAATATGTGAAAAAATGTTCAACATCTCTGGCAATCAGAGAAATGCAAATCAAAACTAAGATTTCATCTCACTCCAGTCAGAATGGCAATGATCAAGAATATAAACAATAATAAATGCTGGCAAGGTTGTGGGGAAATGGTACACTTTTACACTGTTTGGGACTGCGGACTAGTACAATCACTTTGGAAAGCAGTATGGAGAATCCTCAAAAAACTAGGGATGGAACCACCATATGATCCAGCCATCCCACACCTTGGTATTTTCCCCAAAGATCTAAAATTGGCATACTACAGTGACCTCAATGTTTATAGCAGCACAAATTATGGACTCAAATTATGTGCCCATCAGGAGTTGAATAGATTAAGAAATTATGGTATATATATACAATGGAGTTGTACTCAGCCATAAAAAAGAATGAAATTAAAGCATTTATCAGTAAATGGATGGAAATGGAGAATATCATGCTAGGTAAAATAAGTCAAACTCAGAAAGTCAAAGATCAAATGTTTTCTCTCACCTGCAGAAGCTAGAGTAAAATAAAGGAAAGGGTGAGGGAAGGATAACAAAGAACCAGTCAAATACAAATTAATAGACAGTGAAAGGAAGTCTCTTAAGTAGATTTCCTCCTTAGAGTAGAGGAAGGAGAAGGGGAGAGGGGAGAGAGGGTGGGAGGGAAAAGAAGGGATCATGAACTGAAACAGATTTCCATGCATGTATGAGTTTGTTGGGATGAACTCAACTACTGTGTACAACTATAAAGCTCATAAGCAAAATAAGATCTCCACTACTAGGCAGTGAGTTCCTTTGACATATGATGGATGCTCAGCAAGTGTTTATTAAGGATGGTGGATGAATGGAGCAAGGATGGGGATGTGAGTGAGGAAGTGGCTGGTTTGGTGGCTGGGGGTCTCTCCCTGTCTCTCAGGCCATCCCTCTGTGATTTCTACATAAGATCTGGGTTATGAGCTGGATATTTGTGTTGCCCTCAAAATTCATAAATCAAAACTCTAAGCCCCAATGTGACAGTATTTGGAGGAGGGGCCTTTGGAAGGAAATTGGGCTTAAATGAGGCTGTGAGGACAGAAGTAACCCAACAGGACTGGTGTCTGTTAAGAAGAGGGGGAGCCACTAGGGCTGGTTCTGCATTTGCACACACCAAGGAAAAGCTACAAGAGCCCACAGCAATAAGGCTGCTGTCTGTAAACCTCACCAAGAGCCTGATCTTCAGCACCTTGGCCTTGAGATTCCAGCATTCAGAACTTGGGAAATAGATGTCCGCTGTGGAAGCCGTGGGTCTGTGGTGTTTTGTAACAGCAGCATGGCAAAGATCGTCTGCTCCCACCCCGGCCCGGTTTGTGGCGCTGGGCTGGCACCTGTGTGCTCTTCTCTTCCTGTGCATGAGCCTGAGGGCTTCCCCTTCTTCTGGATGAGGACTCACTGGCAGAACCTTGATGCATTCTGTGATTCTGAGTATGTGTTTGTAGAACCTCTACTGTGCTTTTCAACTGAGCTTCTTAATGGACCTGGAAGCAGGTATCTCTGTGGATAAAGCAAGATGAACTCTGTCCATTGAAGCTGAGCAAGGCTCTTATACTCTGAAGCTCAGGTTTTTGCATTTGTAAGATGAGAAGATCGGGCACCGTGTCAGTTGTCCGGGTTGCACCTGGCACTTCCACTTGGGGGTTCCTAGTTCTTGGATCCTGCTCTTACTGTGGATTCACACAAGTCTACGAATGCTGTTTAGGAGGGAAATGTTGATGTTAAATAATTGGGGACCGTCTCCCAGGTTGAAGCACTGTCACATTCCTTCTCCGTCCCTGTTGACACTCGGAGGACCAAAGGGCTTCAGAGCTAGGCAACAGCTGGTGGGCAGAAGTGGGAAGAAAGGACAGGAAACAGTGATAAGCAGTAGGACCAAATAAAGACCAGAAGCTTCCATCTAAATGGACACAGCCAACCCCAGGGCTGATGACCGTGCCCTACTTCGTCTGCCCCTCAAGGGACCTCTGGGCTGCATACTCCTTGCTTATTAACAAGAACAAAAGTATAAGTAGCAACGTGGCACTATTTCTGCAGCCAGCATCCGCCAAGTCGTTCTGGGCATTGTGAGAAGTCAGAACCTTGCAAGCATTCTCGGGTCTTCTCTTTCGAGGCTCTTCCTAACCTGGGCTCCGGTTCACTCAGTAGCACGGCTACAGCTGAATCAGGTGGTAAGACACAGAAATGCTCTACCGTCCCAGCTGGTAACTAGGGGATATCTGAGCCCCCCCCCCCCGTGCCCCCACCCACAGCTGCTCTGGCTCCAGGCCCCAGGGTGTCCACCCAGCCCTGAAAACTGCTGGGGCTCTAACAGCTCCCAGACCGTTTGTAACCTCCCAAATGACCAGGGCCAGATCCTGAAAAGAGAGGTCTCTCTGGATTCCCCAGGGGGAAGTGCCCAGTGCCCACCTAATTTCTTAGGGTATTATTTACTTGCTTCCATATTATTTACTTGGCGCACTCTGTAATCCTGCAGCTGCTTGTTGGAGCAACCACAGTTGACAAATTTTCTAATATTTTGAGTGACCCCTGCCTTTTTCTTTTCCTTTAAAAAAAATGTTTGTGCCAACTACAAGATTAAGGAAAATCCAATAAGGGACCTTTTAACCAACCTCACCAGAAATCATATGTTTTCATTGTAGCTAATGCCTGCAGACCCTGTTTGTGTACTTCCATAGTTACTGCTCAGTAGTAATCACAGCAAAGGCCGTTTTTTAATCTTGCTTCTTTTGTATAACATTGCATCACAAGTATTTTCTCAAATCATGGGGAGTCATCAAAATTATTGCTAATGACCGATCAGATTCCATTCTGGTGAGATAGGGTGAATGTGGGATCCAGTAGTGTATTTCCCCCGCAGGTCGGACACGGAGAAGACCTTCCCGGACATCTTCAGAGACAGCGGTCATGGCAACCCCGCCAGGACACTTGGTTCTACATTACTGCTTTTACTGTCCTTTGCTTGGGGAAGCTCAATCCCCAGGACACTCGGCAGCTTTTTGTAGAGGCGTGTAGACTGCAATAAAGAAGTAGGGCGGTGAGAACAAAGTGTTAGTTTTGAAAACACAGCCAGTCCATTAAGCGCTGGAAGAAGATCACCAACTTCTCAGAAACAGCACTTGCTGATCTGAAAGTGACAAATGTATTTATTTATGAGAACAGTTCTTAAAATTAGGCCATGCTTTTCTGTGCCTTAAATTAATGTCCCTGCACTTTGCTGTGTCTGTTTTTGTGTTGGAAAAGTAATCAGGAAAAATAAGGAAGGGGCTTGAAAATATTAGGTATTCACTTTCTTGTTGCTAAGGCTTTAAATAAATAAATAAATAAATATATGTATTTCGTAGAACACAGTATTATCCTGCGCTTAGCTTGCTAGGGGCAATTTAGCAACAGGATTTACTTAACAGAGCAGTTTGGACTTGATCTAATTTGAGGTAATTACCTCTCTTTCCAAAGCTTGTTTCTCTAGTGCTTCTGGCTCTGGTTCATCACATAGCAACATCGACCCCCAAGATCCGCTGCTCTTAAGGCAAAATTGGAAAGAACAGCTCAATTTCCTCCACCAAACTGCAAATGTGAACTATAAGTTAATGCGTAAAATATGGAATTTGACACGTTAGTCATAAAAGCCTACCCAGAAACAGATGGAGAATGAGGGGGAATCCCAACCACAGTACCTAAATCAATCAAAGGTTTTACCAGATCAAGCCAACACTGGCTTTCTGACAGCTGGATATCTAATCTGAGTCATTACCCAATTAGGGCGACCTGCTCTCTGTTCACCCGGGCTGGGTGTTTCCATTCCACAGACCAGCTTTCTTGGAACTGGGTTTACGAACACCTTGATAAAGTTAGTCCCCGGAAACCAAGAAGGAAGTCGACCAAGCTGCTCCGCTATCACTCACATTTTGGATAAACGCTTTTACTTTCAGACCTTTAACCTTTTTGTTTGAGCACATTTTAAAATGCTTTACCTCAAATAAAGAAAGTTCATTTTCAAGCATCCATTCCAGGGGGAAAAAAAACAATATCTTTTTCTTTTCTTTTCCAGAACTTCCTTTATGCCAGGTTGTAGATGCAGCTGTGGGGTCTTGTCTTATGGAATCTGACGGAAGCACACCAAGATGGTGTCCAGGGCTCCAAGCACTCTGGCTCTCTTAGCAGGTACCATACTTGAGTCTCTGCTTTATCACAGTTTGGTGCGGCCCACACTGACAAGGGAAAATGGGGGAACTTCAAATCCTAAGAGTGGTTACGGTGTGGGATTGGGGGCCACCTGTCACCGGGGACACTTTTAACAGTAGCATTATGTTTGAAGCAACCCATTTTCAATAAAAGTGGCCTTTAAATATAGTATACTGAAGGCGTCTCAGAGCCTATTAATATACTATTAAATATCACAACAATTATTATTACTCACTTCACGTAGAATGATTTTACTCAAAACTTATGAAAAGTGGAGAAGCGCCATCTGAAATTTTATTTTGAAATAGTCTTATTTTTAGAGTGGTTTCAGGTTTACAAAAAAAAAAAAAAAGACAACAGAATGTAGATTTTCCAGGTACCCCTCTCTTCCCATGACACTTTCCCTCTTACTAACATCTTGCATTAGTGGGGTACCTATGTTACCATTGAGGGGACAATATGGATGCATTCTAATTAGCTGAAGTCCACACAGTACGCATCAGGCACTTCCTGCAATGTGCTTCTGTGAGTTTTGACAAGTGTACAATAATATGTATCCTTAATCATAAAACCTGACAGAATGGCTTCACAGCCTGAAAGTCCTCTGTGTTCTGCGCATTCATTGCTCTTTCCATTGAATGACCTCCCGGCCACCACTGATCTCTTTACTCTCTCCATAATTTTGCCTTTTCTAGAATGTCATACAGTTGGGATCATATAAGATGTAACCTTTTCAGTTTTGCTTCTTTCACTTAGAATATGCATTTAAGTTTCCTCCATATTTCGTGGCTTCAGGATCATTTCCTTTTATCACTGAATAATATTCCATTGTATGGGATTACAGTCTATTTATCCATTCACTTTTTATAGGACATTTTAGTTGTTTCCAAGTTTTGGGAAACTATGAATAGCACTACTATACATATTTTGGGGCAGGATTTTGTGCGAACAAAAGTTTTCTAGAAATGTAGTGTGCAGTTTGCTTTTCCACCTGATACATTAAGTTCTGAAAACTTGACCTGAATACCACCAAAACAAATAAGATAAAGATGGTACCTTTGATGAACCAAAGAATTTAACATGCTCAATGCTCAGTTAAACAGACTATTTCCCTCTGCATCTGACTTTAAGTAGATAGAATAATCATAAAAGGAAACAAGCTATTAGAAACTTATTTTATAAAACTCCACAACCTATAGGTTGAGTCCTGGGGATTTTTACAGTTTGTATTTGCAGTTGTATCCACATCCATTGTTGAGAGCAGGGTGGTATCTGTGCTGCTAACTGTCTCAAGGATAAACAGGACTGCTGGGCCCCTGTGCTTACCAAGGTTGTTAAGAGATATTTGTCCGAGGAATGTGCGGTTGCCTAGAGACCTTATCTGTCAAGGACGGGAGCGGGGCTTAGCCCCGACTCATCTCCTGCATAGTTCACCCCTTCCCTCCTCCCTTCTTCCACTAGGACCGTTCAGTTCTGGCGGGACCCAATGAAAATCAAATAGATTGGCCGGACCCAACCAGAGGAGGACTAATGTTTAGCTGTTCAAATGTTAACCAATTAAAAGAACACTGTAAAACTGCTTGCCTTTCATTATAAAAACCCTGCTAACGAGGACTCGGGGCCTCTCTTAGCGTCACTGGTTAAGGACGCAGAGGACCAGGTTCGAACTTGCTAATAAATGACTCTTTGCTGCTTGCATTGATCGTGGTCTCTGGTGGTCCTTGTGGGGTCTCGAGCCTTTGGGCACAACATATGGGGGCTCGTCCGGGATGCCCCAAGCCCACCCAGACACCTGATCATAGAGTCATAAGTGACACCTTCAGCCGGTGAGTAAGGCATTGCCGTGTGTTTTCTGGTCTGGATTGCCTGCAGGTTCTGGTTCTGGGCTGGCATAGTCCTGGCGGACGCGCTATAGGACCCCAGCAGGGTCTCGGGAGACGTCCCCTCAACCCGTCGGGTGACCTTGTCGCATCTGGTGACTGTCACATCTGAGAAGCTTCTGTGCTGCATTCGGGCGAACTTGTCGCATCTGGTGACTCCGTCACATCTGAGCAGCTTCTGTGCTGCATCTGGGCAGCTTCTGTGCTGCATTTGGGCGACTCTGTCGCATTTGGGTGACTCTCACATCTGGGCAGTTTCTGTGCTGCAATTGGGCGACTTTGTCGCATCTGGATAACTCTTTGTCCCATTTGGGCATTGTGTTGCATTTGGGCAACTCTTTGACACAATCAGAAATTGTTTGTTTTTGTTGACAAAGTACCAGCTAGCCAATTTTTGATTTAGCGCGCTACGTGTCTGTCTGTTTGTGTATTGTACTATATGGTCTTTACTCTTGCCTTCTATTAAATTCTTCATTGTGTTAATTTGATCTTAGGCTTAGGGATACTCATTGCAGGGTACTTTACAGTCCTTCTCCTTGTTCCTGAGAGATTTGTTTACTCCAATCCCCCTAGGCAGAGAGCTCAGCAGCTCCATTCCTCAAAAGTAGTAAGAAATAATGTTTTGTGATTTTCTGCATTCAAACCTAACCTGATTTCTCAACCAGGAAGAAAAAGGGTTAAAAAGTCCTGGGTGATCCTCCCTCCCCCCTGCCTGGCCTTGCTGAAGCCTGCATTGGAATGTAGGCTGCAGCAGTCTCAGTGGGAAAGGGGGGTAACCTGAAGATAAGAAAAAAAAAGGTGTCCGTTTTAAACTTCTGGGCTGCTACACAGAACTAACTCATTCTCTAGGATTCTTGTTTTGTTTTGTTTTTCTCTAATGCTGTATTTTTGAGCTCATAATTTTGATCCTGCATACCTAGGTTAATGATTTTTTTTCTTTTTGATCAGTTCTATTTTTATTCAACTAGAGTTTTTGAACATCTGTTACATTGCAATGGAGATTCACCTATAAAGTTACAAGGCCTTTGATTTTGTATTATTTGTATGTTGTGCTAATGTCATGTTTTGTCTGTATCAAAACTGAGCGCTCCTAAAATTAAAATTTAAAAATGGATCCAAATACTTTTATTCATGTGATTTAAAAGGGTTCAATTTAAATTGGGTAAACTAATAAAAGTAAAATGTCTTTAGAAATAACTCGCAAGTCTCTAGGTGGTCAAACTAATGGAATGTTGATGTTAAACAATGTCTAATATCAATTGTTTCTAGGACTTTTCTTCAACAGGAAAGAGACAGCAAATACTGTTCAGGACACTTGTCTGATATCTTGGTTTTTACAGAATAAGTGAATTAGAGTTAACATGTATGGGATTACTCAAATGTGTTTGTTGGTGACATCTGATTAATTTGCAAAGTTAAAATGCTCATTGTTAAATAACATCAAGTACTTTTAACTCCTTAAATTACATGGGGTAACATACTTAAACATTATTGGTGTTTTCATAGGTTGGTAAATTAAAAAGAGTTTAAAATTGCTTTGTGTCATTACTAAAAACAAGGTTATTAAGAGTTATGTTCTAACAGATAAAACCTCAACTTGGAGGGTGAGTGTTCCATCTGCTCCCTTACCACTTCCCCCTGCTCCCCCTCCAGTTCTGCAAAGCTCCAAGGAGCTCTTAGATTTGGATTTAGAGCTACCATCTCCCCTTTCACTGTGTTTCAGTTAGAGTTGTTTCAGAATGTGGACAAAAAGGGGTCAATGGATAGGAAAGAGAGAATAAAAGTTTCTGGGTTTGGAAATATATTTAATAAAAAGGAAAAGAAAATGTTTCTGGGTAAGAAAGTGCCTGTGTGATGGAATACATGGGGGTCTAAGTAAGTGCTAAGGAAGTCTGTGTGTAAGTAAAGGGCAAGTTTCAACAAGTCTGTGTGTAACTAAGTTGGTTGTGTGTATGTGAGACAGCTAAAGCTATTTAAGGTTTTTTCCTAAGGTGAAATACTAATGTTCTGATATAAGCCAAAGTTTAATCTATATGGTAAAATGACATGGTAAAATAATAAGGATTTCTTAGAAACACTAATTTACTCTTAACTTTGTGTCTATTAAGTTTTATTCTTTAAAACAATTAGTCTTAAAAATTGGGGTTTATACAATTATGGTTAAACAACTGTTAAGAGTATTGTACTATGTTACAGAGTCTAAATTTTTCTTTAAAAACTGAATTTAGTAAGATTAAAGTGTCAAGGTAATTGTGAAATGGTCACTCCTTGTATATTAAATGTATTCATATTTTCCAGGTATACAAGTTTTTAAAGCAGAAAATTTGTCAAGCTGCTATTTTCCAGAATAAACTTGTCTGTACTGGTAATATTAAACTTAAAGAGTATATTTTATTGGGGATTTATTTCTATCATTTAATTTTCTATTATGGGACATATTATCAGTAAGGTATATGTAAAATTGGTTACTTATTTCACTGAGATAAAAATTTAAATGTAAATGTATATTTAAGAGTTAGTGACAACCTGATTTGTTTAAAGGTTCATATTGTAGAAGGTGAAAGCATTTTGCTACACAAAAGAAAAGTTAAAAGCTCTCTCAGCCTTTCTTTGATTGATTCCTGTTCTGGATATAATGTTAGACTGTGTTAACTAATGTTCATATGGACTCAGAAATCAATATATGTAAACTTCTTAAAATGACATTTAAGAAAGAGTATAATGCACAATAGCAAAAATGGGACAACAATGACTGAGATTGGGGTCCCTGACTTCATGACTGTAGCATGCCTGGTGCCTGGGGGTGTTCCTGTGTAGGAGCACAAGATGCCTAACTGCTGTGGCAGTAGCCTCCCTGGGGAGGCTCTGTACAGGAGTCCTATCAGCTCTTACATTGATCTCAGGCACACAGTTCTTGGGCAGAAAGAAATTGTTTTGCTAGATAACCAGTGTTTCATCAGTTCCCTTCTCTAGTTCCTGCCCACCTTACAGTAACTTTGGACAGCGGACTTCTTTGAGAGCTACACAGAGTTCCTAACATTGCACTTTGCAGTTGTGGGAAAAAGTTATGTAGATGGTCTAGTCTCTGTAACTCTCCTGAAAACAAAGAATAATGCTTACATAGTCTTTAACCTAATAATAAGACATGTATAAATGTTGCTAACATAACTCTTTAGATCTGCATTTCCATCAGAGAACAGAGCTCCATCTGATCTCAGCTTAATCTTCAAAATCTGTGTTTATAAACCTTTATTTTCTAATACTCCTTTGACCCTCACTGAACTTGAAAATTTGGTGATGCTGGTCATAGCAAAAGGGGCAAAAATTAGTTTTAGGATTAGAACATTTTACTTAAGACTTGTGAAGAGCCCTGCCTTACCTGAGATAAGGCTCTGCCTCACCCTGCTCCATGTTAGAATGACTCCAAAGTAAGCCAGACTTTAACTCATTTAAAGTCATGCTCAAAAGTTTGATGTTTGTTTTAAAGATTACTGTGATCTCAAACAGGGTATATAATGTAGAACTCAGCCAAAATTCAAGATAACTATTATACAAGCTAAATATGTTTTTACTCTTGCTAATTTCATTTTGTAAAACTGTTGCCTGTTACTATTTTGCAGAAGTAGCTGCTTCCAGAACATACAACCTAGGTAACTTGTGATAATAGGCCATCACCTTCAAAACAGATAGTATGTGGTAGTACTTTAATAAAAGGGTAAATGACTGTAAAGTTATGAACATTAAAGTTAAAGCCCAGTACTCTTAATGTATGACTGGTGAGACTGGCTTGCTGGATGATTAAGATCAAACTTAGAAATTGGAATTAAATACAGAGGCCAAGAAAAAAAAAAAACAGTATCTTGCCCTCAAAGTCAGCCTGAACCCAGGGAATAAGAGGACTTCTCTAAGGAGTGCTGCAACCCTAGGTCACACAACCTCCTGATCAAGGAGATTTTTGAGACTAGAGGATGAGAATCGCTCAGTGCATCTGCTGCAGAGGAGGGTCATGGAAAAAGGGAGACACCCCTAATGCTTTCAAGGAAAGCCACCTCATCGAGAAGACCCTGCCTAACCAATGGCACTAATGGAGCTAAGAAGCTGCTCTTAAGTTCTCTATGAGTGGCCCCTGTGGAAACTCAGCTGACTCTTTAACAAGACAGGAACCAGGTCAATTTGACCAGCTTGATCTTGGACACCCAGCAAAACAGTTAAAACCAAAATATAGCCATTCTTGGGCATTTAAAAGAAATAATAGTTAAAAGTAACTTAAGATGTACACTTGTGTTAACCCACTAAAATTAAGAGTGGAAGGTACAAAAGAAAGATTCTTAGGCAAATGTGCCTGATAACTATCAAGGGAAACTGCCAGAGTCAGAAGATTTTAGTCAGTTTAAGGTCTACAGTCACAGGTAGGCTTTATCTATGTTTGCTCGTATGATTATCTATCCCTAAGTAACAGAAGTATAGAGATCTCTACTAAAAACAGGTTATACCAATAAAGGGATATTTTACAAAAATCAGATGACATTAAGTAGCTTAACTATATTTTCTGGGGACCTCAATGACATTAAGAATTAAATATTGTGTTTACATTCCTGATAACCTGGACAATGTTAAAGTCCCCAAATAAAGGCCTTGTCCTCTCCAGCCTTTGCTAGGCCTAGTTATGGGAACAATTTCTCAGTTCTTCCACCTCCTGGTGAGAGATTGACTTCTGTCATTTTCATGATACTCAGTGGCATGTTTCAGATGCTGCAACATTTACTTTGTACTAATCTCATTTCAGTACTCATGTCTTTTTGTTCTTCTATCATAGAAGCACCCACCCCCAGATGAGTTTACAACCTCCTCTTCCCCAACCAGACTTCTACCTTGGACCCCTCGATTGACCCGATTTTTTAAAAAAAGGAACTCCAAACTGCTTGCCCCTCGCTGCCCCCTTTCAGCTTCGAAGCAGCCAGAAAGATCGACGCCCCCTTTCTTTTCCTTACAGCAGTTAGGAGTTCCTAAAGCTAAAGGGGGGAATAAAGCCAGAATTAAGAACAGGTAGTTAGTGTAGAAATAGGGAATTGGGTCAATTTGAGAAAATGAAGCCATGAAGCCATCTGCCTTTGGAAGTTGGAGACTGTCCCTGGAAGAATGAAATGTCAAGGATCTCCGGAGCTCTTTAATTACCAAATTTACCTGCCTTTAAAGACTGTAAGCAAGGAGGTCTATGTGCAGCTCTGGAAGAAGAATGTTGGTTTTATGCTAATCATTCTGGAGTAGTGAGGGAATCCATGGCAAAAGTCAGAGAAGGACTAACAAACAGAAAGAAAGAACGGGAAGCTAGTCAGAACTGGTTTGAATCCTGGTTCAATTTTTCCCCTTGGTTAACTACTCTGGTGTCCGCTACAGTGGGACCCCTAATATTGTTGTTACTAGCTTTAACTATAGGACCTTGTATAATCAATAAGTTAATTGCTTTTGTTAAAAATAGAATAAATAGGGCTGGGGAGATAGCTCAGTTGGTAGAGTGCTTGCCTCGCAAGCACAAGGCCCTGGGTTCTGATCCCCAGCACCGCAAAAAAAAAAAAAAAAAAAATAGAATAAATACAGTACAGCTAATGGTGCTAAAGGCCCAATATCAGCCCATTAAGCAGCAAGAATTAGAACAATAGAGACCCAAGATTGGCTCTCTAAATGTTCTTGGAAAGGGGGGAATGTTGAGAGCAGGGTGGTATCTGTGCTGCTAACTGTCTCAAGGATAAACAGGACTGCTGGGCCCCTGTGCTTACCAAGGTTGTTAAGAGATATTTGTCCGAGGAATGTGCGGTTGCCTGGAGACCTTATCCGTCAAGGACGGGAGCGGGGCTTAGCCCCGACTCATCTCCTGCATAGTTCACCCCTTCCCTCCTCCCTTCTTCCACTAGGACCGTTCAGTTCTGGCGGGACCCAATGAAAATCAAATAGATTGGCCGGACCCAACCAGAGGAGGACTAATGTTTAGCTGTTCAAATGTTAACCAATTAAAAGAACACTGTAAAACTGCTTGCCTTTCATTATAAAAACCCTGCTAACGAGGACTCGGGGCCTCTCTTAGCGTCACTGGTTAAGGACGCAGAGGACCAGGTTCGAACTTGTTAATAAATGACTCTTTGCTGCTTGCATTGATCGTGGTCTCTGGTGGTCCTTGTGGGGTCTCCAGCCTTTGGGCACAACACCATGTCTCCATTCATCTGATGGGCCTTGTGGCTACTTTGTCCAATTTCAAGAAACTTTAGATTGCCTTGTCCATGGCTCCTGACTAGGGAGTCCCTCATACATAGGATGTCATGCCCAGTACTATTTGATCTCAAAGCACATTGTGACCATGGTCTCTTGATCTGACCATTATCAGGAATCCCATCTCATAGCAAGAAGAAACTTTGAAGTGGCCTTCTGTGAGAACTCTACCCGTTTGTCTACCCTTTCTTCTGAGACGTTCCTTCATGTTTGGAAAGAATCATGACCACACTCTGGGGGTGGGCTCTGAAACCATATCAGACCAACCATAGCCCTCATCCCCGAGGTTTTAATGTGGGACCTGCAATTTACTTCCTGATCAGTTATCAGGGCCCTTGCTCTGTGGAAGGAATTTGAGGAAAGAATGTAAAAGCAACCATTCCATAGAAGTAGAGATAAGAGTCAAAGGGTCATAGGCCTAGTACACATTGTTCCTGAGGCCCTAAGTCTTCCTGCAGATGTGTAGAAATACCCATTTTAACTTAAAGCACAAACACACACAAACAGAACATGGATATCGCCACCTAAAAGCCAAAGAGGGAGACCTGGAACAGTTCCTTTCATAGTAGCCCACACCAGAAACCAACCTTGCTATCACCTTGATCTTGAACTTCCAGCCTCCTGAGCTATGAGAAAATAAATTTCTGTTGTTGAACCACCTACTTTGTGGTACTTTGTTATGGCAACCCTAGGAAACAAATAGTCCATACATGTGACCAAGAATTCTGCCTACCACGGCGCCCTCTACTGGCAAGTAATGGTCAAATCAACACAGTCTTCAAGTTTAAAGGAGGTTCATTGAGTTGGCTGACTGATCAACAGTGTTAGCAGCTCTGGACAACAAGACACTGATGAGTGAGTATCCACAAGGACAGGGTGCTATCCTAGGGGACAATATATTTTCAACTTTGGGTCTTCTGAATTGCTATCAGATGACTTGAGTATTGCTTTGATTTCCTTGGAAGACTACTTTCCTTAAAATTGAGACCATTGCTCCCCACTGCCTGGTTGTTTTCCTTATTACCTGGACTACTTTCAGTATGTCCCTGTTTCTTGCAACCTGGAAGATCTTGAGCCAGCAAAACGAAAGATACTTTTTTAATTGAAATTTTTTGTCAAAATAATAGTAAATGTACATGCAGTTGTAAGAAATAATACAACGAGATCTAGTAAACACTTAGTTTTCCCCGATGGTAACATTTTGCAAAAATATAGTATAATGTCACAAAGATTGTAGATATTGGTTCAATGCACCTATCTTTTTCGAATTTCCTCAGTGTAACTTCATGTATTTGTGTGTGTGCATTCATTTGCATACAACTTTATCACTTATGTGGGTTCACGAACCCATCACCACAGTCAAGATACTCAACAGGAATGGATATTTTTCAGCAATAAGAATATAAACAAACAGTTTCCTGGAACAGCCTCGTTTAATACAGAACCAAACAAAATGGAGCAGCTGTTTCCCAATGGTCTATTTCCCCTCCCATACGTCTCATAATACTTTCACAATACTTTACAATTACTCATTAAATTGTTCATAATCCTCACTAAATTATATTCTCTGTAAAAGCAAAAAATTCTGTCCTACTTGGTGTTTATTATATTTCAAATTCCTAAGGTCACCTTTCAGCTCTTCTGAATATTTTTTCTGGAATTTATGGCCATATTTATAAAGAATATGTCTATAACAAATTAATTTTCTTCTCCTGAGATGATAGCAGTTGATTCCTATTAAAATCAATTAGTATTTGTCTCTCTTACACCATCACAAGAACACATATTTTATAATCCTCTTAAAAAATAGTTTTACATTGCTTAAAATATGGACTTTACATCATGACTAAGTGTTCTTCCATTGAGTCAGATGGTACACTGTAATTAATCACTATCTTATACAACTATGGATTCCTTAGAGTTAATGAGCATGTTATTTATTCATTTACCTAGTTTTTATGTACCTAGTTTCTTCTGAACTCCTCTGATCATACACATCAAATCACATTCTTTCCTCTTTAAAATTCCTTTGTCTTCTCACTCCTGTCTGGACCTCCTGGGAGCCCGCTATGCTGCCTGCAGTGGGCTCACTGGCTGTGTCTTGTTCTGAGTGTTCTTTTCCCTTCTTTTCTGTGTCCACGTGTCCTGTTTCCATAGCTGTCTCTTCCTTGACTCACTCTCTCATTTTAGTAAAGAACATACTTGTTTTAATCAGCCTTTTTGCTGCTGTGACCAAAAGACCTGACAAGAACCATCTTAGAGAAGGAAAAATTTTGGGGGGCTCACAGTTTCTTAGGTTTCAGTCCTTAGACAGCCGACTCCATTGCTCTGGGCCTGAGGTGAGGCAGAACATCAGGGAGGAAAAGTGTGGCTGGTGAAAGCAGCTGAGGACATGGCACTAGGAAGCAGAGAGAGAGCTCTGCTCACCATGGACAAAATATAAGCCTCCCTCACATGCCCTTAGTGACCCTCCTCCTTCAGCCTTGGACTACTTACTTACAGTCACAACCCAGTTAATTCATTCAAGTGAATTAATTCACTGATTAGGTTAAGGTTCTCTTTTTAACTTTTTTAAGTTGTAAATGGACATGATATCTTTATTTACTTTTTTATGTCATGCTGAGAATTGAACCTAGCTCTCACACATGCTAGGCAAGCACTCTACCACTGAGCCACCACCCCAGCCCCTAGGTTAAGGTTCTCTTAACTCCATCACTTCACCTCTAAACTTTCTGGCATTTGTCTCACACATGAGCTTTTGGGGGACACCTTTTATCTAAACATAAAAATGCTCCTGTAGCTTCCAAAGAAAAGATACACAGGAGGTAAAAAAAAATGTTGAGTCTTGTACGTCTTTATTTTATTTTCAGACTTATTGATAGTTTAGCTGGAAATAGAATCCTGAAGAGGTACATAACATCTCTGCCTCCTCATCCTCCATTTGTTTCCCAACTGACAGGAATCCTTCAGACATTGAAATAACTATTTCAAAGGGTATAAATGATCCAAGGCAATGAGCTCTTCTTGACTCCCATTTCTCTCAAACTCTTGAAAGTCTCACTTCCCCTAACTCCCATAATGCTGCTCTTTCCTGGTTTGCTACTGCTCCAGCTGTTCCTGTTCAGTCTCCTTCCACGTTCATCCATGTACCACTTCAATTGCAGCTTTCCTTGAAGTCATGGATTTCTTTATCCTTATACTAAACTCCCTCTAGAAAAAAACTATAAGTAACAGAGGTTGGAAATGAAAGAGGCTTAAAAATATGGAAGGTTTTGTCTCCTTCTTACAAATGAAGTCCTGCCGCAGCAGCTCTGATGCTAAATACGGCAGCTTCACAGTGTGGGCTAGGACCCGAGATTCTGTCTTTCTGCTCCACGTGAGACAGAATGACTCCCTGGTATCAGTTAGCACATCTACTCTTCAGAAAGAAGGTAAGAGAGAGGAGTGAAAGGAAGGATTTGTGTCTACCAGTTGTCTGCCTACCTTTTTAAGGAGATCATGATGAAGTCCCACCCAACTTTTGAACTTAAATCAGATTTAATCACATGGTCACACCTAGCTCTGAAGGAACTTATGGAGCTTAAGGAGTGTTAAAATGTACTCTCTTAGCTAGGCATTGTGTCACCTGAATATGATTAGTGTCTTTTACTAAGGAAGAGAAGTAGGTTGGCTATGTGCTGGGTGAGCAGCCATCTCTGCCATGAATACTGTAGCTCATGTGCTTGGGTTTTGCTGCCTGTCCAGCACCTGCCTCGTCTGACTATAGCACCCACGTCTCCCCTTCTCCCATAGCCTGAAGTCTTGTTGGAACTCTGATTCTGGATGTCCTTATGTTCTCTTGGCCAAAGAATAAGCACACAAACTTAGAAAGTCCAATTATATCCTCTCTCTGTGGAATTTGAATCTGAAATAGTGTCAAAAAGACTGAAAATGATAGACAGTGAAAGGCCTCCATGATAGTACCATGGTAGTGGTGAATGGAGATTCTCCATTCACCAACAAATTTCTCTGATTCCTGTGTTTTCTTTGTGTGACCTTCGTCCTTCTAATTAATTCATTTTTCCTTTTTAAATTAAATTAAAAGAAAAAGGAATAGATTAAATGAATAGATGCATTAAGAGAAGACGTGTTTCTCTAAAAATAAGTGTTTTTCTTCAAATAGAGAATGACCCATCACCATTCTTGGAAGCTTATTTTCTGAGACACAGTGAGTACATATGTAATTTTAGTAATGTCTTTGATAATAATATCTTAAATTTTAATAAAGGTAAAATAAAATTATGGATACAAAAATAGAGCCCATGCATTATTATATTACTTTCTTTTTCTTAAAACATGTCACATTGTACTCAGAATAAAACTAAGAATAGAATTTAAGGGCATCATCAAGGAGTCTAGATTTCCTACTTGGGCATTCTGCACATTGAAAAGTGGGTTATATTTAAGAACAGTGGATTTTATTTTAGTGACTTGTTCCCTCGCTGGGAGAACATTCATCCCTGTTACTTCCATGAACTTCTATTGTTTTTAGCCTAACACGGTGACTCATTTTCTAGCAATGAATCACTGATTGTCATTTCCTCCTGAGAGGTCATTACACTCTCTGTTATATCCCCTTCAAAATGTTTTCATTCTAGACTCTCCAGAAAAATAATTCCTTAATGATAAAAAGAAGGAAGAGGAGGAGGAAAGATGGAAGAAAGGGAGGAAGGAAGGAAGGAAGGAAGAGAGGAAGAGAGGAAGGAAGGGAGGAATAGAGGAAGGAAGATTGGGAGAAAGAACGGGAGGGATGGAGGAAGAAGCTTCTGTTGCCTACGTATTGTTACCCATCACTGAACCAGGGTCAAATGCCAGTTTCTCAGAAGATGTAGACTGGCTCAACCCTTCAGCTTCTGTGTGTGTGTGTGTGTGTGTGTGTGTGTGAGGGTGTTTGTGTGTTTACCGGGGATTGAACCCAGGGCTGCTTCATCTATGAACCACATCCCCACATCCCCAGCCCTTTTTATTTTTATTTCTATTTTGGCATGGGGCCTTGCCAAGTTGCTCAGGGCCTCAGCAAGTTGCTGAGGCTGGCTTTGAACTTGTAGTCCTCCTGCTTCGGCCTCCCAGATCACTGGGATTACAGGCATGCACCACCACATTCGGTTCAACCCTTCGGTTTCCGTGGAGATGGCTCTTTGATTCGTTCTCCTTTCTGTGTGAGTTATAACATCACATACCTTATGCACAACATTTCTTGCAAAGTTCCTCTTGGCACACTTCAGGCTATTCTTCCCCTTAGAGTCCTTTGCCAATTCTGATTGCTTTTATTTTCTGAAATTCTAAATACCTTCTCGCCTACCAGAACTGTTTCTGGCCCCAGGGGTCCTGGTCTGTGCATACTCCCGTACCCCCTGTGCCCCACAGCCACACACCTTTCAAGTAGCCTCCTGATGATCAAATCCTCTAGAAACATCCCAGGCACACCGGATAATTCTTCCACAACTTCCTCCCAGTTCCCTTTTCACTCTGCACTTCCTTGTGGACTTTGTCATATTAAGTTCTCATTATCCTTTTTCTCTGGGCTCCTCACTCAATAGAAGGCTCCTTCAGGACAGGACCACGCCTTCCTCAGTGGGGGCTGAGCACATCCTTTCTTGTCACTTTCTATCCAGGAAGTGCTGCTGCCTGCCTTTGTTTTTTTTCTCAAAAGGTCCCTCCTTGGCTGGGGTTGTGGCTCAGTGGGAGAGCGTTTGCCTAGCACGTGTAAAGTACTGGTTTGATCCTCAGCAACACATAAAAATAAATAAATAATATAAAGGTACTATGTCCAGCTACAACTAAAAAAATACATTAATAAAAGAAGGGCCTCTCACGTGGTGTCTTGTGGTCCTTCATCTGACATCTGGGCACTGGCTAGGGATTATTCTGAACCTGGGTCCCAGGGTGGTCCCCAGCTTGTGTCCTTTCTCCATGGTATTCTCCACCTACTCCTTCTGAATCTCTTCTCTTTTCTTCTCTCATGTGGGATCCTTTATTTCTGGCTGCTCTTCTCCTTCATATTCGCTCAGAAGGAAAAATAAAAACAGTCCCAACCAAGAACTGCAGGGGTATAACTAGACTGTCAAATCCTGTTGAGTCATTTCTGCATGGTCCTTCCCTCAACCAACAAGCTACCACCTCTACTGAGACCTCTCAAAGCCAATGCTGTGGTTTGACCGTCCCCTCAAGGCTCATGTGAAATTTAATTGCCTTTGTACTAGTAGTGAGAGGTGATCAGGTCATGAGGGCCCTGCCCTCTGCATGGATTAATGCTGTTATGGCTGATCTGGGGACATCACAGGAATGGACTCCTGATAAAAATGGTGAGTTCAACCCCACCCTTCCTCTCTCTGGTCTCACGTGTGCTTTCTTGCCATTCTGTCATGTTATGACACGGCACAAAGGCCTTGCCAGATATTGGTGCCTTCTTGGATTTCTCAGTCTCCAGAACCGTCAGCCAAATCACCTCCCATTGTTGACGAGCTATTCAGTCTGTGGTGTAATGAACTGACACCCCATTCCTTTTTGAGGTGCTAGGTACCTCACAAGACTTCCATAAGTGCTGGGCATAGTAGCACACACTGGTAATCCCACCTACTTGGGAGGCTGGAGCAGGAAGGTCAAGGCCAGCCAAGGCAACCTGGGGAGACCCTGCCTCAGAATAAAATAAAAAGGGCTGGAGTTGGAGCTCAATGGTAGATGCCCCTGTTCAATTCCTAATACTGAAAAACAAACAAACAAACAAACAAAACAAACAAACAAAAAAAACTTCCAAGGAAAGAATAGAAGACCCTTATTTCTCTCATATTTATATCTTAACTCCTTCAGAACACCTGCTCTTAAGGAAAAAATGGTGAATTTATTCTCTTTTCTTCTAAAGAAAAAGGACCCTAAGAGTTAGATTTTTGGGGGGAGGTGGGGGGTGCTTGAGATTTAACCCAGGGAAACTTTACCACTGAGCCTTTGTATTTTATTTTATTTTATGTTTTTGGTTGTAGATGGACATAATACCTTTATTTTATTTATTTATTTTTATGTGGTGCTTAGGATCAAACACAGTGCCTCACACGTGCTAGGCAAGTGCTCTACCACTGAGCTACAACCCCAGCCTTTGTATTTGATTTTGATACAGGGTCTTGCTAAGTTGCTGAGGCTGGCCCCAAACTTGTGATCCTTCTGTCTTAGTCTCCCAAGTCACTGGGATTACAGGTGTGCATCACCACGTCCCAGCAGATAATTTAAACTAAATGACAGACACAGATAACATAAGCTCAAAAAGTGTAAGTTACAAATTTAAAGCCCTCCCACTTCCAATTTTTAACTATTTTCACCTAGCTAGTAAATGTGCTTCCAGTCATTTTCTAAGCATTTGCATATACAGTTGTGTAGCTATTGAACTACAGCATATAGAATGACTTGGTTTTGTTTTGAATTCCATTAACTATTAATGGGAAGCAAGGTCAAACCCCTGAGAAATTACGAATGCCCTCCACAAACTTTTCTAATGTCCCTGTCCTGTGGGATATAGTTCTCAACAGAAGACAGTTGCTCACTACCAAACTCCCAAACTGAAGCATCATATGTGATCATTGCCATAGATTTTTTTTGAGAAATAGTATCAGCCCATCTGATGCCCATGGCCTCACTTCTACTGGTGGTTCTAACAAGAATAGGTAAAGGAGGCTAGGATCCCCTGAGGAGTGGGTAGAAGTGTTGGTTACCACTCTGTAGGAGGCTAGCAGAATCTCAAACTTTTGTAATGAGTGCTGCAAATAATGACGAGGCAGGCCAACTGTATTTGATTTAAGTTCTTCTCTCTAGATCTTTGAATAAGACAATTAAAAAATTTCACCTAGCTTAACTTTGATTACTTTCATAAAGCAAGATCAGATAGACCAGTACCCTAGAACACCTGGTGGCTTCCTATTGCACAATACGTGATGAAGATGGGGAAGGGAAGCAGATGTTTAGTCTATGATTACATCATTGGGTCTACTTTTTTTTTTCTTCTTTTCATTTCATAAGGAATTCTGGCTGCAAACCAAGTGAAAGTTGTTGGTTAATGGATGCTAATGGGAAGCCTCACAGCACAGCAGACGGCCAGGACACTGTGCGATGGCCAATGCACAACATTTACAGGGAGATGATGGCCCTGCAGTTCTTACAAACTGTAGAAGAAATATCTTACCTGAAAAAGACTTTTCCAATGACATGGTTAAGCCCCTTTTTCTGCAAGAGGCTGAACCAGTATAAAATAATGCCAGGCAACATTCAAGTTTCCTGATAGCAAGATATATTTACATATGCAAGTAGATGTGTTTATTACCTATTTATATAAGATCTCTTTACAAATGAAGCTTATGTTTATTATTTTCAAATATAAAACTATTTCATAATTAGGAGGGAGGAAAATCACCTTTATCTGGCTTCATAGAAATAAACCACTGCTGGTATTTTCATGTGTAAGCTTCCATTTTTTTTCTGTTTATATATTTTGTTTGACTTTTCAAGATGCCTGTGAGTTTTAATGCATGTACAGATTGGCATTTTGCCTGCCAAAATTGGGATAAATTCCAGTTTTATTACTCCACCTTCACCAAAAAGAAGAAATTCCCTCTTACATCCCTTTGTAGTCACATCTAATCCTTGGCACTCACTGATCTTTTTCTCTGGTCACTACAATTTGGGGTAATTAAATGTCATAAATAGAATCAACCTCCTGACATGGCCTTCTTTCACACAGTGCATAGGAGATTCATCCAAGATCTTATGTGTATCACCAGTTCATTCCTTTTTATTGCTGAATAGTATATCTTTGTATGAATATAATGCAGTTTGCTTATCCATTTATTGGTTAAAAGGCATTTGGATTGTTTCCAGTTTTGGTGATTATGAATAGAGCTACATAAATATTTGTGTACAAATTTTCATGTGAACCTAAGTTTTCATTTCCCTGGGGTGTAAATACCATGGAATGGGATTACTGGGTCATATGGTAAGTGTATGCTTAACTTTGTAAGAAACTATATAGTACCATTTTACATTCCCAAAAGTAATATATGAGAGTTGCAGGTGGTTCACATCTTTGTCAGCACTTGATAGTGTCGGTAATTTTAACTTAGCTCTTCTAATAGGCATGTAGTGGTATCTCATCAAGATCTGACTTTGTGTTTCCCTTGAGATTAGAGATGTTGACCATCTTCTCTCCTATGTATTTGCCATCCATATAACCTCTTTGGTAAAGTATCTGTTTCAATTTTTCACCATTATTTAATTGGGTTATTCGTTCTCTTACTATTGAGTTTGGAGAGTTCTTTGTATACTGAAATCAAGTCAGAACGTGCATGCTGTTGTATACTCTTTTTTATTTAGCAATGTTATCATAAACATCTCTTAACATACTTTTAATGCCTGCAGAGTTTCTATTGCTTGTAGTACCGTAATTATTTAACAAACTCCTCTGTTGGACATTTAGATTGCTTTCTGTTTTTACTGTTAAAAACATATTGGTGAACATTCTTTGAACTAAATCTTTTTACATATTCTAAGTATTTCCTTAGGACAGGTCTTTAGAGGTAGAATTTTCTTTCAGACTATCCACATTTTTAAGGCTTTAAAAAATATATATAATGCCAAATTATCCTCCAGAAGGCTATTTAGTACTCTTCATCGGGGGATGAAGTATTGTCATTGCTTTCTAAATTTCCTTTCTTAGTAGTTCTGCAAAGTACCTTATTTGATTTTTTGAAAGAATACATTATTATTTTTATTACAGTAAGACTGAATATTTATTTAAATGCTTTTTGCCACTTGTATTTCTTTTGTGTGTGTGTGAATTGTCCCCTTAGGTCCCACATGCATTTTTGTTTTGTTTTGTTTTGTTTTGTTTTTTCCTTTGTGGTTCTAGAGACCAAACCCAGCCCTCTTTATCTGAGATTTAAGTGTGACAGATTGCTGGGTTCCATCACTGTATCGAGCAATGGCCCACAACTCCAGGGCAGTGTGGCTGAACTGGGCATGAGATTCTGAAGTCAGCACATTGGGCAAATTTGTGTAAGGCTAAAAGAGTCCTTTACAGTCCTTTAAATAGCTTTAACATTCAGTGTGCCTGGCCTTTTGCCACTGACCTTAGATGGTAATTCTTACATGCACATGGAAGTTAAGAACCTCTTAAGGAGGGGCTGGGGTTGTTGCTCAGTAGTAGAGCACTTGCCTAGCATGTATGAGGTACTGGGTTCAGTTCTCAGCACCATATTAAAATAAATGAATAAAATAAAGGTCTATCAACATTTAAAAAAATATTTTGAAAAAAAAAACAACCTCTTAAGGAATTAAATGTCATTCAAATGAGCTCATTCTTGTGTCAGAGGCAGGGGGAAGGGAAAAAAGGAGATGTCAAAGTGCCTGCTTGCCTGAAGGCTTTATTCCATTTTATATCAGGTGCCCTGAACTGTCCAATAGGGGACGTAGCTCAGTGGGAAAGCATGTGCTGAGCAGGCATGAGGCTCTGCATTCAAGCCCCAACACCCATAAAAAAAGTTTAAACAAGTATTTATTGGTAGCTATGGTGGTTAAAAAGACACAGTGACATTCATCCCACATTGGTATTATGTTTTAAAGTCAGCTCTCAAGAAAAATATGACCACGTTGTGACTCCACAAAATTATTTTTATACTGTTACCCTTCAATTCATGCCCCCCAAATCCCTCAGTTTAGACTTTATTGTCAATAAACATCCTACCCCCAATTACTCTTAAACATTTTTCTTCTGGGGAACTTGTGTATTTTGGATCATTTAGCAGCTCCTTGAGAGCAATCATGGTAAAGGACCTCAGGTCTCTTGTGCAATAGTGTCTTGGCTCAGGCGCCATTTGTTCTTTTTATGGATGATTTTCTGAAATTTTTGCCCAACATTTTATTTAAGTGAAATACACTTAGCAATACTCAGAAGTTTCAAAGCAATCATCAGTCAGGAGTCCAAAGAGAAGGTACAGAATGGTGTATTCATTTCTCTCAAACACAGTATGTGAATGATATTCAAACCCCATTTACTTCTAGCACATTCAAAATATTTCCATGAAATAAATAAGCCAGTCTTAACTGCAGTTCATTTTAATAGGTTTTGGGCCGTGGTTGAGGACTTTGTCATATTGTCTGCATTTTCTTCTATATATTTATAATACATACACAATGTGTTCAATATGTTTACATTAAGACATGCATGGAAATGTTCACTCAGTGGGGATGTGGCTCAGTGGTTGAGTACCCCTGGGTTCAATCCCTGGTACCAAAAACAAACAACAACAACAACAACAACAACAACAAAAAATCTGCTTCCTTGACAGCATCCAATATAGAACAAAACTCTGATTCTTTAAGATACTCCCCAAACCACCAAACACAACTCAAATCCTACAAGTTCATCACTAATACTCTTGCTGAGATGCCCCTTGGTGTGCATTCTCCCTTGCTGCAGTAAGTAGTTAAGTCCAGCCATAGGTGTGTTCACAATGATCTGGCTGGAGGGCACTGACATTGAAGAATTAGGACAATTCAACAACAGTGGCCTGTTGTTAGTGCCACCTGTTGGGACACTAAAAATAGACCTATCTCTTCAGAGTGAGTTTATTTGAGCCACAAACTAGAACTGATAGGTAAATAAAATTATTAATTTATTAATTGATTAAAGGAAATAGAACTCTGGAGGAGTGAGAAAAGACAAATGTATAGCAACAGAGTAGACTATGTTTTCCTAGATCCGAATATGGAAAGGGGACTAGATGTCAAGGGCATGTGGGATCTTATTGCAGTGATGAAAATATTCTAAAACTGGATTAGGGTGATTGTTTCACACCTCTGAAAACTTATTAAAAAGAAATTATTGGGCTAACCAGTTCAAATGAATTAAGTGTATTGTATGAAAATTATACCTCAATAAAGTTGTTAAAATGACAATATTCCAACAGGGCATAGGATGCAGGTCTGTAATCCTAGCATCTCAGAAAGCTGAGGCAGGAAGATCACATATTTGAGGAAAGCTTCAGCAATTTAAGAAACCCTCATCAAGTTAGTGAGACCCTGCCTCAAAATAAAAAATAAAAAAGACTGAGGACATAGCTTAGTGACAAAGCATCCTGGGTTCAATCCCCAGTAACAAGCAAAACAAAAAAATGATCTCAGAGGAGACCTACTTGAATCCATTGGTAAACACATGGCAAACTAAATTTTAAACAAAGTTGGTCAGCGGACATAAATTCAGAACAAGTAGAATCAGTTTTATGATTAGAATATATCCATCTACCTCATAGAACTCCACCATCTTCTTCCTTGAGTGATACTTTGGGTTTGCCTTTGTGGCTTTCATTTTTGCAGGTTCCTCTGGCCAAATAATCCTCTTCTGGTTGCAACTCCTACACTAGCTCATAAATCAAATCTTATTTGGGGACCATTTTTTAAAACAAGAAATTCTCTTACACCTTGACTCTTCTGAGTTGCATTATTGTTCAGGGTCAGTTTGCAGCATACAGAGAAGCATACAAAGAAAAACTTCTGCTCTTCACCTGAAGCCTGTGAATTAAACTGGCAAAAGACAACAGAAGTTGGGGCTGGGGAGATAGCTCAATCAGTAGAGTGCTTGCCTTGTAAGCACATAGGCCCTGGGTTCAATTCCCAGCACCCAAGAAAAAAAAAGACAACAGAAGTCATGCATATTTTATTTATATTTTTATGTGTATGGGGTCTTTGCAGACAGAAATGAAAACCCAAAAAAGCAGTTATACTTGGGAGCTTACATACCATTTTAACAAAAGGCAATACATTGGGGAGAAGTTGAGTAAAGGAAGGAAAGGAGTTTGAACTTGGAGGGGCAGAAAATTGTGGGAAGATTACTAGGAATATATGGTAAGTAAGAGTTGTTCAGCAAGATTCATTAATGCAGTCATCTTGGTGCTGTCTCAGGTTTTTCTGGTACAGGAGAGGTTCTAGTTCTATTGACCAGACAATCCCTCATCTGGTTGCTTCTCTTGTATAAAGGGAAATTCATTCTCTGCTTTAGGCAGAAAAAAGGCAGAGAGCCCTTTCTGTGTTTGCTATTTCTTATTAGGTTTCAGTTGAAAATAACCTTTACGCCAAAAAGCATATTTTAGGTTGTCATATACTGATCCCCCTTAGGGCTTATCAATGACCTTTGTCCCTTGGGTTCACATTTGTTATCAGAATATGAAAAGCAATGGGGTGATATTTTTCCTTCTGGAATATGTTGAAGGCTCATTTACAGGCATACAACTAGTAGAGTATAATGTACACTTCCTACAGATATAAGCAGTTTTCCTAATCATTTCAACTTGACACAAAAGTAGAGTGACCAGATAATATATTTGCATATACCACGGAATACTTGGGACATACTTATAGTGGGGTTATTCACTGATCAACTGAAATTAAACTTTAACTGGGAATCTTGCATTTTTATTTTCTAAAATTGACAATCCCATACAGAAGTGGGAAACACAGAAAAACAGGATGTCCAAATTATCTTGTCAGAGAGAAGTGAATCAATCACCAGAAAAAAAAATTGTCATAAAATATACACAAAATTTGCCATTTTAACCATTTTTAAACTTACAGCTCAGTGGCATTAGTAAATTCACACGGCAAAACCACCACCGCTATCCAAAACTTTTCACCACAGTAACGCCCCTCTTCCTTCCCCAACCTTTGTCCGCAACCACAGTTCAACTTCCGGTCTCCCTCAATGTGATAATGCCCTATTACTCGTTGTATTTATTTATTTGGGAGTGCTTGGTATTGAACCCAGAACTTCATGCGTGCTAGGAAAGCGATCTACTACTGAGCCACACCCCCAGCCCCTCATCATTGGTTTTAAATCTGAGTTGGCAAATGCAAGCTGTAAAAGCAAAAGAGAAAATCGTATTCCTCAAGTTTTGCAGGTCCAGCCCAAAGCATCAGTACTTTGAGGAAATGAGCGTCGCGGTGAAGCGGTTGATTTGACCTGGAATCTCGACTCTCCCGCTGCTCCACAGCGCCCCAATACCTGCGCGCACAAAGTGGACACTCCTCTGGGCAACCTGCAGGAGGGCGGAGCGACGCCTCTCCGCCCCGCCCTGGTAACCAAGGGAACCTCGCGGGAGGCGTGGCCGGGGGGAGGGAGGCCGGATCCGGAAGTAAGGGGTCCGCCCCGCCCCGCGTCCCAGCCAGGCCCCGGCCCCGCCCACCGATCGCTGGCCAAGCGGATGACGTGTCGGAGTAGGAGTTGGCGGGGTGCGACCGGCCGGATCTGCGCATGTGCATTCCGCCACTGGATGAGCCCGTTGTGTGTGTGGAATCCGGAGGTCATATTCATTAAGAAAGACTCCATTTGTCCGGGTTTTTTCAGAAGCTGAGCCCGGGGTATGGGGAAGCCCCGGGGTGGAGGGAAGGTTAGGAACTTCCACAGGTCTTTGCGGACTCAGCCTCCCCAGGCGTCCTCGTCTTTGCGGGAAGCCACTTCCCTTAGGCTCGTCGACGGTAAAAGGCGTTTAACACGAGCTGGAAAGCCTCAGGCTGGAAGTCTGCGATTCTGAATCCGATAGTAAATTCAGACTTAGAGCCTGCGTGGGCAGGCGACTCGGGTCCTGCGGTGCTCCCCAGTTCCTCCTCGTTCCTCCGGGCTGCGGGATGTAGAGGTGTAGGGTGCAGAGACCAGGCCTGGCTCTTGGAGTTTACTTCCCAATGGGGATCTGACAATGAACAAACGAACATGGTCGTTCGAGACTGTGTTAAATACTGTGGGGTGCCCGCGTTTAGGCAGAGGAGCAGAACTGAGGGATGTCAACTTTGTGTACATTCACTCTTGGCGGGAAAGGAAGCTGAGACTGCTGCAGTGGGGAGTCGGGGGAACTAAGATTTTTGGACTAAGGTAATAGCTGCAGTACTTGCTGAAGGACTGGATATGGGGAGTAAGTGAATGAGAATTTTAGGATATCTCAACAGGTTTGAGCCTGAGAAGCAGGTGGGCAGCAGTTCCAGTTCTTGAGGTAGGGAAAACAGGAAAGAAAAGGTTGGGGTAGAGACAGTGAGATAGTGAAGGTCAAGTTTAAGTGACACCATAAAATGAGGGGGCATGTAAATTTTCCTCACCCATCTTTGTTTTTTCTATTTGGAGAGAACAGCAGCTTCCTCTTATTATATTGGGAGTATCCGCGACTTCCAAGTACATAGTATTACACATTCTTTTCTATATTCCAAAGTTCCATATTTTGAATGATTTGAGGGGCAGCTATATGGAAGAGAAGCCACCTAGATAATTTTCTGCTCAGGTCCCAATTACATTGGCTTTTGTTGTAAAAATGGCCACCAATTCTCTGAACTAACCAATGTTTCACTTAATCTTCACGACAACGGTAGAAAGATAAATCACTTAATCTCTACTGCTCAGTTCTCCCTTGATTAATATGATCAAGATCACATAACTTGTGGTGCTCCAAAGCAGGAGCTGTTAGTGCTAACTACACTTATAAATAAGAATTTTATCTTTCATTGTTCTGGCTATCCCATTGTATATGTCAGTTATTCTTAACCGTTTTTGCAGAATGCTGGATCCTTTTGAAAATTTGGTAAAAGTTATAAATTTTTTCCAGGGGAAAACATGCCAACAGCCTCAACAGTTCAGATAAGAGTTCATGGGGCTTCAAACTTTTTTGAACTTGTGTATTTTGAGAACTCGCTCGTTCTTGGATTCTGAGCTGACGGTACCTCCCTTTCCCTTGCTTATGAATCCTTGTTTTGTACTCTAATATGACGCACTTTTCCTAACTATTCCGTTGAATTCCATTGGATTGACTTATGTTCCCCCAAAATAAATTCCTTCTTGAAAAATTCTCAGAAAATGCAACATCCGTGCTTACAAATGTGCACTTACACACATGGACATCATATGACAACATCAAGTTGAAAACTGACAGGAGCTTGCGCAAGTGTAATCATAACATTAATCTATTTTTCCAGAACTGCTTTCCTCACTGAGCTCTTAGGTGGGTTCATGTCTTCCTTTGCAAAGAACTGTCAACAACTACGTTTTATTCACTTATTCCTCTTTTTCTCCACACACCATTTCCAATCTTCCTCTTAAACATTATGTGCACACAATTATGTGCACACAACCCACTGTCCCACACAAGAATGCATCGCCGCATCCGATGTTGGGAAACTGTCCTTGCATGTACTTCTCGGTGGATTTATTGCTAGTTCCTCGCCTTTTGATTCCTTATCCTCCATCCCACCAAGCTTCCCCCGAACTTTTCCTCCATCCACAATCAGCAAGCACTATCGGGAGCACCAGCTCTGTAAATAGGGATTGGCCCGCCGCGGGTAGTGTGGCAAGGAAACCCTACGATATTTATGGGAAATCATTAAGATAGAGCAGCAAACGGGGAGCGCCCGGCCAGCGCAGAGCCCCACTGCGCCCCAAGAGAGTTCTAGACCGGAATTCGGAATCAGAACGAGATGCCGGAACCGCTCTCCCGCAGCCGCCCAGCGGGCGCGCAGAAAACCCGGAAAGCGGATCTCCTCGGCGCGGCCTCCCGGAAACTGCTCGCTGCGCTTGCGGCGCTCTCACTGGGCATGTGCAGACGCCGTCGCGCATGCTCCGTCGCGGTCCGGTTCGGTTTCTGTTGCGGGGCCCGCGGTGTCTCCTAGCGCAACCGGAACTAGCCGTCGCGGGGCTGGCCTCCCTGGTCTTCGGCGGCCTTGTGGTGGTCTCCGCGCCTCCCCGCCCCTCCTCCCGGCTCTGCCCCTAGGCTAGGTTGCTCTTACCCCGAAGCAGCCGTCATGAGCGCGAGGCTGCCGGCGTCGTCTCCACCGCGGTGGCCGCGGCTGTTGCTGCTGTCGCTGCTCCTGCTAGGGGCGGGCCCAGGCCCGCGCCCGGGCAGCGCTTTCTACCTGCCCGGCCTGGCGCCGGTCAACTTCTGCGAAGAGGAAAAGAAGAGCGACGAGTGCAAGGTGGGTGAGGCCTGGCGGTCCCCTCCGTGCTGTCGGAAGGGGAGGTGGCCCCCGTCCCGCGGCGCCGGCATCCGGGGGGAGCTGGGAAGAGGCGTAGCAGTGGGTGGGTCGGGCCTCACCCGCAGCTCCAGGCTCGCCGCTCAGGGTCCACCCCTGCGGGGGCAGGGATGGAAGACCCAGTCCGGAGTCCTCGGGCTCGCCCGGCGTCTGCGTGCCAGGTAGCGCGAACAGCTGTGTTCAGTTTTCCTGGAACAGGACCGTGTGGAGCGCCCTCGGAGTTGGGCTTCACGCTTCGGAGCCTTGAGTTGGATGCATGCAGGTCCGCGCGCGTTCCACGACCCAGGTCGCTCTCAGCCCAGTGTCACGCACGCCAAGAAAGTGGGCGACCTGCCTGGGGCAGCCCCCAGCGCGGTTACGACTTCCAGTCACTGTTAGCTTCCTTGCTTCCCGAATCACTGTACTTTTCTGGAACTCCCGGTTAGTTAAGGAGCCTGTTGTTTCTAGGACTTGGATATCTATCTTCATGATTAGCAGTTGAGTACTCATTTGTGCAGCATAACACTCCGAACCGCACGAACTGCATTAATAAAAAGTTGTTGTAATGGTGGAGATACATATTTTCTGCCTTTTAAATGTTTAAAAAAATTTTAATATACAAGAAAATATTTAGACACTTAAAAGGAGTAGATGAGAGAAACTGATGTTTTTCCTATGGCATCTTGAAAACGTTGACCTCTTAGGACATTCATTAAGTTTTTTGCTTCACTGTTCCTTAAAGAGTGTTAAGTAACCTGCTTTTAGGTTATTTGGTGTAGGGCATAACAGCACACACACAGTTGTTTCATTAAGTTGCTAAAACTTACCACTTGGGGGATGAGGATCTCTTTGAAACCATTAGAAATTTTAACAATTCGAGTAATCCTTCAGCAAACTTTTACAATCTATAAATAGGTTTATTTACTAAGTTTGATATTTTTTAAAGCTGGTGTTTATTTTACTACTGCTGGCTTTACTGTAGTTGTGAATTTTGATGTTATTTTAGGGCATTAGAGAAGCTATTAAACTTTTCATTGCATTTTTCACTTTAGGTTTAGTTTGTCATCTGTCTTGAATGACATGTTGATACATCTGTTAAAAAAAACTTGCATCTGTATTAATGCCTAGGGTCCTTAAGGTTTACTCAGGGCAACAATTAGCACTTCAGTACTTAAGTCTCATACTCTGTTTTGCAAGAAGGTATGACTCGTTTTAAGGAGGGTTCTGACTGAAAAGAATGTAGTGCTTCCAAGTGAAAGGGAGAGCTAACCTTGCAAGCACAGTGTTGTGTGTATGTGTGTGTGCGTTTTACTGAGGATTGAATCCAGGAGCACTTTGCCTCTGAACTACATCCCTAACCCTTTTAAAAAGTTTTTACTTTGAGACAGGCTCTCATCAAATTGTCCAGGCTGGCCTCCAATCTTGGATCCTCTTGCCTCAGCCTCCTGAGTTGCTAGAATTATAGGTGTGTGCCACCACATCCAGCAAGCACACTTTTTTTTTTTTTCCTATTAAATATTTTAGTAGCCATCCTTTACAGCCTAGTATTTGGTCTTTAAATTTAATTTTAACAGCTATTATATATTGTATTCCTAATTCCTCAAAGGTGAAAAATATATTGCTGCCCTCTAGGAACCTCAAAGTTAGTTACATAAGCTCCTGAGCAGATAATGAAATCCTATACATTATAAAAGATGAAGGCCCCAAAGTGCTCTAAAGCACAAATCAGGAAACATTTGTGGATTGAGATATTCAGGGAAAACTGCAGAGAGAAAGTAACATTTGAGGTGGATTTTAGAAGATGAAAAGGAGTGAAATTTAGTCTGCCAATAAGATTTTTGTTTTCTCAAAAGGTTCTTTATTTAAAGTGGATGCTTTTTAGCTTATTTGGAGGAGCCTTTTGGAATTTTAATTTTGATAGGTACGGAGATAAAACAGGCAAGGCAGATCATTTTTCTGAAATGTTTGTGTTTTCATCTTTGTTGCCAGCCACTCTTATATCTTGGTCAATGGAAACAACTCTTTAGAAGAAGAGGATGTACTTCCAGCATCTTTTTCCTGCAATTTCACTAACTGCCGTAGAGAATTTAAAGTAAACTTTAGTATTTCTGTTGATATGAAATACCAGTAATAGTAAACAGTTTAAATGTGTGACTTAAGTCAGACTGGTAGTAGTAGTTTATTCTCATCCATTCCATGTTTCTTAAGGTCAGTCTCATACACATTATTCAGAACAACAAAAGGAGCAACTTTTAAAAATTAGAAGGAGTTGTGAAATAGTAATAATTATTTCCAAAAGTGCTTTTAGGGAGGAAATCAGGAATTGGGCAGTTCTTCATACTGTTTCTGTTGGTTTTTCAATCTGTAAGATAAGGATGATCATATTTGCTTATTATGCATTCCCCTTGGAAGATATCTTGTATTTCTTAAGAAGAAAAGTACACAGTCTTTATTATTATATGGTATTACAAAACATTTGTAAATGTAGAGATAAACAAGTGTATCTTCAGCATAAGTAGCCTTTACATTTATTGTGAAGTCCACATCCTGGATTTAACTCAGTATATATTTTGAGAGACGATCAGAAGAATACTGAGAATTGGGTCATTTTGTCACCTTAGAATTATGTTTTATTTTCCAGCAGAGAAATGGGAATCCAGTTAACATAAAATTCTATTTATATTGCTCTAACTTCTGATTTACGGTCTTAATGTTCATAAATACTGTGGTTGTGTTTTGTAGCTTTTTTGTTTGTTTTACTTACCTATCTTTACATGTACATACATTTTAATATTGACAGTGCATTCTTATCACTTTTTATAGACTGCATAGTATTTTGTTATTATTATGCTCTGGTGTTTTTAACCATTTCTTCCTTGTAGTACACTTAGATTGGTTCCAGTTTTTCTCTATTATAAATAACTTTGCTAGAAGGTATTTATCAGAAATTATTTGCATATTCCCAAATATAAAATAACTAGATTAAAGTCAAGAAGCAGTTTTATAGTTCTGTTCAATATTGCCAGATTTTTCCAAGAAAAATAGGTTTAATTTATAGTGTCCCTAGCTTAAATGATGCCTTGTTTCTTTACAATATTTCATTTTTATTTACAAATTTAATACCTGTATGATGATGCCTAAAATATTTTTAATGTATTACTTTCATTGTTACTGAGGTTTCTGTATCTTTTTTCTCTTATTTGCCTTATTGTGTTAGTTTTTGAAACCATAGAAGGAATTGAACTATAGGATTCCTTTCTAGTAGCATCAAGGGACAATATGTGACAGCAATAAGTAGAATAAAATCAGAAGTGAATAGGTCTTATAGGGTACTTCTCATTTAATATGTAAAAGTTGTGCCTTTTTCAGTTTTTCAGTTGCTGTGTGCCGTTTAGCTTTAGGTCAGGTCTCATGTGCAGA